>NC_064627.1:548567122-549239622 GCF_023864275.1 Schistocerca cancellata
ACTTCAGTGATCAATGAAAGATGGAAGTATATAAATGTTTAGGTAAATTCAAGAATATAGAGATAAAAGTCACTTCAAAACGAAATAAACAGGAAGTGCAGAATAGCTAAGGAAGAAATCAAAAATGAAATGATTGTTGGAAGGACTGACTTAGCAAACAGAGGAGTCAAAAGAACCTTCAATGAAATTAAAAGCAATGGTGGTAGCATTAAGAGTGCAATGGGAGTTCCACTGTCAAATGCAGAGGAGAGAGGAGATAGGTGGAAGGAGTATATTGAAGGCCTCTGTGAGGAGGAAGACTTGCCTGATGACATGATAGGAGAAGAAATGGGAGTTTATATAAGAGAGAGAGAAGATACAGTGTTAGAATCAGAATTTAAAAGGGCTTTGGAAGACTTACAATCAAATAAGGCAGAAGGGATAAACAACATTTCATCAGAATTTCTAAAGTCATTTGGGGGGAAATGGTAACAAAATGACTATTCACATCGGTGTGTAGGATGCACAAGTCTGACAATAAACAATCTGACTTTTGGAAAAAAAACATCATCCATACAATTCTGAAGACTGCAAAGCCCAACTAGTGCAAAAATTATCACAAAATTGGCTTAACAGGTCATGCGTCCAAGTTACTGACCAGAATAATATACAGAAGAATGAAAAAGAAAATTGAGGATGTTTTAGATGATGATCAGTATAGCTTTAAGAAAGATAAAGGCACCAGAGGAAATTCTGATGTTGCAACTGATAATGGCAGAAAGACTGAAAAAAATAGTCATGTTCATAGGATTTGTTGAGCTGGAAAAAGTGTTCAACAATGCAAGATGTTCAAAATTCTGAGAAAAAATAGGGATAAGCTATAGGGAAAGATTGGTAATATGAAATATATACAAAACCAAGAGGGAATAATAAGTGGGAGATGAAGAATGAAGTGCTTGTGTTAAAATGAATGTTAGACATGATTTAGTCTTTCTGTTCAATCTATACATTGAAGAAGCAGTTACGGAAACAAAAGAAAGGCTCAAGAGTGTAATTAAAATTCAGTGTTTAAGGATATCAATGGTAAAATTCACTGATGACATTGCTGTATTCAGTGGAAGCGAAAAATAATTAGAGGATCTGCTGAAAGGTCTGAACAGTATGAAAGATGGAAGTAATGAGAAATAGCAGAAATGAGAACAGCAAGAAACTTAACATCAGGATTGGTGAATACAAAATAGATGAAGTTAAGGAAATCTACTACCTAGGCAGCAAAATAATCCATGATGGTTGGAGCAAGGAGGATATCAAAAGCAGACAAGTACTGCAAGAAGGGCATTCCTGGTGAAGAGAAGTCTTACTAGTATCAAACATAGATCTTAATTTGAAGAATAAATTTCTGTGAATGCATTTGTATGGCAGTAAAACATGGACTGTGGGAAAATCAGAAAAGAAGAGAATTGAAGTATTTGAAATGTGGTGTTACAGAAGAATGTTGAAAATTAGGTGGACTAACAAGGTAAGGAATGAGGTGGTTCTGTGGAGAAATGGCAAGAATAGGATTATCTGGAAAACATTAACAAAAAGAAGGGACAGAATGGTAGGGCATATGTTAAGGCATCAGGGAAAAGGTTAGCTGAGAAAATAAAAGGAGGGGTATAAACACAGATGAAAAATCGCTGTGGTTACTGGAGTCAGATGGGCACATTTCTAAGGTTGGAACCAGGTTATAGGAGACAGTTTTAAAAGAAATTAGAACAGAAAAGGGCCATAATATATGAGGACCCCAGGGGTCTAAGTGACAAAATCATAGTTTCAAGTAAACACAAGTCAAAGTTTAACAGTTTTTGTAGGAGTGGACATGAGATTTTCACAACTTCGAACATTTCAGACAAGTACTTGGGTCCTTAGCCTTTTATTACCAATAATAATAAATAAGTAGAACATCTGGTTTATAGTTGATAGGTACATTGAATGGACAACACACAGTTAGATTCCTTTGCCTCTCACTTACAATAGAAGAAAATGATAATGCTCAGAGTACATACTGAACATAACACACATTTACTGTTATAACAGGATACAGTATTGCATCGAAAGTGTACTGATTGGTTTAAAAAACACAAATATTTGGGTTTAACACTTGTCAACATGTACCACTATCATCACTTGGGTCGCAGATGTTGTCACCCAAGTCCGTAGCAACATTAGCACCATCATCCACATGAGTACTAGGTGCAAATGGTTCACCAGTCTTTGTTTCATGGGATGAACATTTATAGAATTGGTTGTGTATCAGTGGCAAAAATTGCAGAAGTTCCATCAGGTCATCATGTTTTTCTGTATTTTAGCTTTGGCTCCACAGCTGTGGAATGAAGACTGGGAACTTGTGTAGCATTTTTGCTATTTGTGGGTTTTTCATTGGCAGTTTCTGGTAAGGCAGAATACCTTCAACTGATGTCTTATAAAAAAGGGTATTTGGGTTTCCCTTTTCAAAATGAAGTAACTGCATTCCTCATATCTCTGGCACAGTGGTCCTAAAGTACCAGTTTAGTGGTTGAAGGTCAATGATGTCTTTGTTCCTCATTTTAGTAACAACAAATTTTTAACTTTCTGTGGCAGCCAGATTCATCCAGTCTTCTGGCATATAAGTGTCACGTTGGTTCCTCTTTCTTTTAAGTTCAATAATCCTGAAGTCCTAATCACATTCATTGTATGAATGTCCAGAAATGTAATAGTGATCAATAGTTTCAATTTGGGTGTTCATAACAACATAACACCAAAATTTTACTATTAGATGGCTCTTGTTCTGGCATCCACAGTTGTCACTGAAGGCTGAGATGTGCTTCACAGTGTGAGGAAGACTCTGGATATACTTCAGCAGGCAAGATACTATCTCCTGGCAACCCCTACTTGCCTGTTCTTCATGCCACGAAAACATATGGGCAGTACAACTGGTTGAGTTGTGAATATTGAGGTTGTATGTCCACAACTGTCACATATAGTAGGCTTTAGAGTTCACATGTCGTGTCAGCAACATCTTTGAAGATCAAAGCACGGTTGTCATCCTTTAATTCCTTGCATTTCCTTTTGGCTTATTTTCCTGCTTCTGCCTTCCTGAGATGAAATTCTTTTTCAACTTCAGCTGCCTTTTTTTCATCAGGTGTATGATGTACAATTTTCATTTGCAACCTGTCACAAGTTACATAGGTACTGGTATGAGGCCCGTGGAAGCTTAGGTTAAATTCTGTCCTGAATATATGTCTGTACAAACATTCACTTTTAGGTTTCACTTTTTTGTCTTCATTGAAAAATGTTTCACACATTTTATACATCATTGCCACACTTAAGTTTGAATGTAAGTACTTTTGGTTTGGAGCTTTTGCTCTACTGTAATGGCTTGAGTACATTGGGAATCTTCTTATATGCTCCTTGACTATTGTAATTCTGTTTGCTGGGATTTTATTTGGGGGCTCCTTCCTTCCCCATTTGTCACGTGGCGAAATGCCAGATGGGTTTTATTTTTTGTAAATGATTGTTTCTTATCCTTTTGTTAGATATGTCTAGCGTTTTTACAAAAAAGGTTTTGCACACTCTAAAACCATCCAGTTTATAAATACATGATACATCTTTGTGCATAAAAGCTGTGGTTTCTTCCTCAACACAGGCTGTATGTCTACGGCACCATTCAAGAAGGATGTCTGAAGTTCTCAGCTACCTAATTTCCAATAATATCTAAATATTACTTCCCTCCACTCATGGGGAATACTTTCATTATTTTTGTACCTACACAGGTGATTGTAACCACATAACTTTTTAGCCCCATGCAGCATCATATTGTGATCAACGTGAGCCTGTCCTGTGTTCCTCAATGTCTTCCTCTTCTGAGATTTCCAGGTGTGCTCCCTTCTTACCCTTTTTTCCCCAGGCTGAGGTTCAGGGGAAAAATAGCATTGGCCAGCAAGTCTTCAGTTTGACAAGGTCTTTCTTATGCTTCTCCTTCTATGTCATCTAAAAGTAATGTACACTAAATCACAGTTTTTGTAATGTCAGCTAACAACATTGTGGTATCTTAAGTTGTATTAAAATGTAAAAGCAAAACTAATCATGCTAGATATATAGCTTCAGACATATACAACTTACAAACGTAATGTATGTGAAGAAGCCTCACTGGTTCCATAATCACCACAAGGATTCTTTTTATCAGAATCATGACCATCTCCAAACAGTGGTGCATCACTACTATTACTAATATAACTTGCCATTGTCATTATTGGTATCACCATGACTGTTTCTATTATCAGCCTTGGGCATAGGATCTGGAAACAACTATTTTTTAAAACAAATTCATATACAATTTCATTGTTTGTTGCTACAATGATGAGAGGCCTAAAGTTTCCATACTTCTACTACCAAATAAATATATTGTTACCCAGATATAAATATGTAAGCACCTAGAAAAAAACAGTATTGTAACAAAATGTACCAATCATTTGCAGTTTAGATTGAACGTCTTTCCAATTCCCATTCATCATATACACACGATGTGTTTACAATTACTTTGTATGAAATGTCCAAATGTGACTAAACACAGCACCAAATGGTCATGTGTCAGCTAGTCTTGTATGAAAGATAATGTGGTGACACTCTTTGTCACTAGCACTGATGTCTACTTCCACGAATGTAATCTATTGCACTGTTTGGTGGTAAAGGGGTCCTAGTGATTCTGGATCTCAAGTGTGCCACTGTTTAACTACAACCCATCAAGTAGTCAAGGGGCTTCACACTAGATGGCATGTTCTGTTGATAAAATAACTAGGATCCCTTTACCACTGAACAGATTAGTATTATCAAGTCCCATTGCTGTACTTAACCCATTTTTGTCAAAAATGCCACTTAGACCCCTTGCCCTCTGGGGTCCTCATATGTAACATTTTCCACAAAACTAAAATTAGTTTGTTTTATTAGAAGATTAGGTGATTGAAAAAAACATAGATAAGCATCTCATGTCTACAAGAAATGAATAATTGTGATGTGATAGGCGTTCTGTGCCATCTCTGAACACCATGTAGTCATGTGGATAGAAAAGTTTAATACTAGGCATCATATACTAACATTGTTCTTGTGTAACATTAACATGGAAAAATGAGGAGTTGCAACATGTGTACAAGTTCCACACAGTGCTAGAAATATGCAAAAAACAGTTTTTCCATGGATCAGAACCTAGAAGCAAGTGCTTGTGAGTTAATGCAGAATACTTCTTTTGTAATTGTAGGAGTCTACAGATCCTCTATAGGAAACTTTCAGCTATTTATGGGAAATCTAGATGCATAATAAGTAAAGCTTTGACATAACATGCTTTCTACAGGAAAATATTATAATATTATAAGGGAAGTCATTAAAATTTTGAGAAATATGAGTGTCCTGACAGAAATTAATAATGCAGATAGTCAGATTACAAATGGATCATTGTGAAACAGTGGATAAAACAACCATTCAGTGTATGAGATCCCATAACAATTGAACTGTGTGACAATACTGTGACTGGTACAGGTAATTCACAAGCTACAAGTATTTTCTATAATAATTTTCTTAATATAGCAGCAGAAAAAGAATTAAAAGGTTGGATTGAAAAAGCAACAGCAGACATTAAAAATATATTAAAAATGTCATTCTATACAACTTAAAGCAACTACAAAAAGCAGCAGCATTCTTCACTGAAATTAATAAAAACTAAAGTTCATATGATATTGATAGAGTTTCAAACAGAATTCTGAAAAGTTGTTCTACCTTAATAAGTAACATCCTTAGTGATAAATGTAATGTATTACTGGCAAGGGATTTTTTCAGACAGGTTAAGACATGGAACTGTTAGACCTCTTGACGAGAAACATGACTAATTAAACTTAAATAATTATCATCCAGTTGTAATGTGCTCAAGAACAGTTTCACATTTAAGTAGAAACTATTACTTAGCATATCACAATTTGGACCACAGAGGATTTCTTGAGAGTGTTATTTATACATTCAGCTATCAAATATTACAGACCTTAAGAAATAAACTATCACCAGCTGGTATTTTTTGTGATCTTTCCAAGGCATTTGATTGTATTGGCCACGTTGCCCTCTTACAATTAAAAGAACTTAATTTTTTGGAACTGTTGGCTTAACACATGACTAGTTTGAATCCTACTTCAACAAAGAGAAAGCAAAATGTAGTGTTGAACAATTCAAACAATAATTGAAACAATTTTAATATATAATTTATTTTTCAGTTCTAGGTGCACACTTTTTAGTACATGACTAGTTTGTCTTCCTACATTATCCTCATCTATGCAGTTTTGTCAGCAACCCACCATGTCTGTGTCAGATCCACACATCAGAACTTTGGTTCTGATATGGACACGACAGGTTGCTGATGCAACTACATAGGTCTGTTGATGATCCATGGAGATTAATGCTAGTTATGCATTTAAAAAAAAAAAAGTGCAACTGGGGTTGAAAAATAAATAATTTATTAGAACTGTTTTAAATATCAATACAGTTGCTGTTCTCTCATGATGAATAAGTAAGCTATAGTGAATCCAAATGCTGTTAGGAGGAGGGATCATTTTAGTGACTGGGGAGAAATCATAAAGGAAGTCTTCTTATATATGTGAATGATCATCCTATTAACATTCATCAAGAAGAATTGGTACGTTTGCACTTGATATTCTGTACAACATATAGTCATAGCAACAATTGATGTAGCCTGTGAACATGAGTTAGTAAACAGGCTAGAATGCTCAAAATTATTGGGTGTACATGCTGATGAAAATTTGACTTGAAAGAAGTACATTAATGAGCTGCTCAAACAGTGAAGTTGAGCTACTTTTGCTTTTTGTAGAATTGCTAATCTTGGAAACAAACAAATCAAACTCATCACATCTTTTGCATATTTCCACTCAATGTCTTATGGAATAATTTTGTGGGGTAAAAATGATTGATAGCACAAAAGTAAGCCCTAAGTGTGGTGACTACTCACACTTGTCAGGCAGGTAACTGTTCAATGAGTTACACATTTTCACTGCATCATCACAATACATATACTCATCACTTATGAAATTCATCATATATAATCCATCACAATCGTATATACATATCCTGTAAATTGACTTATTACATATAATTTCAATTAAAAAATTGTTCAAATGCAACTAACTAGAAGGAAAAATGACCTCCACTGTGAGTTGAAGCATTTGGTCCTCACATGAAAAGCAGTTAATTGCTGTGGAGCTAAAATATTCAGTTTAGTGCTAAATAATGACAAAGAGACAAGTAATATTTCTCTGCTTAAAAGAATATTGTCAGCTCATTTCACTCTATAGCAGAATTATTTTGTAGTAATATATAAAACCTATGTGAGTGGCACACAGAATAAAAGGCAAAACCTGTTAAGCATTATTATTATGCCTCTTAATTGTTTTCTTATTTTATATTGTCTTTTATCTATAACTGTATCACTTGTACAGAAAACCTTCCCTTTAATCTAAAATAGTAAAGGAAAAATAATGATAGCAACAAAATTCCTTGTAAAGTCCGTATATTAGTAATAATGCATTGTTCTCATTGTAGCATGCTCTACCATGGATGCCCACAGAAATATATTGGGTGGAGATCAAGATTAAAATTTATGTAAATGAGCTGGTCAGTTTCAAGACATGACTTGCCATAAGAGTTCAGTTTTATAGGTGACACAATAAATTTACTATATATCCCACAGAACTGATGATTATCCATTCCTGTTTAGAAGTTAATTAGAATTCTGTAATGAAAGTACAGTCTGTACTTCTGTTTCTAAGGGGTGATGCATATGCTTAGTACTGTTTGTAATATCTGTATTGCCTGCTCATATGAGGGATGAAAAAAAGGCAGCTGAAGTTGAAATAGTGGCAACTCTTTATTCACAACTGATACAAAAGAGTTACATGTTTGCACCTGTTACAGTCCTTCAAAGTGGTAACCAGCATTGTGTAGAATCCATTGCCAGCAATGTGGAAGATGCAGTGTACTGTTAGCAGAGCCTGTTCTGTTGATGGTGCAAATGGAGTGGTCTAAAGTTATGGTGATTCTCGTGTATGACTGTGATGGTGTTATCCTAACGCATTACGTTCCTCCACAGTAGAACATCAATGCACAGTATTACTGTTTGTTTTGGAGCATCTCCTGTGACCAGCTTTGTGAAAGAAGCGGTGACACTTTCTGTGCAACCCAACCATCATTTTGCATGACAATGAGTGGGCACATACAGTACAAGCTGTGGCTACTCTGTTCTTTTGATGAGACTGGGAAGTACTGTACCATCCACCATACTCCCGGGACTTAAGTCCTTGTGACTTTGATTTGATTTCAAAGATGAAGAAACCACATCATGGCATTTGCTTCAGAACTGTTCCAAAGATTCGACAGGCAGTAGACTGCTCCATTCGCACCATCAACAGAACAGGCTCTGCTAACGGTATACTCCACCTTCCACATTGCTGGCAATGGGTTCTACACAATGCTGGTGACTACTTTGAAGGACAGTGACAGGTGCAAACATGTACCTCTTTTGTAATGGTTGTGAATAAATAGTTGCCACTATTTAAGTTCCAACCCTCATACATGCAGATCTGTCATCCATATGCCATAACAAAATTGAAATGCCACTTTCTCAAGCATGTTAAACAGCTGCTGCTAATATAATATTGCTAACTTAATATCTACAGTGCCACATTTATATTCATCATAGAACAACAGTTATCTGTGTCTCATTGAAAAATATCCCCCTTCACAGTCAGCTCTTCTAGTGGTCATGACTCTAACGGGAAGTTAAGTTATTTGATTTACAAAATAAGGTATGTTTTTCATTTATTTTTGAATTTATAGGGATTACCAGTTTCTTACAATATGTCTGAAATTAACTTTCCAATATATTTGTGCACCAGGATATAGAACCCCACCCTGAACAGTACAGGGGGAGGCAAATTCTGTAGGGACATTATTTTTCTGTCTTATATGGTAGCTGTGTAAATCAAAATTCAACTGAAAATGCCTCTTTTCTTCTTCTGTGGCTCTTCAACTCAGGAGTCTTGGCCTCTTCAACTATCCTTCCATTTATCCCAGTCCCTTGTTAGCATTTTCCAGTTCCTGTAGCCCATCTTTTGAAGGTCTTCTATGACTCCATCCTCCCAGCTAGTTTTCAGTCGACCAGGTTCACTCTGTCCACCTGGCTCTCCTTGTGATATCTGCTTTGGTATTTGTGTATCATTCATCCATGCCATGTGTCCAGCCCACCTCAGGCTAGATGACTTCACAATTCTTCTAACAGGCTGGTCTTTGTAGATGGCATACAAATCATGGTTTTCTCTCTTCCTCCATCTTAAAATTTAATGTATTTATTAATTTAACATCAAATCTTTTTGAGGAGGTGTTTCCAACTAAAAAAGTCAGAGAAAATCAATGTAACCCTGTGTTTAAGCCATGGATTACCCAAGGCATCAAAATTTCATGCAAAGCAAAAAGAGAATTGTATGCCTCAGCCAGACAGTCTAACAATACTGCAGTGATGGGGCAATATGAAGTGTACTCTAAGATATTAAGGAAGGTGATCCAGAAATCTAAAAGTATGTATCTAAAAAAGGAAGTTGACAAATCAAATAACAAAATGAAAACCATATAGAAATATGTTAAAAGCGAGACAGGGAAAAGCCTATCTGCCAAAGAAGTGATTAGCTTAAGAACTGGGAGCCTCTAGGTGGATGCTCCCGAAATGATGGCTAATATCTTTAACAATCATTTCCTAACAGTCACCAACCAAATGGGATGCCAGGTTTCTGTAAAGAAAGCTACAGAATACTTGCATAACACCTTAACTAACAAAATAGATGACATGCATCTTCGAAAAACTACAGTGATAGAATTAGAAGAAATAACTATGTCTTTAAAATGTAAAAATTCTGCTGGAGTTGACAACATTTCCAGCAAGTTACTGAAATACTGTTGTAAAGAAATAAGGACAGTCCTCTGCCATATTAGTAATACGTCATTGTTTAACGAAATCACTGCTATTAATTTCGTTAAAGACAGAATAATTATTAATTATGATTTATTATGGTTACTTAATTTGCCTCTCTTTAACTTTCTTCTGTAAGTACGAACTTTGTTGTAGAACCTCTCTCTTATTTACGTGTGGTAATAAAAAATTCACTTTCAAAAGAATTACGTACATTAAAAATTACGTGAACTCATATTAACTGATTAAGAATATTTAGTTGAAATTTAAATCCTTTACATCATTCGGCCTTGGCACACATTTTCTAAATGCAGTGGGTTTTTTCTGTTAAATATTTACTGAATTCTATCCCGGCGTTAACTATGGAGCACAAGATTATCTCTATTATCAGAAAATGGTTATTGCCAAGCCGACATTTAATTATCACTGATCAAACCTACTTCGCTATACATTTAAGTTATTTGAAAGAACCAAAATTGTTAAATTTCAATGTTAACTAACATTAACTATCCGCCTACGAATGCACAAACGTATAATTAGTTTAAAAATTCATCAGTCTCAGGATCACTGTAAAAGAAGAACAATTTCTTAATTCACTGTTAATTTTTATCTATCTGTTCCCGATTTACGGGTTTGGTTGATTTTTCCTTTAGCGGAACAATTTTTCAAATGTGCCGCCGCTGCAAATCGATCGGTCGCGGCACAGCCCAGCAACACCGCTAAAAATGCTGAAAATTCTTTAAAGAAATTTTTATAGATGATATGGGCAAGCTAATTTACATTAATAATACACACTTTTGATAAATTCTGATATATTTAGATCAAACAATAATTCAATTCACATTAATTTGTAACGCCTCCTCTAATGGCGGCTAAATCTAGACAGAGACAAAAGAAGTCTACCCATTCATAAATCGCTTCGACACAGCTTCCTCTCGCATTCAGCTCTAGACAGAGAAGACCAAAGAATACACAATACGTTGTGCTTTTATACTACTGCTGACTATTAACATTTCTTTGTAATTTGACAATATTATTCTCCTCTGGCTAAATTTCACATCTCTGTTATCGCAGATACTGACACATTTCACAATCACATAATAAATATAGAAAAATTACTATCCTAAATACAGAGAGAATATTACTAAAAAAATATTACGATAATAACAAATGTCTTTTGCACAAAATTCAATAATATTTTTTGTTCAATAATTACGGTATATACAACTTGCTCAGAGCGGCGTATATGGTACAAATAAACTCTTGTTCATTAACAGCGTGAGTTTGCCAGGGAACGTTACAATTGGAAGAAGGTGTTTTTCCCGACAGGCTAAAATATGGGCTTATATGACCAATTTATAGAAAGGGAGAAAAGACTGAGGTTACAAACTATCGACCAATTTCATTACTCTAAGTTTTCTCCAAGGTACTAGAGAAAGTGATGCATAGCAGAATGCTTGAGCATCTTAGTAAATATAACATCCTCAGCAGTAGCCAGTTAAGCTTTTGGAAAGGGGTATCAACCGTAGATGCAATACATGCCTTTGTTGACAATGTTATGGAAGCCATAAATAATAATATGATGACGGTTGGAATATTTTGTGACCTGTCAAAAGCTTTTGACAGTGTAAGTCACCATATTCTCTCGAGTAAAGCCAAGACCCTAGGAATGGGTGGAACCATAGGCATGTGGCTTGAATCCTATCTGTGTGGTAGAAAGCAGAAAGTAATTGTGGAATGACTGCATGGTGGCCAGGTATCTTTAAAATGGGGCTCCATTACTGCAGGAGTACCTCAAGGCTCAGTATTGGGCCCACTGCTCTTTCTGATATTTATAAATAACTTAGCACTATGTACAGAATATGGGGAAATACTCATGTTTGCTGATGACACCACTTTATCAGTTAATAATCTCTCAGAGAATGTGTCAAATGAGGCTACAAATAAAGCTTTTGCACATTTGACAAAATGACATTTGACAAAATGGCCTTACAATCAACCTGAAAAAGACAAATTACATTCATTTCTCTTCTAACACAAATGTTACTAATGAAATGAACCTAAAAATGGGTGAGCACAAGATTTTGAAGGTTGAGTCTTTCAAATTCTTGGGTTTGCATATAGATAGCAAAATGAAGTGGCACCACCATATTCAAGATCTGTGCAAAAGGCTATGCTCAGCAACGTTTGCCTTAAGAATAATTCCAGACACTAGGGAGATGAGCACAATAAAAATTGCATATTTTGGCTATTTTCACCAACTTATGGCCTATGGTATAATATTTTGGGGAAATCAACCAATAGCAAAAAAAGTGTTCCATGTACAGAAGTGAGCAATAAGAATTATGTGTGGAGTACATCCTAGGCACTCATGCAGGGATCTGTTTAGAGCTCTACAAATCCTTAAAGCACCTGCCCAGTATATTTTTTCCCTGAAGTGCTTTGTTTCAAAAAATAGGAACTTATTCAAAATCAATAGCTCAGACCACAATTATAACACCTGAAGGAAACTGGATATCCATTATGAGCTAAAAACGAAAAGGATGGTCCAGAAGGGGGTTTTATACACTTGCACCAAGATTTTTAATGCCCTCCCACTGCATATTAATGAACTGATTGGAAACATGCCAAATTTTAAAGAAAATCTGAAGCAGTTCCTTTTAAATGAATCTTGTTACAGTTTTGATGAATTTCTTAGCAGAATGCATAGAATCTCTTGTTTGTGCTTAAACCGTACTGTGTGACCTCTACAATTGATTAATCATACTCTGTAAGTACAGTGTAACTTAATACAATACCCAAATTTATGTATGTCTGTATATGATGCCTGTATAACTTAAGAACAATACCCAAATTTATGTATGACTGTATATTCTTTCAGATGTCCTGTATCTTAACTAATATGTAAGGGTATATGCTAAACTTCACAGTTTCTTTAATCTAATGATAAGATCAATGTATCTGTGCACTAAACAATAATCTGTAAAAAACCTTGACTTGTTCTATATCCAGGGATATGTTCCTATATGGATCTATGGAACACGAAATAAATAAATAAATATTTTGCAAATTTGGCCAGTGATTCTCCTGAGTATCTTTTTCTTGAATGTATCCAGTGATTCAGTATCCTTTGCTATCAGAGTCCAGGTCTCAGAGGTGTATGTAAGCACTGGTCTCCTCAGTGTTTTATAAATAGTTAGTTTTTTGGTCCTAGTCAGGAGGTTTGAAGATAGAAGCTTTTTTAAAGTGAAATAAACTTTATTGGCTGCAATTAGTCTTTGATTTACTTTATATGAGGTGTAATTTTGGCTGGTTACAATTAAACCCAGGTACTTTAAATGATAGACTCTTTCAGAGGTATAGCTACCCATCATTATTTTGGCTTGCATGTTCTCCATGTGCACTTTCCCAGTGGCTAAGTATTTTTTTTTCCTGCTCATTAATATTTAGTCCTGTATTCCTGCCAGCATTTTCAAGTGCAGTGAATCTCTCTTCCATTGCTGACAGAGTTTTTGCTTCTATGTCAATGTCATGCACATAGGCCAGTATCTGCACAGATTTATGTAAAATCATTCCTCTATTTAAGATATTTGCTTGTCTCATCACCTTCTCCAGTGTGGCATTGAATAGGAAGCATACCAGTGTATCACCTTGTTGCACTCCATCTTTAATTTCCAAAATATTGGAAAACATCCCTCAAGTTTTTATGCAACATTGTGTTACTCATATTGTCATTCTTACTACCCTTACCAGTTTTTTTTTTTTTTTTGAATATGCAATTCACCTAGAGCTTGATATAGTTGCTATCTGTCTATACTATTGTATGCTGCTTTCAAATCAATAAAAAGATGTGTCCCAACCCCATATTCCTTTGTTTTTTCCAGAATTAGTCTTAGGCTAAATATCTCGTTGATAGTTGGCTTACCAGGGATAAATCCACATTGGTACAGCTCCGTTTCCCTCACTATTATTGGAAGGAGACAGTTGTACAGTATGTTAGAGAGGATTTTACATCCCAGATTAAGCAGTGTGATCCCTCTATAGTTACCACATTCCATCTTGTCTCCTCTCTATATATAAGGCATATAATTCCCTCTTTCAATGTTTGAGGCATTTCCTCTTCTTCCCATATTAGTTTAACCAGTTCAATGATATTCATTTCCAGTCCAGAGCCTCCATGCTTGAAAAATTCTGCTGGAATGCCATATGTTCCTGCCACTTTGTGTTCTTTAATTTCCTCATTGCAGTTCTCACCTCTTCTAAGTTAGGTGGGACCACACTATTATCTGAGTATTCTTCTTCCTGTATTTCTGTTGGGTTCCTTGGTACAACTGGTCTTGGATTAAGGAGTTTATCAAAGTAGTGACACTACATCTCACAAATCTCCTTCTCTTCACTTATAATTTCGCCATTCTTATCTTTTATCAAATTTGTTCTGCTCTTTGAAGATTTCCATCTCCCAATAAAATTTCCTTGCCTTGTTTGCACTTCTCAGCAGCTCAATTTCTTCAAAATTTGCCTTCATCTGCTCCCTTTTTTTCCTTTGATGGGTTGTTTCTTAAATTCTTCGGTTTTCTTTATATTCTTCCATTATCCTCCTGGTATAATGTGGTTGTAATGTCCTCCTGTGTGCTTCATTTGTTTGTTTGTTACTGTTTCACATTTGATATCGAATCAATAGGTTCTTGTTTGCCTTATGCTTTTCCTAAGTATCTTGCTTGATGCTGTCTGCACTGCCTTTTTATCTTTTCACATTTATCTTGACATGTTGTTACATTCTCCAGCGCTTTCAGGGGCCTGAATTATTCTCTCCAGGAATTATTCCTTTGCTTCCACTGATTCTAAAACTGTGATATTATATTTCTGTATCTTGGGCCAGGTTCCTTTCACTGAATTGGATATTCTTGTCCTCACTTTGTCCAAACTAGGAAGTGATTTGTGTCTACATTTGGCCCTCTTAAACTCCTTACATTTGGTAAGTTTGACTTGTGCCTTGCATCATTTAGTACATGGTCAATTTGATTTATTATATTTATGTCTGGTGCTCTCCATATTACCTTATCTATTTCCTTGTGTGGAAACAATGTTGAGCCTACCACCATGTTTCTGCATTTTGCAAACTGTGACAATATTGCCCTGTTGTCACTACTTACAGCTTGTTTACTATAGATGCTGATTATTGGTCTATAGATCTGTTCTCTTCCCCCCCTGGGCATTTAGGTCTCCAGCTAGTATTTTTATATTGCACCCTGGGTATTCATCATATGCTCTTTCCAGATATTCCTAGAAAGCTTCTTTCTCCTCATCCGCTGATTCTTCAGTTGGTGCATGGATGTTAACTACTGTGGAGTAACTGAAGAATTTTGCATTTATCCTGTGTTGAGTTTACAGGGTTGCATCCAATTACTAAGTGTTTTAAGTTGATGATGCACCACAAATCTTGTCCGGAACTCTTGTTTCCTTTCGCTACAGCTATAAAATGTGTTTGCTTCTTTCTTTTCTAGGATTCCACTCTTGATCCATCTTACTACTTGTAATGCTATGATGCTCTGCTTCAGGTTCATTATTTTGTCTAGCATCATTTTCAGAGCCCATAGGCAGTATAGTGATCTCACATTCCAAGTACCAATGAATAAACCCAATTTAAGCTTCATGTTGTTTTTCTTACTTTTCTTGTCTCCATAATTTGGTTGCCTGACCTTTGTCCATGCCATGTCCATCATCCTTTATCGATCTGGCTTTTTTTGTTGAAGTTTTGTAACAGGTGTTTTTTACAGAGTGGGCTGTCAAACCTAGGTCAGCCACTGCTAGAGGATGAGTAATTTTTTTTCAGGGGTTTCTTCCCTTAGGATTTGGAGATTTAACTCCCAGCTGCAAGGCAGCAGTTTCCTAGTTTTGGTCCACCCCGGGTATTTTATTTCCTTGGTGTCCACCATATCTGGTGAACATTTCCCTATCCATCACCTGGAGAGGCACTTGGTTGGGTAATAGCAACTCCAATCCTTTTATTAACAGTAGCAAATACCACCGGCAAATGTGTAAAGCAGCAAGTGTGAGGATTCTAAAATCTTGAAGAGTTCATTGCATGTTCAGTTATGTGCATGGCATACTTACAGCTCACTTTTGCTGAATAAATATTTAGTTTACATTAGCTGTAGGCCCCACAGGATAGCTCCATAAGTGTCTTCCATTGTATTTTACATACCACAGATATGGTGGTAGATTTATTCTGAAAAGCATCATGAAATGATCAACAAATTTAAAAAATTATATTGATGATCCAGGAAAGTGTATTACCATTTAAGCAAACTAAGCTACCAACCTGGTCAAGTAAACATATTGAAAAATACTTCCAAGTGCAAAATATGCTGACTGATCTTCCTGAATAGTTATTCCCTGTATTTATTTGATTACAGTTTATTTTCTAGCTGAACCTCAATAAATTTCACATACTATTTCATTTTTTGCATGATCATTATTAATATTTCTTTCTATATTTTTTGATAATTTTTATTTGCTTGAAAGTGCACAATTCAGATCTTTTTGAGATTAAGACATAAGCTGGTTTTGTGGAACTAATTTTAAATGGGTTCATTAATCATCTGTGCTGTCTGGTGTGACTGAATTTGGGCCCCTGGTTAGTATGCTTATCTACTCAGCAAATATTAAATATTTAGAACAACCCTTGAAAATCAGTGTAGAATCATTTATGTAGATTAGGAACAGAAGTGAAGCCAATACCAAACCTGTTATCTTCCCTTAGTTGTAGTCTACTTCTTTGGTGAAATTAGTCAATTTAACCCTCTGAATTTTTTGTTTTGAACTTACAACTTCATTCACGCAAAAGGTGTGCCATGAAGACTTAAGAGTTTCACAAGTGGGCCTAAATTATATAATTTCACGCAGCTTTAACAAAAAGACATGGACTATGCCAGTGTGATGATCTTTGTTTTTTAGCTCTGTCACAACTACCTGCATGAGATAATAAATGACTTCCACTGTAGAGCCTTAGAAAAACTAACATGAGAAGAGTTAACAAGTTATGCAGTGAAAAGGGAATTACTATATTATTATAGGCCATACTATCAAACTTCTTTGAAAAAAAAGTGAAATATGATTGTAATTAGAGGTTAGTGCAGATTGTCCATTTTTGTAAGAGTGTGTTATTATTACATAATTCTGTAAGGCAGGAAATATACCTTGAGGCGTAGAGTAAGTTTCACAGTCAGAGAAAAATAGAGCGTCTGCCATGTAAGCGGGAGATCCCAGTTTCGAGTCCTGATTGGGGCACACATTTTCAACATGTCCCCAATGAAGTACATCAATACCTGTTTGCAGCTAGGGTGTCCATTTAATTATCATTTCATTTCTAGCAAAGCTGCATGGTCATCTACGGTAACTGTTCTTTCGGGAACAGATACTACCGTCATATATAGTTAAAGTATGGCTTCCCGGCCATTGACCTTCTTGTGCAAACACACACGCTATGTCTGAACTCGTATGGGACTTGGCAGATAATCTGTCACGAGTAATGAGTATGATGGGCCAACATGTATTAGGCGCACTACGAATGTAGTGGTGTGGACCTGTTGGGAATGTGGGTGTCATTGGGAGCGTGCAAGGGATAAGTCCCTGCAGGCGCACTATCCTCTGTGCCCTCAGTGGCTCAGATGCATAGAGCGTCTGCCATGTAAGCGGGAGATCCCAGGTTCGAGTCCCGATCAGGGCATACATTTTCAACATGTCCCCAATGAAGTACATCAACGCCTGTTTTACTTTCCAGTTCTGTGTCTAATCACCTCCAATGGGGGATAATTGAACCATTTTTTTCCCCAGAATAGAAGATGATCAGCTTAAAATTTTGGAGGAAACTCCTGTTTCCTCCTCTTTATTTCAATCACCTTGTCGTCCATGTTTTTCAACATGGCAGCTGCCCAGCAAGGGGAATCTGTGTCTTTAGATGAATTTCTTAATTTTCAGTTGATGCAGTTCATTCAACTGATTGGCGACGTGACATTGCTGTTGGAGGACTGACAGTTTCTGTAGCAAACCCTGATTAAGTGTATCGCCCAGCCTGATGACAACAGACACTGATTGGCTCTGCTGTTCCGCAGATGCTGACATGGCCACAGAGGAGGGGGTCGAATACAAACCACAGCGGTTTCAACACTTTGTGGCCTACAATGGTGTGGTTGATGTTCAACGTTCGTATTTCCTTTCTTGGTTTGGTGCTGACGTCTTTCAGATTTGCATTAAGCTGTTCCCCCTTATTCAGCATGAATCGGAGCCTTTCCCAGAGGTCATTGCCACTCTTGACAAGTATTTTGACTCCCTGATGTTAGTCACTGCTGCGTTCTTTTGAATGAAGCGCCGACCTACCAGTCCTATTGGCAGTGGATCATAGAATTACATTGCATGACCCACACCTGCAAATTTGTATGTCCTTATGACAAATGGTATGTGGGATACTACTATTTAAAATGTTACTAATTCCCAACATTGGGTGGAAGTTCTCAAACTACCAGATCCCTTGAGAATATCATTTGTGTAATTGAGGCACAAGAATTGTTTGGGGTCCCGTTTCTGACTGCAGCATGCCCACGACTGCCGCATAATGGCGGCAAATTGCAGTCCTGCCCTTGGTGTCACTTCTCTCATGATAAGAATGCTTGTCATTTCTGTCGAACCAAACGTCTGTTTTGCAAAAAGACTGGTCAAATCCAGGATGTCTACGCAGCATGACTACCCACGGTTCTGAAGCAATGGATGTCCATAAGGTCGATGACGATGATTCTATCTTCTTGAACCAGTCAGTTTCTGATGAGCTGTTCCTGGTTCAAACCTGCTACAGCATTTCCACTACGCATGAATCATGGTGGGTTGTTGGTTACCTTCAACATCCCTCTGTGCATGTATGTGAGCCAAAGAAACTTGTCATTCAGCTGCGTATTCACAACAAAAATATTTGATTCCAACTGGGTACCGCAGGTGCATGTTCGAAAAGCTCGGTCCTAGTGGCGCGAAGCTCCAAAACAGGCCCTTAACAAACACATGCAATGGGGATCACATCGCCGTCCTCAGCACATGTCTTCTACAGATGCAGTACAAATCTACAATTAAGCCAATTCCAGTTACCGTGCTTTACTCTTATGGCAGAGTTAACGTCTTTGGCCTCAACGCTTTTGACATCCTTGGGCTTCAAATCACAGAGAACGGGGCAACGACCAACTCCTGCGTCCACCACAATGGCATCACGAACCTCAGTGATGTACACCATCAGATTTTTGAGAACTCTTTGTGTACAGCAGAAGACTTTTTCGGGCACATCAACTTGAAAGAAACCACCGACCCGCGATTCACCAAAGCACACGATGTCCTCTACGCCATTCAGGAGGAAGTTGCAGCAAAGTTGAGACTTATGCAGGACCAGGGGGTTATCACGCTCATCTCCACGAGCCTGTGGGGTCAACCCTCGTCATCGTCAGAAAATCCAAAGTATAACTTCGCCTTTGCACAGATTCTAAGCTCGATGTCAATGCACAGTCTGTCGTGAATTCGTACCCTCGCCCTCGCCCAGATCAGTTAACGGACAAATTACAAGGCGATGCGTTCTTCTCAAAAAATGGATCTTAAGGATGCCTATCTGCAACTCCAACTGGATGATGCAACAAAATCTTTCGTCATCAACACTAACATTGGGCTGTTCCGATGTCAGTGTCTACCTTTTGGCAGCGCTTCTGCACTAGCTATCTTCCAACGGTTTTTAGAGCAGCTGACGTCGAAGATCCCTTTTTGCTCCAATTATCTGGACGACATCACCATCTTTGGCAGGTCACCAGAGGGGCACTATCCAGAACCTGGAATGCCTCTTCGAAAGCCTCACCAACACCGGGCTCTCAAGCATATGGGAGAAATGCGAATTTTTCTGTACCCAAATCGAATACCTCGGACACATCATCGACTCTCATGATGTACGTCCTTCCGCCGAACACTTAGCGGGTATTAAAAAGCTTTCTTCTCTGAAAAATCTCACCGAAGTCCAGACTGTCCTTGGGAAGATTTCATTATCTTCGCTTCATCCCTAACGCCATTCAAATTGCGGCCCATACTCTCAGACGGGAAATAGTTACCTTTGTCTGATCTTCTCAGCAAGAACGACTTTCCACACATTCCAAAAAGTCTTGCTTAGCGAGAGATGCCTCGTTTACTTTGATTTGTGAAATCCGTGGTCTTCGCAGTATATTCCCTGTCCCACAATATTGGCGACACAGACCACCCAATTGCTTTCACATCGAAACGGTGTAACAAAGCTCAGGTGAATTACAATCAACTAGGGAAGGAAGCCTTGGAAATCGTCTGCGGCGACGGAAATTTTTTCTGCTAACAGACCATATGCATCTCACCAGTTTATTCCACCTAGATAAACGTGTACTTGTCCAGATTTGCACAAAACCTCCAATGTTGGGCACTTAGCCTGGTTAGCTATAATTATGAAATTCTCTGTTGCCCAATGCCAGGCCGCGCCTATGCGGATACGTTATCTCGTCTTCCAATCAGATCAGTTTCATTCTTCCAAGGACTTTCTTACTGACCGGATTGATGAAGTGGTGGTCCATACCTTTCTAAGTGACCACCATCAAATTGCCATGACCACTGGGCAGGATGGTACCTGATGCCTTCATCGCCAGTTTATTCAGTCAGTCTGTCCAGTGGTTAGGAAGCTGATTCCCAGTGAGCCTCTTCGGCGCTGTTTTATTTTCTGGGGGGTGCCTTTTCGGCCCTAAATGAGTTTGTGCTTTTACGCACATCAAATACAGGGACCCGAGTACTGATCCTGGCTTCTCTGCAGCAGCAGGTGTTGGACTTACTTCATAATGGACATTGAGACATCGTCCATACGAAGCTATTGGCCTGGCAGCACTCCACGTAGCTGGGGATGGAAAAAGACATTGAACACACGGTCATGTATTTCAAGGTATGTGCTAAGATTCTGCTTGCTCCTCGCAACAATTTTTTTATTGGCCCCGAATAGACGCCTCCTGGCAATGAATCAATGTGAATTGATTTTGTAGCACCGTTTTGGGTTTTTTTATGGCTTATAGTAGTGGATGCTTTTCCAAATTTCCTTCTGTGCTCTTTATGCATTCCACAACATCAGCCAGCACGATTCGGGTTTTAGCAACTATATTCTGCCAAGAAGGATTATCACCTACTACTGTATAAGATAATGACCCTATCTGACTTCAGCTGAAGTCATGTCTTTCTGGAAAGCAAATGGCATGATGCATGTCAGATTACCACCCTTCTCACTGCAATCCAGTGGTGAAGTGGAACGATTCATGCATACTTTCGAGATACAGGTATCAGATTTAAGGCAGTCGCACACTAAAGAAAATGTTCTGCTCCTGTTCTTATAAACGTAAAATATGACGCCTCAGGGAAATAGGACGCCAGCTGAGCTTATGCATGGCATGTCTGACCAGACTACGCTGTATCTCCTCCATTCTTCTCAGTCCCTGGGCGCCACTCCGGCTTCCTCAGAATTACAGGCCAATGCCAAAATGTATTTCAGAGTCTATAACGGTGATCATTTGTGGGAACCTGACATCATAGTCAAATCTGCGGGCGGAGCAACCTACGTTATTCGGGATGGGTCGGGTCACCAGAATCTGCTGCACTCTCGTGTTGTTCCTGATCCTGATACAGACCTTTCTGTTCAAGAAACTTTTCAGCAGACGGTTTCTCCAACGGCAGTTATCCATGGCGGGTTCTGTACCAGGTGCCAGCCGCTACCAGCGGCATTATCGTGTTGAAACCACAGTCGCTGCAGCCACAACCTTCAGAGCCTGGGTCACTACTTCCTCCACTGCTGCAGCCGCAACCATCACAGCTATTGGCGTCGCAAATTTTTATTGTCGCAGCCTGTGGAGCTGTGGCCACTGCGGTCGCCACTACTGTCGCCGCATCTCCTGCCATCCCAGCTGCATCTGCCGTCCTCTTCACTGCCCTCTACTGGGACCCTCATGGACCTGGACTCACCCAGGTCATCATGGGATTGTTCACACCTGGGTGGGCAGGAGGCGCACTCTCCATCTTGGTTTTCTTCTCTGTTTTACAGGAGCCCATTCAGCGAATGTTGGAATGCGGGTTGGCCATTTCCGGACACGACTCCTGGTCTATCCTCGTGGCCTACCTCTACCTCAGACCCTCATAATTTCCGTGGCCCCGCACAGAACCCCACCATGGGAAGAGAGGGGGGGAGTATGGAATCATTAATGCGTACACCATGGCGTCTGCTGCCATGCGGTTACATATTCACTACTGGCCATTAAAATTGCTACACCAAAAAGAAATGCAGATAATAAACGGGTATTCATTGGACAAATATATTATACTAGAACTGACATGTGATTACATTTTCACGCAATTTGGGTGCATACATCCTGAGAAATCAGTACCCAGAACAACCTCTGGCCGTAATAACGGCCTTGATACGCCTGGGCATTGAGTCAATCAGAGCTTGGAGGGCGTGTACAGGTACAGCTGCCCATGCAGTTTCAACACGATACCACAGTTCATCAAGAGTAGTAACTGGCGTATTCTGACGAGCCAGTTGCTCGGCCACCATTGACCAGACGTTTTAAATTGGTGAGAGATCTGGAGAATGTGCTGGCCAGGGCAGCAGTCGAACATTTTCTGTATTCAGAAAGGCCCATACAGGACCTACAATATGCGGTCTTGCATTGTCCTACTGAAATGTAGGGTTTCGAGGGGATCGAATGAAGGGTAGAGCCATGGGTCGTAACACATCTGAAACTTAACGTCCACTGCTAAAAGTGCCATCAATGCGAACAAGAGGTGACCGAGACGTGCAACCAATGGCATCCCATACCATGAAGCCGGGTGATACGCCAGTATGGCGATGACGAATACACGCTTCCAATGTACGTTCACCGCGATGTCGCCAAACACGGATGCGACCACCATGATGCTGTAAACAGGACCTGGATTCATCCGAAAAAATGAAGTTTTGCCATTCGTGCACCCAGGTTCGTCGTTGAGTACACTATCGCAGGCGCTACTGTCTGTGATGCGGCGTCAAGGGTAGCCGCAGCCACGGTCTCCGAGCTGATAGTCCATGCTGCGGCAAACGTCGTCGAACCGTTCGTGCAGATGGTTGTTGTCTTACAAACGTCCCCATCTGTTGACTCAGGAATCGAGACGAGGCTGCACGATCCATTACAGCCATGCGCATAAGATGCCTGTCATCTCGACTGCTAGTGATACGAGGCCGTTGGGATCCAGCATGGCGTTCCGTATTACCCTCCTGAACATACCGATTCCATATTCTGCTAACAGTCATCGGATCTCGACCAAAGCGAGCAGCAATGTCGCGGTACGATAAACCGCAATCGCAGCTGCCTACAATCCGGCCTTTATCAAAGTCGGAAACGTGAATGTACGCATTTATCCTCCTTACAAAAGGCATCACAACAACGTTTCAGCAGGCAACGCCGGTCAACTGCTGTTTGTGTATGCGAAATCGGTTGGAAACGTTCCTCATGTCAGCACTTGTAGGTGTCGCCACCTGCGCCAACCTTGTGTGAATGCTCTGAAAAGCTAATCATTTGCATATCACAGCATCTTCTCCTGTCGGTTAAATTTCGCGTCTGTAGCACGTTATCTTCATGGTGTAGCAATTTTAATGGCCAGTAGTGTAACACAGCACATGGCCAGCCACTCCCAGCTTTTGCATGGTGCCGCCCAGCAGTAGAGTTATAAAATAAATTAAAAATAATAATATATTAATTATTCTATCTGTATGATGGTGTTTGTAATTGTAATTGATATTTGCTTATCTGGAACGTGGACGTTTAATTATTCGGTATCAGACGCTTGACAATGGCTTTTTCGTAAAGGCAATGTTACTCGTAGTTGACCGTGAAATAAAACTGAAATAATCGGACTTCGTAAATAAATCGTTTCCAAAGACTGCTGCGGTAGGTGCGGACTCAAATCTAAATCTCAATATTAGAATAATTTGCCAGCCATGTCAATACGTCGTACAGAGGTGTCTGTCTACTAAACATAAAAAAGTTACACAGTTAGTTAAATCAGATATATTCAATGAATAAGCCTACAGTTCATAATCCTACTTACTTTTATAAATATAAATTCTTTACAGAATCGAGTGCCTAGTCTGGTTGCAACTCGCAGTATTCTTCTCTAACATGAAATATGGCGGTGTGCCAGACAATAAAATAAAATACGTGCTTCTCGCACCACTTCAACCAGAGCTCTCTCTCTTTTTTAATTAAACATAAGAGTAACGTAATTGTGCTTTTGTTTTATCAGCGACACAGCGCTGCAGTTGTGTGCCATAGGCTTTATTTATTTGTCACTGATTATTTATTTAATTAATATTTCGCGTTTCCGCGGAAACTCACGCTCGGCATGCAAATGTGCCTTTATATTGCCCCCTGAATTGCGAGGCGAAAGGACACACCTGCAGGCGAGCAATTCACCTAAAGGCACAAGAAAATCTAAGTTATCTACAACTATTTACATGACCTACATTATACACATTATATACAAAATTTGAATGACGCGGGTGCGCCGTAAAAGTTCTTATGTTGGCAGATAGAGTGCGCGCATGCGCAGAAGCATCTGTGTGACTGCCGTTATGTCGTACAGTTAGATCACGCGGCACAGTATTGCAGTTCATATTGTTCGTGTGCGCGCGTTTCTCAGTCGTTGCACAAAGAAAATATTCAACCAAGATTACATATGAAGACTACATTCTATGACAGGTAACTTAGTTTTAAATTTACAATATTTGTTATAACACAATACAACTTAGATTGTTGAATGTTCTTAGTTACATAGTATTGTTTTGAAATACTTCAAAGAAAAATGTCCGTATGTTTCAGGTGCGTTGACCTATACACATCGTGTCGTTATTACAGTTCATATTCATCCGCTGCACAATAATTTTTTACAGGTTAGTATCGTCGTGGTAAAGTTTTTTGATCAGAGTAACATCGTTGTATAACAACGTGATTAATACATAAGCGTGTCCATTTCTCATCTCCATTATAGTCGTTGTGATGCAGTTCGTTGTGACTAAAAGCATTGCTTATTACAGATCAGACGTGACCTGTCGAGTAATTGGTCCACGTGCAGTTCGTTTTTTTTTTTTTTACATTCCGTGGAAGCTTGGTTGCAGAACCTCGGACGGCACATAGCTGGCGTCGATCCTTGGACAGTCCAGGTAAGAGTGTCCGTCACATTTCGAGAACATTTCATTCCCTGAAGTTCCAACCAAAATTCTTCCACCCGTCGTGTTGTTTTCTGGACAGGCACTATGTGTCCATTTAATCCAGTTAACATCTTGAAGTTAGGTACTGTAGTAATGTCACTAGCTGATGCACGAATTATGCACTTCACATTTTCAGTTTTTCGCTGAATATAGTTCACCTAAATGTTCGTAGTTATTAATCAAAGAAATCATTCATCGCGTTTACATAGATACGCTGCATAACGAATGGCATTAACCGTTTCTTTCACATAGGTTTCTGCGTAGTTGCAGAGTTAGTAATGTTCGTTAATGTCCGTGAACAGAGGTTCACTATGCAATGTCTTTTTGGCACTCGTTTTGTTCAAATTTTTTACATAGTACAGTTACATGATATATCAGTTAAAAAAAATAAGTAATTATACATACACACGTCACATATTTTCTTAGCATAAACATAATACAGTTGCACATAAACATGTTTGCATCATCATTACATAGCTATAGGTTATTACATTGTGTCACGTTTGATTACATGAATTGTCGATATTTACATCCTCTTTAGCGGTTTTGCTGGGATATTATCGATGTTTTTTGTGATGTCATCTGAAATTAAGATTGGTTAGACACAACATTCATTACATCAGTAGACAAGACCAGGCGTTTTCACTACTCAATAATATTCAAAATAGTAAGAGAGAGAAAATGTTCGATTCCTCGCGTTTTGTGCGTGTGTGTAGAGTGTCTGTGTGGCCTTGACTACTGATAGATGCTTTTCGTGTTGAGAGATGTGCGTCTAATCTATTTCTCAAAGTAAAAGATCGTTTCACAGGTGACGTCTGTCAGTTCGTCAGGTGTCACACCAAGTCAGTGGTACCTTCAGTAACAAATGTTCCGTGAAAAATTAATATGTCATCCACTGCTACGTAATCATAAATTTTACTTTAATATTCCGTCCTTCAGGTGGTGCCGTGCGTTGAAAGAAGAGCTCTTCTGTCTTCAACTGCGTCACTGGAACCGCTGAAATGAAAATTTCTATACTACTTATTATCTGTGCTGTAACAACAGAGTTTTTCGAGTTGCTTAGCAATATTTTGATGGGTATGACCTTGACATTATTCAGCATGAAATGCTCTAAGATCTCGGTGTGCGTATAGCCCAATAATTTTGTTAGTTCTAGGATGTTGTAACAGATACGCACCAGGATGCGGTATGTTAACAATTATATAAGGTCCTTCATATAGCAGGCGCCACTTAGCGTTGCGTCGTTTGAGTGCTACAGATTTATGATGAGTACGAAGTAGTAGAAGCATTCCTACCTCGAATTTTTGTTTTCTTTTTATTATGTTTCTGTGATGTTTGTTTCGTATTTGTGCGTGATGTGTCAATGTAGTCAATACTTCTTTTATTTTCTGTTCAGGTGTGATTTCCTTGTCTGACAACTTAGGTAATGGTTCTATCCACTGATCGTTCTGTTTGCAATTGAACATGATCTCGTTAGGTGTGTAATTTGTATCGTAAATATTTAAGTTATTGTGTACGTCTTCGAAAAGACTTAGGTAAGACACCCAATTAGTATGTTTTGATGAAATATAGGTCCTCATGAATCGATTTAATTCTCGGAAAAGTCTCTCAGTCGCGTTACATTGTGGGCTAAACCTCGAAATAAATATACTTTTGATGTTATTGTCCTTCAAGAAATTTCTCCATTTGTACCCAGAGTAGTATGCTGCATTATCTGACAGAATTGCTTTAGGTTTTCCCACGTGCGTCAGGTAATCACTTGAGAATCTTCGTATTATAGCACTTGCAGTGGCGGATTTTAAAGCATAAAGTTTTACATGTTTAGAAAATATATCGTAAAAAGCTAAGATATATTTGACGCCTCCAGAGCTTGCTGGATGCGGTCCACTGATGTCAGTACACAGAATTTCCAGGGGTTTACTGGGTAAAATAGAATGTAAATCTGTTTTTGTGGATAAATTCTGAGGTTTTGATTTTTGACATATGACACATGTTTTCAGTTCCCTGTAAATTTTTCTTCTCATATTGCTAAAATAACAGTATGTGCTGAGCTTTGCTAAACACTTTTTTGTCCCATAATGACCCCAAACTAAGTGTGTGTGCCAAATTAAATTACGTTCAGACTCTTTGGGAATGCATACACACCAGTTAGTAGCATTAGGATGTCGTCGATAAAATAGCACATCATTGTGTAACTTGTAATACTTAGTCAAAGGATGATTGTGTTTTTCTACCAGTAATGTTATTATCTTATACCAGTGAGGATCAGATTTTTGTAATTCAGCCATGTTTCTGCACATATCAATATAATATTGGTGATACTGCTTGTCTTGCATTAAGAGAATCCTGTAGTCATTTATATTTTCTAAGTCACTGTTGGTATCATTCATACCTTTTGGAAGTCTAGACAAAGTGTCTGCAATGGTGTTGTCCTTACCTCTTATGTACTTAATTTCAAAAGAGTAGTTCTGAAGTGTAACTGCCCATCGTGATAGTCTAGGATGTACAAGTTTACAAGTTAACAAAAGTGTCAGGGCCTGGTGATCGGTGTAAATTATTGTATGTTTTCCAAATAAATAATAATTGAATTTCTTGAATGCCCATACTATGGAAAGTGTTTCTAACTCAGTAGTGGAGTATGTACGCTCACATTCAGTTAAAGTACGACTTGCAAACCCAATAATTCTTATCTGTTCCTTTTCTTTATTCTTTACAACTTGAAATAAGCAACATCCCAAGCCAGTTCGTGAAGCGTCACAAGTCATACAAAAATCTAAATTGAAATCTGGATGGCTCAATAAGTTTGCACCCACTAAAGCATGTTTAATTGTATTAAAGTCATTCTGGCACTGTTCCGACCAGATCCAAACTTGATTCTTTCTGAGTAGATTTAGCAGATGTTTACTGTTCAAAAGTGGTTGTGGCAAAAAACGTCTAAAAAATGAACATAGCCCAAGGAATGATTTTAACTGCTTTTTAGTTCGAGGGCTAGGAAAGTTTCTGATAGCATCTAATTTACTGGGATCAGGCCGTATGCCCTGTGAATTAATGATATGTCCTAAATATTTTATCTCCCTGCAACCAAATTTTGATTTTCTTAGGTTGGCTGTGACTCCAGCTTGTGCAAATTTTTCTAAAATTCTTTGAAGTGTGTCAACGTGTTCATTCCAAGACTGTGTAGCTATCAGTATATCATCTACATAGTGTGTGACTGTCTCAACTAAATCGTCGCCAAGCACGGTATCCAGGGCTGTAATGAATACCCCAGAGCTGACATTCAGTCCGAAGGGTAGAACACAAAACTGATAGGTTCGCCCCCCAAACATAAATGCAGTATATTTCCGTGAATCAGGAGTGATACCCACCTGCCAAAACGAATTAGCGAGATCTATTGTGGAAAAATATTTTGCATCTAGAAATTTCTGTAATTGCTCTTCTAAATTTTCGGGTTTTGTGTGAACCGGTAAAATTATTTCATTAATTGCTCGTGCGTCTAACACTAACCTAATGCTTCCATTCGATTTTTTGACAACAAGTAGAGGACTACAATAAGGTGAGGTGGATGGTTCAATGACCTTCCAGTCTAAGATTTGTTTTAATTCTTGCCACACAGCAGGTCGTTGAGATAACGGTACGTTATATGTCTTATGGTAGAAGATCTTGTGAGGCTTAACTTCAATCTTGTACACATACGTGTTGATAACACCCAATCGTTTGGTAAAAACTTGTAAATATTTGGATAACACTTCCTGTAGTTTTATACGTTCATGTACACTGAGAGCTGTAGCTTCACTTATCTTATGATCAAGCAATGTTTTCAAGTCCATTAGCTCTGTGTCAGATGAGTGTGTTTGCATGTCTTGAATGTCTTTGTCAAGTACTAACTGAACCTTGTACCCTGTACAGTGTTTGTCATGCTTTAGAGTTCTCCTGTCCAAATCAATAATAATTACCCTGCTTTTATCATTTAAAATACATTTACCTTTGGAGAAGTCTATAATGCAGTCCTTCTCGCTCATAATATCTATTCCTAATATGCAATTTGTCACAAGGTTTTGTACAACCAGGAATGGCCATTGTACGGTTCCATTACCTATTTTAACGTTTACAAAAACTTGCTTCGTAACCCTACATGACTTATTACCTAGTGCAGTAGTTATTTTACAGTTTTGGGCAGGAAACTCAGGCACAGGTTCCAATTCACACATCTTTTTATAGAAATTAAAAGACAAAACGCTCACAGCTGCACCTGTATCTAGGATAATAGTAGTTGGAATCCCACCTACTACTCCAGTAGTAGATGCTAAAACAATTTCATTTGTGTTTGAACGACATTGTATACTGTCTTGCAAAAGTTCATCTGATATATTCTCATTGTGGTTGTATCTTATAAATAAAACAGGTAATTTTTGTTTAGAATTATTCGGCATATCATTATTCTGTTGTTCAAGTGTGGTGTCAAATAACTGATTAACATTGAAGTCGCCCCCCAAGAATTCTTCAGCCACGACCTGGGGCATAGTAGTGACTGTTTCTAGTTTGTTGGATTAGCATTTGTACTAGGTACTGACACAGATTGAGGTTGTGCATCAGGTGTCATTTCTATTATATTCACATTCGGATATTGCCTATTATGATCTCCAAACTTTTGCGGTTGTTGTTGCTGTTGCGCATTATAACTTACCTGTCGGTCGTAAGGTATGCTCCAATTTTGTCCTGGTGTCTGCTGTGGTAAAGCAGAGTTTGAATGAAAGTACTGATCGTTACGAGTCCAACCTTGATGCTGTCTTGGCTCGTAGTTATTATTATTTCTATTTCTGTTTGTGTTTTTGTTGTTGCCTTTGTATCCGTTGTTACCGTTGTAGTTATTACCGCGGTGCCTTTTGTATGGATTGCCGCATGAAGTGTTATTACTGTTGTAACTATTGTTTGTATTGGAATACGCGTGTTGATTTTGATTTCCGTACTGAGACGGCATGTGAGTTTGCTGTTTTTGTTGTACCGCGTATCCAACTGTGGACGCGCCAGAATTGTGTTGGCAAGCCTGCATGTTTTGCATACCACTAGTTTAAACATTGTGGCTGCTGTTTTGCCGCGCGAAGCGCTGGTCTTCAAGTAACATGTCAACCGAATCTAAAGCTGTTAAAAAATAATCTGAATCGTCATCCGGGATATGTAGGAGTTTTTCTTTAATGTTGAAAGGCAATTTGGCCTTCAACGCACGGAGTATATCACGCGTTGCGACTGGTTCGTCTAAAAAGTGTCCCATGTTCAAGTATTTTTCAAAATATCTGCGTAAGTTACCATTTTTACTGTTAAAAGTTTCAGGTTCTAAAATTTGTCTTCTGAGTCGCTCCTGGACGGATTGCGACCAGAATTTGTTCAGAAAAGCACGCTCAAACTCACTGTACGTGGTACATACGTCAGCTTGACTGTATGCCCAGACAGCTGCATCGCCTTGGATGTAACCGACAATATATGAAATCCTTTTCCGGTCACTCCAAGTGCGTGGAAATGCGTTACTAAAAGATTTAAGAAAAATCACCGGATGAATGGTTCGTTTTTCTGGGATAAAAATCTGAAATTGCCTGTGTTTCATTAAGCTTTCTTCTTCCTTCGTATTGTGATATGGATTTATTCCACTGTAATTACTGGTATGTTCAGCTGGCGAGTAATTACGATAATGTTGCTGTGGTTTACCATGATAATAGCTTGTGTTTGTGTTTGCACATCGTGGTATGTGTTGTAGTCGTGGTGTGTTTTGTTCTTGTGTGTTTGTCGTGTGCGGTATGTGTGTGTCATACTCGAATGTATATTGGTTCCTGAACCGTGCATTTTGACTGATATTTTCGTTACATTCAGACTGTGGTCGATCGGTGAATTGTCTCATGGGTGCAGTGACGGATTGTACAGCGTCACTGATCAGCTGTTTGTTATTAGTAATGTATTGCGCTACGGAGTCGTGCACAATTGTTGGTAAATTTTCACGTAAGCATGTATCAAAATGTTTGTCTTTGTTCACTACCCAATCATTAAATTCCTTATTAATATTTTGAAAATGAGCTGTGGCATCAGATTGTAAGATGTCAGTTAGGTGTTGTTCAACATTGTCAAATTTATTCTGTACGTCAGTAATTCGTTTTTCAAGGTTGTCATGTACTGAAGGATATGTTTGAATTTGTTCAGTAAGAACTTCACACGTGACATTAAGGTTTTTTACTTGTGTCTGTAAAAGTGCTACGTCAGTTGTAGTCTTTTCTTGTCTCGTATTAAGCTGGGAAAATTTAGTACTGAGTTCAGTCATCTGTTTGGTCAGTGTGGCGTCTATAAGTTCCACACGTTTACATAAAGTGTCATTACCTGTCTTGAGTGCTATGAGGTCAGATTTAATTGCGTCATTTTGTGTCTTTAACTGTTCATTTTGTGTCTTTAAGGTTGCCATGTTTTCTGCGTTTTGTTTCATTAGCATTTGTAACATGTCGGCAATGTTTACCGTTTGCAAGGTCTCTGCCCCCGCCGCGTCATTAGACGTGACGTCATGCATTAACATGGGCTCTGATTGAGACTTTGAAATTTTTGTGGTGGACGGCCTATTGTCAAAATTTTCGTCAACACTTGCGTCAATGTTTGATGAATCGTCACTACCGGTTGCTGTCGTAAAGTCATTTTCTAACACTTGTCTCACGTCCGAGTCGGATTGCGTCTGAATAGTACGTCCTTGCTGTTCCATTTTTGCGTATTGTTTTCTAGTTATTACCATGCCACACGTGATATATGTTTCAAGAAAATTTTTGACACTGATTTTAAAATAAAATGTAGTTGAGCATGAATCGCTCGTAGCAACAATGGCTGTCTGTTAATTTAAAAATATAAACTGAATTTGAGATTATTGGTAATGGCTGCTGGCCATGTTACATGATATCGTACAGAAGTCGGCCATATTGTACATTCGTGTATTGGTATTGTTGCATACGTTATTGTTTAGGGAAAAGTACTGAGAACGAAATTTATCACTGAAACTGTTATGCGGAAAAGAAACACTACAGAATTTACTGAAAAGCTAATACACTGAATTATACGTCTGGTCAAGCCTGCTAATGCAAAGATGCTGCGTCTTACCTTATTTTGCTGGAAGCTTCTTTGCGTCTTCCGGCAAAATTTCAGAATTTGAAAATATCTTCCAATTTTGTTATCTCTCATACATTGACGTCCAGGTCCAGAAAGTTGATTTTTTACATGAAACAAAGAGAACAATGTAACAAATGACAAAATAACAAGTCCGACACGCAGTCGCCAATATAAAATAAATTAAAAATAACAATATATTAATTATTCTATCTGTATGATGGTGTTTGTAATTGTAATTGATATTTGCTTATCTGGAACGTGGACGTTTAATTATTCGGTATCAGACGCTTGACAATGGCTTTTTCGTAAAGGCAATGTTACTCGTAGTTGACCGTGAAATAAAACTGAAATAATCGGACTTCGTAAATAAATCGTTTCCAAAGACTGCTGCGGTAGGTGCGGACTCAAATCTAAATCTCAATATTAGAATAATTTGCCAGCCATGTCAATACGTCGTACAGAGGTGTCTGTCTACTAAAGATAAAAAAATTACACCGTTAGTTAAATCAGATATATTCAATGAATAAGCCTACAGTTCATAATCCTACTTACTTTTATAAATATAAATTCTTTACAGAATCGAGTGCCTAGTCTGGTTGCAACTCGCAGTATTCTTCTCTAACATGAAATATGGCGGTGTGCCAGACAATAAAATAAAATACGTGCTTCTCGCACCACTTCAACCAGAGCTCTCTCTCTTTCTTAATTAAACATAAGAGTAACGTAATTGTGCTTTTGTTTTATCAGCGACACAGCGCTGCAGTTGTGTGCCATAGGCTTTATTTATTTGTCACTGATTATTTATTTAATTAATATTTCGCGTTTCCGCGGAAACTCACGCTCGGCATGCAAATGTGCCTTTATAGAGTGCAGGTGCGGCCCAGGCACACAGCTGCCTCTACGGTAACGTGCCAATGACCAGCCGGCATACCCACATCAAATAGCTGCAAGACCGTGCTGCATCAATCACGCTGCGCCACGCTATCATAAACACATCAACAGCGGGCATATCCCTACGCCGCCAGGACTTTATAAGCTTACGTGGCACCTCACTCGGCAGTCTTTTCTTGGACTTTACTGTTCCTGATATCTTGACGCCACCTCCTTCGGTTCACCCTCACCTGCACTATCGATTACTTGGACTATCGATTACGCCTGGAACTGAACAATTCAGAGACTTCCACCACTCGACACTCAAGGCGTTGGGTTCATTCATGAACTTTGCTGATCTCCTTCTTAGGGACAGTGTTTCATGTCTTATAACCACTGGAGTGCTTGGTTTGAGGCCTCACAATAACTTATGGGTGGCTGAGGTGTTAGGATTATGTGAGATCTTTCAAGTGTTTAATTATAAGAACTACATGGCTCAAGTTGTTAGTACTACACTGAAGCGCCAAAGAAACTGGCATAGGCATGCGTATTCAAATACAGAGATACGTAAACAGGCACTGCGGTCGGCAACGTCTATTTAAGACAACAAGTGTCTGGCGAAGTTGTTAGATCAGTTACTGCTGCTACAGTGGCAGGTTATCTGATTTAAGTGAGTTTGAACGTGTTATAGTCGGCGCATGAGCGATGGGACACAGCATTTACAAGGTAGCTATGAAGTGGGGATTTTCCAGCACGACCATTTTACTAGTGCACCGTGAATATTAGGAATCCGGTAAAACACCAAATTTCCGACATCGCTGCGGCCGGAAAAGATCCTGCAAGAACGGGGCCAACGACGATTGAAGAGAATCGTTCAGCGTGACAGAAGTGCAAACCTTCCGCAAATTGCTGCAGATTTCAATGCTGGGCCATCAACAAGTGTTAGCATACAAACCATTCAGTGAAACATCATCGATATGGGCTTTCGGAGCCGAAGGCCCACTCGTGTACCTTGATGACTGCACGACACAAAGCTTTATGTCTCACCTGGGCCCGTCAATATCTACTGTTGATAACTGGAAACATGTTGCCTGGTCGGACGAGTCTCGTTTCAAATTGTATCGAGCCGATGGATGTGTACGGGTATGGAGACAACCTCTTGAATCCATGGACCTTGCATGTCAGCAGGGTACAGTTCAAGGTGGTGGAGGGTCTGTAATGGTGTGGGGCGTGTGCAGTTGGAGTGATATGGGACCTCTGATACGTCTAGATACGACTCTGACAAGTGACACGTACATAAGCATCCTGTCTGATCACCTACATCCATTCATGCCCATTGTGCATTCCGACGGACATGAGCAATTTCAGTAGAACAGTGCGACAGTCCACACATCCACAATTGCTACAGTGTGGCTCCAAGAACACTCTTCTGAGTATAAACACTTCCACTGGCCACCAAACTCCCCAGACGTGAGCATTATTATTCATATCTGGGATGTCTTGCAATGTGCTGTTCAGAAGAGATCTTCACTCCTTCGTATTCTCAACAGATTTATGGACAGGCCTGTTGGATTCATAGTGTCAGTTCCCTCCAGCACTACTTCAGACATTAGTCGAGTCCATACCACGTTGTGTTCCGGCACTTCTGCGTCGTCGCGGGGGCCCTACACGATATTATGCAGCTGGGCCAATTTCTTTGGCTCTTCAGAGTAATTGACTAGAGAAGCAAATTAATGCAAGCTCTAAATACTGCAACAGATGTTGAGGGTAAAACACTTTGAGGCCTTATTAAAAGACTTAGAATATCTTCGTGAGAAATGGGACACTGTTGTCCCTGAAGCTAATGTTGTCGCCGTTGAATTTTTTGAGGTGCGCACTGTGAAGAGTAAACCATTTCACTATGAAACTAGGAATGAAATGACACGTGAATTTAGAAGATTTAATCAAGATAAATGTTTTTGTCATTATTCAAAATGGCTCTGAGCACTATGGGACTTAACATCTGAGGTCATCAGTCCCCTAGACTTAGAACTACTTAAACCTAACTAACCTAAGGACATCACACACATCCACGCCCGAGGCAGGATCTAAACCTGCGACCGTAGCAGCCGCGTGGTTCCGGGCTGAAGCGCCTAGAACCGCTCGACCACAGCGGCCGGCTTTTGTCATTATTGACAGTCTAGTATCTAACTTGTAAACGCTATATATGAAACAGTGGAGATTTTAGATGAAACATATGGGTTGTTATGGAAAGTTGACTGACAACCAGGCTGCTGAGGCATCCAAGTTATTTATCAATGTTTACCATAATTGTTATAACAGATCTAGAAGGAGGAATTAAATATTTGAAAACCATTCATACTTCCGACTTTGAATACATTTCTTTGGAACCATTAGACCTCTTGAATAAGTTGCATGAGCTTAAAATTTGGAGCTTATTTCCAAACGTATGTGTAGCTTCGTGCATCTTTTACACCCCTTCAACAAGAAGAGTGGTCATTCGGCACTCTGGCTCGTGTTAAAAGTTGTGTCACAAGGAACCCCTTGACTGAGAGGTCGCAAGTTCAATCTTTAGTAAGGTTTAATGTGTTGTGTTAACAATAATGACAGGATAAATATTAGTTGCTAATGACCCACCATGTGCATCAGGAGGGCGACAGAAAATTAGTGTCTGGGAGGTGCAAAGATCAGTCTTCTATGGGATGTATGTATTTCACTTCATAAAATCGATGTCGTCGAAATTCAAGAAAAGTTCACATCACACCATTAACTTGCGCCCTGAACACCGAATGAAAAATGTCGCGTCACAGTGACTACAAACGTTCGCAGACTTCAGGTCGAAGGCGAACCTCTTGGGAGTTACAAACCGTGGAGGACGTTTAGCTAGGTATCCACTTTTAAAGAATGCATATAGAATCGTATTGATGTAACAGTTTGATGAGCACTCTTGGATTGCGATGGCATGCAGCCAAATGCGAAACAGTCTGTCGTGGAGCTTATCGCAAAACTGGCTATCCTTTAATAAGGCGTAGCTACAGATACTGCGATAATGTTTTATAGGCACGGAGAAAACAAATATCCAGTGGCTGAATTTGTCCGGATGATCAGGTGGTATCAATTACAATGTCATACACTTTTCAGGAGTTGGATTTTTAAATGCAGACCAGAAATCAAGTAAAGGCAAGTTATTTTGAACAACTATTGGCCAAATGCAATACTCATATCGTAGTTGTTGTTCCTTTGCCCCACTTTCCCATTCTTGCTTGCAGCGAGTAAATATTCCTTATTACCATTGCAAGATCACTCGTAAATGGCAGAGCCCCTCCAGCTTCTTGCAGCACAATAAATAACTTTCCAGCCAATATACCATCCAGATTGACAGTCGACATAATTGTATACGAATGCGTTAAGGCACTGATATTAGTTGATCTTGATACAACTCTCGTGGTACTGCTGATTTCCAGGGTTCCTTTCATATGTATTTCCTCTCAAAATCTCGATTGGTCGGAGTTGAAAACAAATTTCTTACTGAACGATGGGATAAGTTTATCTCATCTATAAATTTTCGGGCTGATTCCGCAATTTGCTGTGATCCTCAAATTGACGGTTTGTTTGAAATTTCGTTATCTTAAGTCTTCCAATTCTGTAGCACTATCCATTGCTTCCCTTGAAATCAGTGTAATCTATGTCGCGCGCAGTTTGATGTGCATAGCGTGAATCGAGCATACTTTTAACGCATAAATACCAATTTTTACAACATGCACGCCTTGTCCTCCCTTGAATATACGTTGTTTGTCTTGTACACTGCACGGTCATATTGATAGAACGCATTCGAAATCTGCTCATAATTGTTTTTTACTGTGCTGCGGATGATCTTCCATGTAATTATGTTTAGTATCCACTCCTCGGACAACGATTGTCCTTTACTACGTATCGCTGGAGACGGGATTTATGGCTCCCTGTCCGACAAGGATGATGAACTACATTGCTGGACACTTTTTTAAACATAACTTTCACATGTTAAGCACGTATTGTCATCATTGTACTCCTCAAGTAAATTGTCTGCACAATCGAGCATATACGACACCACACATTCCACTGACTCATCTTGCAGAAACGCTGATATTTCATCTGTCACTTCTTTCTCACACTGCAAAATTCCTTGGGTACCTTTCTGACGAAATGCCATCTTCGGCAACTGTCGTTGTTTATCGTTGTCATTACTCCGGTTTGTAACAACGCCACTGGCACTGTAGCAGTGTTACGAGCTACTCGCCGACTACGCAGTTCAACTACAGTCCATAGCCTCATGCTGTGCTCACCACTGGATATCTCCAGTCCCGCACCCTGTTGCCATTAACAGTCAATATTGTGGTTACATGGTATGTGGAGCGTCGAATGCCACATCGCATTCAAATGGTTCTTGTCAGATAACTGTGCATCAACGTCTCAGATTTGCGGAGCTTGACGACGGAAGGTCATTTGGTAAGGCAACTACATTTTAATGCTATAATTTAAACATCCGCTGAACGAAATGCTCACAAAGTGCCTTTGACAGTGTTCTGGGCAAGAAGGTTATAATATGCTACCCGTTGCACCACTCATTGCAATTCACGTGCTAGCGTACAGATGACTGTTCACTGGTGTGTGGACACGCCAGGGAACCAGAGGAGACAGGACACTCCATATCGCAGCATTACTGGAAATTCATGAATCAGTATAATACTTAGCCTTTTGTTTTAGACTGAAGTGAAATTAAATTAAATAAATTTACAAAATAAAATTATGTATACACTCAGTTTACAATAATTCGTTATTAAGTAGCATCGGAAGTCGAACTTGTAAGTTCATCAGTTTGCTGTCTTGCAGTGCAGGTCTCGGTGAGCTATCACCCAGTTCCCTAGCTGTGGTGGTCTCGGGTTCCTGATCACTGTCTTCGTCATGACTTTTCAAACTAATCTATATTACTACACTTTCAGTCTCTTACTCCATGAAAGCGCCATGGTACTGCTATTTTTCCTCGATATATGAGGGTCGTCCAATAAGTGAGTTTCCCTATTTTATTTTTCTGCAAAGAGCTTCTGTGAATTTTGGAAAGTAGGAGACGAGATACTAGCAGAATTGGAGCTTTGGGGAGGGGTCGTGAGTCGTGCTTGGGTAGCTCAGATGGTAGAGCACTTGCCCGCGGAAGGCAATGGTCCCGAGTTCGAGTCTCAGTCCGGCACACAGTCTAATCTGCCAGGAGGTTTCAGTACAATGCTTGACTGTCACACGCCATCTATATAAAGCGAATGTTACAACATTTTACCAGCTTACAAGTTTTTGTTTGTTACGCTTTAATCAGTGAGCCACAGGCATGCGTTCCTCACATGATGTCAACTCATAAACACGCGATTTAGCCTCCCGCATGCTTCCAGGTTGGCGCTGTCTGCTCCCCAGCATCGTAACCCGACTGCAGCTGATTTATCTTGCGTTCCTGAAAACTCACGTCCAGTTACCAACCTTGTCACCAGGCTACTCAGAAATTCAATATTGCTGGTATTACACAAACCCAAGGCGCCGCCATCAGCTGTTATTAATATAGAATTCTTTACCTGACTTTTAGTTACCCCCCCCCCCCTTTATATATAATTTTAGATATACATTTGCTTGGCTGCTGAGCGTTTAATTTAATCTATAACTGTCTTTCTATGTTCTTTTGTTCTTTTATGAAGTACTATAACTACTAGCGCTCCAACTCTGTATTCGAACTTGAGAAATTCATTTCATGTTATCAGTCCGTTGGTTGCTATTTATCGCACCTCATAACTTCTGCGCTTTGTTGTAGTTCTATTGTTCTTTAACGAAGGTATGTGATTTTACTGATGCTCAGTACTGTATATTTGTTTTTAACAAAAATTTTATATTTTTTATTGAATCTTTTTAGGACGTCTTTTTCGTTCGATCCTTAATTTATGTGGGCTTCCCGGTGGTTTAAGGCTGTATGAAACTGTGTTAGCTGAAGTATTTGCGAATTTCAGCAACCTTTGCCTTAAAACACATGAGTTAGATGAGTGTAATTACGTTATTATCCTGGCACAGCATTGGGTTCCATGTCTGTAAACTGTAAATTCAAAATTAATACTCATTATGGGCATTAATGAACTTTCATTTGTCTAACGCAGTAACACGGGCGATATGGTTTACTGTCCTAATAGACATGATGTTGAAAACGGTATGGTCTCATCCGGTATAGTAAAATTATCGATGAATCTTGTATTAGTTTCATCTAATAGTGAAAGTGCAGTTACAGTGTACCTAGGTCATGCTGGAGCTGGTAACTGCACGATGAATTTGGGGAACTGAAAACTGTGCGAATCGTCACTCGGTTGTCAATTAGAATACTCGTTCATAATTTATTGTTCACATGTAGAGTTAACTATTATTTTATTCTATTTGGTTAGAATTTATATATATCGCTGGAATTGTCACAAAATCGGAAATAAGTCATACAAGTAGGTTGTTCCAAGGAACAATATATAACTCACGCTGTGCCATACATAAATCTATTACGGTAACCTTATTCTTGTGTTGCGATTCATTCACTTCGCCAACTCACAATTAAATTGTCACATCGCAACCTAACTTCAGCCTCAGGCTTTGCTACAGGTCAGTCCTTCAGCACATCGAGTTTTATTCCCGCTCTCCATATCGAAAACAAATCTAATCAATTCGTATGTTCCTCCAAAATCAATCATTAAATACAGTGATTCTTATTAACTGCCGACAATGACTCACGATCCGGCATGTTCACTTCCCATCACTCATTGCACAGTTACGAACCACAGTGCGCATTGGAAGAATTGGGCACAACGTAACTGCACTTTAGACCTACCACTGGCATGCAACGAAAGAGTCAGATACACCGTAACTGCACTTTAGCCCATCTTTTTATACTGACATGACATTATTCACATTAGCTTTCGTAATTTTCAGGTCCGTGAAAGCTCTTAGTTGCTAATTTCACAGTGGTTTGTAAGGTAATTATTACTTGGTGACATTTCATTCGCCAGATCATCACATGTAGGTTTTCCATACCCTCTCTCACACTGTCGAAGAAACATAGTCTTCAATCTAGATCTTCCACGCGGTCTTGTCCTTCAGGGTGTTCTGGATTTTTCTTTCTTTTGGAGCTCGTTGTGCCTTTCCATTCAAATGAAGTTACCTAGCCTCAATTTTCTATATGATATCTGGTTCTCCATATCTGTTAGGTTCCTTAATTTTTCTTGGATTCATCCAAATACGTTTCTCAAAATTGGCCTTCCAAAGATTTCTGCCCGCATCTCGTGGTCGTGCGGTAGCGTTCTCGCTTCCCACGCCCGGGTTCCCGGGTTCGATTCCAGGCGGGGTCAGGGATTTTCTCTGCCTCGTGATGGCTGGGTGTTGTGTGCTGTCCTTAGGTTAGTTAGGTTTAAGTAGTTCTAAGTTCTAGGGGACTTATGACCACAGCAGTTGCGTCCCATAGTGCTCAGAGCCATTTGAACCATTTTTTTTTTTTTTTTTTTTTTTTTTGGAAAGATTTCTGTTTCGCCACTTCTGACTGTCTTTGTGACCAACTTTCACAAACCTACATTAGAACAGTTTTGTTGTGTGTACCTTTCAGTTTCATTTGATAATTTAGTCTAACGTTGTGTCGAACAGGGCGAAATAACACCTATTTCCTTTTTGAATCCCACTATTTATTTATTCTGTGACATTATTGTCTGTAGTTAACATGGTGCCATTGTAAATGAACTGATTTAGTTTTTCAGTTTTTTGTGCACTCATTCTTAAACACACTGTTTTAGTTTGCTGTGAGACTACAGATTATTTGGTTATATCAGTATTAATTTCCAGTCCTTCTCCAAGTAACCTATTGTCTAACATTGTAATGAGAAAATTCATTTCTCGCCTTTTTCCCCTAATATTACTGTATCGTCCACATATGTTAAACCAGTTTTATAGTTTTGTTTCAGTGGGCGATGAATTTATTTTTCTGACGCGCTCTGACGCGCTCTTTAACAAGATTTAAAATCGAAGGTGATATAATATCTCCTTGTTTGAATCTGTAAATAACAGAATTTCTGAGAGACTATTAGCATTTACATTTCTACAAAGCATATAACGCTCAGTAGAAAGCTCTCATTATTTGCAGCTCATTTGTGCAGATTTTGTTCCTTCATCAGCAACGTCCTGAGCTTATAGGTGTAATGTCGACCGATGGTGATCTTTTTACTATCGACTTACAACAGCAATCAGTTTCTTTCATCTGTGTGCTGTGGCAGTCTTTGATTATTAAATAACAGCGATCAGTTAGCATCTACCATATGTATGCCTGTTATTATAATACGAACAACTTTCCCATAAAGTCGCTGGTATGGTATTTCGTTTTCATGCTTACAAGAAGGTAAGTGAAACGTAAAGCCATATGGCACGTGCGGCCGGGAAACTGAGGGGCAGGATCAGCCGTCTAATTATAAACGTTTCTCCTGTCCTTTACGTACATGGTCACCTTTCGATCACGAAGTGCTGCCAAAACACAAGTCACCAGCTGATACCTTAACAACAAGCTCGCGGACAAGGAAATAAAGTGATATTTTGAAGGGAAAGAGCTGTGCCATAACAGACGTCCACGTTATCTAGGGGCCGCTTGTGAAACGACGCTCAGCTTCAAAGGGCACTAGCTGAAAAATGCCAGTAAGCTGAAGTAGAGAAACGATATCTTGCAGAAAATCGGTGGCATGGAATGGGGATCATCAGCTCCAACACTAAGAACGTTTGCTCTTGGGCTGGTGGACCTTGTGGCAGAATGCTTCACTGCAGTTTGGATCAAAAGACCGTACATCAGACTCGTCGACATGCAGCTCAGTCAGACTATGTACTTCTTCACAAGAACAATCAGAAACACCCAATCTTTCTGGCTGTCTAATCTCAGCCAAATACACTACTGGCCATTAAAAGTGCTACACCACGAAGATGACGTGCTACAGACGCGAAATTTAACCGACAGGAGGAAGATGCTGTGATATGCAAATGATTAGCTTTTCAGAGCATTCACACAAGGTTGGCGCCGGTGGCGACACCTACAACGTGCTGACATGAGGAAAGTTGGCAACCGATTTCTCATACACAAACAGCAGTTGACCGGCGTTGTCTGGTGAAACGTTGTTGTCATGCTTCGTGTAAGGAGGAGAAATGCGTACCATCACGTTTCCGACTTTGATAAATGTCGGATTGTAGCCTATCGCGACTGCGGTTTATCGTATCGCAACAATGCTGCTCGCGTTGGTCGAGATCCAATGACTGTTAGCAGAATATGGAATCGGTGGGTTCAGAAAGGTAATACGGAATGCTGTGCTGGATCCCAAAGGCCACGTATCACTAGCAGTCGATATGACACGCGTCTTACCCGCATGGCTGTAACGGTTCCTGCAGCCACGTCTCGATCCCTGAGTCAACAGATGGGGACGTTTGCGAGACAACAACCATCTGCACGAACAGTTCGACGACGTTTGCAGCAGCATGGACTATCAGCTCGGAGACCGTGGCTGCGGTTACCCTTGACGCTGCATCACAGACAGGAGCGCCTGCGATGGTGTACTCAACGACGAACGTGGGTGCACGAATGGCAAAACGTCATTTTTTCGGATGAAATCAGGTTCTGTTTACAGCATCATGATGGTCGCATCCGTGTTTGGCGACATCGTGGTGAACGCACATTGGAAGCGTGTATTCGTCATCGCCATCACCCAGCGTGATGGTGTGGGGTGCCATTGGTTACACGTCTCGGTCACCTCTTGTTCGCATTGACGGAACTGTGAACAGTGGACGTCACATTTCAGATGTGTTACGACCCGTGGCTCTACCCTTCATTCGATCCCTGCGAAACCCTAAATTTCAGCAGGATAATGCACGGCCGCATGTTGCAGGGCCTATATGGGCCTTTCTGGATATAGAAAATGTTCGACTGCTGCCCTGGCCAGCACATTCTCCAGATCTCTCACCAACTGAAAACGTCTGGTCAATGGTGGCCGAGTAACTGGCTCGTCACAATACGCCAGTCTCTACTCTTGATGAACTGTGGTATCGTGTTGAAGCTTCATGGGCAGCTGTACCTGTACGCGCCATCCAAGCTCTGTTTGACTGAATGCCCAGGCGTATCAAGGCCGTTATTACGGCCAGAGGTGGTTGTTATTGGTACTGATTTCTCTGGATCTATGCACCCAAATTGCGTGAAAATGTAATGACATGTCAGTTGTACCCTTGGAACACCTCTGAGCACCATTTGTTCTGTTTGTTTTAGATTTGATTTTCATGTTAGTTTGAAGTGTTGTGTGAGGCCTTCAGCCGTCTATTAATTCAGTTCTTTTAAATTTTACGTACAGACCTTCAGCCATGTTAAATTAAAATTTTGAAGATTGATTTTATTTTATAAAAAAAGTTTTTCTTATAACTGGTTCTATCTGAAATTGTTTGTAATCCAGACCCTAAGCCGTTAGTTGTTCAATGTGTCATGTGCGGCCCTCAGCCTAGGATTTACGTGAACCACTTTTAATAAAGCCTTCAGCCGTGGGTATTCTTTAAAGGAAAATTTTTTTATAAGAAGGAAGGGGTTTATTTTAAATTGTCTGACTTGTTGTTCAGGCCTTCAACCGTTGTTACAGATTTTTTGTGGCCTTCAGCCATGTAATAAGTTAATATTTCTTTAATTAGGCTTTCGGCCGTTCTGTTATAAGTTTAAAAGGAAATTTCTTGGTTAGTAAAATTAGTTATTCATGTGTTTTAATTATAGTTGTCCTTCAGAAGTGTGGTGCAGGCCTTCAGCCACTAATTGTTTCAATTTCATGTTGTTTTGATATTTTTTACCTTCGATTTTTAATTGTTTTTGATTTCTAAGCCAGGCCTCCAGCCATTCTTGTTTTTGGTGTGGTTTTGGGCCTTCAGCAGCATCTCAAGTTTTCTTTAACTAGGCCTTCAGCCGTATTGTTTAATTGTGATCTTTTAAAGCAATGTGTAAATAAGTGGTTCTTAGAAAAATAAAGTAGTGTGTTTGATTGTGCAAGTCACAGTAACTGTTTATGACCCCATCTACAACCTTAATCTTATCCTGTGCGCTCTCTGAGTACCTGCCAACCAGGTTCCGAATTAGTACTTTGATAAAGAGGAAATTAAGTTATCCGAGATATCTGAGTGAATAGATCTAAACAAGGGAGAAAATATTAAGCATCTAGTTACGAAACTGGGTGTGGATTATATACATCCCACAAAGAACAGCCCTATACGTATTTAATAAATAGGATATGTAATTTCATACCAAAAGAAGGTTACTTACAAATGCCATGTCATATGATATAAGGAGTTGTAACGGATTGCCGCAGAGTAACGACTGGAGTGGCTATTCAAGGTTCTCAGCCTTCCTCAGTTGATAAAAAATCATCAGTGATGAACGTCCAGTCTAAAAACGAAGGAATAGAATTAGGAATCAGAAACCGATCACTTGATTAAAAAACAGTGAAGCAGTACCTAAAACGAAAGAGAGATGGGGACACTCCCCACGTAACGAGGAGCAACTGACAAAAACGGGGCTAACCTGTGTTAAAATGTCTAACTGTTATCACTTTACCGATTAAAATACTTTCCTTTGAGCCTATGTCAATGACAGGCGACACCCGTGATAAATGTTCCTCAGGAAAATGTTGGGTCCTGAAGTGACTGAAGACTAAAATAAAGTTAGTGACGAAAACTAATAAAATTTAAATACACTGTAAAATTATTTTTAATATGTTTTCAGGGCCACCAATTATCGAAAGGAGGAAGTTTGAGCTGACGGTTGCACTTACTGGAAGCCTGGGTACTAACACAGTTAAGGAAATCTAACTAACGCGGACAACATGGAAAATAAGAGAAGCGCGCTGCCAGTGCTTTGCTTAGGCATTACGGTCGCCTTGTGAACTATGACTCGGATATTTGTATTACATAAAAATTGAACGTGGGTGATGCTAATATAATAATGTCCGGAAAGGTGAAAATTTTAAAAATTATTATTCGTGTATCATTTAAACAATGTATACATTAAAAGGATCAGATGACCTACACGAAGATTAGCAGTGGGAGTAAGCTTGGATATTGACATAAAAAACCTGTAACATGCTAATAAACTAATCTGTTGCTGAGAAACCTTCCTTCAAAAATTCAAATAGTCAAAACTGTCCAATTATCTCGGTATCTTAAATCTGTTTGGTTGTTGACAGTATTATCAGAGGGTGTCTTAAGGATTTTACTATATAAATCTCCTCAAGCACATTTAAAACACTGTTCTTTCTATCTTTATGCAGTATTTTCAAGTTATTGTGGAGATGTGAAATAGAATGTTGGGTATCACATAAATGAGACGTTAGAACTGCTCACATTGAGATGTTCTTTAAAGCGAATTTAGAAACCCCTATCTGTTTGCCCAATATACTTTTGAGAACAGGCATTACACCCTCTGTTCTTATAAAGTTTTCTCATTGACTGTCCTTAGTATCTATATTTGTCATATACGTTTTGTGGGATAAAAACTGCAGTATGTATGTTCGTCTTTTTTAAAAGTTTAGCAATTCTTTCTGAAAAGAGGCTGTTGTAAGGAATGCGATGGTCGTTCTTGTTGTTGTTGTCTTGCCTAACACGTGATAAAATGGTGGAAAACGTGGAGTGGTTAGGGGAAGAAATTGTCTTGCTCAATGCTTCTTTATTAATATTGTAAACAGCATTTACACTACTGGCCATTAAAATTTTTACACCAAGAAGAAATGCAGATGATTAACGGGTATTCATTGAACAAATATATTATACTAGAACTGACATGTGACTACATTTTCACGTAATTTGGGTGCATAGAGCCTGAGAAATCAGTACCCAGAACAACCACATCTGGCCGCAATAACGGCCTTGATAGGCCTGGGCATTCAGTCAAACAGAGCTTGGATGGCGTGTACAGGTACAGCTGCCCATGCAGATTCGACACGATACCACAGTTCATCAAGAATAGTGACTGCCGTCTTGTAACGAGCCAGCTGCTCGGCCACCATTGACCAGACGTTTTCAGTTGGTGAGAGGTCTGGAGAATGTGCTGGTCAGGGCAGCAGTCGAACATTTTCTGTATCCAGGAAGGCCCGTACAGCACCTGCAACATGCGGTCGTGCATTATCCTGCTGAAATGTAATGTTTCGCAGGGATCGAATGAAGGGTAGAGCCACGGGTCGTAACACATCTGAAATGTAACGTCCATTGCTCAAAGTGCCGTCAATGCGAACAAGAGGTGACCGAGACGTGTAACCAGTGGCATCCCATACCATCACTCCGCCAGTATGGCGATGACGAATACACGCTTCCAATGTGCGTTTACCGCGATGTCACCAAACACGGATGCGACCATCATGATGCTGTAAACAGAACCTGGATTCGCCCGAAAAAAAAAGACGTTTTGCCATTCGTGCACCCAGGTTTGCCGCTGAGTACACCATCGCAGGCGCTCCTGTCTGTGATCCAGCGTCAAGGGTAACCGCAGCCATGGTCTCTGAGCTGATAGTCCATGCTGCTGCAAACGTCATCGAACTGTTTGTGCAAATAGTTGTTGTCTTGCAAACGTCCCCATCTGTTGAGTCAGGGATCGAGGCGTGGCTGCACGATCCGTTACAGCCATGCGGATAAGATGCCTGTCATCTCGACTGCTAGTGATACGAGGCCGTTGGGATCCAGCACGGCGTTCCGTATTACCCTCCTGAACCCAACGATTCCATATTCTGCTAACAGTCATTGGATCTCGACCAATGCGAGCAGGAATGTCGCCATACGATAAACCGCAATCGCGATAGGCTACAATCCGACCTTTATCAAAGGCGGAAACGTGATGGTACGGATTTCTCCTCCTTACACGAGGCATCACAACAACGTTTCACCAGGCAACGCCGGTCAATTGGTGTTTGTGTATGAGAAATCGGTTGGAAATTTTTCTCATGTCAGCACGTTCTAGGTGTCGCCACAGGCACCAACCTTGTGTGAATGCTCTGAAAACCTAATCATTTGCATATCACAACATCTTCTTCCTGTCGGTTAAATTTTGCGTCTGTAGCATGTCATCTTCGTGGTGTAGCAATTTTAATGGCCAGTAGTGTATGTCAAAACGATTAGTAAATGCAATACTTTGTATAGCCTGGCACTCCCAGTCGAAATCCCAGGGATATGTAAAACTTATTATGCTGTATGAATTGGTCAATCAGTTATGTATAACTGTTTTAACTGTAGCCACCCTAATTTTAAAATTATGTGAAAGAGAAAGGTCGAGGAGTCACAGAAATGCTGATGATACAGTTTGTGGGTGTGTTCAGTCCTAGTCGACCGTTACCTGCAACATCCATTACGCAATGCAGAACCCCAATGAGGGTTAATTCTTCCATCTATTAAAAGTTGGACAGAATAGCACATCGCGTGCAGTCAGCAATCGAGGAGTTTATCAGTCAACAGCTGGATGACATTATTGAAGAGAATGACAGCCCTTAGTGTGGTATCGATAGTTCCGTTTCTACAGCGTAGGTTGGCACTACGAGATCTTCTCCGACGACAGCGCCCTCTAGCCGGCGCTGTGCAGCCCTACGAGCGCCGCTCCACTTCCGCCCAGTTCATGAAGAGCAGACGGCCGAGAACCATCGCTTTAGCTTAGATTACTAGTGAAACCTTTACTTTGGCTGCACACCTACGTGCTCATCTGTACAAAGATACTTAATCATTTGTATATGTCTATACACCAGTAAAAACCTCTTTTACTTTACTTGCAATACCGACGTGCTCTACCTCCCCTGCTCCTACTCGCTTCCTTTCATTCGGCCCCTTTGTTAGATTTCAGAAGCAGACCCACTCGTCACCTTCCAGGCGGCATACAAAACTTAGGGAGCATCTGTTGCCATCATGCCCAAAAAATCACCATATGGGTCGAAGAAATACAGGTACTGCTGCGACTACCTTTCGTTAAATGCCAGAATTGTGACAGATGCGTATCCAATAGTGAATATCACAGAAAATTGGAGAACCTGGGTTAATGCAAGTAATTTTCAAGAATGGATCCATAAAATGGTTGCCACTAGTTAGAAGTAATGCCAGAGGACTGGCCGAAGACTGCTTGGGGGCATTACAAATATCAGTGAATGCCTTTTGGACTTAAGAATGCAGTGGCCACATTTCAGAGATTGTTCAGTGGTGTGTTGGGGTAATTAAAACATTGCCGGCGCATGGTCTACTTAGATATTGTTTTTTTTCCCTTGGTATCTGAAGGAGTAAACACAGTGGCTATGTTTAAGAGATTAAACTGGATGTGCTTGTAATTAAGTATTGAAAAATGTCACTTCGCATTGGCAGGAGTGATCTGTTTACACCGTGTACTTAGATAAAACAGCATGACAGCTGACCCAAGATTGGTGTGTGCAGTCTGTGATTTCTCGCCGCCACAAACGGCAAAGCAGTTGCATTCATTTTTAACGTAATGTAATTAATATAGAAAATTTGTCCAAGGATTTGCTGACATTGCTAAACCATTAACACATTTGTTGGAGGGTGTGAAACATCAGTGGACAGTTGACTGTCGTCACACATTCAAGTGATTGAAAAAGCACTAACAACTAGTTCCGTGTTAGTATTTCTGAATTATGAAAAAGAATTATGTTGTCCGTTGACGAGAGAAAATAAGGGAGAGGGATGTGCGTAGAGTCAGGAAGTAGATGCCAATGATCACCCAGCAACTTATGCATCAAGGCAATTAAGCGAAGTGGATCGGAAATACTCCACTATAGAGAAGGAGATATTGAGCTTAATCTATGATATCACTTAACCTTTAGAGCAGCAAATTCAAAGCTACAGTCATTTGAGTATGAGTGGGTATGTTTCATATTACTTAGCACTCTTTGGACGTACTTTGTGTTGCTCATTGCCGTATAACGCAAATTTCTTGCTGTTGCGTTCCGATTGCTACAACCCGTTACGCCTGCACTATACACAACTGCGTTTTCCTTAACATATAGGTAGGTACAACACACATTTTCAAAATTGAGAACTTAATGAATAATAGATTACGGGTTCACGGTTAGTACACTGTTGTTGATATATGATTCCAAGAAATATAGTGCATCCCCCATCGTTTCAGCACGTTGATCAGTACATAGTGAAAGCTCTTGGTATAAATTCGTCTCTAAGTTGGGAAAATGTGACAAATCTCTTTACTCGAATTTCTGTTTGAGTGAACAGATTGCACTGATGTGCAGTTTGTTGTCTAATGCATGTGCTGTAGTATTATTCAACGATTATTTCTGTCACAATCAACCTTGATTCGCCGGCCGCTGTGGCCGAGCGCTTCTAGGCGCTTCATTACGGAACCACGCGGCTGCTACGGTCGCAGGTTCGAATCCTGCCTCGGACATGGATGTGTGTGATGTCCTTAGGTTAGTTAGGTTTACGTAGTTCTAAGTCTAGGGGCTAATGCCCTCAGATGTTAAATCCCATAGTGCTTAGAGCCATTCATCAACTTTGATTCACGATGTCATAACGAACGAGGAATAGAAAGACATGTAGCGAGTACAGCAGGAATTCAAAATCACGAACTTGAGTGAATATTCAGAGCTAGAATTTTTACTCAAGCACGGATATATACCTCCTAACTGATGAGTTTAAACAGTTCGAGAATATGTATTAGAAAACGTACAATATGGGCTTTGTGTTTCAATGCACTGCATTGCGAATAAAGTAAAACGCGACGTCTATAAACAAAACATTGTCAATAAATTCAGAGGCATGAATAAGTGAGTAATTAGCGAATGATCGAAACATGTACGGTAACAACACTGATAGCTGCAAGTAGGCGTATCATTAATTATACATTTTACTGTGTAACCGACAATATCTTACATTTAACATTGTGTATATGTATTTCTTCCATTGTATTAATGGTGTTGTTTCACATCCGTATCAATGTGTGACCTAGCAAATGGATGCGCTGCTGATTTTCGCTAATGACTGATTTTGCGAGAGATACATGCTACCGATATTCATCAAAGAGACACTGAGTGAAAAACAAAACCAAGAGTCCTATGGCATTGATAACTGGAAGATCACGAGGGGTAGGTTCATCCGTCAAATCAGAACCCGTCTTCCTCCTCCGCACACTTTGCTCACGATGTATATCTGTTGACAGTAGGTGGCTACAGTGGATCAGTGTATTGTGTTGTATGATGATGAGAGCAGGGAGAGACGATGAACGCCTGTACCGGCACGTAGCCTACACCTCTCTAATACCGCCTAGCTTGACGTTCCCATCTTATATGCAAATCACCATCAACAGTTCATATGCATATGGCTTTAGGATTCTGTTCGAGACATTACGCCACCATCTTTCCCATCCTTACCAGCCAAATACTGGAATTGTAAATTTTTTGTAATACCACGATTCGAACAGGCTACTTCGTAAGTCGAGCGCTCCGCATACGCGCTAAAAAGGCGGATGTACGGTTCCACGCCAGAGCGGCACTCTCGTGGAAGTTATTCTAAATCGGCGCCGCACTTCGGGGACCGCAAAAGCGTAAATATTTATCGATATAAATGGGCCACGAAAATCGACAGCAAAACCAACGCCAGTAGCAACAGTTCAGATATAAGTACCGACGTCACGAGCAGAAGATGAAAAGATATAGAAAGTATATGAGCATACGGAACGGTTAATTGACTACGTAAAGATGGTAATCTAATAATCATGAGGGATTCGTATGTAGCAACATGGAACGCAACAGATGATCGACTTACGAGAAAATATGGGCTTGAGGAACATGTGGTAGAGATACGAGAAAATGTAGGCTTGAGGGAGGAGGGGAGTGTAGTAGGAATGAGAGAGGAGAGGGACTAAGTGAATTCTGCAAGAAATTTCTGGTAGCAACAGCCAATACACTGCTCAAAAATCGCATGAGGTGGAGGTACTCATGGAAAAGACAAGAGAAGATCCCAGTTGAATTACATTGTCATCAGACAAATATGCAAAATGAGATACTGGACTGTATAGCTTACCCAGGACCAGGTATAGATTCATCGCAATTTAGTAACTGTGAGATTAGACTGAAGTTTGAGAGAAGCGCCATGAAGAACCAGTTTGGTAAAAAGTGAGATACTTAGGTATTGAGGACTGATAAGACACGTTTGAAGGTTTCTAAAGAAAGAGATAATAAGTACCACAGTAGATAATTCAGTTTATGAGGATCCTATATCGTCACATGTGAAGACAATGGTCATTCTGTGTAACATTCGAGGATAAATTTGTCGATCTGCTTCATCACAGAGTCTATATTGCAGCTACCTCTGGTTTTGGCTGGACGTAGAATTCCGAAGTAATCACTGCCCGCCGACAATGTTTTGGATAATGCCTGATTGTTGTTCCTGGACGCAAGCACTTAACGTGGCGGTCTAGCAGAGTACAGTCTCAGGTGCCGACCCTAGCGGTTGGGCTGGGGCAATACGTGTGCCGGCAACGTTCGGATCAAATTCCTAATTCTCTCTGAATATGATTATCCTCGCCGCGTTTGTTTATTTCAGAGGTTTCAGCGGGAAAAGGTCGATGTATGGTGGCTTGCGAAATATTGCTGAACTGTTCACATTTAAAAGTATTTCCTTTGCGTAGCACTTTCAATAATAAACCTCAAAGATCGTGAAATGCTAATAATAACTGTTCTTAATCGAACGCATCGTTACCCGCTTCCTTAATTTATCAGTCATTGTAATATGTGTCATTTTTAAGCGACCCAGCAGAATCGTTGTAAAACAGCACGTGCACAGCGATCGTGTTATAATTTGAAGAGGATCTGACATCTCTAAAAAGGGAAAGCACAGACGAAATAGGAAGGTAACTATGAAGAAATATTGGGTAACAGAAGAAATTCTTAAATTGATCGGCGAAAGAAGGAAGTATAAAAATGTTGTGAAAAGTGGGGAACACAGCAATATAAGTCTCTTAAAAATGAAATAAATAGGAAGTACAGGAAAGCAAAATCTAAATAGCTGCTGGAAAAAATGGGAGGAAATCAAAAAGGAATGATTGTCGGAAGAACTGACAGCATACAGAAAAGTCAAAACAACCTTCTTTGAAATTGAAAGACATGGCGTCAAGATTGAGAGTGCAATAGGAATTCCACTGTTAAAAGCAGAAGAGAGATCGGATAGATGGAAAGAGTTCATTGCATGCGTCCGCGAGGAAGAGGACTTGACTGAGGACGTGACAGAAGAAATGGCTCTAAGCACTATGGGACTTAACATCTGAGATCATCAGTCCCCTAGACTTAGAACTACTTAGACCTAACTAACCTAAGGACATCACACACATCCATGCTCGAGGCAGGATTCGAACCTGCGACCGAAGCAGCCGCGCGGTTCCGGACTGAAGCGCCTAGAACCGCTCGGCCACAGCGGCCGGCGTGACAGAAGAAGAAATGGTTGGTGGTCGGTTGGTTTTGGGGGAGGGGACCAAACGGTGAGGTCATCGGTCCCGTCTGGATCCGCACGACCGCTACGGTCGCGGGTTCGAATCCTGCCTCGGACGTGGATGTGTGTGATGTCCTTAGGTTAGTTAGGTTTAAGTAGTTCTAAGTTCTAGGGGACTTATGACCACATCAGTTGAGTCCCGTAGTGCTCAGAGCCATTTGAACCATTTCATCGGTCCCAACGGATTAGGGAAGGATGAGGAAGGAAATCGGCCGTGCTCTTTCAAAGGAACGATCCTGGCATTTACCTGAAGCGATTTAGGGAAATCAGAGAATACCTAAATCAGGATGTCCGGGCGCGGGTTTGAGCCGTCGTCCTCCCGATTGCGATTGGCAGTGTGCTAACCACTGTGTCACCTCGCTCGGTGAAGAACAAATGGAAGTCGATGTGGACGACATATGGGATTCAGTATTAGAGTCAGGTTTTAACAGAGATTTGGAGGACTTGAGCTCAAATAAGGTAGAATGGATAGATAACATTCCTTCGGAATTTCTAAAATCATTGTTAGAAGTGGTAACCAAACAGCTAGAATCAATGACGATGGTGACATACCATCCGACATTCGCAAAAATGTCATCCACACAATTCCTACGACATCAAGAGCAGATATGTGCGAGAACTATAATACAGTCACAGCTCACGTATTCAAGTTGCTGAGAAGAATAATGACAGAGAAAGGGAAAGATAATGAAGGATATGTTAGATGAGGATCACTGTAGCTTTAGGAAAGATAAAGACACCAGAGAGGCAATTCTCACGTTGCGCTTGGTAATGGAGGGAAGAAAAGTCAAGACACATTCATTGGATTGAAAAAAAAAAAGGTTCAAATGGCTTTGAGCACTATGGGACTTAACATCGGAGGTCATCAGTCCCCTAGAAATTAGAACTACTTAAACCTAACTAACCTAAGGACATCACACACATCCATGTCCGAGGCAGGATTCGAACCTGCGACCTTAGCGGTCGCGCGGTTCCAGACTGAAGCGCCTAGAACCGCTCGTCCACAGCGGCCGGCTTCATTGGATTTGTCGACAAGAAAAAGGGTTAGACAGTGTAAAATGTTAGAAATTCTGAGAACAACAGACATACACTCCTGGAAATGGAAAAAAGAACACATTGACACCGGTGTGTCAGACCCACCATACTTGCTCCGGACACTGCGAGAGGGCTGTACAAGCAATGATCACACGCACGGCACAGCGGACACACCAGGAACCGCGGTGTTGGCCGTCGAATGGCGCTAGCTGCGCAGCATTTGTGCACCGCCGCCGTCAGTGTCAGCCAGTTTGCCGTGGCATACGGAGCTCCATCGCAGTCTTTAACACTGGTAGCATGCCGCGACAGCGTGGACGTGAACCGTATGTGCAGTTGACGGACTTTGAGCGAGGGTGTATAGTGGGCATGCGGGAGGCTGGGTGGACGTACCGCCGAATTGCTCAACACGTGGGGCGTGAGGTCTCCACAGTACATCGATGTTGTCGCCAGTGGTCGGCGGAAGGTGCACGTGCCCGTCGACCTGGGACCGGACCGCAGCGACTCACGGATGCACGCCAAGACCGTAGGATCCTACGCAGTGCCGTAGGGGACCGCACCGCCACTTCCCAGCAAATTAGGGACACTGTTGCTCCTGGGGTATCGGCGAGGACCATTCGCAACCGTCTCCATGAAGCTGGGCTACGGTCCCGCACACCGTTAGGCCGTCTTCCGCTCACGCCCCAACATCGTGCAGCCCGCCTCCAGTGGTGTCGCGACAGGCGTGAATGGAGGGACGAATGGAGACGTGTCGTCTTCAGCGATGAGAGTCGCTTCTGCCTTGGTGCCAATGATGGTCGTATGCGTGTTTGGAGCCGTGCAGGTGAGCGCCACAATCAAGACTGCATACGACCGAGGCACACAGGGCCAACACCCGGCATCATGGTGTGGGGAGCGATCTCCTACACTGGCCGTACACCACTGGTGATCGTCGAGGGGACACTGAATAGTGCACGGTACATCCAAACCGTCATCGAACCCATCGTTCTACCATTCCTAGACCGGCAAGGGAACTTGCTGTTCCAACAGGACAATGCACGTCCGCATGTATCCCGTGCCACCCAACGTGCTCTAGAAGGTGTAAGTCAACTACCCTGGCCAGCAAGATCTCCGGATCTGTCCCTCATTGAGCATGTTTGGGACTGGATGAAGCGTCGTCTCACGCGGTCTGCACGTCCAGTACGAACGCTGGTCCAACTGAGGCGCCAGGTGGAAATGGCATGGCAAGCCGTTCCACAGGACTACATCCAGCATCTCTACGATCGTCTCCATGGGAGAATAGCAGCCTGCATTGCTGCGAAAGGTGGATATACACTGTACTAGTGCCGACATTGTGCATGCTCTGTTGCCTGTGTCTGTGTGCCTGTGGTTCTGTCAGTGTGATCATGTGATGTATCTGACCCCAGGAATGTGTCAATAAAGTTTCCCCTTCCTGGGACAATGAATTCACGGTGTTCTTATTTCAATTTCCAGGAGTGTATATGCGTAGCAGTCTCTCAACAGTGATGAGGACTACTTGCTGAAATGGGCATGGGACTTTGCACGTGCAGCTATAAGCAGAGACCGCGCAGGGCAGGTGACGCCTCGCGTGTCTGTGCAAGACCAAATGCGCCTAGAGTCGAATGGCAGACCGTCCCCTCCTCCTCCCCTCCCCTCCCCCCCCCTCAAATAGTCTGAAGAGCTTGTGAGAGCGTTGCAGGCTAGTGTGGTCTGAAAAACAGTGTTAAGAAAAAATTCGATACGTTGCGCCATTTCCGAGTCAATTACCACTGAAGCTAGCCAATCAGGCTGTTGCGCGGGCAAATTCAAACGGTCCGCCCAACTTGTTTTTCGTTTGGTTTCCTAGAACCGAATAAGAGAGTGATACAAAAGCTGGGTGTGGGACGGAAGTAAGGATCGAACCCGAGCCAAAGGCTGTGCAGCCTCGTGCGCTATCATCTACGCTATGAGAACAACTGACACTAATTGTACCTGACGAGCCGCTTGAAACTGCACGCGCAACGGCCTGAATGGCTAATTTCATCCCTAATTACCTCGGAAACGACGTGACGCATCGAACTTTTTGCTTAACAATTATTTCTCAGCACAACCTGCCCTGCAACAGCCTTACAAGCTTTTCGTATTGTTTCTGACCAGAAACAACTTCCCATGCAATAGCCTTCCAATCTTTTCATATTGTTTCTGACCACCCTGTATATACGAGGGGCGTTTGAAAAGTCCGTGCAAAAATAAAAACTACTTATGTGTTTGAGGTAAACCTTTTCTATTTTTCGACATAGTCTCCCTTTAGACTTATACACTTCGTCCAGCGCTGTTCTAATTTGTTGATCCCTTCCGAATAATAGGGATTGACCAAATCTGAAAAATAGCTATTAGTTGCTGCAATCACTTACTTCCTCGTTTGAATAAAATCTTTGTCCGGCGAGCCATTTATTCATATTGGGGAACAAATAGTAGTCCGAGGGAGCCAAGTTTGGTGAATAGGGGGGATGTGAAAGGAGTTTAATCCTATTTCCAATAATTATGCGACCACAACTGCTGAGATGTGTGCTGGTGTATTGTTGTGATGCAAAAGGACTTTTTTGCGGTCCAATCGCCCGCGTTTTTCTTGCAGCTCGGTTTTCAAACGGCCCAGTAACGATGAATAATATGCACCTGTAATAGTTTTAGCCTTTTCCACAGAGTCGATGAGGATTATCCCTTGCAAATCCCAAAAGACAGTCGCTATAACCTTCCCGGCCGAAGGAATGATCTTCGCCGTTTTTGGTGCAGATTCTCCTTTGGTAACCCATTGTTTGGGTTGCTGTTTGGTCTCAGGAGTATAGTAATGTAGCCATGTTTCATCCACAGCGAGGAAACGACGCTTAGAGTCTTGCGGAATCTTCCTGAACAGCTGCAAACCATCCTTGCGACACTTCACACGATTCCGTTTTTTATGAAGCGTGAGCATTCGCGGAACCCATATTGCGGATAGTTTTCTCATGTCCAAATTTTTATGCAAAATATTATGTACCCGTTCATTCGAGATGCCCACAGCATTAGCAATCTCACGCACCTTAACTATTCTGTCATCCATCACCATATCATGGATTTTATCAATGATTTCTGGAGTCGTAACTTCCATAGGGCGTCCGGAACGTTCAGCATCACTAGTGCCCATATAGCCACTTCGAAAATTTTGAAACCACTTATAAACTGTTCTAATCGAAGGAGCAAAGTCACCGTAATGTTTATCAAGCTTCTCTTTAGTCTCCTGACGCGTTTTTCCTTAATGTTTAATTACAACACGAAATTCTTTTTCGTCCATTTTTTGACAATCACTCGATTTCTTTGATTCACACGAATGCCAAACACAAAGAAATAGACCAATATGGCTGAAACTTGGTATGCGTTCTTTCCAAAGATGCTACTAACTAAACATGACCTCGATACGCACCGGTGGCCCCACCTGTCGGACTTTGCACGGACCCTCGTATACACACAGGGCGAACATTAATAAAACAAATCGCAGGGACGAGGGACGGATTTCTGACTGAAAATGGATGATAGAAGGTCCCATGGACATTTGTCCGGTGTGCGCGCAATATCAACATATCGTCCCGGAACACAGTACAGAGCTGCATCGCATCTACACCACAGGAGATGTCCAAAGTGGCTTCCATAGGATTGCAGGTGATAGGGATAGTAGCGGCTGTCATGCAGGATACACATAATCGTACTTTGGCTTACACCATGTTGGCGGGCCACTTGCCAGGAGCTTATATTGGAGTTCGTCTCAATATCCTGTAGAACCCGGTCCTCCAAATCTGGTGTATGGGCAATTCGTCTTCTCCCTCAAAAAATGGCTCTGAGCACTATGGGACTTACCATCTGAGGTCATCAGTGCCTAGAACTTAGAACTACTTAAACCTAACTAACCTAAGGACATCACACACATCAATGTCCGAGGCACGATTCGAACCTGCGACCGTAGCAGTCGCGCGGTTCCGGACTGAGCGCCTAGAATAGAGATGGGGGATCCGCTCTTGAACTAATTCATAGAGTTGAATCTTTCAAAGGATTGAACAATCAGTGATTCAGAAAAAAAGAACGGTAGCTCCAAACGTTTCCCACGGCAGAGAGAGAGAGAGAGAGAGAGAGAGAGAGAGAGAGAGAGAGAGAGACAGAGCATATCAGCAGCGCCTCTGCTGGTCAGAGCACAGTGCACGCCACACAACACAGCCAGCGCCGGCCTCTGCCCTGCTTCTACCTTGGCTGCCTGCATTGTGCAGTGCTCCATTGGATTATGTGTTTCACATATCCCGTGCCGTCTCTGTGCGTCATCTGCCGCGTGCAGTGTCGCACTCTGTCAGCGATCGTTTCAGTCGCACGTCCTGCCCTCTGGGCAGCTGATGCGATCAACAGGACAGAGAGCCACCTAGCGGATAACATAGGAACTACTTGCAACAACCTGCTCGCAAGGGAACGGACGATTTGTCTCGGAGCGGGTGAGTTCACCGCTCCCCCTCACCCTCGGAACTCGCCCGTTCAACGCTCATCCCACCGTCTCGACTCTAGCCAGAGCGTTGAGCAAAGCGACTCAGGTGTCACTCTGGTCGCTGCGGTCTCAGCTCACGCAGTAATACAGCTCGCGGCTCGACCTACTCGACTCAGCGCCTCTGCATCGGAGTTCGTCCCTACTGGATATTGTTCTTCGTAGTAATACCGCTATGTATATTACATTATTATGTTATGTATACATCAATTGTTTTTATTTTATTTTTATTTGTTTAAACTGATTAGATTAGGTTCCTGATGACTCATCTTACTATAGGATTTTTAGTATGGACACTCGAATTTACGCTTTAATTACGAGCGAACCGATAAATGTTTCGCAAAATGTGATACACCAATATTTTCCTTGTTTTATTCTGCGTAAGGCTATATGCAGCACTTTCGTTTTACAGTCAAATTTATATTTTGCGATTTTAGGCGTCTTCGGAAGGAAACGTTCACTTTAAAAATATATGGCTTGTGATGTATTTGTATGAGGTTAATGAAATTTTAATACGTTATAGCCAAATATATTGTTAATGTAAATCTCAAGTTACGAAATTTTCCGATCACCCAAAAAACCACGATGGTGCAAAATAAATCAATAATCAAAAACTTTGTCATATCGTGGAAATTTCAATAAACAATACCAAATTCTTACTCATTATCTGTGTTCAAGATCAAAATACAGGTATAGTACTGGAATAAACCAAGTTTAAAGGGCAATGTGCCTTCCATTTATTTTCGACTGTAAATGAGTGGTGAGTCATGAAAAAGAGCTAATTCATTTCAGGGAGTGAACAGTTCTGATCCAATCTCTGAAAAGAACAGTTTTGCCCATCTCTAGCCTAGAACCGCTAGAACACCGTGGCCGGCCGTCCTCTCCCTGCAAGTTCATCTGTCTGAAAGGATCCATGATCACACAAACGCCCAAAAAGGGCTTGAAATGTTGTGTGAAGTGGCTGGTGTATAAGAAGGTACTTGTTTTGATGTACCCATGTTGCCTCTCGACCGTTTCCGTGTGCTTGGCCGTACACAAACACCATCTCGGTACGTTCCCGACGTGAATACCGGACCATTCTGCTGCTTACAATCAGACAACCTGCAGAACCCAAAGAACACACGCCACGTGATCAGAGGAACTGTCATTCTTCAGGGCCGCCTATCGCGGCAACGATGCATTCCCGGACACACGATCATAGGAGCTCCTTTCCTCCATTTCCAGCTACGAATCCGTCCCTGCAGTTAGTCGGTTTTGTTAATGTTTACTCAACAGCGGACAATGTTACAGGAGATGATAAAAGCGACACTCGTCGAAACGTTGCGAAATTTCAACGCAGCCACCCGAATGGAAGCTGGAGAAGATATCATTAGCAGCATACGCTGGAGAAGTCTACATTCACGTAAAAGGCTATAGGGGTTGGACGAAAGTGCGGAACAACACGAGAAATGCATGCTTAAACATAAATGCCGATGCTAACCAACTCTCCCGGATGCGCTATTATACACTACTGGCCATTAAAATTGCTACACCACGAAGATGACGTGCTACAGACGCGAAATTTAACCGACAGGAAGAAGATACTGTTATATGCAAATGATTAGTTTTTTAGTCCATTCACACAAGGTTGGCGCCGGTGGCGACACCTACAACGTGCTGACATGAGGAAAGTTTCCAACCGATTTCTCATACACAAACAGCAGTTGACCGGCGTTGTCTGGTGAAACGTTGTTGTGATGCCTCGTGTAAGGAGGAGAAATGCGTACCATCACGTTTCCGACTTTGATAAAGGTCGGTTTGTAGCTGGATCCCAACGGCCTCGTATCACTAGCAGTCGAGATGGCAGGCATCTTATCCGCATGGTTGTAACGGATCATGCAGCCACGTCTCGATCCCTGAGTCAACAGATGGGGACGTTTGACAGACTACAACCATCTGCACGAACAGTTCAAAAATGGTTCAAATGGCTCTGAGCACAATGGGTTTTAACATCTGTGGTCATCAGTCCCCTAGAACTTAGAACTACTTAGACCTAACTAACATAAAGACAGCACACACACCCATGTCCGAGGCAGGATTCGAACCTGCGACCGTAGCGGTCACGCCGGTCCAGACAGAAGCGCCTAGAACCGCACGGCCACACAGGCCGGCACGAACAGTTCGACGACGTTTGCAGCAGCATGGACTATCAACTCGGAGACCATGGCTGCAGTTACCCTTGACGCTGCATCACAGACAGGAACGCCTGCGATGGTGTAGTCAACGATGAACCTGGGTGCGCGAATGGCAAAACGTCATTTTTTCGGATGAATCCTGGTTCTGTTTACAGCATCGTGATGGTCGCATCCGTTTTTGGCGAGATCGCGGTGAACGCACATTGGAATCGTATATTCGTCATCGCCATACTGGCGTATCAGCCGGCGCGATGGTATGGGGTGCCATTGGCTACACGTCTCGGTCACCTCTTGTTCGCATTGACGGTACTTTGAACAGTGGACGCTACATTTCAGATGTGTTACGACCCGTGACTCTCCCTTCATTAGATCCCTGCGAAACATTACATTTCAGCAGGATAATGCACGACCGCATATTGCAGGTCCTGTACAGGCCTTTCTGGATACAGAAAATGTTCGAGTGTTGCCCTGGCCAGCACATTCTCCAGAACTCTCACCAACTGAAAACGTCTGATCAATGGTGCCCGAGCAGCTGGCTCGTCACAAAACGCTAGTCACCACTCTTGATGAACTGTGGTATCGTGTTGAAGCTGCATGGGCAGCTGTACCTGTACACGCCATCCAAGCTCTGTTTGGGTCAACGCCCAGGCGTATCAAGGACGTTATTACGGCCAGATGTGGTTGTTCTGGGTACTGATTTCTCAGGCTCTATGGACCCAAATTGCGTGAAAATGTAATCACATGTCAGTTCTAGTATAATATATTTGTCCAATGAATACCCGTTTATCATCTGCATTTCTTCTTGGTGTATCAATTTTAATGGCCAGTAGTGTATTTGATCACGAACGGCACCTGTGCAGTATCCTCCATAAGATTCAAATGTAAGTCGTAATCCGAACAGTGTTCTGTGTAGCTTCAGGTGCATTATGTCAGAACTACGTGAATTCGAAAGTGGGCAAATTATTGGCGGTCATATGGTGGGTGCTTCAGTAAGCAACGTAGCCGTCGTGCTTCGTGTTTCAAGAGGCGTCATATTGAAGCTTTGTACCAAATACAGGGGGAAGCGGAAAAACATCATGCGCTAAGGCACAACGCGTCGAAGTGTGGGATGAATGTATTCACGTGAGCCGGTCGCCGCCGGGCGACGTCCTCCGCACGTTGCTGAGGCAGCGCCAGCACGTTCCGAGGCCTGGCGCCAGAGAAGAATACGCGATCGTAAAATTTAATATTATAAATTCTTGTTCCGTTAATGTTGTGTCATTAGCGCCCAGCACTTCGACTATTGTGCTCCAGCGTAATGCACGCTCCGTCGTTCCGACAACAGTATGGAGCTCAACCCATGCCTTTGCACTGCCATGGAGACAGAATACTCAACATTCGTGCCAAATGCTTGAAGTATTCGCTACACACCTTGTATTTAGAGGATTAATAGATTTCGTTGTGTATATGTGTGGAAACACAGTAGACATTCCGTCAATGAACAGCTATTACTGAAGTAATTATTCACAGTGATATACAACTAAAAAGGAGACGAAATTTGAGAATTTTATACACAAAATTACTGTAAATCCGAAAGTGAAAGAGTCAAGAAATTTACAATAAGAAATTTCTGACACTTATTTGCTTGGAGTCAGCACTGAAAGACGTCTGCCATCCTAATGCTTCCAGGATAAGATTTATTCCCTCGCAGAAGTGTTAGTTTATATGGGTACCGACAGTGTCATTGCATAAAACAGACACCAGCCGAAGCATCTGATACTCCCTGACCAGCATGAAAAACCGCATTCTGTCAGAAAGAGGTGCACTCTGCAGAGTTGCCCCACAGGCCATTTTCTGATTGTTATTGACGGAGAAGGAACCTATGGGCTTAATGCCAGGAGCCAATATGTACGCGAGGTAGTATTCATTGCATACTGCAAGGAAGTACGACGGGAAGGCAGGTATGTGAACCCGAAGCTGCTTCTTCCCTACTTCTGGTTATTCATTTTCCGTTTATAGAGGCCCATAATCTTAAACAGCGAGGTCCCGCGACAAAGCGGGAAGGGAATTCAGTTGTGGCGTTTCATTCAAAAAGACGTTTTGTTGCTGCAGGATATAGCTGCAAGATGACGACGACGTCTTGCTACGGTATTTCGGCTCACAACCATTCAGCCTTCTTCAGGTGAGTATTTTAGTGTGGAGATCGCTTGTACACATCACTAACTTGTCGCGGAGACAGACGCGCATAGGTGACCGCTAGATGAGCGGCCTCTATTCCGTCCAGCCTATCGAATATTGCTCCATCTATGACGGCAGGTGAGGTGCATCAGTGAAGTTGATACTAATCTACATCCACGCCCTCTATCGGAATGCGTGCTCGCTGAGTTAAAATTCACATATCAAATTATTAAAATTAACTGCCGCTAGATGTGACGTTACGCATAAAATGATTTATTTCTGAAGATATTAAAGAAATCACCGGGTTCTGTGCCTGATCCAGTTGAAAACCTCCAACTCGATTAATAACATCTACTGCCAAATGTATTTCCACAGATTCCTTAATAACTGAATCCCAGAAGGATCTCGTTGTGATCAAGATTTCCGTGGCATAGTAATCCATAGATTGGCCTGTGGAGGTTCAATATGGCACTGATCTACTTGGCTGTGAAACTCGAGTGAGGCAATCAAGTTCAATGCACCTCCGACGTACTGTCCATATGGTCTGAGGCCTACGTATACTATCATCTTTATGAAACCGTTTGCGCGCCACAGAAGGAGCGGTATTCGAAGAGAGCACTAAACTAGGCAGAGGCCGCTCATGTAGCGGCTGCCTATGTATATGCGTCTCCACACAAATTTTTTTGGTATAAAGTTTGTGGCAGTGATGTCACATTTCGCTTCTCGCTAATAAGTAAAACTATCAGATTATTGTTCTTAACTGGTGGCATTTGGAGTAAGATTTGTGATTTTCTCTTCGCTGAGAACGGGCCTGAAATGGTGCGTGATGGACCAGTGTGGTCCCAGCATTATGAATATGGGACGGCTCGAGAAACCGTGCTGGACTATTGGTTCGCCAGATATTTTAGTCCTACACACATGTCACTTTCCATTGTCCGTGAGGTGGGAGGGCCTTTGGAAGTTACAGCAGAGCGATCGCAGATCCATTGAGTGTTGCTGGCGGAAGAATCTGCGTTTCTTGTTGGGGGTTGCAAACGCTGCCTTATTCAATGTGGGAAAGTTTCAGAGTCTAATTGTCTGGATGATGTCAGTCAATCAGAAGGGTTATCAGCATAGGTGTTGTAGCGTGAATGTCTGAACAGGTGAGTGGTGACGCAAGATATACAGTGCACCAACCTCTGGGCAGTTAATGGGCATTCTGTAAGCGATAGTGGAGAAGTGTTGGCACGCTTCCCCTGCGTTTCAACGTGTTGAGAGTATTTATTGGTCGTCACCGTGACGAAAGTTGTGAATCCTCCCGTCCAAACCATGATCTTTTGGGAGCGGAGACGAGCGCGAGTTCGAGGAGAGACGATTTGGTTGGTCGAGAGACAGAGGCACCTGGTCGTCATCTGGCTCAATTTTTGCTGTATCGTTCGAGTAAGTGTCGCTTTTTAGCGCTAGCGCTGCCTTTGCCCTGAGCAGTTCACAATTTTCGAGGTCAGTTCCTGAACTTGTGTTGCTTTTTCAGTGTCTATACTTACTTGGATACTGGATCCGGTTTTTAATTTGCATTTGCGTGCTGCACAGATTTTGGAAAGTCAATCGCAAGTCAATAGCAACCTTCTGTTGAATTACAGGTTTCCACCACTTGTTAGCTGAACTGTCTGTCGCAAGCAATCATTTATTATACTTTTGACTACATCAACGTGCATTCCATTGTGGAACATAATTTTCTGGATTTTTCAGAGGTAGTTGTTCTTTCATTGCACTTCAGGAAAGCAATCATATTTGATTCAATTACGAAATAATATTCATATATAATTTTGAAACAGTTTAAAAGAAATGATTTGTTTTCTCACTTTTCTTTGGTTCTACAACAAATCGGACCAAGCGACCCAGAAATAATAAGTATGATCGATTTCTTCTACATAACTAAATTGTTCACTCAGTGTGGTGGCGTTCCGTGGCGAACCAGGTGCCGCTACACGGAGCAGGGTATGTGTGGTAGGAAATTTAACTGATTTACAGGACAAACGATTGATGAGATTGTACTAATTTATATTTAACTATTTTGGAACCATAGAGGATTTTTAGTTACTGTGATTAGTAATTTGTTGGATCAAGACAATATACGGCGTTCATCAGTTTGCATTATCGTTTGTGGGCTGAGCACATAAGTGTGGCAGGCAGACAGAGCTCTACACTGCCGTGCTCCAGGATGTTACGTTAACAGCAACGAGTAAGTGCCATATTTCAAGTCAGAGAGGTGCATTAGCAGTCTCCGGCATAAAACATTCACTTGAAGATTGCTGAATGGTTATCGGCCGAAGTGTCGTGGCAAGATGTCGACGTCATAAGCGTGCAATCCCAAAACTTCGTTAATACTCTTTCGGCAGGAAACTTCAAGAATCAGTTCGGATATAGCTGTTTCGAGCATGGGCGCTGCGAGAAATTTTCATCACAAGAATTTCTTCGACAAGTGGAGAAGAAATAATGACGTAAAGTTCATTACCCCCGCACTGCATGCCAATATTCTAAGTTCAGACTTAAAGAAGATCAGTGTATGAAAAACATGTATACTTTCAATGGTATTAAAAAGTGCAAGAAGTCGTACTTCTTGCAAATTTCGTTCAGCTGGTATACTGATCTTTGGAGGTCATCTTCATTCCTTTAAATAACAACAATTTCTACACCAAACAAATATATTCATATATTTCTTGTTCGTTATCTCATTTCCTTTGTTTATTTTAGATTTCCATTTGCGGAGAATGAAGTTAATGTAAACATTAGAAAAACAATTTGCTTAATAATTATTTCTTCTAATTGATTTGTACCTGTGCTTATTACAACGCGTGTAATTTTGTAAAGACTTGTCGCTACCTCTGTTAGGTGATAAAAATATCCACATCATGCATACTCTTCGATAGACTATCACAGCTCACTCGATCAAAAGCCTTCTCAATGTTAATAAAGGCCATATGGGTTTCTATATTAAACTTCTTGTTTTTTTGTGTAATGTTTTCAGTTACAAACACATTTCCTGTGCATGAACGATCTGAGCTACATCCATTTTGTTCTTCAGAAGTAATGGCTTCTGCGATATTGTTATGCAGTTATTGATTTTCTTTGAGTATAGTTTGTAAGCAGTGTTAAGAAGACTGATGCCAGGACGGCTTTTACAGTCATTAAGTTTTCCTTTTTTAAAAAGAGATATTACTTCTGCTGTATACCAAGGGTCTTGGATCTTGCAGTTCGTCCAACATTCATCTGTTAATTGTAAAAGTCTTTTGTGGTAAACCTCGCCATTTAATTAGTTCTGCATTTATTCTATCTATTCCAGTTGCTTTTCTGTTCTTCATTCCTTTCAAAGCCTCTTCTATTTCCTCCATAGTAATTGGATGTACTGTTCCATTGTACATACCTTATCCACTGCTATCTTCGGCCTTCTGTGTACACAAGTCTGTGTAACAATTTATCCATTTTTCACTGGGTATTATGTTCAGTGACGTAGTGTCTTTTTCTTCTCGGTTGAGAACATTTATGGGCTTCTATGCACATTGCTGTCTACCGCGTACGTCGTCTTCTAAGGCGCTTATGCATGAGCCCCACGACTCTTGGTGTGCATTGCACACTATTTATTTCGCAGCATTTCTTTTTAATTTGTATGTTTGCCAGCTCTCTGATGCTTTTTTTGTCTGAAGGAACTACGGATACGCTATTTGCTCTTCTTTAATGGCTTAAATGGCATAAATGTTACAACTTTGTTTCATCCCGATGACATCTAAACTGTTGGGACTGCCAGATTTCTAGCACTAATAAGCGACTTTGTCACGCCCGTGTCGTAAAGCAGCACATGTTAACAACATACCATTATGGAAACTGATGTACACTATTGGCCATTAAAATTGCTACACCACGAAGATGACGTGCTACAGACACGAAATTTAACCGGCAGGAAGAAGATGCTGTGATATGCAAATGATTAGCTTTTCAGAGCATTCACACAAGGTTGGCGCCGGTGGCGACACCTAGAACGTGCTGACATGAGGAAAGTTGCCAACCGATTTCTCATACACAAACAGCAGTTGACCGGCGTTGCCTGGTGAAACTTTGTTGTGATGCCTCGTGTAAGGAGGAGAAATGCGCACCATCACGTTTCCGCCTTTGATAAAGGTCGGATTGTAGCCTATCGCGATTGCGGTTTATCGTATCGCGACATTCCTGCTCGCATTGGTCGAGATCCAATGACTGTTAGCAGAATATGGAATCGTTGGGTTCAGGAGGGCAATACAGAACGCCGTGCTGGATCCCAACAGCCTCGTATCACTAGCAGTCGAGATGACAGGCATCTTATCCGCATGGCTGTAACGGATCGTGCAGCCACGTCTCGATCCCAGAGTCAACAGATGGGGACGTTTGAAAGACAACAACCATCTGAACGAGCAGTTCGAACGTTTGCAGCAGCATGGACTATCGTCTCGGAGACCATGACTGCGTTTACCCTTAACGCTGCATCAGGGACAGGAGCGCCTGCGATGGTGTACTCAACGACGAACCTGGGTGCACGAATGGCAAAACGTCATTTTTTTGGATGAATACAGGTTCTGTTTACGGCATCATGTTGGTCGCATCCGTGTTTGAAGACGTCGCGGTGAACGCACATTGGAAGCGTGTATTCGTCATCGCCCTACTGGCGTATCACTCGGCGTGATGGTATGGGGTGTCATTGGTTTCACGTCTCGGTCACCTCTTGTTCGCACTGGCGGCACTTTGAACAGTGGACGTTACATTTCAGATGTGTTACGACCCATGGCCCTACCCTTCATTCGATCCCTGCGAAACCCTCCATTTCAGCAGGATAATGCACGACCGCATATTGCAGGTCCCGTCCGGGCCTTTCTGGATACAGAAGATGTTCGACTGCTGCCCTGGCCAGCACATTCTCCAGGTCTTTCACCAATTGAAAACGTCTGGTCAGTGGTGGCCGAGCAAGTGGCTCGTCACAATACGCCAGTCACTACTCTTGAACTGTGGTATCGTGATGAAGCTGCATGGGCAGCTGTACCTGTACACGCCATCCAAGCTCTGTTCGACTCAATGCCCAGGCGTATCAAGGCCGTTATTATGGCCAGAGGTGGTTGTTCTGGGTACTGATTTCTCAGGATCTATGCACCCAAATTGCGTGAAAATGTAATCACATGTCAGTTCTAGTATAATATATTTGTCCAGTGAACACCCGTTTATCATCTGAATTTCTTCTTGTTGTAGCAACTTTAATGACCAGTAGTGTATTTCCACAGTAATGACCGATTCGACTGACGGCGTGACTTTTAGTACTTGGATGCCCGCGCGACCGAGTGGCCGGTCGGTCGGCAGGCAGCGTTCCGTGGATTGCCAGCAGAGCATAGCAGGGAAGGGCAGGGCATGGGACGGCCGGCTGTTGGGGGTGGAGCCGCCTGCCGTCTCTAATTATAGCGGGCGTGGCCCGGCTGACAGCTGGCTTTCCCGCTGCACGCCGCCGCTGCCGCCGCCCTCTCGGCAGCACAGCTGGAACACACGCCGCTGCAGCCGACCGCGCCACGTCTCTTCGGCTCACTGCTGCCTCTGCTGCCACGTGCTACTCCAGGTCGACAGCTTGCCGGTGCGTATGTGCTGTCGATACAGTTTTCTGAAACCGGCCTTTTCCAATGTTGTAATGCGCACCCTTCACTCGACACTTGGTATGTGTCTTTCAAAGTTGCTTGGCTACAATTCCAAAAGCGCGACTCCGGTGTTGTCGCCTGCTAGTGCTTTGAACTTCGCTTGCTGCGCACTACCGCTGTCATGTACTGTTAAGACAATTTGCCTAATAGTATAGTTTAATACGACGGTATGCTATCTTAGACAATTTATAACACTTAAAACACTCGATAATGGCACTTTGAAACCGAAATCACGATCGTGTATGTGTAAATGTAACACTGAAAATAAACATCAGTCTAATGGCGGTACTGACTTTAAAGAAATACTGTTGAGAAGTAGTGGCTGAGCTTATTAACACCCCTAGCTTTGCACCGAATGTTCGGTCTTTACATTGTTGTAGGCTTGGTACAGTGCGTTCTCGGAAAACGATAGAATGCAGGATATTTCTGTCTGCCTTTAAACTAGCCTTCACCTCTTACTGGCGTGAAGATTCGCCTGTAGCGACGCGTGGTTCGTACTTCACTTTAAGGAGGGACGTTTTCGAAAGCGACGAAAATTATGATTTTTTTTATTTTATTTTATTGGATCTTCATTTACTACATGGTATTGGAATTTCAGTTCCTGAATATTACGTTCCAATATCACTCGTAAGTGTGAGGAAAACAGTTATTAACAAATGCTTGCATGAGGCTATGCCACTTTGGTGTTCTATATATGCTCATATTATTTATTCCTGCGGTGGTTTCTCCACTTTTATGCAGTCACAATGTGGGGAATATTTCGGTGTTTAGTAGATCCAGAACTTCTACAAAAAAGCGTGTGCGTGGAAAAATATAAAACCCTAACGAAACTTACAACTCTCTGATAGGAAAACCACGCTCCAAGACAACATTTCTTTCCACAACTGCTCAGAAGTTGCAGCGGATAATGATTTTTTAGTTTTTAACTGTGTTAATTTTAGCAGACTACGATCTCTAAGACAGCTACGATTTGATCTAGGACCTTTCACACTGTCGTTATTGAAGGAAATCGATAATAGGAGAATTGATGCAGCTGACATTATTGTTAGGCAGGTTGATAATCCGATTAATCTAAGAGTACAAGCAAAGAAAAGACTGCTTGAGGATGAAGAGAAGATTACATATGGTTTGCACTAGTTCACCCAGATAAGGTAAGGGATAATACAAACACTGTCAAATCTTTGATTCAAGTTTCCCGTAACTGACATTTTGCCAGATTTGCGTACCTTTTCCTCACAAACCACTGACATTATAGTACTTAAAAATGGTATGCAGTTAGTTAATACTATACTAAAACATTCTGTGGGAGGAATTTTCATTCGCTACGTTAGTAAGGCATTTATAAAAGACAAAAACCCTAAGATTTTTTCCACAGAAATTTGGAGAGCTGTAAAAATCTTTCAAAAGAACATATCAGCAGTCTGTTCCACAGATATTTGTAATAAAGGTATATCAAACTTCGTACAAAAATACATTAAATTCGTTCTGACAGGTTTTTCAAAAAAGGAACTTTTGTAGTCGCCTTGCTGAAAAAATTTCAGTTTTTTATAACTAAAAACGTATAACTTCAATAAGCTTGAAAACGTATGTGTATATCCATATAAAGTTCCTTAACAACTTTGCCAAATTTAGTGTCACTGCCTTGAAAACTTTGGACTTTATGAGGTTTTTTTTCAAATTATTGCAACTTCGCATACGTCCCCCTTTAAACTGTAGGCACCCTTTCCCCGGTAGGATTACCAGGGTGAAGGAGAAGTCGCCGAAATGGCATATATTTGAAGGACCTCTGCCTGGTCGTTAATTTTACTTTTAAAGTGGTATTGGCTGATCGTTTCTGAAAATAAGGCTCACCTTTAGATAGGAAGAACTTTTCTACCTAGGTACGTTGTCGCAGTTTTCCTTCGAGAAATATAACTTGTGAGTGCAACTGCTTAGTCCATTCGGCTGTGACGAGTGCACATGGAGTACAGTGTTATCGGAGTCGATGACAGAGGAAGGAGAGGGTGAAACCTGTTCCCGGCTCGTCGGTCGGAGTTGCCGAGCGGTTCCAGGCGCTACAGTCTGGAACCGCACGACCTCTACGGTCGCAGGTTCGAATCCTGCCTCGGGCATGGGTGTGTGTGATGTCCTTAGGTTAGTTAGGTTTAAGTAGTTCTAAGTTCTAGGACTGATGACCTCAGAAGTTAAGTCCCATAGTGCTCAGAGCCATTTTGAACCGTTCCCGGCTCATGTGCCGGGAAGGAAGATTAGAATTTAACATCGCGTCGATGACGACGTCTTTCAGACGAAGCACACACCGGGTTTGCAGACGTACGGTGAAATAAGTCTGCTGTGTCCTTTTCAGGGGAATTAGCCTCAAGCGATTTAGAGAAACAGAAGTCTGGACGGACGCACGGGGTTGCGCGCTGGGGTTGCACACCTTATCAGATTCGCTCAGCGCTGTTCAGACTTCTGAGCGTTTGTATGCAGCAGAGAAAGTTGCCTACGACATCCAAAGCACCCTCCTCTTCACATACCAGCACATGCCGGAACCTCACTGCTTAGCAGAATAGGCACTGACAAACGGGAAAGAGAGTGGCTGGAAGTGAAGGAGAAGCAGCTTCCGATTCTTAAGGTGACCTTTCCACGATACAGCACCGCCATCCAGTCAGTTAATAATATTATATGGCTCCCAGTATTTAATCTGTAACTTGCTTTTCCGTCAAAAAGAACAACCAAAGTTGTTACTCTTGTTCGGCAGCGCTGAGAATGCGGCAAATTTTGACAGCGTGCCCTCTGTACGCTGACTAGAGGGCATCAAGTGATTTGACTGGAGAGCCGGCGTCTGTTTTAGGCGACGACTCCGCCAGCGTCAAATGCCACATTTCTGCGATGGAACAAATCTTATCAAATGGTTCAAATGGCTCTGAGCACTATGGGACTTAACATCTGAGGTCATCAGTCCCCTAGTACTACTTAAACCTAACTAACCTAAGGACATCACACACATCCATGCCCGAGGCAGGATTCGAACTTGCGACCGTAGCGGTCGCACGGTTGCAAACTGAAGCGCCTAGAACCGCTCGGCCACTACGGCCGGCCAAATCTTATTTCTAGAGTCGTAGCACGACTGATGTCGTTCGGAGCTGACTTCAAGCAACTGGACGTTGCAACTTTAACATTTTACAAAACGTTACTGTTTCACAACCTCATTTACTGTAATTTTGTATTTAATATTCTCCAATTCAAATTACTGAACTATCAGTTTAATAAGTCACTGCTGCAAAATACTTACGCGAATTCTTTACAGACGAATGGAAAAACCGGTAGAAGCCGACCTCGGGGAAGATCAAATTGGATTCCGTAGAAACACGTAGGGCAATACTGACCCTACGACGTATCTTAGAAGATAGATTAAGGAGAGGCAAACCTACATTTCTAGACTTTGATAAAGCTTATGACAATGTTGACTGGAATACACTCTTTCAAATTCTGGAGGTGGAAGGGGTAAAATACAGAGAGCGAAAGGCTATTTACAATTTGTACAGAAACCAGATGGCAGTTATAAGAGTCGAGGGACATGAAAGGGAAGCAGTGGTTGGGAAGGGAGTGAGACAGGGTTGTAGCCTCTCGCCAATGTTATTCAATCTGTATATTGAGCAAGCAGTAAAGGAAACAAAAGAAAAATTCAGGGTAGGAATTAAAATCCATGGGGAAGAAATAAAAACTTTGAGGTTCGCCGATGACACTGTAATTCTGTCAGAGACATCAAAGGACTTGAAAGAGCAGTTGAATGAAATGGACAGTGTCTTGAAAGGAGGATATAAGATGAACATCAACAAAAGCAAAACGAGGATAATGGAATGTAGTCGAATTAAGTCGGGTGATGCTGAGGGAATTAGATTAGGAAATGAGACACTTAAAGAAGTAAAGGAGTTTTGCTATTTGGGGAGCAAAATAACTGATGATGGTCGAAGTAGAGAGGATATAAAATGTAGACTGGCAATGGCAAGAAAAGCGTTTCTGAAGAAGAGAAATTTGTTAACATCGAGTATAGATTTAAGTGTGAGGAAGTCGTTTCTGAAAGCATTTGTATGGAGTGTAGCCATGTATGGAAGTGAAACATGGACGATAAATAATTTTGACAGGAAGAGACTAGAAGCTTTCGAAATGTGGTGCTACAGAAGAATTCTGAAGATTAGATGGGTAGATCACATAACTAATGATGAAATATTGAATAGAATTGGGGAGAAGAGGAGTATGTGGCACAACTTGACAAGGAGAAGGGATGGGTTGGTAGGACATGTTCTGAGGCATCAAGGGATCACCAATTTAGTATTGGAGGGTAAAAATCGTAGAGGGAGACGAATACACTAAACAGATTCAGAAGAATGTAGGTTGCAGTAGGTACTGGGAGGTGAAGAAGCTTGCACAGGATAGAATAGCATGGAGAGCTGCATCGATCCAGTCTCAGGACTGAACACCACAAGAACAACAGCAACATTCTCAAATGGTTCAAATGGCTCTGAGCACTATGGGACTTAACATGTGTGGTCATCAGTCCCCTAGAACTTAGAACTACTTAAACCTAACATCACACACATCCATGCCCGAGGCAGGATTCTAACCTGCGACCGTAGCAGTCGCGCGGTTCCGGACTGAGCGCCTAGAACCGCTAGACCACCGCGGCCGGCCCAACATTCTCCAATTACATGTTTTGTTTCATTTCGCTATCATTAATTATTGCTCCTAGTTTACTGATCAAGCAGTTTTAATGATTAGGGGCGTTTTTTCAATGACAAAAATGTTTCTCTCAAATGTCTACAGCATTTTTCTTTTCTATTTCTTCAGCTGTGTGGGCAACGGTGTGACTTAAAGTTTCTATGGCAAAGCACTCTCAGTGACGTGGTACTGAACTTGCATTACCTTTTAATGTCAATACTACATGAGAAAAATTTTAATACAGACAGTGTTGGGAATACTTATTCTTCTAGTAAGGTGGTTGCATGAACACTGGCGCCTTCGAGGCACTTTCAACTCGTATTCGATTTGATGCAGAAGCTTTTCCGTTGTTAGCAATTCGTCGTCTGCTCGTTCCCTTAGTTGATGCGTAGTAGGCGTGCATCGCAGCTGACCGCTGTCTTTCAGTGCTCCACGGCATGCGACACCGCAGTTCCACCACTAGCATACGATTACTCCGTGTTTGTGTTGTTAATGTGTTAAGAATGGTAGTCAGAACGAACACCTCGTTTTCAGTAGTAGACAACGATTACATGTTATGGAAGCTTAGTTTCTTAGCTTTAGTGTGTAACTGAACTAGCTGTCCACTCGCCAAAATCCGATGAATCAACACTTTATATGAATGCATGGCGTATTCTTTCGGACAGAAGAGCAGACACCACGCATTCATATAACTGATTGTACGCGATGTACAGTGGATCCACCACATTAAGTGCGGATGCATAATAATATTCGACCTCCTGTGGGAATGTCAAAGTAGTGAGTGTGGAGGACGGGGACTGCGGTCAGGTGGCGCTAGGTATGGGTCGGCCAAGAGGCGTGCCGAGATGGTCCGCAAGGGAAAAAGAAATGTGTCTGGGTGGCGCTGTGGTTAACGCAACTGCCTAGTAAGCAGGAGTGTTTGGGTTCGAATGCAGGTGCGGTACACGTTTTCGCTCGTCGCTGCTGATGCATCTGATATCAATCATCCCTCCCCTTTCCTTTCCTTCCTCAGCCCTCAACGTTCAACTTACATTATAATCAACACCTTTCCGTGTTATCAGTGTAACATGAACATGTGCTATAAAATTCCATTTTATTCTAGATGATACATTTGTTTCCAGAATGAGGTTTTCACTCCGCAGCGGAATCTGCGCTGATACGAAAGTTCCTGGCAGATTAAAACTGTGTGCCGGACAGAGACTCGAACTCGAGACCTTTGCTTTTCTGGTGAAATTGCTAAAATTTAACCAGCTGTCAACTGCGGTTCTTTTTACAGTACATTGTCACATATCGACGGCGTCTTTTCCACCCCGTCCATCCACTGGTATGGTGCTGACTACTACCTCCACACTTGTTTTTTCCATTAATAAGGTAACAGTACCTCTCTTGATGTCTACCATACTGCACGTGTTGTGAATAACACCTGCTGGCGGTGGTCAACACCAGAACAGTAATCATGTACATATCTGCAAAATGAGGAAAGAATGCTCTTCCTAATGGAACATAAATAAATCTGCTACCCAATCACTGTAGAAGATGAGATTACCTATAGAGTATAGCTGTTTGAAAACGCTCCACAATGCCGCAAACTCGTCCTGTTTCCATGCATTGCGAGGTCTTCCACATTTGCGTCAATGAGAAACTTTGGCTCTGCGTTTTATTTCTGTTATCCTGTGTGTTGTGGGAGCAGCATAGTTTATACCATGCCATGTTCAGATTTCAGTAAGAGTGAATGGATCAAAATTGGTTAATGTTAGTTTAGTACCTGAAATAGACCTCGAAGTCATGGTAGAAAAACAAAATGTATGGTGATGTAGAAAGATGTAGTCATACAGTGCTTGGATGTGCTACAGATGAAAAACAATATATTAAATTACTTGTGAAAGAACAACATAGGAATCTTGTGATAGAAGCAATGCATATGTGTGTAATAAGTTCCATGTCAACACTCAGTCAGTATTTGTTTTTTGATACATTGGAAGAGAGACGCGGTAAAATCTTATAGGAGGTTCTATTACAAGGACTGGTATGACTAGTTAAAGGTTAGATGCAGAAAGTTCATAGAGTTTTACCTTCTGTGGATTTTACAAAGAAAAGATGAGGGCTGCCCTTGAATGTACTAGATGACTGTATGGAATCTGAACGGTATCAGTATTTCATACAGCTGAAATGAATGTAATCCCCTCGTGTATTACATTATATAATTTGAACAAATGGAATTCTCTAAAACTACTCCGATTTTGCTCAAATAACTAATAGAAATCGCCTGTATCTATTCTTGTGGCATCATGACTGTTTTTATTATTATCGACACATTTTCGTGTTTAAAAAATGTGTTACTGCAAGTTCTGTGTTATTTCATACTTCACAGCCAGTAATTGTAAAGTAGACAGCACTTCAATTACAGATAATTGTGGAACCTAGAGATGCGAACTATATTCTGCAGTCGAATGTAAAAACTGTACCTATAGTGCTCACAAGGTTAAAAAAAAATATTGCGCCTATTTTCTTGGAAACAGGACATTCATTACCGTGACGGTTGTGTTTTCTTTTTTTAGTAGATACTCGCTTATAAGAGGTGTGTTGACGATCAAATACAAGTGTTCTCCATCGCAGAACAGCATTCGCTTGCAGTTGGAGGTACTGGAGGCGTGGAGCCGGCGTGGGGGATGGCGCAGCGCAGCTCCATATTAGACAGACAAGTCGCGCTCGGGGTAACCGTCATTCATCTGGCTTTCTTCTGTGGATTGCCGGCGTCGTCTTCGTTAGAAATGTGCTATAGCCTGGTAGCCACGTGCTCCACTGGGGACACAATGGACTGAAGATACTTCTCCCAGATGTGATGGGGGGCGGGGGGAGGGGGGGGGGCAGTTGGCTGCAGTCATTATAGGCGGTATGCAGAAGCGGTAGCAGCTGTCTGTTTGGAAAAGCGATCTCGAGTGTTCCCTTTAATTTCATTGGTGTTCCAGTCTTTCCAAGAAACATGTCTACTGTTTTGCAGGAAGCGTCAATCTGTGACTGAGTTCCGCAGACCGGAGACAGTGTATCACCGCCACCAGATGGATGTCTTGTCCACCAACAGTGACAAGATATAACAGGGCTGTATCGCTACCTAAGGTGCGGTAAGGGAGGGAGAAGGAGGTATGAGGGGAGGTAAGAGTGGCTCTAAGTTCGTTAGTTTGCGACCGTGCATCGATGAGAACACACACACAACTGCGGCCCCCTCTCGTGGTGCAAACTTCTGGAACAACGATTTTCCCGGATCCCTAGTACATGTGTTGCGTCATGACCTGTTGATTAATCTTAATTTTTATTCTTGTGATTATGTCAATTTGCCAAGAGCATTTACGCTCAGATGTTTTTCGCCTATGGTGTGATTAAACGTATGTACACAATTTGTACAGTATATGGAAGTAATCCTAATAATTATATTGTATTTTTGTGCTATGTCATTATGTTTTTTAGGTAATCGTAAGTAATTTTAATTCTCATGAAGACCGACTTAGAGCTGCTGAAACCATGGCCATTTTGACAACAATTTCATGCAGCTTAAATGTCTTGGTATTTATAACAAAAAATCACTTAACTTGGGTCCAGATCAATTCTACTCGGTTCAGAATGCAGTGGTATGGCTGCAGCAGCAAAAATGGAGCATTTCTACGGTTTGTTCGATGCCGTGAAAAATACTGTTTTTCGTGTTTCTAAAATGATCATCTCCGTGAGTCGTGAAGACACATGTGCAGCACAAAAAACGGACATAGACCAAATAAAGAGTATTTGTTTTTCTTCATATTTGCCCCAAAAATTTAGTTTGTAATATCTTCATTAACAATCGAACCAATAATTCGAAGAATACCAGAGTATTAGTCTCCAAACACTACTGATTAAGCCATGCAATTCCTTTTGAAAGATGCCTTAACGTTAGTAGACATAATCCCACTGTAAAATTCAAAACTGATTCGTTTTGTGAACTTGTGAAAAACATTAAAAACAAGCTGTTTGTCACCATTTTTAACGATGTTCCTTGCGCACGTTCTACAACGCAGAAGGAAGCAGCATCAGCGATTTTAACAGTACGTATTAACAGCGCGACAATGTGAGCACAAGTACCATTTACAGAGACGGCGAATGTAGACGACTTTACGAGGGTTGTTTTTTAAGTAAGGGCCGTTCGCGCGTATAGTCCCGTAGTTCGTGCGGACGCCGCAACAAGCCACCGCGCCACTTGCCGGCATCCTTCCCGTTCACACTGATGCAAGTTGCAGCTGTGTAGCTGACGTGTACGCATCGCTGTGCTACTTTATAATGTTTACGATTATTGAATCGCCCGCCGCGTGTGAGATACGGTCAGTGATACGTTTTTTGACCGCGAGAAGCCTATCAGCTGCAGAAATTCATCGTCAGTTAACAGAAGTTTATGGCTTGAATGCAATGAGTGAAGGTAAAGTGAGTCAATGGGTTAGAGAGTTTAAAAATGGCCGTCAAAACGTCCATGACGAAGAACGCTCAGGCCGGCCCTCTGTGATCACTGATGATTTGGTGGCTGCAGTTGAAACAAAGATTCGTGAGGACAGAAGATTCACAATTTCCACTCTTTCTTTGGAATTTCCACAAGTTTCAAGATCGGTTTTGTACAAAATTGTGTCTGAAAACCTAAACTTTAAGAAACTGTGTTCTCAGTGGGTACCCAGACTCCTCACAGAGGACCACAAAGGGAAGAGATTTGCCACTTCATTGGACTTTTTGATTCGTTACGAGGAAGAAGGGGATGACATGTTGAGTCAAATTGTCACTGAAGATGAAACATGGGTATCCCATATCACTCCCGAAAGCAAGTGACAATCGATGGAATGGCGACACACAACCTCACCTGTCAAGGTCAAAGCCAAACAGACTCTGTCAAAGCGCAAGATTATGGCAACTGTGTTCTGGGACCGGCGCGGTGTTTTGCTAGTGGACTTTATGCCACGAGGAACGACAATCAACTCATATGCCTACTGTGCAACTCTAAAGAAGCTCCGCAGAGCAATTCAAAACAAAAGGCGCGGCATGCTGACAAAAGGAGTTTTGCTCCTGCACGATAACGCTAGGCCTCACACCTCTCAAAAGACTAGGGATTTGATTGATTCTTTTGGCTGGAAAGTTTTGGACCATGCACCATACAGCCCCGGCCTTGCTCCTAGCGATTTTCACCTTTTCCGGTACCTGAAACACCATCTTGGCGGGCAGCGCTTCAATGACGACGATGAAGTGAAAGCGGCCGTGAACTCTTGGCTGTCGAAGCAGGCGGCCGAATTCTTTGAAGAGGGAATTTAAAACTTAGTCGTACGGTATGACAAGTGCTTAAATAAACAAGGCAACTATGAAGAAAAATAGGTAAAAGTGTGTAGAATCAGAAAATAAAAGTTTTTTTAAAAAAGTACTTGTATCTTTTTTTAAAAATAAAAACGGACCTTACTTAAAAAACAACCCTCGTAGTTAACGCTTCATTAAGGAAAACGTTAATAGTTTTTAATATACTAGAATACCCCAAAGTTTTATTTATAGTAGCATTGTACTAAGTTATCTAATACTTAAGTAGGACCTGCTTCCAAGCGCGTAACGACACCAATGTACGGGTGCTACGGCTGCTGGCCTATCATCGCGAATGTGTTTGTTTATGTCATGTTTATTCTCTTGATGAAGGAAGCACAACGTCATACAGACCTCGAAGATAGGAAACAGGCCGGCCGCGGTGGTCTCGTGGTTCTAGGCGCGCAGTCCGGAACCGCGCGACTGCTACGGTCGCAGGTTCGAATCCTGCCTCGGGCATGGATGTGTGTGATGTCCTTAGGTTAGTTAGGTTTAATTAGTTCTAAGTTCTAGGCGACTGATGACCTCAGAAGTTGAGTCGCATAGTGCTCAGAGCCATTTGAACCATTTGATAGGGAACAGACAACGTACTGCACAAATTACTGCCTATTAGAACCAGAGGTGGCACCCCATACCATCACTCTAGGTCAGTGGTTCTCAAACTGTGGATGCGTGATCCCTCCGGGCGGGGAGGGTGGCGGGGGGTGGCGACAGCGAATGGCGTGAAAGATGGGGGCGCCGTATATTAAAAAAAATTCTTAGTAACAATCAGTAAGTTATCTTTTCCTTCGAACAAAGAAGATGCCGTCGATGTGGACTGAATCTCTGCCGACTTTGGTGTTACGCCAGACGCGGTCGAGGACAGTGAAACCGCGGTCATATTTTTAGCATTGTTTGAAACGATCGGGCGAGCTGGGCGACGTCGGCCTTCGGCGGAATCTCCCGTTGTCGGCTGCACTGTCACCGTATCCGTATCTACCATGCACAGTGCAGGCTTTGGCTTGTGTATCTCGACGCCTTCTTAATAGTCTTGCAGACATCGCGTGGAAGCCTTGACAGCAGCATGAAGCAGTTCCTGGTTAGAATATGCCAGTGGTTTATTAGTCGGCGGAGAGGAGGGAGATACTCCGAAGGCGACAATGAGAAGGTACGATGAGATTTATTGCTCGGCTTCACGAAAATTACGGTCAGTGGTTCAAATGGTCCAAATAGCTCTGCAACATCTGTGGCCATCAGTCCCCTGGACTTAGAACTACTTAAACCTAACTAATCTAAGGACATCACACACGTCCATACCCGAGGCAGGATTCGAACTTGCGACCGCAGCAGCAGCGCGGTTCCGAACTGAAGCGCCTAGAACCGCTTGGCCACATAGACCGGCTAGTCAATGGTGAAGAACGTCCGCAGTCTGTAATTTGTTTAATCATTTTAGCTGCTGATAGCCGGAAGCGAAACAAGTTAAACGGACATTTTGAAACCAGATATCCTGTATTAACGAGAAAACCGATAATATTTTTTGTTAAGATTTTTTTTTCTTTTTTCACCCAGAACAAATTAGCGAGAACGACGAATGTGACTCCCAACGCTCTTTCAGCCTTCTACAGATTTCAAGGGAATCTTACACCATTCGCACAGGTGTACTAAAAGCAAGAAACCACACACTGTTGCAGAAACTCTAATTTTACCACCAGGGATTGACGTAGTATCAACAATGTATAAAAGTATTCCTTTCGCTAACGGCAGAGCACATGGAACAATTTCAGACATTTCTGACGATTTACTCGAGCAGTTAGTCGATAAAATGCGTAACAACTGTTTTGCATCCAAGTGGTCGAAAATGGTTCAAATGGCTCTGAGCGCTGTGGGACTTAACATGTGAGGTCATCAGTCCCCTGGACTTAGAACTACTTAAACCTAACTAACCTAAGGATATCACACACAACCATGCCCGAGGCAGGATTCGAACCTGCGACCGTAGCAGCACATGTGCTCGAAGAGACTGATATTCATGAAAATGCTCATGTGATTGTTTGTGTTAGTTTCGTTGATAATTTTAACATTCGAGAGAAATTGCTTTTCTGTGCGCCGATACTGAGAACAGCTACACCTCAAAGACTTTTTGACATGATTAACATTTTTTCGACCAAACCGGGATATCATGGTACATTTGATTATGTACAGATGGAGCTCGCTTAGTGTGCGGAATTCATGGTGGATGGCGAGCGAAAGTTAAAGCTTTAGCTGTTGAAGCAGTAATGATTCCCTGCACGGTAGCTCTGACCGCTAAAGAACTTAGTCCCTTAGCTCGCCCATTCATGAAGTGCTACTAACGTTTATAGAAACAGTTAACATTATTAAAGAAAAATCTATAAATTCAAGTCTTTTTAAAGTGCTATGGAAAGAAACGGGTTCTGAACACACTCAACTATCCTTTTTTTTTAGTAATACTCGATGGCTTTCAAGGGGTAAAATACTAAAAATAATGTTTCCACCGAGGAATGAGATATTTTGCTTCTTAAAGGAGAAAAGACTCTCTGGAAGACTGTTCCAGCAACTAAGATTTTTTGTTGAAAATTGCTTACCTGATCGTTATTTTTGAGAAACTGAATATTCGTATGGCTTCTCTTCAGATTAATCAGACAGCTGTTGTATTTTGTAATGAAAAAGTGAAGACATTCATTGATAAATTAAAGCTGTGGCAAATCCGAATGGAAAGCGACGTGCTAGATATGTTCCCTACTCTAGTGTCACCGTTGGAGGGCACAGATAACCCGATACTTCCAATGGAGATAAAAGACAGTCCTCTTCTTCGTCTTGCAACACTAGAAGTTCAGTTCGAAAAGTATTTCAGCGACGATTTTTTATACGTTTAACTGGATTAAAAATCCATTCAAAATGCCCCTGGCCCATCACGTCTAAATATAAAAGAGCAAGAACAACTTACTGATCTTACTTGTGACACTTCACTGAAAAGTAAATTTAATGAAGTGTTGTTGGAGTTTTGGATACGTATTAGTAAGGAATTCCCAAAACTGAGCCGAAATGCAACGAAGATCCTGATTTGTTTTCCAACAAGGTACTTGTGTGAAACTGGCTTTTCAGCTTTGGCAGCTACAACGGTTCAAAACTAAATGTATGTAACGATTTTTGAGTGGCTATTTCTGCTGTGACATTACGCCTTAAGAAACTGTCTTCCCAATAGCAATCTCATCTATCGCAATGAACTTCTTAATTTAAATTTATATTGCTTTTGTAATTCTTGTTTGCTGAATTAAAAGTATTTTTCACTTAATAATTTTTGAATAAATGAAAATGTGATAAGTAATTTGTTACGCATTTTCGTTATAAAAGTTCATGTATTTTTGGTTTCTGCTGCGTAGAATCTTTCTAAATTGAATTTGATGAAACGGAGAATAAGGTAAAGAAAATATTTAAAAAATGACTATTTCGATGAGTCATATGGGTTGGGGAAGGTGGCTGACACTGTTTTTCCTCTTAAAGGGGGGTGCCCAGAGGAAAAAAAGTTGGAGAATCAGTGCTCTAGATGTTGGGACCGAATGACATTGATGAATGCAATCCGGCAACGTCTGTTCTCTCCGGAGCCTCCACACACGGACACGATGCTGAAAGTCTGTGGTACTCCAGCCCTCGTCGCACTGCAAGCGAGAACACATATCTTGCTGCAAGCAAGCCCTCTTCTCTGACTCAACTTACATTAAGTGGCTGAACGATCCCGCATGGCTGATCCAACATGTCTGTCATCTCGGGCACTAAGCACTTGGGCTGTAGAGATCCTTAACCAATCAATATCGTATTTGCGTGACACTCTTGAAGTCCCGACCACCCGACCAACGTGACCAGCAATATCGCAGAACCATAAAACGCAATCTCAATAGCCCAGGATCACGCCGCTCTCGAATTCCGACCGAGCGAGGTGGCGCAGTGGTTAGACACTGGACTCGCATTCGGGAGGACGACGGTTCAATCCCGCGTCCGGCCGTCCTGATTTAGGTTTTCGTGATTTCCCTAAATCATTCCAGGCAAATGCCGGGATGGTTCCTCTGAAAGGGCACGGCCGACTTCCTTCCCTAATCCGATGAGACCGATGACCACGCTATCTGGTCTCCTCCCCCAACCAACCAACCAACCTCGAATTCCGATATGTGCTACGAGACGATTCGCCTTCTTACAATAGATGTAAGATTATGTTGTCACATACAAGCAACATTCAACTGCGATTTATGAATGAAAATCGAATATGTAAAATTGCCATTATACAAAATGTGTTTGGCGTTCCTGTACTTCTGCATGCAGGGGATGGACAAATACAGTAAAAACACGACACAACGCCTCGCTTAATACGGTGTAAGAAAATCGATGCCATTCAAAGCAGCTTCCACTAGCCTCGTAGTGGGTAAGTACAGATCCTGTATGGTCTCTAAGGGAATCTTATACCATTGTTCCTGTGAAACAGTGGCAAGTTCAGGTAACGATGATGGGGGTGTGTAGCGATCAAGGAGCCTTCTCTCCAAAGTAGACCACAAAGGCTTTCTAATACTGAGATCTGGTGACTGTCGTGGCCAGGTGTGATGCGACAATTCATCATCAAGCTCAGGTAATCAGTCCTGGACGACGCAAGCAGTGTGAACAGGCGCCCTCTCAGCTTGAAACACATCACTATTGGCAAATAAACATTGTGCCATGGGATGGACCTGATCAGCCAACATAGCCACATGGCACTAGTGTGACTTTGCAGAGAACCCATGGGGCCCTCCCAGTACCACGATATGCCTGTCCAAATCCATCACCAAACCACCAGCTACGGTCGTAGGTTCGAATCCTGCCTCTGGCGTGGATGTGGGTGATGTCCTTAGGTTAGTCAGGTTTAAGTAGTTCTAAGTTCTAGGGGACTGATGACCTCATATGTTAAGTCCCATAGTGCTTAGAGCCATTTGAACCATTTTGAACCAAACCACCACCATGTTTCACTCTTGGGCCGTGAACTCGGCCAGAGGTTGGAAACAGCGTGCAACAAGACTCATCCAACTAAATTACTTTCTTCCTTTGCTCCATAGTCCACCCAGAAAAAGTTTCCCAAAATGTGCGTTTGGATCACTGATCAACGGTTTTGGGAGTACAAGCTCGCCCTACATGTCCCTGCTTTGGAAGGTCCTTTCCTGCTGTTTTGGTACTGTGAAGATCCGCGAGTGCGATATTTTGTTCTACTGAGACTTTTTCAGCTATCGTCCCCTTAGTTTTGGTCAGAATAACCGTCTGTCACGATCACTTAACAAGCACTTTCGTCCACCTTGTGACTTAGCGGATGATGTTTTTCAGAGTTCCCTGTATGCGGTATAAATCTTCGACCTGACGCCTCTTGAAACACTTCGGCTGCCTTACGGAAGCAACCCCAATACGAGCACCAATGATTTGCTCAGGTTCGAATTCACTTAGTTCCGACATAATGCACTCACAATTACAGGTGTAAGGCGCTGCAGTCATGGACTGTGCGGCTGGTCCCGGCGGAGGTTCGAGTCCTTCCTCGGGCATGGGTGTGTGTGTTTGTCCTTAGGATAATTTAGGTTAAGTAGTGTGTAAGCTTAGGGACTGATGACCTTAGCAGTTAAGTCCCATATGATTTCACACACATTTGAACATTTTTGAACACAATTACACAGAACACTGTTCTGACAACGACTGTTACTGTGATGTAGTGAGGACTGTAACCTCCCCCTCACTTACCGACCTTAATGACAGTGAAAAATGAAACCGCGTGTACCTAATGGGAGTTTTGGAAAAGCAATCGTCACCGAAGTTAACCTGTCGGTAAAGAGGGAGGAAAGGGTTACATCTAAATGAAAGGAAATGTGCTAATGAAACTGGTGGAAATTAATTTTGAAAAGGGGTAAAGTTAATAAAGAAAGTAAATGTGCAGCCGTTACGTTAACAATTAACTAGCGGTAATTAGGTATTTAAGATTTGGGGGAAATCACGGTCGCCAGTCCTAAGGACAATTACTATGGTAACTGAAAAAGAAAGGTTATTACACATATAATTAGCACTAGAAGCGTGGCAACTGAAGGTTGACACGTGTAGTGTGAAAACTGAAAGTTTGTCAGAAGTAATAAATTTCGCTACACCCTGACTTAATTTAGCAAAAGAATTAATAAAACCGGAAAATCGAAAATTAATTTAGTGACTGAAGTTAATAGTGAGCTTTCTTTCTGAAGCACATCGAAATTCAGTAAAATACGGTTAGTCTTGGACTACCTCAACAATCATTTCAAAAACTACTTGAATCTACGCAATTTAGAAATAAGAGATTTAACTTTGAACTTGAATTAAATGATTCCGAACAATTAACAATAGTAAAATTTAGTACGTACCAAGCTGAGCTGCAGTCACAGGTAAGCTAAAATATGGTAACAAAACTCGCACTCTTAATTTGTGCTTGTGTAATCTGAATATTGTAGCCAGCTATTAATGCCATAATCGAACTTTGAAATTAAAGCAGTGAAAACGAGTTAGCTATATTACTTTAATGCTGGCGTTTGAATTTCAACGACACTCGGGTTCATTTCGGAAAAGGAAGGGACTCTGCTTGGTAATGCAATTGGGACAATGAGCAACAAAAGTTCATGCTAAGTTGCTGTAATTATAGTGACGAAAATGGAACAGTTTGAAAAGCTGAGGTCTGCCATACAGTTCTAAAACTTTACGTGCGTCCAGTCTTCCTCGTCGGTTGATTGAAGGTTTGAAGCCGTCGGTCGAGGAGGTGGCGACAGTCACTCATTGTCGGCCGTCGCTGTTGCAGAAGCTGGATGTTGGCGCGCCTTCTTCTCGACACGGTCACCAGACGAAACGGGCTCTTGATGTGCGCTAGTTAATGTTTCCCGTCCGCGACACCATGTCAGAAACTATCATCGCAAGTCGAGCGCAATTACATGCTGCCAAACCCCGAAAGCGCGGCAACTCGCGGGAGCGTCACACAACACACCTGCTCCACTCGCTACTCCCGCCACACTCTTTCTGCTCAGCCCGCGCTCCACGCGGCAGAGTTAACACTACCAAAGATCCTACACACTTTGATTCTTCACACGACCTATCGACGTAATCGTTCGATAGCAGTCTTCCCTAGGCAAGACCCAGCGTAAAAATACAAATAATATTTACGAAACAAACCAATTATACATCGACATAAATGTATAAATATATATATATACAAACAGTTAAAGAATTACAATATACAAAGAGACAGAAATGTCATATCTTGAGGTAACAAAGCAAGGAAAAAAAATAGTACAATAGATGGAAATAGGAGGATATGCATTTCCGGCGTTACAGGACACTGCACAGGTGACATTTATGGAGAAATACAGCAACGCATCTTGGATAGGATTTGCATTTATGTTCTGAAAAGTCCCTTTTGGAAAATTATAAATGACTGTGCTGGTAAACCTCTACGTTATTTGATTTTCAAACAGCTGAGCAAAACTGAACGTACTCAGAAATTTCTCTCTTTACTTATTCTGATCAACACTAAACTGACACACAATATTTTTAGCGCAACGCAATCTGAATTTCAATAATCCCTACAAAAGGATGGCCTTGACTGACAATAACCTATACCTTTCATGAATCACTTACCTCACAAAAAATCTTCGTTACTCGAACTACTGCAATACAGCGAGCGCCAATACTGCCAGCTAAATAAAAGATTCTAACTACTGAAGGCACTAACTACTGATAGGCATACTTAGCAAGTAAAAGATTTTGATAGAGAACAAACAATGTATTTACCTTAATAGTGTTCAAAAGTCATTATAATATGACATCCAGTCTTACAAATTTCCAGATCGTCCGCTCTCAAAATTCTGCCATCTCTCTCCCCACATCCACCACTGCTGGCGGCTCACCTCCAACTGCACAACGCTACGCGCTGTTCACATCCAACTGCCCAACACTACAATAGCGAATATTGCAACAATGCCAACCTACTACAGACTGCACACAGCACCGTCAGTGATTTTCATACAGAGCGCTACGTGTCGTTACCAACACGAAAACCTAAACAGCCTACTTACAGTTCAACCATCCGTTTCTGGCTATGTTTCTGTATTTTTGTGTGATGGATAGATCGGTTTTATGTTACGCAAACACGGCGTAAAGACTATTTATAAACTGACGAAGAACGTCAAAGAGTGTTTCAGATCAGGAACGGAGAAAAGGGACCCACTTGCAATGTGGGAAATATATCGCATACCATGTGCATGTGGAAAAGTCCATGTTGGAATGAATGGACGATTAGTCAACACTAGCATCACTGAACACAGGCGGCAGTACATGTTGGGGAAGGTAGAGAAACCGGCCGTTTGGAGCACGTGCTGTGTGAGACCGACGACACAGTAAAATTCGGCGACACCGAAGTTCTTGCTGCAAAGAAGAGATATTATACCCGCTTGTTCACGGAAGTTATAGAAATAAACAAACATGACAATAGCTTAAGCAGAAAGAAGAAAGCCAATAGGCGGTTTGTCAATAAGCAGCCACGAAAACCTTAACAATTGTACTACACCTATACAGGGAGTAGATTTTGCAGATTGTACTAGATTCCCGTACTGCGACGAATTACTGTTGCATGTAGCAAGGAGAGAATCGCTGCGGTAATGACCACGAAAAACTCCTTGGACGTTGGCGCGCCGGGTACATAAAATCTGCAGCCTCGAGCTCGATCCCAGTCCATCTCTAGCACTAGGTGAAGCTTTGACAATGCCAGCCACTCGTGCTGGTTGACGTTAGAAAAACAATCAAACAAACGTCGGTCGAAGAACCCGAGACAGAGGCCAATAGGCAGTTAATCAACAAGCGGCCACGGAAACCTTAACAATTTTGTAATACGCCTCTAAGAGGAATAGATTTGCAGCTTCTAACGACGCCTGAACAAAAAAGGGCAGAAGATAACGGAATGTCCTCTCTCGCCTTCCTCTCGCGGTGCCGGTATCAAGGGGCCACATCAAAATTCTTGAAATGTAAGAGCCTAGTCACGACCGCCCAAGCACATCGTACCTATGGTATAATAAAACGAGCTTTGCTTAGTGAGCGAATTCATGCAACACGGAGATACTTGACAATAACGGATGAGGAAGGTTTTCCCATTTGCTATCAACTACACTACTGACCATTAAAATTGCTACACCAAGAAGAAATGCAGATGGTAAACGGGTATTCATTGGAAAAATATATTATACTAGAACTGACATGTGATTACATTTTCAAGCAATTTGGGTGCATAGATCCATAGAAATTAGTACCCAGAACAACAACCACTGGCCGTAATAACGGCCTTGATACGCCTGGGCATTGAGTCAAACAGAGTTTGGATGGCGTTTACACGTGTACAGGTACAGCTGCCCATACAGCTTCAACACGATACCACAGTTCATCAAGAGTAGTGACTGGCGTATTGTGACGAGCCAGTTGCTCGGCCACCATTGACCAGACGTTTTCAGTTGGTGAGAGATCTGGACAATGTGCTGGCCACGGCACCAGTCGAACATTTTCTGTATCGAGAAAGGCCCGTACAGGACCTGCAACATGCGGTCGTGCATTATCCTGCTGAAATGTAGGGTTTCGCAGGAATCGAATGAAGGGTAGAAAAATGGCTCTGAGCACTATGGGACTAAACATCTGTGGTCATCAGTCCCCTAGAACTTAGAACTACTTAAACCTAACTAACCTAAGGACATCACACACATCCATGCCCGAGGCAGGATTCGAACCTGCGACCGTAGCAATGAAGGGTAGAGCCACGGGTCGTAACACATCTGAACTGTAACGTCCACTGTTCAAAGTGCCGTCAATGCGAACAAGAGGTGGCCGAGACGTGTAACCAATGGCACCCTATACCATCACGCCGGGTGATACGCCAGTATGGCGATGACGAATACACGCTTCCAATGTGCGTTCACCGCGATGTCGCCAAACGTGGATGCGACCATCAGGGTGCTATAAACAGAACCTGGATTCATCCGAAAAAATAACGTTTTGCCATTCTTGCACCCAGGTTCGTCGTTGAGTACACCATCGCAGGCGCTCCTGTCTGTGATGCAGCGTCAAGGGTAACCGCAGCCATGGTCTCCGATCTGATAGTCCATGCTGCTGCAAACGTCGTCGAACTGTTCGTGCAGATGGTTGTGGTCTTGCAAACGTCCCCATCTGTTGACTCAGGGAGCGAGACGCGGCTGCACGATCCGTTACAGCCATGCGGATAAGATGCCTGTCATCTGGACTGTTAGTGATACGAGGCCGTTGGGATCCAGCACGGTGTTCCGTATTACCCTCCTGAACCCTCCGATTCCATATTCTGCTAACAGTCATTGGATCTCGACCAACACGAGCAGCAATGTCGCGATACGATAAACCGTAGCCGCGATAGGCTACAATCCGACCTTTATCAAAGTCGGAAACGTAATGATACGCATTTCTCCTCCTTACACGAGATATCACAACAACGTTTTACCAGGCAACTCTGGTCAACTGCTGTTTGTGTATGAGAAATCGGTTGGAAACTTTCCTCATGTCAGCACGTTGTAGGTGTCGCCACCGGCGCCAACCTTGTGTGAATGCTCTGAAAAGCTAATCATTTTCATATCACAGCATCTTCTTCCTGTCGGTTAAATTTCGCGTTTTTAGCACGTCATCTTCGTGATGTATCAATTTTAATGGCCAGTATTGTAAGTGGTAGCATGCATCGAGACGACTGAGACTAGATCAACAGCATCATTCAGAGGCGTATGCAGAACTAACTCCACTGCTGCACTGAGCGAGAGAAGAAAGTTTACAAGATGCAGGAAGCAGATTGACAAGGCGATATCCGCATAGTGGTCAACCTCAGTGAACGACAGTTGACCAAAGAGTAACAGTCTGTCCTTCAAATAGGAGGGAATTTCGCTATTATCACCTATGGAGTTCATCATTGCTAATACCGAAGCGGCCACTTGAACCCATCCTTGTGAAAGAACTGAGGAAACATCCATTGGAACCGCCATGACCTTGTACCGAGCGAAACCACATGCCTGCAAGCTGAAGAAAGAAGAGTATCAGACCACCGACAATCTTGACGCCGACAAGAGTGTTGGTACTACCTGCTGAAAAAGGAAATGCGATAGTCGAAATGAAGACCGAAGATCTGACGAGGCACTCAAAACTAAGCGCAGATCACGCTGAATACGAATCGGTTACTCAAGGCGTCTTGTCTCTCGGTGGACATGCAGAGGAACGAGCGGAACACAGAAGCTCTACCACCTCTGATGTGTGGATTACCAAAGGCGCATAAAAATAATATTCCATTAAGAGCTTCGAGCTCACCGACGTATAAACTGGCGTAACACTTGACCTCTCTGCTCCAGTCGCACATGGGAAAAACTGACACATACATGAAGGACTCAGGACATTTTACTGCGAAGCTGACAAAATTAAAACTTATACCAAACGACATACTGGTCAGCTCTGATGTTGTTTCTTTGTTTACCAAAGTGCCAGCCCATGATTCTCTGGAGTATATCGGTTCCATTTTCCCACAAGACATCACCAAGCGCTCTTTCATGCATGTCTCATCACGAGCTGTTTCGCGTGGAATGGCAAGTTCAACGAATAGCCGTAAGCGACGCCATAGGTAGTCCACTTAGTCCAGTGATAGACAACTTCTTCATGGAAGATTTCAAAGCTCAGGCGCTAGACTTGGCGCCTCGTAAACCTAAAGGTCGACGAGCATACGTGTAATCAAATAGGCAGTGACCTTTCTCAAAGAAACCACTCGCCTTAATTACTTCAAGGAAACATAAATCTAGATAGTGGGACAGGGATTTGAAAACAGTTCCTCCAGAATACGCCCCTTCTCTCTTTCATTCATAATGAGCGAAGTAAGGCTACGCATGTTTTTCAAAATTAGTGCCAGCCAATTGATTTTCCTTCCAAGGGCAAAAACTGACTTCTTCGATCCCATTCTCCTATTTTCCTTCTAGTATCTCCTAAGAAATGTAGACTGTCATAACTCTCGCTTTCCATTACAGACTGTAACCGTATTTCCCCACTTTTTCAGGTGAGGTGTCGTGGGGCTGTGATGTTCCAGCCACTGCTTCTGGTGTTACTGCTTCTTCCGGGACCTGAGCGCTACTGTGCAGCCAAGTACCAAGTGGCGCACACTCTGCGTATCGGTACGTACTGTCCGCGGTATTCAGCCTTTGTCACCTTTAACATAACAAACCACTAACCAAAACCCGCATAGAGTGTGCCTTTACAATATTGTATACTTAATATTATCTTTGATGTAATCACAGAAAATATTTTGTACTGTTAACTAGTATCGGCTGTCGTTAGCCATTATTAGAACGACTCAAACGTGGTCAATCAGCCGCGACATTTCGGTCGTCAGTATCGATCATTTAGAGACTTCTATCACCGTCATCATAAAAAAGATACACTATGTGATCAAAAGTTTTCGGACAACTGGCTGAAAATGACTTACAAGTTCGTGGCGCCCTCCTTCAGTAACGCTGGAATTCAGTGTGGTGTTGCTCACCTTTAGTCTTCATGACAACTTACACTCTCGCAAGCATACTTTCAATCAGGTGCTGGACGGTTTCTTGGGGAATGGCAGTCCATTCTTCACGGAGTGCTGCGCTGAGGAGAGGTATCGATGTCAGGCGGTGAGGCCTAGCACGAAGTCGGCGTTCCAAAACATCCCAAAGGTGTTCTATAGGATTTAAGTCAGGACTCTGTGCAAGTCAGTCCATTACAAGAATGTTATTGTCGTGTAACTTCTCCGCCACAGGCTGTGCATTATGAACAGGTGCTCAATCGTGTTGAAAGATGCAGTGGCCATTCCTGAGCTGCTCTTCAACAGTGGGAAGAAGGAAGGTGCTCCAAACAACAATGGAGGCCTGTGCTGTGATAGTGCCTTGCAAAACAACAAGTGGTGCAAGCCCCCTCCATGAAAAACACGACCACACCGCCGCCTCCGAATTTGACTGTTCGCACTACACACGCTGGTAGGTGACGTTCACTGGGCATTCGCCATACCCACATCTTGCCATTGGATCGCCACATTGTATACCTTGATTCATCACACCACACAACGATATTTTACTGTTCAATCGTCCAATGTTTACGCTCCTTACACCAAGCGAGGTGTCGTTTGGCATTTAACGGCGTGATGTGTGGCTTATGAGTAGCCGCTCGACCATGAAATCCAAGTTTTCTCATCTCCCGCCTAACTGTCATAGTACTTGCAGTGTATCGTGATGCAGTTTGGAATTCCTGTGTGATGGTCTGGATAAATGTCTGTCTGTTACACATTACGATCCTCTTTAACTGTCGGGGGTGTCAGTCAACAGACGAGGTCGGCCTGTACGCTTTTGTTAGGTACGTGTCCCTTATAGTTTCCACTTCACTATCAAATCGGAAAAAGTGGAACTAGGGATGTTTAAGAATGTGGAAATCTCGCTTACAGACGTATGACACAAGTGACACCCAATGATCTGACGATGTTTGAAGTCTGTGAGTTCCGCGAAGCGCCACATTCTGCTCTATCACGATGTCTAATGACTACCGAGGTCGCTGATATGGAGTACTTGGCAGTAGGTGGCCGCACAATGCACGTAATATGAAACACGTATGTTTTTGGGGCTGTCAGGATACTTTTGATCACGTATTGTACAAGCAAGCTGCTGATACGTGGAAGCGACCTCTACGTAGAGAGCTGCGGGAGGCTACACAAGTGCTCTTGGTAATTTGAATATGAATGGAAGCTTCTTCATTGTCTGTACCACACCCAAACATTTTTTACATAAATGCGGCACTTTCCCATTTAATCTGTATGTATTTAGTTTTTTTCTTAATATCCTAACTGATTTCAACATTTGGAACAATTATCCAGGGCCCCTGGAATAGACAACATTCTGTCAGAACTACTGATATCCTTCGAAGAGCCAATCTTGGCAAAATATTCCACCTGGTGTGCAAGATGTATGAGACATTCGAAATACTCTCAGACCTCAAGAAGAATATAGTAAGAAAGGAGGTGCTGACAGATGTGAATATTACCGAACTATTAGTTCAAAAAGTCGTGACTGCAAAGTACTGACCAGAATTATTCACAGAAAAATGGAAAAACTGGTAGAAGCCGACTTGAGAGAAGAACAGTTTGGATTCCAGACAAATGTAAGAACACACAAGGTAATACTGATTCAACGACTTCTCTTAGCAGAGAGGTTAAGGAAAGGCAGACTTATGTTTATAGCATTTGTAGACTTAGAGAAAGTTTTTGACAATGTCGACTGGAGTACACTCTTTGAAATCTGAAAGCAGGAGTAGCAGGGATGAAATATAGGGAGCAAAAGGCTAATTACAACTTGTATTTGATCCTGACCGTAGTTATAAGAAACGAAGGGCATTTAAGGGAAACAGTGTTCGAGAAGGGAGTAAGACAGGGTTGTGGCCTATCCCCGATGTTATTCAATCTGTACATTCAGCATGCAGTGAAGGAGACCAAGCAGAAATTTGGAAAGAGAATTGAAGCACAGGGAGCAGAAATAAAAGTTTCGAGGTTTATCAATGACTTTGTAATACTGTCAGTGACAGCAAAGGACTTGGAAGAGCAGTTGAATGGAATGGACAGTGTCTTGAAAGGACGATAGAGGTCGTACGTAAACAAAAACAAAACAAGAATAATGGAATGTCGTCCAATGAAATCAGGTGACGAGGAGGGAGTTAGGTTAAGAAATGAAACAGTAAAATGACGAATTATACTGTTTGGCTAGTATAATAACTGGTGATGGCCGAAGTAGAGAGGCTATAAAAAGAAGACAGGCAATGGAAAGAAAAACATCTCTCAAGACGAGAAATTTGTTAACGTCGAATATAGATTTTAAATTTTAGAAACTCTTCTCTGAAGGTAGTTTGTGTAGTGTTGCTTGCGTGGAAGTGAATCGTGGTCGACAAACAGTTCAGACGAGAGAATAGAGACTTTTGAAATGTGGTGCTACAGGAGAATGGTGAAGAGAATTTTAGTGAAAAGATATTTGTGGGGCAAATAGACTTAAATAAGGGGTCGGCTGATACGGCACGTTCTGATGTATCAGGGGAAAGCCAATTCAGTGCTGGAGGGAAGTATGGGGGGAAAAAATTATAGAGGGAGGCAACGAGATGAATACAGTAAGTAGGTTCTCAAGCATATAAGTTGCAGTAGTTACTCGGGGATGAAGTGGCTTCAACAGTATAGATTAGTGTGGAGAGTTGCATCAAACCAGTATTCAGACCGAAGCCAACAACAAAAACAACAACAACAACAGCCAGTGTTCAACTGGAAAAGGGTACCGTAGGTACAAAAAAGGCAGCTTAGCTTCATAATCTGCTTCTCTGCACACTTTGCGTTTTACGAGCACCGATTGTCTGTCAGACCATCAAGAATAGTAAAATTTGACAATCAAAACGAACGGAAGCACAAAACGTGAATACGCTGCCACTTTTATGCACATGGCACCATTTTCTAGCTAATTACTGGAATATACACTATGTGATCAAAAGTATCCGGACACCCCCAAAAACGTAAGTTTTTCATATTAGGTGCATTGTGCTGTTACTTACAGCCAGATACTCCAATGAGTGACCTCATAGTCATTAAACATCGTGAGAGATCAGAATGGGGCGCTCCACGGAACTCACGGACTTCGAACGTGGTCGGTTGATTGGGTGTCACTCGTGTCATACGTCTGTACGCGAGGTTTCCACACTCCTAAACATCCCTAGGTCGACTGTTTCCGATGTGATAGTGAAGTGGAAACGTGAAGTGACACGTACAGCACGAAAACGTACAGGCCGACCTCGTCTGTTGACTGACAGACCGCCGACAGCTGAAAAGGGTCGCAATGTGTAATAGGCAGACATCTATCCAGACCATCACATAGGAATCCCAGACTGCCTCAGGATCTACTGCAAGTACTATGACAATTAGGCGGGAGGTGAGAAAACTTGGATTTCTTGATCTAGCGGCTGCTCATAAGCCACACATCTCGCCGGTAAATGCCAAACGACACCTCGCTTGGTGTAAGAAGCGTAAACATTGGACGATTGAACAGCGGAAAATCGTTGTGTGGTGTGATAAATCAAGGTATACAATGTGGCGATCCGATGGCAGGATGTGGGTATGGCGAATGCCCAGTGAACTTCACCTACCAGCGTGTGTAGTGCCAACAGTCAAATTCGGAGGCGGCGGTGTGGTCGTGTTTTTCATGGAGGGGGCTTGCACCACTTGTTGTTTTGCAAGTGCAAGTGCACTATCACAGCACAGACCTCCACTGATGTTTGAAGCACCTTCTTTCTTCCCACTGTTGAAGAGCAGATCGGGAATGGCCACTGCATCTTTCAAGACGATTGAGCACCTGTTCATAATGCACAGCCTGTGGCGGAGAAGTTACACGACAGTAACATTCTTGTAATGGACTGACCTGCACAGAGTCCTGACTTAAATCCTATAGAACACCTTTGGGATGTTTTGGAACGCCGACTTCGTGCCAGGCCTCACCGACTGACATCGATACCTCTCCTCAGCGCAGCACTCCGTGAAGAATGGACTGCCATTCCCCAAGAAACCGTCCAGCACCTACTTGAACGTATGCTTGCGAGAGTGTAAGTTGTCATGAAGGCTAAGGGTGGGCCAAGACCATATTGAATTCCAGCATTACCGTTGGACGGCGCTACGAACTTGTAAGTCATTTTCAGTCAGGTGTCCGGATACTTTTGATCACATAGTGTAGCTTAAAAGGCCGATTTTTTGGAGAGAGGAAGGAGTGTAAATGAATACAACTTAAAGTGAAAAAATTTCTTTGGGTGTTATAGGCTCGCAGACGGCACCACATCCACCGAAGGACTAATCGATCAATAGCGACGGGTCCACCGTTCCCGAGTCTACTTTCTGTGTATTCTCTGCATGTTTCCACTCAACCGAACATGGGTCCCTCTTACACCCGTTGTTGCTAACTTGTATTTCACCAATTTCTAATACTAAGGAGCCCCAGTGTGAAACGAAGTGCATAGAGTATGTGATCATCGGAACATGATAGTGTGGCAGTTGCCTACCCTTACCTATCTGCGGTAGTACTTACAATGATTTCGATGTCCACGGAACGATAGTCTCAACTTCCTTGTTTCGCTCTTAGCCATTAAATTGCTGGCTATTGTGTATGTTGGCGTACCACTTCGAATGTGCCCTCATGCGAGGTGCTTTGACTGGTCGCCCCTCGTACATATAGCTTTTATGAAGCATGGAGTCACGTGTCGGAATGGTAGGACATTCGAGTCATAGTTGCGGGCTCGGTGATTCGAATCCACGTCCGCCCATACTTGTTGTGGGTTTCCATTGTTTCCATAACTCACTCAACACAAATGCACGGCTGATTTCCTTCCCCATTCTTCTCCAGTCCAAGCTTCTATCTTAACAATCTCGTCGTAGGCAGGACATCAAATCTTGCCTTAATGAATCTTTTACTCCCAATACTCAATAAAGTCACTTTTCTGGTGTCTTTTGCACTCACAGACCAAGGTGTCGTGTTTGTAACCTCTACAGTGCATGGCAGAAAATTGTGGTCTTCGGTACGCATTGTAGACACTGCCGGTCCTTGGCTGAACCAGTAAGAAGATCTACCTCTGTAGTCTCGGGATAGCCTCGCTTCTCGTCTGATCGACGTCGGTTCCAGTCCCGACTAGGGTCTGGGCGTCGGTTTAAATCCTGCTGTTACTGTGTGTGTGTGTGTGCTGAAAATACGTTAGAATACAGTGCGTTTCACATGCGACCTAAAAGCTATATTCGGTTTTACGTGGGGACCAGTGCTGGAGTAAGAGGCTCCGATTGGTGCATAGACTCCGGCCCGCTACTCGGTGTCTGGCACGTGGCGTGTCGATGTTAGGTTAAAACTGCACTAAAAGCATAGTTCCTATTATAAAAACGATTCTTAAGACCGCCACGAACGCATTGGTGCTGTATGCTCTTGGTCTGAACTGCAGGAAACAAGTGACTACCTCTTCCTTAGTTGTTATGTCTCTGTACACATACCTCTTAGAAATAATGGTTTGCTGGACAAAATGTCGTCTAGTTATTCGTGTTGCACTAACAAAGCGATGTTAGCACCTGTGACGGAATTAGAAGCGGCGGGAGCCTCGAGCGACACTCGTTGCGCTGGTGCGCGTCGCCTGTGGCTGCTTCCCACCGTTGCTTCAAATTCTATTTCCATCTGTTGTCTTAAGAGCGGGGCGAATCTAATAATGATTCGGAATTCACTGAAACTCGCAAGCCATCACTTGCAATATGGCGCGACACACACTCCTGTTTTCACATCGTGCAGGGGCTCCTGATGCAACTGATGAAAGGGTTTCAGAATACCAACGTCGATTGTTCCGCGAGTTTACGTACCCAGGTGAATGCGCCTTCAAGATGAACCTCTCCGCCATCCACAGATTGAAATAACGTCTAGCAGCACCGACGTCGAGTAACGGGACCTATAACGATCTGTCGATGTTCAGTCTCAATATAGCAGGCGTTCCCACTTGTCAGCAGTCCTGTCCTCAGGTGCCACAAACTTCTACCCTGTCAATGATCTTCCGATGGACCTCTCTTTTCCGTGGCTTTGGCTACGGTTACCCTCCACGCTGCCCTCGGCCTCCCTCGGCTCCTCCCCAGCGGAGACCAGTCGAGCAAACACTGTAGCCATCGTTGTTCTTCCATTCGTCGGACACGTCCTTACCATCACAACGCTCGAGCATCATTTATCTCAATTCTTACATACTCATTCCCCAGTCGATCCAAGCGGGTTGCTCTCATGCTCCGCCATAACTCGCCAATTTCGACAGCCTCAATTTCCCCGTTAGTCTCACGTACAAACACCTGAGCCGTATGTCAGAATACTTTCGACCACAGCACGTGGTTTCAACCACAGCTTTGTTCGCTTGAATATATGCCGATTCCAGAAGATACCAGTTAATGATCTAACAGCTACTCTGACTCTATTAACACATGAGAGCAACCCGCTTGGATCGACTGGGGAATGAGTATGTAAGAATTGAGATAGATGATGCTCGAGCGTTGTGATGGTAAGGACATGTCCGACGAATGGAAGAACAACGATGGCTATAGTGTTTGCTCGACTGGTCTCCGCTGGGGAGGAGCCGAGGGAGGCCGAGGGCAGCGTGGAGGGTAGCCGTAGCCAAAACCACGAAAAAGAGAGGTCCATCGGAAGATCATTGACAGGGTAGAAGTTTGTGGCACCTGAGGACAAGACTGCTGACAAGTGGGAACGCCTGCTATATGGAGACTGAACATCGACAGATCGTTATAGGTCCCGTTACTCGACGTCGCTGCTGCTAGACGTTATTTCAATCTGTGGATGGCGGAGAGGTTCATCTTGAAGGCGCATTCACCTGGGTACGTAAACTCGCGGAACAATCGACGTTGGAATTCTGAGACCCCTTCATCAGTTGCATCAGGAGCCCCTGCACGATGTGAAAACAGGAGTGTGTGTCACGCCATATTGCAAGTGATGGCTCACGAGTTTCAGTGAATTTCGAATGGATTGGTCGTCGAAGCACCATACCATGGCCCTCACGTTCACCGGATCTGACGTCCCCGGATTTCTTTCTGTGGGGAATGCTGAAGGATATTTGCTATCGTGATCCACCGCTAACGCCTGACAACATGTGTCAGCGCATTGTCAATGCTTGTGCGAACATTACGGAAGGCGAACTACTCGCTCTTGAGAGGAATGTCATTACACGTATTGCCAAATGCATTGAGGTTGACGGACATCATTTTGAGCATTTATTGCATTAATGTGGTATTTACAGGTAATCACGTTGTAACAGCATGCGTTCTCAGAAATGATAAGTTCACAAAGGTACATGTATCACATTGGAACAACCGAAATAAAATGTTCAAACGTACCTACGTTCTGTATTTTAATTAAAAAAAACCCAACTGTTACCAACTGTTCGTCTAAAATTGTGAGCTATATGTTTGTGACTATTACAGCGCCATCTATCACAAAGCGAAAAAGTTGTCCAACTAAAACATTCGTATTTCTTTATGTACCATACGAATATGTAATAAAAATGGGGTTCCTATTTAAAAAAAGAAAAAGAAAACGCAGTTGATATCCGTTTGACCTATGGCAGCGCATCTAGCGGGCCAACCATAGCGCCATCTGGTTTCCCCCTCCAAGATAGACGAGTTTCGTTCTTTGTAGTTTTTTCGTTTGACGCTTATTTCTTGAGATATTTGGCCCGGTCACGATCAATGGACCACCCTGTATAAGCAGTGTGCGTGATGTTGAGGTACTCCAGTGGTGAGAAACATTACCAGATCTGTCCCCTACACAACATGTGTGGTTAACTGAATAATGTCCAAAGTTAAATTAAAATATTTGTCACACTGTTTTGAAGATACGGTTATGTACTTCCTGGCGAACTGAAACTGTGTGCACGACCGAGACCCGAACTCACGATCCTCTCCTTTTACAGGCAAGTGCTCTGTCCACCGAGCTACCCAAGTACAGTCTCACGACCTATTCTTACAGTCTTACATCCACCAGTACCTCATTCCCTACCCTCCAAACTTCATAGAAGTTCTCCGGCGAAACTTGCAAGACTAGCACTCCTGCGAGAAACAATGTGCGGAGACATGGCTTAGTCACAACGCTCGCTCCGTTGCAGAGTGAAAACTTCATTACGATGATGGCTGCCTCCAAGCGCGCAATCTCTTGTCGATCATGACATCTTATACACTACGTTATCATGACATATTCTTAGATTTCTTTCACAGCGCATGGTGATAGTAACAACGTAATGGCCCCGAATATGATGGGACAGACATTTGTACGGTTCCAGTATCGACCATCTGGATTCCAGTGCCAGCACAACACGCTGTCAAAGCCCGTTTATCGCGGTGTAAGAGTAATGACGTCTAGTGGAAAGTTTTGCTGACGACGTCAGGGCAGACACAGGGCTTCGAAGGCGCATAGCGGCCGGCCATTTCCGGCAGGAAGCGGCAGCCGTCATTGTATCGCGGTGGCGCGTGGCCAGACCAGAAATACCGGCCGCGGGCTCACAAAGCGATGTTCGCACCAGCGACGGAATTAGAAGCGGCCGGAGCCTCCAGCGACACTCGTTGCACTGGTGCGTGTCGGCTGCGGCCGCTTCCCACCGTTGCTCCAAATTCTATTTCCATCTGTTGTCTTAAGGGCTGGTCGAACTTAATAGCAGTTCGGAATTCACTGAAACTCGAAAGCCATGGCTTGCGCTATGGCGCGACACACTAGTAAGCTCTAAGGTCAAATCGATTCTGCGGTTTCTTGCCTTAAACGTCTCTAGTCGACCACCTTTCCTGTTTCATTGTTGTAGACCAACAACATTAGTTCGGACCCAACAAAGCAACACCTCATCAACCTCAAGTTAGGTACGGAATACATGACTACACTACTGGCCATTAAAATTGCTACATCAAGAAAAAATGCAGATGATAAACAGGTATACATTGGACAAATATATTATATTTAAACTGACATGTGATTACATTTTCACGCAATTTGGGTGCATAGATCCTGAGAAATCAGTACCCGAAACAACCACCTCTAGCCGCACAGTTCATCAAGAGTAGTGACTGGCGTATTGTGACGAGCCAGTTGCTCGGCCACCATTGAACAGACGTTTTCAATTTGTGAAAGGTCTGGAGAATATGCTGGCCAGGGCAGCAGTCGAACATTTTCTGTGTCCAGAAAGAGCCGTACAGGACCTGCAACATGCGGTCGTGCATTATCCTTCTGAAATGTAGGGTTTCGCAGGGATCGAATGAAGGGTAGAGCCACGGGTCGTAACACATCTGAAATGTAACGTCCACTGTTCAAAGTGCCGTCAATGCGAACAAGAGGTGACCGAGACGTGTAACCAATGGCACACCATACCATCACGCCAGGTGATACGCCAGTATGGCGATGACGAATACACGCTTCCAATGTGCGTTCACTGCAGATTTCGCCAAACACTGATGCGACCATCATGATGCTGTAAACAGAACCTGGATTAATCCCAAAAAATGACGTTATGCCATTCGTGCACCCACGTTCGTCGTTCAGTACACCATCGTAGGCTCTCCTGTCTGTGATGCAGCGTCAAGGGTAACCGCAGCCATGGTCTCTGTGGTGATAGTCCATGCTGCTGCACACGTCGTCGAACTGTTCGTGCAGATGGTTGTTGTCTTGCAAACGTCCACATCTGTTTAGTCAGTGATCGAGACGTGGCTGCACGATCCGTTAGAGCCATCCGGATAAGATGCCTGTCATCTCGACTGCTAGTGATACGAGGCCGTCGGGATCCAGCACGGTGTTCCGTATTACCCTCCTGAACCCACCGATTCCATATTCTGCTAACAGTCATTGGATCTCGACCAACGCGAGCAGCAATGTCGCGATACGATGAACCGCAATCGCGATAGGCTACAATACGACCTTTATCAAAGTCGGAAACGTGATGGTATGCATTATCCTCCTTACACGAGGCATCACAACAACGTTTCACCAGGCAACGCCGGTCAGCTGCTGTTTGTGTTTGAGAAATCGGTTGCAAACTTTCCTCATGTCAGCACGTTATAGGTGTTGCCACCGGCGCCAACCTTGTGTGAATGCTCTGAAAAGCTAATCATTTGCATACCACAGCATCTTCTTCCTGTCGGTTAAATTTCGCGTCTGTAACACGTCATCTTCGTGGTGTAGCAATTTTAATGGGCAGTAGTGTATTTAATGAAATGTCGACCTTACGTATTACAGACACTGAGGATTTTATTAAATTTGATTGATCACAAGCAAGAAGGGAGTGAGGATAGCGTTTAGCGTCGCGTCGACGACTAGGTCATTAGGACTGAGCCACAAGCTGGAAATAGGGAAGTATGGGGAATTAAATCGGCCATGGTTTTCAAAATGACCATCGCAGCTTCACCTTGAAGTGATGTAGAGGAATCAGGAAATACAAAAGTTACGTTGACGAGTCAAACATAAACACCAGCTGCTTAATAGCGTCTCTGACCGTTTTTGAAACAGAATACAGAGGCGATCCTGCGTGGCTTGGGTTTGACATGTCTTTGATAGTTTTCCCGTGGTGTCTACGCACAGGTCACACAATTCCCGTTAAATGCTGGCCGGTGGTTTGTAGGCGCTGAGCTGTGGCTCGATAGCTTCCCTGATGTTTTCCATCGTGTTCAGATCAGGTGACTGTAGTGGACGAGACAGCAACGTCACTTCACTGCGGCGTTCCTCAAATCACTGCAGCACGGTTGTGGCCTTGTGACGCGGACTGTTATGCTGGTGGGAGATGGCTTCGCCGTTGGAGACAAATCAAGCAAGAAGGGACATAGGCGGTCTGCAGTTATTTCCATGTAGTCCACAGGTGTCACGCGGCCTTCGATTACTACCACAATTCCAGATGAAGTCCAAGTGAATATCCGCCATAGCTTAATACTGCCCCCAGCGGTCTGTGTCCATTAAGTGGTACCTGAAGACTGGAAAGTTGCACAGGTTACACCAGCCCTACTCAAGAATGGAAATGAGAGTAATCCGCTGAATTGCAGACCCATATCACTAGCGTCAATTTGCAGCAGGATCTTGGAACATATATTGCTTCCGAACAACATGAATTGCCTCGAAGGAAACGATGTTTTTGACAAAGAGCCAACACGGATTATGGCGAAACACAACCAGCTCTTTATTCGTACGAAGTAATGAGTGCTACCGACAGGAGATGTCAAACTATTTCCATATTTTCGTATTTCCAGATGGCTTTTGAATACTGTTCGTCACAAGCGACTTCTAACCAAATTGCGTGCCTACGGAGTATCGTCTCGGCTGTCAGACTCTATTAGTGTTTTCCTGTCAGAAAGGTCACAGTTCGTAGCAACCAGCGCAAAGTCATCGAGTAAAACGGATGTAATATCTGGCATTCAACAAGGAAGTGTTGCAGGCCCTCTACCGTTGTTCATTTATACACTCCTGGAAATTGAAATAAGAACACCGTGAATTCATTGTCCCAGGAAGGCGAAACTTTATTGACACATTCCTGGGGTCAGATACATCACATGATCACACTGACAGAACCACAGGCACATAGACACAGGCAACAGAGCATGCACAATGTCGGCACTAGTACAGTGTATATCCACCTTTCGCAGCAATGCAGGCTGCTATTCTCCCATGGAGACGATCGTAGAGATGCTGGATGTAGTCCTGTGGAACGGCTTGCCATGCCATTTCCACCTGGCGCCTCAGTTGGACCAGCGTTCGTGCTGGACGTGCAGACCGCGTGAGACGACGCTTCATCCAGTCCCAAACATGCTCAATGGGGGACAGATCCGGAGATCTTGCTGGCCAGGGTAGTTGACTTACACCTTCTAGAGCACGTTGGGTGGCACGGGATACATGCGGACGTGCATTGTCCTGTTGGAACAGCAAGTTCCCTTGCCGGTCTAGGAATGGTAGAACGATGGGTTCGATGACGGTTTGGATGTACCGTGCACTATTCAGTGTCCCCTCGACGATCACCAGTGGTGTACGGCCAGTGTAGGAGATCGCTCCCCACACCATGATGCCGGGTGTTGGCCCTGTGTGCCTCGGTCGTATGCAGTCCTGATTGTGGCGCTCACCTGCACGGCGCCAAACACGCATACGACCATCATTGGCCCCAAGGCAGAAGCGACTCTCATCGCTGAAGACGACACGTCTCCATTCGTCCCTCCATTCACGCCTGTCGCGACACCACCGGAGGCGGGCTGCACGATGTTGGGGCGTGAGCGGAAGACGGCCTAACGGTGTGCGGGACCGTAGCCCAGCTTCATGGAGACGGTTGCGAATGGTCCTCTCCGATACCCCAGGAGCAACAGTGTCCCTAATTTGCTGGGAAGTGGCGGTGCGGTCCCCTACGGCACTGCGTAGGATCCTACGGTCTTGGCGTGCATCCGTGCGTCGCTGCGGTCCGGTCCCAGGTCGACGGGCACGTGCACCTTCCGCCGACCACTGGCGACAACATCGATGTACTGTGGAGACCTCACGCCCCATGTGTTGAGCAATTCGGCGGTACGTCCACCCGGCCTCCCGCATGCCCACTATACGCCCTCGCTCAAAGTCCGTCAACTGCACATACGGTTCACGTCCACGCTGTCGCGGCATGCTACCAGTGTTAAAGACTGCGATGGAGCTCCGTATACCACGGCAAACTGGCTGACACTGACGGCGGCGGTGCACAAATGCTGCGCAGCTAGCGCCATTTGACGGCCAACACCGCGGTTCCTGGTGTGTCCGCTGTGCCGTGCGTGTGATCATTGCTTGTACAGCCCTCTCGCAGTGTCCGGAGCAAGTATGGTGGGTCTGACACACCGGTGTCAATGTGTTCTTTTTTCCATTTCCAGGAGTGTATAAACGATTTAGGGGACAGAGCGGCCCTCTTAGATTGTTTGCAGATGATGCTATCATTTCCCGCCTGCTAAAGTCATCACATCAACACAACCAATTGAAAAATGATTTAGACAAGATACAGTAATTGTAAGGCGCGAAAAGTGGTAATTGATTCTAAACAAAGAAAACTATGAAGTCATTTATATGAGTACGAAAAAGCATTCGTTAATTTTCGGCTACGCGATAAGTCGCAAAAAACTAAAGGCTGTGCATTCAGCTAAGTACTTACGGATTACAACTACGAATAGCTTAGCTTGAAAAGACCACATAACTTAACTTGTGAGGAAGGCGAACGAAAGACTGCGAATTATTGACAGAACACTTAGAAAATGCAACACATCTGTTAAAGAGACTGTCTACACTACACTTGTTCATCCTCTTCTGGAGTATTGCTGCGCGTTGTGGGGGACCGTAACTGATAGGATTGATGGAGGAGATGGAAGAAGTTCATCTACATGGATACTCTGCAAATCACATAAGTGCCTGGCAGAGGGTTCATCGAAACACCTTCATGATTCTCTATTATTCCAATCTGGTATAGCGAGCGGGAAGAATGAACATCTATATCTTTCCGTACGAGCTCTGATTTCCCTTATTTTATCTTTGTGATCGTTTCTCCCTATGTAAGTCGGTGTCAACAAAATATTTTCGCATTCGGAGGAGAAAGTCGGTTCAAAAATGGTTCAAATGGCTCTGAGCACTATGGGACTTAACGTCTGAGGTCATCAGTCCCCTAGAACTTAGAACTACTTAAATCTAACTACCTAAGGACATCGCACACATCCATGCCCGGGGCAGGATTCGAACCTGCGACCGTAGCGGTCAAGCGGTTCTAGACTGTAGCGCCTAGAACCGCTCGGCCACCTCGGCCGGCGAGAAAGTTGGTGATTGGAATTTCGTGAGAAGATTCCGTCGCAACGAAAAACGCCTTTCTTTTAATGATGTCCATCCCAAATCCTGTATCATTTCTGTGATACTCTCTCCCATATTTCGCGATAATACAAAACGTGCTGCCTTTCTTTGAACTTTTTCGATGCACTCAGTCAGTCCTATCTGGTAAGGATCCCACACCCCCCAACAGTATTCTAAAAGAGGACGGACAAGCGTAGTGTAGGCAGTCTCCTTAGTAGGTCTGTTATATTTTCTAAGTGTCCTGCCAATGAAACACAGTCTTTGGTTAGCCTTTCCCACAACATTTTCTATACGTTCCTTCCAATTTAAATTGTTCGTAATTGTTATTCCTAGGTATTTAGTTTAATTTACGGCTTTTAGATTAGCCTGATTTATCGTGTAACGAAGTTTAACGCGTTCCTTTTAGCACTCGTGTGGATGACCTCACACTTTTCGTTATTTAAGGTCAACTGCCACTTTTCGCACAATTCCGATATTTCTTATAAATCGTTTTGCAGTTTGTTTTGATCTTTTGATGACTTTATTAGTCAGTAAAAGACAGCTTCATCTGCAAACAACCGAAGACGGCTGCTCAGATTGTCTCTCGAATCGTTTATATAGATAAGGAACAGCTAAGGACCTATAACACAACCTTGGGGAACGCCAGAAATCAATTTTGTTTTACTCGATGACTTTCCGTCAATTACAACGAACTGTGACTTTTCTGACAGGAAATCACAGATCCAGTCACATAACTGAGACGATATACCATAAGAACGCAATTTCACTACGAGCCGCTTTTGTGGTACAGTGTCAAAAGTCCTCTGGAAATCCAGAAATACGGAATCGATCTGAAATCCCTTGTCACTAGCACTCAGCACTTCATGTGAATAAAGAGCTAGTTGTGTTTCACAAGAACGATGTTTTCTAAACCCATGTTGACTGTGTGTCGATAGAACGTTTTCTTCGAGTTAATTCATTACGTTGGAACACAATATGTGTTCTAAAATCCTGCTGCATATCGACGTTAACGACAAGGGCCTGTAATTTAGTGGATTACTCCTACTACCTTTCTTGAATATTGGTGTGACTTGCGCAACTTTCCAGTCTTTGGGTACGGATCTTTCGTCGAGCGAACGGTTGTATTTGGTCGTTAAGTATGGAGCTAAAGCATCAGCATACTCCGAAAGGAACCTGATTGGTATACAGTCTGGATCAGAAGACTTGCTTTTATTAAGTGATTTAAGTTGCTTCACTACTCCGAGGATATTTACTTCTACGTTACTCCTGTTGACAGCTGTTCTCGATTCAAATTCTGGAATATTTACTGCGTCTTCTTTTGTGAAGGCATTTCGGAAGGCTGTGTTTAGTAACCCTGCTTTGGCATCACTGTCTTCGATAGTATCTCCATTGCTATCGCGTAGAGAAGGCATTGATTATTTCTTGCCGCTAACATACTTCACATACGACCAGAATCTCTTTGGATTTTCCGCCAGGTTTCGAGACAAAATTTCGTTGTGGAACTGTTATAGGCATCTCGCACTGAAGTCCGCATTAAATTCCGAGCTTCTGTAAAAGATCGGCAATCTTAGGGATTTTGTGTCTGTTTAAATTTGGCATGTTTGTTTCGTTGTTTCTGCAACAGTGTTCTAACCCGTTTTGTGTACCAAAGAGGATCAGCTCGGTCGTTTGTTAATTTATTTGGTATAAATCTCTCAATTGCTGCCGATACTATTTCTTTGAATTTAAACCACATCTGGTCTGCACTTATATTATTAATTTGGAATGAGTGGAGATTGTCTCTCAGGAAGGCGTCAAGTGAATTTTTATCTGCTTTTTTTGAATAGGTATATTTTTCGCATATTTATCGACGATCTGGGGATTACAATATTCAATCTTGCTAGGACAGCCCTGCGTTCACTAATCCCTGAATCGGTTTTAATCGTTATTAACTCAGGATTATTTGTTGCTAATAGGTCAAGCGTGTTTTCACAACCGTTTACTATTCGCGTGGGCTCATGAACTAAATGCTCGAGATAATTTTCAGAGACTGCTTTTAGCACAATTTCGAATGATATTTTATGCGTAACTCCGGAATTAAACATGTATTTTCGCCAACATATCGAGGGTAAATTAAAGTCAACACCAACTATTATCGTATGAGTCGGGTACATCTTTGGAATCAATCTCAAGTTTTCTTTGAACCTTTCAGCAATTGTATCATCTGAATTGGGAGGTCGGTAAAAGGATCCAATTATTATTTTATTCCGGTTGCCAACTATGACCTCTGCCCATACTATCTCACAGGAAGTATCTACTTCAATTTCGCGACAAGTTAAACTACTTCTGGCAGCAACAAACACGCCGTGTTTAGCCTATCCTTTCGGAACACCGTAAGCTTCTTCGCAAAAATTTCGGCTGAGCTGATATCCGGCTTTAGCCAGCTTTCAGTGCCTATAACGATATGAACATCAGTGCTGTCTATTAGCGCTTGGAGCTCTGGTACTTTCCCAACACAGCTACGGCAATTTACAACTGTTATACCAATGGTTCCTGTATCTACGTTCCTCCTGTGTTCAGCCTTCACCCTTTGTGACTGAAGCCCTTCTTGTGTTTTCCCGAGACCCTCTAACCTAAAAAAAAACACCCAGTCCACGCCACACAGCCCCTGCAACCCGCGTAGCCGCCTCCTGCGTATAGTGGACACCAGACCTATTCAGCGGAACCCGAAACCCAACCACCTTTTGGCGCAAGTCGATGAATCTGCAGCCTACACGGTCACAGAACCGTCTGGGCCTCTGATTCAGACACTCCACTCGGCTCTGTACCAGAGGTCCACAATTGGTCTTGTCGACTATGCTGCAAACGGTCAGCTCTGCTTTCATCTCGCAAGCAAGACTAGCAGCCTTTACCACTTCTGTTAGCTGCTCGAAACCAGAGAGAATCTCTTCTGATCCAAAGTGACACACATCACTGGTACTGACGTGGGCCACCACTTGCAGTTGGCTGCACCCTGTGCTCTTCATGGCATCTGGGAGGACCCTTTCCACATCTGGAATGACTCCACCCGGTATGCACACGGAGTGCACATTGGATTTCTTACCCTTCTTGTCAGTCAAGTCCCTAAGGGGCCCCATAACGCGCCTAACGTTGGAGCTCCCAACTACCAATAATCCCGCCCTCTGCGACTACCCAGATCTTTCAGGCTGAGTGTTTCCCTCTGAAACAGGACAGGCGACAGCATCTGACTTAGCGACAGTGTCAGCCACGGACAGCATCTGGGACCTGTTTGGCAGACAAACTGGGGAGGCCTTATGTGCGACCGCCTGGGAAGTCTATCGCCACCTGCTTCGCCCTGGAGCGACCTCCCACTCGACCACAGGTGAGGGGTCAGCCTCAGTGGGATCCCCACGGCCGGCCCACAACAGTGGTGCCCATACACTGCAGCTTCAAGCTGTGTAACCGAAGCCATCACAGCCTGAAGCTGAGAGCGAAGTGTCACCAACTCGGCTCGCATCCGCACACAACAATTGCAGTCCCTGTCCATACTAAAGACCGTTGAAAACTAAACTATGCAGATAAACGGATTGTCAGCACGTGCTGCGCAACTGTACTGTAGAACCTGACGAAAACGCGCAAACTGTGTCTAGTAATACGCAGATATTCAAAAACCTAACTACCGAAGCACTCAGGTGAAACTAAATAATTTGACCCTGATTTGGAACTTGTTATATGTCGCAAAATCGGTTTACTTTCTGATGCAAACGAAAACGCGAGAACTGTGGCTATTAGATGTTAAATTTACACGCAGAAACTCAAGAAACTAAACTAGTAAAGCACACAGATGATATAATAAAATTCGCTCCTGGTCAGGAACTCGTAAATAACAAATGCGGTTACTTATCTGTTGCTGCGTCTGTCGTGGTCGGCTACTGCTGCCTGTGGATTGGAGAATGTGCCACTGATATAATACGCAAATTGGACTGGCAATCACTAAAACAAAGGTGTTTTTCGTTGCGTGGGAGAAATGATGATCATAATAGAATAACAGAAATCAGAGCTCGCACAGAAAGATTTAAGTATTCGTTTCTCCTGCGCGCTGTTGGAGAGTGGAAAGGTAGAGAAGTAGCTTGAAGGTGGTTTGACAATCAGTCTGTCAGGCACTAAATTGTCATGTAGGTGTAGATGCAGATGTTTCGAGCAGCATTTCGCTTGGATGAACGCGTATTCGGTCACCACCATCGACCTGGTGTAACAAGAAACGTGATTCGTCCGACCAGGCGACATGTTTCCGTTATCGACGGTCCAGTCTCAATGGTTCCGTGTCCACTACATTCATAAGTGACGATATCGTATGGATCAATATGGAAGAGGGGGGACAAGGTTAGTGTTGAACGTCCCATCGACAATAGGGTCATCAGAGACGGGGCTCAACATGGGTACACTTATACGATGTCTGTTGCAGAGCTCCATGTATAACGTGTGTTGAACGGTATGACCCTAAACACTTGTGCCTCCATCAGTAATTGACTCTGCCGTCAGATCTGCCACAGAGCGCCTCCTGCCCTACTTCATAGGGCGGGTAAGCCTCCGACATCCGCATTTTGTAATGAGGCGTGGACGTTTGACACTCTCTCGCCTACTCGCGATTTCGCCTTCACTCACTTTCCACAGAGGCTCACAACGCGTGAATACTCTGCCCAACTTCGCCGTTTCCGAAATTCTTGTTCCCAGAAGACGGGCCACAACTGTCCTGTCCTTTGTCAAAGTCGTTTATGTCGATGGAGTTCCCTATTTAAAATGATTCCCCATTTGTCCCTGTTCGCTTATGTACTTTCATTACGGTGTCACGGGGCCGCAACGTCACCAGTAAATACGCAATATCGCGGTAGTCAGTGGTCATAATGTTTCGGCCCTGCAATGCAAGCAGGCCCGAAGCGAGTTATGAACTGTCGTCCTTTGGAATACGAGTCCTGTATCTGGTTACAGCGCTACCTCGGCCAGTGACGGAAGTACAAGAAGAAGTACTGGCGGAAGTAAAGCTGCGAGGACGAGGTGTGAGTCGTGCTTTGGTAGCTCAGTTGGTAGAGCACTTGCCCGCAAAAGGCAAAGGTCCCGTGCACGAGTCTCGGTCCGGCACACAGTTTTAATCTGCCAGGAAGTTTCATATCAGCGCACACTCCGCTGCAGAGAGAAAATCTCATTCTACAAGAAATCTTGTCTCTATACGGGGTCTCCCAGGATCAATGGGACAAGAGAGGAACGATCATACGAAACAAAAAAGTCTAGTAAGCATGGGCTCTAAAACTCATACCATCGCTACTGTGAAACACATCTCTCCTATTGAACAAGTGTTCACAGCTCGTAAGGTGTGAAATTTAGTCCCCATATTTACCAGACAATTTTTTCTTGGTTAGGTCCATAATACCTCGTCCCAAAATATAAAACAAAAGATTTCGCAATAGAAAAGATTTATTTCACAGTATCGAAGATGAAGATGTAGCTCATACCTCTTAAGGTATACATTTGGGAGCCCATGTTTAATGGACCTCTTTGCTTCGAATGATGGTTCCCCTCATATCACTGAACATTCACCATTCATCCTTGAACACCCTGTATTATGCTTGTAGACAAAAATCTGAATTTTTAGATTAACGTGATTTTAGTATTTGTCCTCTGAAGCAGATATAGTTTGCTGCTCTACTGTTTCATGTGTCTCTGTCTGTAGACGCCGACTTTCAAAAGAATTTCCTTTATTTAACGCACACCCCTACGAATTCTTCAAGATTTAGGAGCAGGTGAGACATGATCTACAGACAATTCAGACTAATCTACAAATGTACAAAATGAATAAAATGGTTTGGAGTATCCGGATAAGCTTCTCCTGAAACATCGATAAAGTGGAGAAGCAACATTCTGCAAGATACCAGGACATTTAGGATTCACTGCGGATGAGAGAGGAACGTACGATGAGGCAACGAGCCATTTGCAGTGCACGGTGTTGCCTCACAGTAGAGGGGATGGAGCATATCTTAAATTTGACTGAGTGACTGTAGATACAAAAAAGCGAACTAGGCCAAATGGAGCGAACGACGAGGCCTTGACAAACATCGCTCCAGTGGCTTCGGTGCAGAAAAAACTTTTTCGTTTCAGAGTCATCATTCTTCTGGTTTGATGACGTCTATCTTTTTGTTGTACCGATCTTTTTTCTCTATGTCATTATCCTCTATGATCTGTTTTGTGTATTCTGTTCTTGGTTTGCTGATAATTATTTTCCTCCTAACTGTTGTTTGCAGAGCCAAATCAATTAATTCTGGATGCCTGAGCAGGTGTCCAAATAACCGATACTTTCTTTTAGCGGGGCCATTTCATGGACTCATCTGTTCTTTTCAGTAGTCTGTCATGTCGTACTTTATCTGTCGCCTTAAACATTCTTCGACAGCAACACGTTTTAAATTTTTCCAGTTTCACTTCCGTGGATTTTCCAATGGCGCAGGCATGACTCCCGTAAAATATTGTACTGCAGACATATACCTTCAGGAAGTTCCAAATCAATGCTTGACTTCAATGGAGCTCTTTCACTTAACAAAGCTTCATCCGCCTATATCATTGTGCTTTTTATATATTCCTTGTTTCGGCCCTCCCTGATCTTTAACTTTTATTACACTCACTTGGGTTTTGTAGATGTTGTAGATTATTCGTCTGCCTCTACATTTAACCACAATCTTAAAAGGATTGTGAACATCTTATTCAGTTTTATATTGCCAAGGGGGACTCCAGGACCACAAATTCTAGGCAGGTTTTCAGATTTTTATGCAACCTGTCTTCCATTGCTAAGTGAGATGTCAGAATTGCTTTTCTGGCACATTTACCATTCCTAAAGCCAAATCGCTCTTCTTACAGTAAGTTCTCAATATTTCATTCGTTTTTCTGTATATTATCCTCATCAGAAGTTTACAAGTGTAACTTGTCTTTCTAATAGTCCAATAGTGTCCACATATATCTACACGTGTGTTCTTTCTTAATGCGATGATAATAATTTCAGGAAATATGATGGTAAGTCATTGCTGATTCTTCCACCTTGATTGACAGGAGGAATAAAGAGACCTGAACATATATTAGTTCCTCTGCTAGCTGAATGTGGCGCAAGTCAGATGCTAACTCCTAAACCAATGTGTTTGGAAAAAAAAAATGAATCAACTGTATGAAGACTATTAAGGCTAGGGTAACACTCCCCTCCGGGGAGAGGAGAGACCTCAGCAATTTTCGCGTAACAGTTTTGGTACGTCTCAATTTATTTATCTATGCAGTAAGAGATGTCGGTAGTAATTTCCCCTCAATTTTAAGTTACAGTGGGACAACGATCGACACAGTCTTAAGGTTTTATGTGTTGTCCGGACTTCCTGCCAGATTGTCCTAGGAGAATATTTTAATGTGTATCAGAGTCGCTTGGCTCCTCTTTCTTTTGCTAGCCAGTCACGCCCATCGGAGCGAACGATTCGAAGTATAACACTATGGTTTAATATTAAATTAACAATACACAGATAATGTTACTTCTGTGAAAGGACTTTAATTTGACCGTGGGTGTGTGTAACGGATAAGGTATCGGACTCAATTTCGTCTCTCGAAAGTATTTCTATTGAAAGGAAGCAGTAGCAAAACAAACGGGAATCGAACTAAGTTTTTATTAGTAATAAGATAAACTGCAATTATGCAAAAGAAAACGGTCGCCAGCCTAATTCTGCAGAAGTGTGCCAACTACTAGCACTGTTCATAAGGAAAGTTAACTATTAAGACTGGTTTTACTTGATACCGAAATTCTATTTTGCAAATAAGCTACAAGAGAGTAGCGCAATTTAGCAAGTAATGTACGAGTGGTGTGAAATGAACTACATAGCAGGATTATTAATAAGTTTGTCAATAACTGGCTTTTAATAACACTTACATAATAAAGGAGGACGGTAATGAACATTGCAAGCATAAGATTTACTTACCGTGGAACACTATTACGAGGGTCACTCCAAAAGAAATGCACACTATTTTATTTTTTTAAAATCCGTATGTTATTCTAGTCCGCAGCTCGTGGTCTCGCAGTAGCGTTCTCGCTTCCCGAGCACGGGGTCCCGGGTTCGATTCCCGGCGGGGTCAGGGATTTTTACTGCCTCGAGATGACTGGGTGTTGTTGTGTCGCCTTCATCATCATCATTCATCCCCATTACGGTAGGAGGAAGGCAATGGCAAACCACCTCCACTAGGACCTTGCCTAGTAAGCTCCCCTACGCTCTCAAAAGGAGTATGGGACTCATCATCATCACCATCATGTTATTCTAGATGTTTGAAATATTTACAGTGTGTAGATACATCTCTTATGAACAATATTTTCATTTCTCCACATAATTTCCATCCCTCGCAACTGCCTTATGCCATCTTGGAAGCAGTGCCTGTATACCCGCATGGTAAAATTCTGGACCAACCTGTTGGAGCCACTGTTTGGCAGCGTGCACAAGGGAGTCATCATCTTCAAATCTTGTTCCACGAAGAGAGTCTTTGAGTTTCCCAGAGAGATGATAGTCACATGGAGCCAGGTCAGGACTGTAAGGCGGGTGTTTCAGTGTTGTCCATCCGAGTTTTGTGATCGCTTCCATGGTTTTTTGACTGACATGTGGCCGTGCATTGTCATGCAACAACAAAACATCCTGCTTTTGCCGATGTGGTCGAACACGACTCAGTCGAGCTTGAAGTTTCTTCAGTGTCGTCACATATGCATCAGAATTTATGGTGGTTCCACTTGGCACGATGTCCACAAGCAAGAGTCCTTCAGAATCGAAAAACACCGTAGCCATAACTTTTCCAGTAGAAGTTGTGGTTTTGAATTTTTTTTCTTCGGTGAATTTGCATGATGTCACTCCAATGATTGCCTCTTCGTCTCTGGTGAAAAATGATGGAGCCATGTTTCATCACCCGTCACAATTCTTCCAAGAAATTCATCTCCACCATTCGCATACAGTTCCAAAAGTTCGCTGCATACCGTTTTTCTTGTTTCTTTGTGAGCCACTGTCAACATCCTGGGAACTCACCTCACACAAATGTTTTTTTAACGCCAACACTTTCAGAATTTTGCAAACACTTCCTTTCCCTATCCCAATGCAGTGTGAATTCGTTCACAGTGATGCGTCTGTCAGCAGTCGCCAATTCGTTAACTCTCTGCACTTTGTCTGGAGTGTGTGCAGTACGAGGCCTGCTGCTGCGAGGACAATCCTCAATATTGCCGCGCCCGCTTTCATCACGTAACCTGCTTGCCCACCGACTAACTGTACTGCGATCGACAGCAGCATGTCCATACACCTTTTTCAACCTCTTGTGGATGCTTCCCACTGTCTCGTTTTCACAGCACAGGAATTCTACGACAGCACGTTGCTTCTGACGAACGTGAAGTGTAGCAGCCATCTTGAAGACATGCTGTAGAGGTGGCAAAAAATAACGTAACTGATAGAAATAACCGGTTACTGAGAAGTAACGGTTACTGCGATAACCGTTCCTCTGATTCTGGCAGTTATTTCAATAACTGTTTAGTGTCAACAGTGCCTCGCGCCATCTGTTGACCGAAGATCGTACTGCGCATTTGGAAGGCGTTCTATAGACCATGGGAATAACTGTGAGACTGCGCGCCATCTGTTGATAAGAACTGTGTACTATTTCGTGGGCCTTCGTTACTTTTAGCATAAACAATTAAATGAAGTTAATGTCCGAGCCGTGGCTGATAGGAGCTGCAGTACAGGCATTAACAAGTACGGTCGTTCCCTTAAGCCACCGCCTTACGTGTTAATTTAGCTTGGACGGGTAGTAGAAGGAAAGTTACTTAGGAATTCGAGCGACTATGGAAATAACTGTCAGAGACCGGTATTCTCCTCTGGCAGTTATCGTTATTGGCTCGTAGTTCTAGTTCTCTGGTAGTTATCGGGCTACCACCACAGATAACCTGGAAGCTGGTAACGGAATAACTGTGTGTCTAGACGTTCCTGACTCGGTGACTCCAGTTAAAGGTCGTAGTTCCAGGTGATATTTCCAGAGAGGATAGTAACTGGAGCGAACAAATATTTTCGTACTGCTACGGAAATAGCCGCTGGCAATCGCGAATGATAAATAACATGTCAGAAAGTATAACATAATACAGTGGAATATAATAATTATTATCCTCATCATTTGTCAGGAGATTGTCAAAATATGTGAATATATCACAGTAACTACTAATATTTACAGAATTAGTACACTGACAGAATAAAACACAGTTACGTATTTTTAATAAATTTATCGTACACAGAATACCCGATCTTGACTGTTGCAACCAAGTGCTGTCAAAACTGAAATATAGCAGAATTTTTACCTAAGCTGGTCTATCAGTCTCTGTTACGATATTCATCTACAGAGTGGAAGGAGGGGTCAATGGAAGCGTCTGATTCCACCCGCCTGCTTCGACGTAAAGGTGTTGTGGTGTGTAAATGTCATTACGGCATGGTGTTTATGAGTTGGTTTGTGTGTGTGTGTGTGGGGGGGGGGGGGGGGGGCTGTCGATCTCGGTTGCAGTGCCGGAATTTACTGGTGGTAATTAATTTTTTTTTCTAGCTGTGACGTTTTGTGTATTTATGATGTATTGAATGTGATTTAATTTATGTAGGGATGATTGATTTGTGGACTTTTGGGATTGTGGTTTTATTTTTCGCAGTTGTAGGTGTTGGTTTTTTGGCATCAGTAGCTGTGGTGGACCTATATAGGTCACCGGAAATGACCGATTCCCATTTTCATAGTTGTGTGTGTTGATGTTTTAGTATCGTCATCTGAGGTTGACCTATATAGGTCAAGGGAAATGTCTGATTCCAATTTTCGTACTTTTAGTTGTGGGTATTGGTGTTTTGGTATGGTCACCTATAGTTGACCTATATTGTTCAAGGGAAGTGTCCGATTCCTGCAGATTTTTGTTGGTGTAGCAGAATGCTGTAACTTTTTTTTCTTTTTGTTCTTCATTTTGTGTTTTGGGATCATGGTGTGTTTTTTTTACTAGCTTGTCCTCACCCTAAAACCCCCAACTTCCCGCAGTTGTCCCATTGGTTTGATTGTATTTTTGGTGGGAAATGTTATTGTATTATTTATATGTATCTTCGTGTTTGTTGCCATGTGTATCTAGTGACGTCATAGACACACTTAAAATAGCCATTTCCGGCATATTGATGACGGGTGGAATCAGACACTTCTGTATCAAATAGTCTTTCAAACACACTGTAAACCGTGCCTTATCTGAAACCAAGTTTTTAATGGTTGCTGACTTGCTGGCAGTTTATTGAAAATGCATGTTCCTGAATATTGGACCCCTTTTGGACCAAGGTAAGTAATTTTAGGTCTTAATGTAGATTGCTGTTCCCATTTCTAGTACTGATATTATGTATTAAGCTATTGGTTGGAAATACTTGTAACAAATTTCATAAAGGAATAAATATACTAGGAAGCAGTGGTTAGAATACAAAGTTCCTTGAACAGGTTCCTACATGATGTTCTTGAATTGATACCACAAATGATTTTTATTACACGCTTTTACATGCGAAAAACTTTTGCTACGTTTGATAAGTTACCACAGAATATGCTCCCTTATGAAATAACAGAATGAAAAAATGTGGTATGCCCTTCCCAACTGAATTTATTATCGAGTTGTAGTCCCAGAAATGTAACACTGTAAATCTTTTCGATCTGCATGTCTTCATATGTTATAAACATGCTGTCGCTGGAGAAATCGAGCAGTTTGCAAATCTGACATAAAACTTGGATTAGCGTACTCACACTTTCCCCAATAGGACTAGCTTTTACAGCACAGGAGTAAACGAATCTGTCACATTACGTATATTTTTTGTTGTATTATAAGGCTGTACACTTTATTCTATTATGTGAGCAGCACAAGAAATTAAGCTTCGAATTTAACCTACAGTACTCAGTTTACATATTACTTCATACTTAAAAACGCATGTTGTTAACATTTTACTTAAACAGTGCTTTGGCGAAGTTCCGCGTACTTTCTGTCGCAGCTGCGAAGATAATATTTCTAATAGCGACCGATAACCTACAAACATATAATATGAAACACTAATAATCGTTCTAACATCAACTAAAATGTACCCGGAGTTAATAAGCTAAGGTTATGACACGATTCATACGACATTCCTGCTATTTCACACTACTCGCAGTTATACTGATAACTAAACTGATGGATTCCAACTATGTCGTTATTTAACTGTCGGAGTTATCGGTATTCGCTAGCGAAAAATAACTTGGCAGTTATTAATAACGGTTAACGATAACGGTTATCAAAGAATAACTGGAACTGTGATAACGGTTACTCCAGAATAACCGTTTGGCCCACCTCTAACATGCTGTGACGGCGCCACTCACGGGAACTGTTTGAACAAAGTTCGAAAACAAGCGGGAAGGATGTATCTTCACTCTGTACAACTTTCACACATGCAGAACGAAAACTGTATTTTTACAGAAATAGTGTGCATTTCTTTTGGAGTGACCCTCGTAACTTGGAACTGACGTTTTTTTATTGGTAGAATTATTGCAAAATATTATCATTGAAATGATTTTCGTATAACTATATAATTTTTACCGATTATTATTTGCGTTCTCCAGCAGCTTTTTTCTTCCTTATACTGCACTGATCAGCCAGAACGGTATGACCACCTACCTAAGAACCGGTATTTCCACCTTTGGCACGGATAACACCGGCGAAGCGTCGTTGCATGGAAGCAATGAGGCCTTGGTAGGTCGCTGGAGGGAGTTGGCCACACAAGTCACCTGAACCTGTAAATTCCGGGGAGGGGGCCGATGAGCTCTGACACCACGTTCAATCACATCCCAGATGTGTTCGATTGGGTTCAGATCTGTCGAGTTGGGGGCCAGCACATCTACTGGAATGTGCCACTGTGTTCCTCGAACCACTCAGTCACAGTCCTGACCTTGTGATACAGCGCATTATCTTGTTGAAAAATGCCACTGCGGGAAACATGATCGTTATGAAGGGGCGCTATACTCGTTGGGCTTCATGGTGCCTTGCACCAGCTCCGCTGCACCCACGGATGCCCGCGTAAGTGTTCCCCAGAACATAATGGGGCCGCCGCCAGCTTGTCTCCCTCCCGCAGTACAGGTGTCAAGGAGCTGTTGCTCTGTAAGATGACGGAGTCTCACCCTCCCATCGGCGTAATGAAGAAGGTATCGGGAGGCGTCAGACCACGCCAACGCTCTACCAGTACGTCAACGTCTAGTGCCGATGCTCACGTGCCCATTTCAGTCGTAGTTACCGATGTCGTGGTGTTCACATTGGCACATGCATGAGTCGTCGCCTGGGGAGGCCCATCGTTAAGAGTGCTTGGTGCAGTGTGTGCTCAGACACACTTGTACTCTGCCCAGCGTTAAAGTTTCATGTCAGTTTTGCCATTGTTCACCGCCTGTCTCGTTTTACCAGTCTACCCAGCCTTTGACGTCCGACATCTGTAATGAGGGGTGGCCGCACTATTCCACGACGTGTGCACGTGGTTTCACCACGTGTTGACGCACTCACCACAGGGGAGGGGAGGAGGGCGGCACGGTCTGCCATTCGACTCTAGGCGCATTTGGTCTTGCACAGACACGCGAGGCGTCACCTGCCCTGCGCGGTCTCTGCTTATAGCTGCACGTGCAAAGTCCCATGCCCATTTCAGCAAGTAGTCCTCATCACTGTTGAGAGACTGCTACGCATATACACTCCTGGAAATTGAAATAAGAACACCGTGAATTCATTGTCCCAGGAAGGGGAAACTTTATTGACACATTCCTGGGGTCAGATACATCACATGATCACACTGACAGAACCACAGGCACATAGACACAGGCAACAGAGCATGCACAATGTCGGCACTAGTACAGTGTATATCCACCTTTCGCAGCAATGCAGGCTGCTATTCTCCCATGGAGACGATCGTAGAGATGCTGGATGTAGTCCTGTGGAACGGCTTGCCATGCCATTTCCACCTGGCGCCTCAGTTGGACCAGCGTTCGTGCTGGACGTGCAGACCGCGTGAGACGACGCTTCATCCAGTCCCAAACAAGCTCAATGGGGGACAGATCCGAAGATCTTGCTGGCCAGGGTAGTTGACTTACACCTTCTAGAGCACGTTGGGTGGCACGGGATACATGCGGACGTGCATTGTCCTGTTGGAACAGCAAGTTCCCTTGCCGGTCTAGGAATGGTAGAACGATGGGTTCGATGACGGTTTGGATGTACCGTGCACTATTCAGTGTCCCCTCGACGATCACCAGTGGTGTACGGCCAGTGTAGGAGATCGCTCCCCACACCATGATGCCGGGTGTTGGCCCTGTGTGCCTCGGTCGTATGCAGTCCTGATTGTGGCGCTCACCTGCACGGCGCCAAACACGCATACGACCATCATTGGCACCAAGGCACAAGCGACTCTCATCGCTGAAGACGACACGTCTCTATTCGTCCCTCCATTCACGCCTGTCGCGACAGCACTGGAGGCGGGCTGCACGATGTTGGGGCGTGAGCGGAAGACGGCCTAACGGTGTGCGGGACCGTAGCCCAGCTTCATGGAGACGGTTGCGAATGGTCCTCGCCGATACCCCAGGAGCAACAGTGTCCCTAATTTGCTGGGAAGTGGCGGTGCGGGATCCTACGGCACTGCGTAGGATCCTACGGTCTTGGCGTGCATCCGTGCGTCGCTGCGGTCCGGTCCCAGGTCGACGGGCACGTGCACCTTCCGCCGACCACTGGCGACAACATCGATGTACTGTGGAGACCTCACGCCCCACGTGTTGAGCAATTCGGCGGTACGTCCACCCGGCCTCCCGCATGCCCACTATACGCCCTCGCTCAAAGTCCGTCAACTGCACATACGGTTCACGTCCACGCTGTCGCGGCATGCTACCAGTGTTGAAGACTGCGATGGAGCTCCGTATGCCACGGCAAACTGGCTGACACTGACGGCGGCGGTGCACAAATGCTGCGCAGCTAGCGCCATTCGACGGCCAACACCGCGGTTCCTGGTGTGTCCGCTGTGCCGTGCGTGTGATCATTGCTTGTACAGCCCTCTCGCAGTGTCCGGAGTAAGTATGGTGGGTCTGACACACCGGTGTCAATGTGTTCTTTTTTCCATTTCCAGGAGTGTATATGCACCGTGCTTATGTCTGACTAGCAGTCATTCCTCTTCCAGGTGACGCTGCTATCGCCTGGTTGGGTTTATATCGATAGTAGGTCAGTTTTCTTACAGTCCTTGCTGATCAGTGAGTGTAGCTGGTGGTAAGTTCCTATGGGACCAAATTGGTGATGTCATCGGTCCCTCGTGTATAGCTCAAATGGGACATGTGATACCTGGATCTAGTGTACCCTGAGTAGTTGTAGATGTTGGCTTATTACACTACAAAAATGTTAGAAGACTGGAAAATGCACTTCATTAATGCTGTAGTTGTAATATGAAACTGAAATCTGTCTCAGCTGTCTATCAGTAGACACAGAACTAGACTGAACCTTTAGGCACAACACATAATGAGAAATACCATTAAACATATACATGAAAATGTAATATATGAATGAAAATGTAAATACTGTTACTTCCAAACCCGCAGAATAATTAATTATCCTTAAGCTGGCCCTTCAAGTCTACTAGCCAGTAACTATTATGAACTATCATAGTTTTTGTAGATAAATGTGATACTGTATTGAAATTTGAATAAGAACAATCTACAAGCGGACTACTTTAAATCTTTTCTTGGCAGTTATACTTCAGTAAAACTTTAACTATCATTTTTGAAAAATACTTGGAGTACTTCAAAAACTAGGCTCACTGAATTATTATTTTATTTACTACCACAAAATTTATAATAATTTATAGCGCAAGATAAATGCAGAGTGCATCAAAAAGAATCATCCGACTTGGCACGTCTATATTTCTGAAACTAGTTAACATATACAATGAATTTTGTCTTTTGATGAACGGGAAACCCAAAAAAGTTTTTTTCATACCTTTACATAGGTGTTCAATATGCTCCACTTGAAATGCACGGCATATGTCAATGCAGTATTCAAATTTTTCCCGCACTACAGCGAGCATTTCTTGAGTTAGTTTCCACAGCTGCTGTTATGCAATGTCTCGGTTCATTCTTTGTTGTTGGTAACGGAAGAACATAAACAGAATCTTTTATAATCCCCACAAGAAGTAATCACATACAGTCAGGTCCGGTTACCTTGGAAGCCAATAATTTAACGCTGAAGCATTTGGTCCAGTGCAACCGGTCCATCGTTCATTAATCCTTTGATTTAAAAATTCCCGCACTTCCAGATGCCAGTGTGGCAGTGCCCCATTATGTTGAAGTCGTTCGAATCAGTCTCCGACTGTGGGAAAAGAAAGTTCTCAAGGATATCGAGATACCTGTAACAGTGTCCTCGGCATAGAAAAATGGACCATACAGCTTTCCCGTGAAACTGCACATAACACATTAAATTTTGGAGAATTTCTCTCATGTAGTACAACTTCATGTGGTTGTTCCGTATCCCATATTCTTATATTACGACGGTTCACCTTTCCATTTAAATGGAATGTTGCCTCGTCACTAAACACTAAGCGTGGAAGAAAATTGTCATCTTCCATCTTGCCAAGAACGAAACTGCAAAACTACTCAGGTTGTTCTTTGTCACCTTCACGAAGAGCTTGCAGCAGCTGAATTTTGTATGGTTTCATGTGCAAACGTCGATGGACATCGGGGGCATGCTGAGCTGTCGAGCTTCACAACCAACGGATTTCTGCAGACTCCTTGTGGTAACTGTGGCGGATGCGTTCGACGTCTGTGTCAGACACTCGGGCACGGCCCGGCGATTTGCCTTTACACAAACAGCCTGTTTGCTCGGAATTGTTCATGCCATCAAAAGATCAAAAATGGGTGTGAAATCTTATAGGACTTAACTGCTAAGGTCATCAGTCCCTAAGCTTACACACTACTTAACCTAAACACACACACGCATGCCCGAGGGAGGACTCGAACCTCCGCCGTGACCAGCCGCACAGTCTATGACTGCAGCGGCCAAGACCACTCGGCTAATCCCGCGTGGCTTCATGCCATAGTCTAATGCTCTGCGCTGTAGCAGGATCCACACCATACTTAGTACGACAGTAACGCTGAACAGTTATTATTAACCCGCTCTGCGCAAAACGTAGAACACAAAACGCTTTCTGTTGTACCGACACCATTTTTACTAGAACTGAAGTGGTTGCACACTGATGCTACCTATCGGGAACCATGCAAAACTCAAGAGTTTGTTTGCTCTTTCTAACAGTACGTTCTTTACGCGCATATCTCAAATAACATAATAGTTATGACCTTATTAAATGGGATGATTCTTTTAGATACACCCTGTGCTTTTCAGTTCAATGAAATAGGATACTCGGATTGTTGCAGCACTTATAATAGGATCTTGTCTAGGGAAATGACTAAGGATAAAATACGGGTGCCCGACACAAGGTTTAAAGATCACAAACTTACAAAATACGTAACTGGTGCATGCAGTTATACAGTACTCAGCTGAATCGTGGAGATGAAGTGGTGGCAGTGTCGATCTCCTGTGTCTCTGAGAAAAGAAAAAAGGCGGCGAAAATATCCATGGCTCTTTCTGTACAACAAGCTTCGAAAATTCTGTTCTTGGCGTCGTATTTTCGTATTTGAGAACCAAGCAATGAATCCGAATTATGAGTCTAATTTCTTACACATCCGAGGCTATACAAAATAATCTTGCCGCGTTCAGTTCACAAGGTGCGAACACTTTGCCTGCTAGCCACCGACTCTCTCTTGCCACAAAGGAGCATTTCAGTTTGATCGCCAAAGCCACCTTTTCTATTCCCGCCACGCAAGTTTCATTTGCTGTTGGAATTCCCTCCAAGTTTTACATGATTGCAAACCAGCTTTCCCTATGTATGAACCACTATGACAAGTAAATTTTTAACGTTTCCATTTTTTTCAGAATATTATTTTTAAAATTACACCCATAGATTAATTACATTGACATAAATTAATGTAAATAGTGAATAAAACATGTACATAGATGATGTTACATCAAAGACCTCGTGATGCAAGCATCACACTAAGTAAAAATAGAAAAAGAAGTTATATAAGACGCATATAGGTATATCGATAAGAGTTCCATGTTTAACTGATGTTTCCTGTTAGGGAAACATCCATAACACCTCTAACAGTGCTGGGCGAGAAAGAACTGTAAACACATGCCAACATTATTCACTCAACATAAACAGCAATTCAAAGACAAGGAACATCATTTTACCACATTCACATAAGAACAACATGAGTTACATTTTGCAAAAACATCTATCCACAAAGTAAAATATCTGTGTTACAATAGAGCATTGGGTAAAAATGAGTATACCCGCATTAGAATGACATGTGCACATGAGAACAAACAATAGAGAGAAAATGTGGTACAAACTTTTACAGAAAAATTATTTAAAATTTGTTCAGTGTTTGCAGTTGCTTACTGGAAACTTTAAGAAGTCCCTTTACCTTGCTTTCAAGGGATAATTTACTTTCCGAATTTTTATCATTTTCAAAATATTACTGAAATTTTACTTTCAGTTAATGTACAAGTAAAATAAAGGAGTAATTATTATTTTCAACAGATAGGCACTTTTGACTGCATTAATTTTTATACAGTTCAAAAAATAACAGAATATTATTTACAATAAGCATAAACTTCTTCATTGCCTCTTCGTTATTTCAGGCAGTCCATTCCAATACCTTTATTTACAAACCTTGTTCCACCAAAGAAACACTTTGCTGCCCACTAAGATCTATGGCTGTCCATCTGAAACAAACTTTCCTACTCTATTCACTTAGCAAGAAATTATGCCGCCCATTTCACATATTGGCAGTCCACTTTCTTAAGCTTCTGCCCATTATGCAGTAAGCCTTTTAGTATGTCGTTTCACTTTTTTGTCATGTCCATTGCATTCTATACACAGTTACATCGTTAATAATCTGTAACTTATGTATTAACAAAACTATAAAAGTAAGTCTTCATAGCAGTATAACATCTATTACAAAACACGTTTTGTAAAAGTAAACATATTATAATACAGTATGTATTATTCATAACATGTTTTCAAACAGTGTTCCTTTTTTCTGTTCTGTGGACATAAGGTTTCAAGTCCACTATATTACGAACAACTAAGGGCTTCTCTGATTTTGGGTACATCAGATATTATACATTAATGTGAGGAGTTACTTGCATTTCAAACGGGCCATTGTAAATATATTTAAATTTGGAAATTTCATCATTTAATTCGCTAGATTTCTCATAAGTTTTCACGAGTACAAAATCTCCAGCTCTGAACTGGTAACTTTAACGTTTTTATCATGCCTCTTAGATATAGCTTCCGTTTTTTTGCTCCATTCTTTCCCTCACTAATTCCTTATCCCTGTTCAGCCCCAAGTCTACATAGAGTGAAAATTCTAAGATCTTTTCTATTATGATTTTACTGTTTAGCTTAATTTCTTCTGGTGAGAGACCTATGGATTCGTCGTGTAGGACATTCCTGATAACTTCAAATTCCGAAACAAACCTACCCTCTGGCCTATGGTTGTGGTGGCAGTAAGTTCTGCATAATTTACCCTGCTCATACGTATGACGTTCAACCGAACCACTTGCTGGGTGTTAGGACGAAATGTATTTTCCTGCACATTGTAGTGCTCCATATCCTCTTTCCAAATATTTGAAATAAGCTGGGGCCCATTATCTGCTGGCACTGATTTAGGTTTTCCTAAGATATTAAAGTATTTTACAATCCTTCTGAACACTGCTTCAGCTGTGGGTAAAGTTTTATAAATTTTGAAAAATACGTCTAATACTAGTTAAACATACATAAAATGTCCAGAAATTTTCGGGAGAGGGCCGTACAAATCCACGGACAATAAATCCAGTGTATCTTACAGTATGTTGTTTTCTAAAAGACCTTGACTTGTTCGATTCGCTACCTTCGCTCTTTGGCAAATGTCACACGAATTTGTATGATTTGGTCCACAGCGTCCTAATGCAAGAGGATGAAGAAGAAGAGGAGGAATGTAGTGACAAAAATCACGTACTTCCATAGAGGAAACACACCAAAACACCAAAGCGTGTGACATCACCAACAGTAAAGATTTTCCATACCTTATATCTACCTGAGATCATAAATGAAACCCAGAAATCTCATTTCAGATATGGGTTACGTGGATGTAAGAGTTTTACATTTGTTCAGTGCAGTAAATACAGGTTTTTGCTTCACAGAAAAAGGGAACGGGTTTTGAAATTCCATAAATGATTAACAGCGCTGGCCTTCAAAAGTGAGTTGCGCATGGCGTCGCACGCTGATCATGGCGCAACAGGAGTGACGCATTGGTGGAAGAGAGGACATTTTGTGGGCGTCCTGAAGACATACCTGTGCTGCTGTGTGGGTAAAAAACAGGAGCATCGCAATGTGTGAGTAAAAGGGCACGGCAACTGGAAATATGCTGGAAAGTTGAACTACGGTGAATAGTACAACTGTTGTGGGTAAAGCGTGTAAGTTGCACCTCGATTCACAGTGAAATTCTGTCGGTGTACGGTACAAATGCAATGTCATCTTCAACCGTTGGGAAGTGATGGCAACAATTTGACCGTGGCCGCATTGCGTGGGTAATGCTGATCGAAAAGAAAGGCCGTCTACATCGACCCAGAGGACAACGTCCATGCAATCGAGGAACTGATTCGCAGCAATGGCAGGTTTTCCCAGGATGAGGAAGTTCATACAGCGGGTCTCCAACGTCTCCGTGATCAAGGAGCAGATTTCTGTTGGCGAGAAACTGAACGATAGGTAACGTTCCGATCACAGTTTACAGAGACTTGTTGACTCTGCTGAAAAATAGAGACATGTAGACTGCCATCTACAATCAATATGATTGCGCGTAGCAGATCTAAAACGCAACTGCTTAACTTTCAGTCTGTAAGATCAAGTGGTCACTCTGAATATCAGAATAATATCAACAGATCACAAGAAGCGTTTCCTCCATTATGGACCCTGATAGGCGCGTAAAAATTTAATAAGGGAAACTTCAATATATATATATATATATATATATATATATATATATATATATATATATATATATATATATATATATATATATACTCTACTACTGTCTGAAGTAGTGCTGGAGGGAATTGACACCAAGAATCCTGCAGGGCTGTCCATAAATCCGTAAGGGTAGGAGAGGGTGGAGTTCTCTTCTCAACAGCACTTTGCATACACCCTAGATATGCTCACTAGTGTTCATGTCTGGAGAGTTTGGTGGCCAGGTGAAGTGTTTAAGCTCAGAAGAGCGTTCCTGGAGCCACTCTGTAGCAATTCTGGACGTGGGGGGTGTCGCATTGTCCTGCTGGAATTGGCCAAGTCGGTCGGAATGCGCAGTGGACATGAATGGATGCAGGTGATCAGACAGGATGCTTACGTTCGTGTCGCCTGTCAGAGTCGTATCTGGACGTATCAACGGTCACGTATCCCTCCAACTGCACACGCCCCACACCATTACACAGCCTCCACCAGCTCAAACAGTCCCCTGCTGATATACAGGGTCCATGGATTCGTGAGATTGTCTCCGTACCCCATCGTCCATCCAGGTAACACGTTTCCAGTCATGGACAGTCAAATGTCGGTGTTGACAGGCCCAGGCGAGGCATAAAGCTTTGTCTCGTGTGATCATCAAGGGCACATGAGTGGACTTCGGCTGCGAAAGCCCATATCGATGATGTTTTGTTGAATGGTTCGCACCGTGATACTTACTGACGGCCCAGCACTGAAATATGCAGCAATTTACGGAAGGGCTGCACTTAATGTCACATTGAACGATTCTATTCAGTCGCCGTTGCTCCAGTTCTTGCATGACCTTTTTCCGGCAGCAGCGATGTCGGAGATTTGATGTTTTATTAGATTCCTGATATTCACGGTACAGTCATGAAATGGTTGTATGGGAAAATACCCACTTCTTCGCTACCTCGGAGATGATGTGTCCTATCGCTTGTGGCCGACTATAACACAACGTTCAAACTCAAGTAATTCTTCATAATATGGCATTATAACCGATCTTTCGACTGCGCCAGACACTTGATGTAGGTGCTGTCGACTGCAGCGCCGTATTCTGCCTGTTTACATATCTCTATATTTGAATACGTGTCCCTATACCAGTTTGTTTGGTGTGTACACACACACACACACACACACACACATACACACACACACACACACACATACGCGCGCGTTAAAATATCGCAAACCACAAAGGTATATATGGCCAGTCCATTACAGGAGGCATGTTATTGCCGAGTAACCACTCCTCCACAGGCCGTGCATTATGAACAGGTGCTCGATCGTGTTGAAGGATGCAATCGCCACCCCCGAATTGCTCTTCAACAGTGGGAAGAAAGAAGGTGCTTAAAACATCAATGTAGTCCTGTGCTATGACAGTGCCACGCAAAACAACAAGGGGTGCAAGCCCCCTCCATGAAAAATACGACCACACCATAACACCACTGCCTCCGAATTTTTCTGTTGGCACTACACACGCTGGCAGATGACGTTCACCGGGCATTTGTCATACCTACACCCTGCCATCGGATCGTCGCATTGTGTACCGTGATTCTTCACTCCACAAGACATTTGTCCATCGTTCAATCGTCCAATGTTTACGCTTGTTACACCAAATGAGGTGTCGTTTGGCATTTACCGGCGTGATGTGTGGCTTATGAGCAGCCGCTTGACCATGAAATCCAAGTTTCCCCATCTACCGCCTAACTGTCATAGTACTTGCAGTCGATTCTGTTGCAGTTTGGAATTCCTGTGTGAAGTCTGCCTATTACACATTACGACCATCTTTAATTGTCTGCGGTCTCTGTCACTCAACAGACGAGGTCGGCCTGTGTGGTTTTGTGCTGTACATGTCCCTTCACGTTTCCACTTCACTATCATATCGGAAACAGTGGACCTGGGGATATTTAGGAGTCTGGAAATGTCGCGTACAGACGTATGACACAAGTGACTCCCAATCACCTGACCAATTTCGAAGTCCGTGAGTTCCGCAGAGCGCCCCATTCTGCTCTCTGACGATGTCTAATGACTACTGTGGTTGCTGATATGGAGTACCTGGCAGTAGGTGGCAGCATAAATCACCTAATATGAAAACTTATGTTTTTGGGAGTGTCCGGGTACTTTTGATCACATATTGTATATTTATGCATTTCAGCTGTTAATTTATGAATGAAGTACATCAAATTAATTTCTGAAAACGTGCCGTTACTAGGATGAGAAAGGTATTCAAGTCTTGATGTAGCATATATCTTTCATGCCACAAAATTTTGGCGAATCACAAAAAAATTTTAAATTTAGTATTTTAGTCTTATTTTGTCCCAGAACAATGCACTGATCCCGGTACAAACCTTTCATTCATAAACCTAAACCCAGGGCAGAGGAGGTTAGAAAGCTGAAACACTTCCTTCTGTTGGCTTCATAACATTTCCCCAAACATTAGCGACTGTGGCCAATTTTCCCTCTATCAAATAGTAAAGTCAGTGCTCCTATCATCTCACAGTTGGATTTCCTTCTACACTCCTGGAAATTGAAATAAGAACACCGTGAATTCATTGTCCCAGGAAGGGGAAACTTTATTGACACATTCCTGGGGTCAGATACATCACATGATCACACTGACAGAACCACAGGCACATAGACACAGGCAACAGAGCATGCACAATGTCGGCACTAGTACAGTGTATATCCACCTTTCGCAGCAATGCAGGCTGCTATTCTCCCATGGAGACGATCGTAGAGATGCTGGATGTAGTCCTGTGGAACGGCTTGCCATGCCATTTCCACCTGGCGCCTCAGTTGGACCAGCGTTCGTGCTGGACGTGCAGACCGCGTGAGACGACGCTTCATCCAGTCCCAAACATGCTCAATGGGGGACAGATCCGAAGATCTTGCTGGCCAGGGTAGTTGACTTACACCTTCTAGAGCACGTTGGGTGGCACGGGATACATGCGGACGTGCATTGTCCTGTTGGAACAGCAAGTTCCCTTGCCTGTCTAGGAATGGTAGAACGATGGGTTCGATGACGGTTTGGATGTACCGTGCACTATTCAGTGTCCCCTCGACGATCACCAGTGGTGTACGGCCAGTGTAGGAGATCGCTCCCCACACCATGATGCCGGGTGTTGGCCCTGTGTGCCTCGGTCGTATGCAGTCCTGATTGTGGCGCTCACCTGCACGGCACCAAACACGCATACGACCATCATTGGCACCAAGGCAGAAGCGACTCTCATCGCTGAAGACGACACGTCTCCATTCGTCCCTCCATTCACGCCTGTCGCGACACCACTGGAGGTGGAGGCAGCCTGCACGATGTTGGGGCGTGAGCGGAAGACGGCCTAACGGTGTGCGGGACCGTAGCCCAGCTTCATGGAGACAGTTGCGAATGGTCCTCGCCGATACCCCAGGAGTAACAGTGTCCCTAATTTGCTGGGATGTGGCGGTGCGGTCCCCTACGGCACTGCGTAGGATCCTACGGTCTTGGCGTGCATCCGTGCGTCGCTGCGGTCCGGTCCCAGGTCGACGGGCACGTGCACCTTCTGCCGACCACTGGCGACAACATGGATGTACTGTGGAAACCTCACGCCCCACGTGTTGAGCAATTCGGCGGTACGTCCACCCGGCCTCCCGCATGCCCACTATACGCCCTCGCTCAAAGTCCGTCAACTGCACATACGGTTCACGTCCACGCTGTCGCGGCATGCTACCAGTGTTAAAGACTGCGATGGAGCTCCGTATGCCACGGCAAACTGGCTGACACTGACGGCGGCGGTGCACAAATGCTGCGCAGCTAGCGCCATTCGACGGCCAACACCGCGGTTCCTGGTGTGTCCGCTGTGCCGTGCGTGTGATCATTGCTTGTACAGCCCTCTCGCAGTGTCCGGAGCAAGTATGGTGGGTCTGACACAACGGTGTCAATGTGTTCTTTTTTCCATTTCCAGGAGTGTATTTCCATTTCTCTGTGACACATGCCACTTTCTTTCCTCTTCTTTGTGTTACCACGATCCTCTTTCCCCTACCCCTCTCTTTCACGCATATTGCTACTAACACTCGTAATTAAAACTGACCTTCCTGTATAAAAATTTGAGTCGTAATTTATGACACGTAAAATCTGTAGAAAGTTAGATCTAAGAGCGGGCCTGATAGCTCGAATCTTGAAAATTAAATCTACTCACTTTCATAAAAAAACAGAACACCTCGAACGACTAGAGACAGGACGTTCATATTCACAGGAGACATACATTAGTATGTTCTGCAGAAATGATTAACATTTGAACCGTGTCATCCCGCGGGTTCAAGATCAACATCGATATCGCGGCGCAACGCCGTCTACCGGTAAAATGTGCCTACGGCTCTCGTTGCCATTATAAATCACAGGTAATGGATCAGTGTGTTTTGAGTAGAGACGCAGGATGCCTCACAGACGTATGCGCGAACCTTACCGTCAAATCAACGAGCCAGCTTGTGAGAGACAAAGTGTTCCGGCAGTGCGACGGGTGTGTGCCGAATGGTCCACGGGAGGCCGTAGAACACGATGAGTTGGGTCAGGCCTCACTACCCAGACCGCCCCCACAGATAATCGACACCTCATCCGAATGGCACTGCACGACAGATCTGCGTCCTTCTCGGCTCTGGGGCAGCAGTGAAACCGTGTAACACATCGCACACTATCAGGGGTAACAGACTGTCGGCATGGATTGTGTGCGCGTCGTTCACTTTTCAGGCTAACTTTGACGAATGTGCAGAAACATGCTAGGCGGAGCGGTTCTAGGCGCTACAGTCTGGAACCGCGTGACCGCTCCGGTCGCAGTTTCGAATCCTGCCTCGGGCATGGATGTGTGTGATGTCCTTAGGTTAGTTAGGTTTAATTAGTTCTTAGTTCCAGGGGACTGATGACCTCAGAACTTAAGTCCCATAGTGCTCAGAGGCATTTGAACCACAGTTGGATCGTGTCCAAGGCACTGTGACCAGTGTGACCCAAGTGAATGACATTCTGCTGCCCGTAGCCATAGTCTTTCTGCATAACACCCCAGACGCTATTTTTCAGTAAGGCAATGCACGGCCTCATGTTACCGCACCTTCTTAGTGTCACAGGATGTCAGCCTTTTGCCCTGGCACGCCAGATCGCTAGACCTGTCGTCAATCGAAAATGTGTGGAATATGGTGAAACCGCGGGTGCAGCACTGTGACCCAGTGCCAACCACCACAGACGAACTTTGGAACCAGGTGAATGCAGCATGGATTGCTATACCACAGGACGCCATTCGCGCCTTATACTAGTCGATGCCATCACACACGGAACAAGTTATCAGGGCCCATGGCAGACCCTGTGCCTGCTGCGCAACAGGACACATCCTGAACCCCCGTGACTGGAATGCTAATCATTTCGGCAGAACATACGAGTACTAGTCTACATATGCTGTGAATATGAACATCCTATCTCTAGTCGTTCAAGGTGTTATGTTTTTCTGAACATGAGTGTAAATAATAAATAAAAACGTTCTGTAGCACTGGTAGTAGTCGGTGTAAAAGACGCCCGTTGTGTTTCAGCCGGGCTGTTCGAAGAGGGCGCGCCCCCGGAGTGGGCGTTCGCCTTCCAGTCAGCTGTGGACGCCATCAACCGTCAGACGGCGTCGTGGGCGCCGCAGCGCGTGTTCCGGCCCACGCTGGAGCCCGTCCTCAGGACGCTCAGCCGCGGCGACAGCTTCGGCACCGGCCGCGCAGGTCAGCCTCCCCTTCCGCCCTGACTGTTACAACTCACCTTCCAGCTTTTGGGCAAATGCTTAGCAGACTTTTTGCTGTACCTGCATGTGGCTCGGCATCTCCACTATATAGTGAGTAGTAATCTATCCTTCTCATAATATTGCCATTATACAATCCAGTACTTTCCACTGTTTGATTTTGCCAAATATTTAAAAAATAGTTTCCCATTGAAGTATTACACCAGGCTGTTATAAAACTGCCCCCCATGGGACAAGGGCATCCTCAGCTCATCCAAGGGGCAAGAGCACCAACAGGCATCGCCAATCACCCATAGAGCAGGCACGAATGGGATAGGCTACACTTGCCAGGTAACCCAACAGCACCATATTCACACCTTATTCTCTCAGTATGTGTATGCGAACCGTTTGCCCACGCCTGACCACAAGTACTTGGTAGAGTCATAGAAATGCATAAGCTACAGCCGAGCTTACTCACAGCCCACCCTGGGCCCACCTTTGTTCACAGCCATCCAGCATGCACTCAAGCTGGATTAACATGTATTCTGTTTGGTTAAAGGCAAAACTTTCTCAGTCATTTGACTAAGAAATTTGTGTAGCAGCTGTGCAAAATACACTACTGGCCATTAAAATTGCTACACCATGAAGATGACATGCTACTGACGCAAAATTCAACGGACAGGAAGAAGATGCTGTGGTATGCAAATGATTAACTTTTCAGAGTATTCACACAAGGTTGGCGCCGGTGGCGACACCTATAACGTGCTGACATGAGGAAAGTTTCCAACCGATTTCTCAAACACAAACAGCAGTTGGCCGGCTTTGCCTGGTGAAACGTAGTTGTGATGCCTCGTGTAAGGAGGAGAAATGCGTACCATCACGTTTCCGACTTCGATAAAGGTCGGATTGTAGCCTATCGCGATTGCGGTTTATCGTATCGCGACATTGTTGCTCAAGTCGGTCGAGATCCAATGACTGTTAGCAGAATATAGAATCGGTGGGTTCAGGAGGGTAATACGGAACACCGTGCTGGATCTCCACGGCCTCGTATCACTAACAGTCGAGATGACAGGCATCTTATCCGCATGGATGTAACGGATCGTGCAGCCACATCTCGATCCCTGAGTCAACAGATGGGGACGTTTGCAAGACAACAACCATCTGTACGAACAGTTCGACGACGTTTGCAGCAGCATGGACTATCAGCTCGGAGACCATGGCTGCGGTTACCCTTGACGCTGCATCACAGACAGGAGGTTCTGCGACGCTGTACTCGGCGACGGAGCTGGGTGCACGAATAGCAAAACGTCATTTTTTCGGATGAATCCAGGTTCTGTTTACAGCATCATGATGGTCGCATCCGTGTTTGGCGACATCGTGGTGAACGCACATTGGAAGCGTGTATTCGTCATCGCCATCACCCGGTGTGATGGTATGGGGTGCCATTGGTTGCACGTCTCGGTCACCTCTTGTTCGCATTGACGGAACTTTGAACAGTGGACGTTACATTTCAGATGTGTTACGACCCGTGGCTCTACCCTTCATTCGATGCCTGCGAAACCCTACATTTCAGCAGGATAATGCACGACCGCATGTTGCAGACCCTGTACGGGCCTTTCTGGATACAGAAAATGTTCGACTGCTGCCCTGGCCAGCACATTCTCCAGATCTCTCACCAACTGAAAACGTCTGGTCAATGGTGGCCGAGCAACTGGCTCGACAATACGCCAGCCACTACTCTTGATGAACTGTGGTTTCGTGTTGAGGCTGCGTGAGCAGCTGTACCTGTAAACGCCATCCAAGCTCTGTTTGACTCAGTGCCCAGGCGTATCAAGGCCGTTATTACGGCCAGAGGTGGTTGTTCTGGGTGCTGATTTCTCAGGTTCTATCCACCCAAATTGCGTGAAAATGTAATCAGATGTCAATTCAAGTATGATATACTTGTCCAATGAATACCAGTTTATCAACTGCATTTCTTCTTGTTGTAACAATTTTAATGCCCAGTTGTGTACTTTTCTGCAGACTTGGAAAGGCACTCGGGCTTACATTTAGTGAGCGGCTAAGTTATACAGCTGCAGCATAAAATGCAATTTTGTAAGTTCAAATCACCATCACTGATATGCTAATTGGAGACACAATCATTCGATGTGCTCCTGTTGAAGCAGTGAAATGAGAAGCACTAACGCTGTCAAATCCATAGCGGGCTGAAGTAGTATGTTGTGGGATTAGTCGATTTTTTGCCCACAGCTCAGGCTGCGCAGGTCACTTACTGACGATTTCTAAAAGTATGTTACGAGTTAAGGGCTACCACAGCAAATTTTGCTTTGGACAACACGGTAGTCTGCAGAGGATATTGGCATTGTCTTTCCCCGACCACACGCCCGTCTCACCGAAGTTCTGTAGTGCTCCTACGGTTTAATTTGGAATTCAAACCCTGATGCAGCTTTATTTGTTCAGCGACACAAAAGATTTCCAGAGGCCATAGTAAGTAATGCAGTCCGAATACCAAAGCTGAGACTTTGATACTTTTGAATCTTAAATGTGCAACAACTATGCCATAAGTACTACGAGTACTTATGGCATAGTTGTTGCATATTTATTTTCGAAATAATAAAATCGTTTGTAGAAGGCTTTGTTAACAAGATACATTTTCAGTTTCCTTCTCACTTATATTCTCTAGGTAGAGGCCTTACATTACTGAGTAACATTTTCTTCGCAGCGTAATTTATCCTTCATTCAGCCAAAGTAAATTTCGTGAAATACGATGAAAGATCATTATTTTGTAAAACATTTTAATTACAAACCTCATTAGAGGTTTGTTCATAAGAATCATGGAAGTTGATGAGAATTTGAGTCTAGTTCTTAATTTTCAACACCTAAGAAGCACGTCGCAGAATTCTGATAAGGCAGTTCTAATCTTGAAGATAATCCCCTCGGAGGATGTCCCAGAACTGCAGGCACATATGAAAACGACGTGAAAGTACACACATTAATCTTATGGTATGTTATGTTATGTTAACGGGGGACCTAGAAACGACGGAGAGGCTTCGTCCCCGCCACAGCCGCAGTGGTCCGCAACCCCACGACAACTACCGCCGTACACTTCACCCCTCCGCCGCCCCACACCGAACCAGGGTTATTGTGCGGTTCGGCCCACGTTGGAACCCCCAGGGAACGTCTCTCACCAAACGAGTGTAACCCATATGTTTGCGTGGTAGAGTAATGGTGGTGTACGCGTACGTGGAGAACTTGTTTGCGCAGCAATAGCAGACATAGTGTAGCTGAGGCGGAATAAGCGGAACCAGCCCGCATTTGCCGAGGCAGTTGGAATACCGCCTAAAACCCATCCTCAGACTGGCAGGTTCACCAGACCTCGACACAAATCCGCCGGGAGGATTCGTGCCGGGGACCGGCGCTCCTTCCCGCCCGGAAAGCCGTGCGTTAGACCGCACGGCCAACCGGGCGGGCACACACATTAATACTCGACAACCGGAGATCAAAGGAACATGGAACTGACGTTATAGGCAAACCAGAAGAAAAGAACGACGTAAATTTTTTAATGAACAACTGGCTGAAAATTTCTGCGAGAAGAAAAGAGTTTGATTGCAGATTAAAAAGCTTCCTTTCCTCAACACAGTGAAAGGCGCTTTCAGTTTGCGAAAAAGGAAGATTTTGAAGCATAGAGTGTAGAAAGAAGCATCATATTCTTAAGATTTTGTATTCCCCGATTTCCACCTGTTCTCACATCTAGGGAAATTTATGGTTGGGAAATGTTTTGGTGCTATGAACGCACTGTGACAGTTGTAGATGGATATTTCGCGCATCTTCTAGAACCACTCTTAAGAAATAGAACTACTCACTAATGAACCGCTTGACGACATGTTTTGTCCATAAAGAGGAACTACGGAAAATAAGGCAGTTTTTTGACAAATAAAAGGACTGTCAGACGTTACTCCTTGACGTACACAGGCGCCATCATTCTATAATTCTGGTCACTACCACCGAACAACCGGCATTGACTGCTACAAAAACTATTTTCTTACAGGAGATTGGAAAAATGCTCTTTTTTTATCATTTAAAGCTTTTCGTAATAGCGTTAAAGACGCGTATGTCGTGTGCCCATCAGCATATCTCATCATCAAATAGGGAATGTGCAGTGAACGTTCACAACAAGGTAGCTTCCACCCCTGAAAACAGGCATTTATCGTCACAAGTAAAATGGCCTTTATCTCTACAGGTATTTTTTTAAGGTAATATTTTTTATACTTGTTACCAGCTGTGTTGGCAGAGCACTAAAAGACCTAATTCGAAACAAGGCCCCGGGAGTACAACTACTGACAGCCTTGCGAGAGCCAGTCCTGACAAAACTCTACCATCTGGTGAGCGAGATGTATGAGACAGGCGAAATACCCTCAGACTTCAAGAAGAATATAATAATTCCAATCCCCAAGAAAGCAGATGTTGACAGATGTGAAAATTACCGAACTATCAGTTTAATAAGCCACGGCTGCAATATACTAACGCGAATTCTTTACAGACGAATGGAAAAACTGGAAGAAGCCGACCTCGGGGAAGATCAAATTGGATTCCGTAGAAATATTGGAACACGTGAGGAAATACAGAACCTACGACTTATCTTAGAAGATAGATTAGGGAGAGGCAAACCTACATTTCTAGCATTTGTAGACTTAGAGAAAGCTTTTGAGAATGTTGACTGGAATACTCTCTTTCAATTTCCGAAGGTGGCAGGGGTAAAATACAGGGAGCGAAAGGCTATTTACAGTTTGTATAGAAACCAGATGGCAGTTATAAGAGTCGAGGGGCATGATAGGGAAGCAGTGGTTGGGAAGGGAGTGAGACAGAGTTGTAGCCTCTCCCCGATGTTATTCAATCTGTATATTGAGCAAGCATTAAAGAAAACAAAAGAAAAATTCGGAGTAGGAATTAAAATCCATGGAGAAGAAATAAAAACTTTGAGGTTCACCGATGACATTGTAACTCTGTCAGAAACAGCAAAGTACTTGGAAGAGCAGCTGAACGGAATGGACAGTGACTTGAAAGGAGGATATAAGATGAACATCAAGCCAAGTTAAATGAGGATAATGGAATGTAGTTGAATTAAATCGGGTGATGCTGCAGGAATTAGATTAGGAAATGAGAGGCTTAAAGTAGTAAATGAGTTTTGCTATTTGGGGAGCAAAATAACTGATGATGGTCGAAGTAGAGAGGATATAAAATGTAGACCGATGGCAAGGAAAGCGTGTCTGAAGAAGAGAAATGTGTTAACATCGAGTATAGATTTAAGTGTCAGGAAGTATTTGTATGGAGTGTAGCCATATATGGAAGTGAAACATGGACTTTAAATAGTTTGGACAAGAAGAGAATAGAAGCTTTCGAAATGTGGTGCTACAGAAGAATGCTGAAGATTAGATGGGTAGATCACATAACTAATGAGGAGATATTGAATAGAATTGGGGAGAAGAGGAGTTTGTGGCACAACTTGACTAGAAGGAAGGATCGGCTGGTAGGACATGCTCTGAGGGATCAAGGGATCACCAATTTAGTATTGGAGGGCAGCGTCGAGAGTAAAAATCGGAGAGGGAGACCAAGAGATGAATACACTAAGCAGATTCAGAAGGATGTAGGTTGCAGTAGGTACTCGGAGATGAAGAAGCTTGCACAGGATAGAGTAGCATGGAGAGCTGCATCAAACCAGTCTCAGGACTGAAGACCACAACAACAACAACCATCTGTAAAAACGCCTTGTACATTATTTATGTGCTTTCTTCGTTGTACCGCTGTTTCTATGAATACATCCTACCTGATTTACTCTTGTGTTTTGTTCAACTATAGTCACTTCGACCATTTTAAATCATGTGCCGCCAGGGGCCAGAATGTTGCTAGAGTATCAATACGGATCGGGCAGTGCAGAAAGACTCGGACACGACTACTGAGCTATCGTGTTCCTCAGCTGCGTGGCGTTTCTCGCCGTATATACAGACTAACCAGTTCACAGCGGCGCGGGGCGGTCGCCTTCAGTGTATGTCCGCATTACAGAGCCTTTAGTGGCGCTCTTGGTGTGAGTGAATGTGCACTGCTTCACAGTCTAACACAAACAGCAGTGACACAGCCTCTCATTTTTGTTATAATAAGCGACTGCAGCGCTCCAAACGGCTAGTAAGCTACACTTCTGAAAACGATGTCGGATGAATGCGAATAGTGTCATCTATATTGAATTATAACACCGTTTTTGCAATGGGAAGCGACTGTAATAACATAAAAGTCGACAATAACTATAAAATGACACCACATTTGCCTTTCTTTAGTTTCTTAAGTACCCTAGGAAGCATGGAACGGTACATTGCAGAAAAGTTTATTTACGATTCTCTTACAACCTACAGATATTTAATGAAGAATATCTTTTTCTTTTAAGAACAAAAATGGTTAGTAAACAGCAGAAGACCTGACATTTTGCAGAAAGGCGTCGTATATCTGCTCAACAACGTTAAGTTTTCTTCACTAGACTTCCAGTCAAATGAGTGAATATGGAACGTAGAAAACTTATACTGTATGCAAAATCTATTTTATTTCACGTGCCAAGTAAGTCACCACAACTGTAGCGTTCGGGAAACTCACGCAGATCTGACAATAAAACGTCGAAATTAATAAAACTATTTCCCATCACAGAAGAAACCATTTCCAGTATTGTTGCTACATTTGAGTCACAAACAGCAAGGATCTTGAACACATTCACTATTGATCCAAAAGCGATTAAATTTACAGAAATATTCATGCGTTGGAAAGTCGAGTGAAATGCAAGAATCGTTAGACTCAATACGAAATGGTTACGTGTAAAGGAAAGTGCCTATCATAATAACAACAGACAGCAACAGAAATACATTTTCCTCATGCATGAAATATGTGTTTATATATTCTTGATTTCAGCTGTGTAAGCTGCAGTTATACAGACATTAGAAAGTATTTCTTCATAATAAATGGTAGCTTATGGTACTGAATCAGTGAGATTCGGCTGTTTTTACGTTTACTTTACTATCATTCATGTCTATCGATAATTTACTAGTGCTTAGAACGCAAAAATGTAATAACTATTTCGTTTATTAAGTAGAAAAATAATTAAAAACAAACGATAATCTTTTGGCTGCTTTCTCGCCACTACGGGCGCTAGTGTAGATTCAGCCATCAGTCAGTAACACCTTTCCCACCACTGTGTATGTTAGACTGTGCACATGGTCATAGCAGGTGTTGCATGTTTTCCGATTCAGACTGTGCTCGACTTCACCTCTTCAGTAATAATTTAAGTTTATGTTTTAAGCTATATTACTTTATCAAGGCAAGCCACTGCTTAACGTTATCACCAAAAATCTCGAATAGTAGTTGATCGATTTTCTTCAAATTTTTACACGACCCTCTAACGAGGATTAGTTTTATTTAAATAGCTTTGAGAGTTTTCACATAAAAAATTCGGAAGCAGTGCTTTCCAGCACGACCATGTACAAAGCTCTACAGTTTGCTGTTTATCACCATCATGACTGGATTGTAGCAGATGAATCCTGTACGTTTTCAGACACAGACATCACCGCAAAACACGTCAGACACATAAACGAGGAATCGCTAACGTATGGCTGACACAGGGTGTAGACATCTGTGGATTGCATGCAAATTCTTAACGCACTCGACGTCGAGGACGAGCGTACCGGTGTCAAAAAAAATGGCTCTGTGCACTATGGGACTTAACTTCTGAGGTCACCAGTCCCCTGGAACTTAGAACTACTTAAACCTGACTAACCTAAGGACAGCACACACACCCATGCCCGAGGCAGGATTCGAACCTGCGACCGTACCGGTGTCAGCTGTGGTTTTCCCATCACATAAAGGACCAGTGTCTAGAAACTGCCGGTGCCATCGTCAAACGCTTTGTACTGTAGGAGAAGCAGCGCCGTAGTCTCGATGACTGAATATCGCCCGTTGAAACTGAGATTGAAGAACGCGTTTCGCGCTGTGATCGTCACGCGATTTGATGCACATTGGCGAAGGAAAGAGCGAATGAGTGAGGTAGATTCACCAGGGAGACCTCTACTAGCAACCACATGTACTAGCAACTTACAGCCGTTGCCAAGGCGAGCTTTTTATTTCGAGGGATAACTTACTATTCATCCAAAGTTTCTATTTCCTTTCATGCAGGGTTCACTTTTTTGAAATCGGGTACCTCTTTTGGAACCGTAACGTAGATTTTCTTTTCTAAAAGTGAGGAACGTTCAGGGCAAATTTTAGTACCTTTTTTTTCTCAGTCCCTACATTCTAAGTGTAGTATGTTTCTCGTGGTACTGGTTTAGCTTTGTGCGCTGCTGCTGTTGCAGTGTGCAACCTGACGTCTGAGGGCGTGGCCGGCATCATCGGCCCGCGGCAGAGCGCCTCCACGGACATCGTGCGCTCCGTGTGCGACCGGCTGGAGATCCCGCAGATCGTCACCAGCTGGGACCCGCGGCCGCCGCTGAGGCGCGCCTACCAGTTCAACCTCCACCCCGACGCCAAGTTCATCGCCCAGGTCAGCGCCGCAGCTCTGGCCCTTCTGTGCCGCTCGCTACAGATTAGATTAGATTAGATTATATTAGTACTTGTTCCATAGATCATGAATACGCCACTTCGTAATGATGTGGAACGTGTCAGGTTAATAAAAGATGTCTATACAAGATATTACATTACACAAAGTATTACATGACACTTGATTTTTTTTTGTGGGGGTTGGGGAAATTACCCATTTACTGTATCAAAAAATTCATCGAATGAGTAGAAGGAGTTGCCATTAAGAAATTCTTTTAATTTCTTTTTAAATGCTATGTGGCTATCTGTCAGAGTTTTGATGCTATTAGGTAAGTGACCAAAGACTTTTGTGACAGCATAATTTACCCCCTTCTGAGCCAAAGTTAGATTTGACCTTGAGTAGTGAAGATCACCCTTTCTCCTAGTGTTGTAGCCATGTATTACTTTTGAATTCATTCGGATTGTTAATAACAAATTTCATAAGTGAATATATATATATATATATATATATATATATATATATATATATATATATATATATACAGCGAAGATCTCTAGCTCTTTAGATAAGTGTCTGCAGGATGATCTTGGATGAGCTCCAGCAATTATTCTGATTACACGCTTTTGTGCAATGAACACTCTTTTACTCAATGATGAGTTACTCCAGAATATGATGCCATACGAAAGCAGAGAATGAAAATAGGCATGGTAAGCTAATTTACTGAGATGTATATCACCAAAATTTGCAGTGACCCCCATAAGTAGCTGAAGTCAAACGTTTCAGCAGATCCTCAGTGTGTTTTTTTCAGTTCAACCCCTCATCAATGCATACTCCTAGAAATTTTGAATATTCTATCTTAGCTACCGATTTCTGATCGAAGTCTATATTTATTAATGGTGTCATTCCATTTACTGTGTGGAAGTGTATATAATGTGTTTTGTCAAAGTTTAATGAGAGCCCATTTGCATAGAACCACTTAATGATTTTCTGAAAAACATCGTTTACAATTTCACCAGTTGATTCTTGTCTGTTGGGTGTGATAGCTATACTTGTATCATCGGCAAAAAGTACCAGCTTTGCATCTTCGTGAATATAGAATGGCAACTCATTAATATATATTAAGAACAGCAGTGGACCCAAGATCGAACCTTGCGGCACCCCATTCTTTATTGTTCCCCAGATTGATAAATCACCAGTTTTTTGCATATTATGTGAACTGCTTATTTCAACTTTCTGCACTCTTCCAGTTAGGTATGATTTAAACCATTGGAGCACTGTCCCATTCATACCACAGTACTGGAGCTTATCTAGAAGTATTCCATGATTTACACCATCAAAAGCCTTTGATAGGTCACACAAAATCCCAACGGGTGACTTCCGGTTACTCAGAGCATTTAATATTTCATTAGTGAAAGTATATATAGCATTTTCCGTTGAAAAAACCCTTCTGGAAACCAAACTGACATTTTGTAAAAACTTTATTTTTACAAAGGTGTGAAGCTACTCTACAATACATCACTTTTTCAAAAAGTTTGGATAAGGCAGTCAGAAGAGAGATTGGGCGGTAGTCCTTGACATCAGACGTATCCCCTTTTTTATGCAGTGGTTTAACAATGGCATACTTCAGTCTATCTGGGAACATACCCTGCTTCAGAGAGCTAAGAATCCCACTTATTTCTTGGGAACAAGCTTTTATTATCGTGTTGGAAATGCCATCAATTCCATGTGAGCTTTTATTCTTGAGAGTTCGTGACTGTGCGCTGACGTTAAACATCTATCACCACTTCAGATGACCATTAACTGGATGTGGTCACTGTGACAAATGACCACTTATATTGTGCCTTCGTGCTGTGTTATCGAACGCATTAAGATCACCTAGAAGAAAATCAAACTTTCTTATGAAACTGGTGACACTACATATCATAAATGTTTGATATGCGATCGCTAATTTGCTGCATTTTGTTGTACTAAATCCCGTACCCAATATCTTTAAGGGATATTTTTTGAGTCATCAGTCTTTTGATTAGGTTGATGTGGCCCGCCACGAATTACTCTTCTGCGCCAATCTCTTGCTGTCGAAGTCTTACCTGCACTCAACTTCTTCGGTTATTATTTGTTGTATATGTTCAGACGTCTGTCTTCGCCCATAGTTTTATCCTTTACTGATTTCTCTTGTACTATGGAGGTACGTATCCTGTCATCCTGATGCTTCTTCTTCTCAGTGTTTTCCACATAGTTCCTTTGTCGGTTTCTGTGGCCGTCTGCCTACTTGTGAACTTGTGTAAAATGAGTGATTACCACGAACCACTACAAACAGTTCTTGTAATTAACTTGCTCTGAGAAGGAGCCTTTGTTTATGCGATTTTTAATAAACTTGTTTTACACTGTTTACGCGGACTATGTTCTCATTGCGCCTCCACCAGCACGAGGCATATCAAAGTGCTTTCTTGAAATAATGAATAGCCATAGTACAGTTTTGTTGTTTAACCTTCACTCATCTGTCCAACTAATTTTTAACATTCTTCTAGAGCACCATTTCTCTAATGCTTCGATTCTCTTCTTTTCCGGTTTTCCCACATTACATGATACACAACAATATAATCCTGTATCCCAAACATCCGTCCCGAAAAATTTCTTGCCTAAATTAAGTCCGTTGTTTGATACTAACAGAATGCTTTTGGACAGGAATGCTCTCTGTGTTTGCACTAGTCTACATTTTATATTCTTCTTACTTCGATGCAGTGCGGCTTAGGCAAAATTTTATCAGTTTGCTCTACAATGTTATGGCATCTAGCCTTTGGGCTTACAATTGTAGTAATCGAAACTACACTGAATATAGTAAGTTTACATATCTTAATTAAACTGTTTAAATATACTTAAGTTCTATAACTAAAGTTAAAGAATGAAGTGAAATGAAAATAAAAATGTTGGCAACAGTGAGAATCGATTAATTTTTTTTACATGCGCTATCTCAATAGAAAAATAAATACGAACCTTCTTCGCAGAAAAAAAATGAATGCCAACCGAGACTCGAACTCGAGATCTTTGCCTTTCACGGGCAAGTATTCTACCGAAATTTGTATTTCTTTTGTTTTTTTGTTGAATTTCTCCCCGCTTATCGCAAGCGGTTGCCTTAACCACTTGTTTTTTTGAAAAAATCACCTCTCCGATTAGACTTCAAATTTTAAGGAATATCTGTAACCTATCACACTAAAAATTTAAATCAAATCTATGTAGTTACATATGTTATAGTTAAAGTAAACTTTAATTTAAGTACCAACAGCTTCATTGTCATACCACAAAATAATATTTCTGTTTTACTTGAAAGATATTTAAAGTTAACATTATTCTCGCTTAACATAAAGAAATAAATAGACAGCATGATGAATAATCTGATTTCCAATCCCCCTTCTGCCCTTTATCCGGGTACGTCTTCTCGTATGTACGTAGTGTTCATCGATTCTTATCTTCCGTTCATTCGTTCATCACAGGGATAATTTAACTTCTCCTACTCTTGATGTTCCAGCTAGCGGAGGTCTTGAAACGCGCTCCATAGGAGGTTGGAGAAACACAGCTGGTGCTTCGGATTGCAGACGATCTGCAGATGTCGTTCCTGTAAAAAGGTCCAGAAGTCCACCACGTTCTTAGGGCCATCTCTAAACAAACAGAGCACTGTCTAGCCTCGAAGCACCCACATTTCTGCATTCTTTTCAGTATCCGTCCACGAAGAATACAGTCCTGGTCCAATGTTGTGCTTCCCATTCGAAGAAAAAAATCCATCACTTGTGTCACCAAACGCCACACTTCTGGTGAGGGTCCGCATATGAGGCGGTGTTCATCGTCGTCTAGAGTTTGGTACTGAGGGCATAAGGGTGAATTCGTCGTATGAATCGCATGAAGTCTGGACCTGGTCACATTTTTACCACTAACTGTTAGGTACCACATTGAGCAAACATTGTATACCGATCGTTATACCGCATGCTGCCTGTCAGTAGGATTGCTAGGTTGTCCAGTCGTTAGTATCCAGCAGATTTCGGGCGCCGTCGCAGATGTGATTTTCGGCAGAGCCCTCTGAACGTAGCTGTATTCGATGAAAAAAAAGCGCTTATATGGCGAAGTGATTGGTAAATGTGCTGAAGCACCATTGGCACCATTCGAGAAACTAGTGCTTGTTCTTCTATTAAGATTCCTGTCAGACATATCTGATGACGGCCCCACAGTTTTAACACCGTGCTGATATGTAGCGTCTCCTTTCGAACATGAACATGCGCAAGACCCAGTCCACCTCTACCAACGACTTCGTATTTAACTTTAAATAGTAGACCTGCGCTCATGAAGGACCCAAACACCGCCAATATGGTTCGTGTTTTCATCACTGGCATCGAAAAAGTATGGAATTCGTGACGCCATGTAGGGTGTTAACATAAGTGACCCGATGGAGCATGTCTAAGGTCTGTGTGATGTTCTCTTAGACGTCCAGCCGGACTGATTGTGGTAGTCTCTTAGACTTGTAAGCTGCTGCGCTACGTATGTCATTGGTAAAAACAATCCATAGGAATTTTAAGATATCCACGTGCCGTAAAGGTGCTACAAATTCTTCCGTTAGTGCAATACCAATATTCATCACTACCGACTTGTCCTTATTTATGCAGCGGACACTGATCGTTCCATATTTATGGATCAATTCTGAACCCAAATGTATATAGTTTCCAGCCCACACCACGCATCAGCTCGTCTGCATATGCCTTGTATTTAAATGTATGTACTTGCAAAGTCAATCCTTTCTGGCGGTGAGGAAGGCCACAGAGTAACGGTCGAGCGCCAGTGCCTATAACATGGCAGATAGGGGACACCATTTTCTGACCAATATCGCTACGACAAGAGATTTCGTCATACAACCATTGACGAGGACTTTGAAGGAGGCATTGCAGAGTAGCCGCATCACGACATTGATGAATGGTCGTGGGAACTACATGAGCATCAGGACTTCTGCAAGATAGATATGGCTCCTCAATCGAAGGTTTAAACAAAGTTAACGGAGCAGCTTCTAGATGTTTTCGTCCCCGCTGAGTGACATTTGATCGAGTGAGATCATTTGGCGTAATACTCCTTAGAGGTACGTTGCTAATAGTCTGATAAATATTTTACAGTCGCGATTAAGGAGCGTCTGTGGGGCTAGTCCGGTATTCATGTGCTGCCTGAGGGGTTGTGTGTTGGAGTGATCAAGTCCTCCAAAACAGCTGGCGGTAAGGGTAAGTCAGGAGGAATTAATTTGCGGCAGATAGCAGTCCTTCGGAGTGCCGTCGAAAGGTCCTACAGAATTCAAAGGGAGGCCATCTCGTTTCGGTGATTTATTCACCGTTTCCCTACCAATGCCCTCCAGCACTTCCTCCTCTGTAATCTCCTCCATCAGTTGTGCTTCTGCCTCTGGTTCAATGGTGCCGAGAATTGTATGAGTAACTTCGGTAATGGCTGCCATATTAGCATCCACTCCAGTGTAAAGTTGACCGTAATGTTCTATAAGCTCCTTTCCTATTTCTTGTTGCGATGTTTGGTGTCTGTACACGGCATGTACCAGGACTTCTCGTCGTCTTTTGCTTTCGTTGATGATGTGATACATCGATTGGCGTTCTTCTATAACCCGGTCTAGTGTCCGTGTCCTGACCAATACACTTTCGAAGCGGCGTCACGTGGTGGATAGAATGTCGGCCTTCGTTCGTTGTACCATCGCTTGCCGCTCCGGAGAATGCACTTGGTCGGCGCATTCCCATAGCACCATGAAATAGAGCGTTAGTCCTAAGCCAATCAACGATAGCACAGTTACAACAAAAGCTGCTCAAAAATCCCTCATCCTGTATGCTACCACAATACGTTACACGCAATATCAAAGAAAAATACTTATGTGTTGGTGTGAGAAACGTAGCTCTCGTAGTACAGAAAGGGATGCGGTACATAAGCGCATGCACAGTGAAAAACAACCAGCTGTGTCCTATGTTTGAGTTAATCTTAGCGTGGCTGACCATCATTTCACCATTCAACACTGGTTTCTGGTTATCACGGACAGAGTGCGACAAAACATGTTTTCATCCATTTCATTTGCATACAAGCATGCATTCGAAGGGAAATGGCGTAATTTTAATGTGATTTCTGGCTCGCATTTGAGGAGCAATGGCATAATTTTAATGTGATGTTTACAGTGTACTGCAACACTATTTCCAAGATAGCAAGATTCCTACTTTGTGTACTTCGTGGTCCCAAATTTTGATGTTAGGTTTATCGCTAATTTCATTTCTGTTACTCCTCATAACTGTCGTCTTTGTTCAGCTTACACTCAATCCATAGTATTTACTCATTAGACACATCCTGCAATTATCCCTCACTTTCACTGAGGATAGGAGTGTCATCAGCGAATATTATCGTCGTATTCTTTCACCCTGAATTTTAATTCAACTTCTGAATCTTCCTATTGTTTCCATCATTGCTTCTTCGATCTACAGATTGAACAGTAGGGGCTAAAGACTACATCCCTGTTACACTTGTTAATGCGAGCACTTCGTTCACGGTCTTTTATTCTTACTTTACCCTCTTGGTTTTTGTTCGTAATCTATGTTACCCTTCTTTTCGTATAGTTTAGACCCCATTTCCAGAGAATGTCGATCATGTTGTAACATTATAGGTCGATAATTCCTGTGATCATATCTAGATTTATTCAGTCTTGCTTCCATAATCAAGTGCGACGTCAGAACTTCCTCTGTGGTGCCTTTACCTTTCCTAAAACCAAACTAGTATCACCTACGAGACTCTAAGTCTTTTTTCGTTCTTTTGCACACTTTTGTCAGCAACTTTGACTCGTGATCTGTTAAGCAGATTGTGTGATACTTCTCTCACATATGTGCCCTTCAGCATCTACGGCATGGTGCGGCTGATATGAGTCTGGAAGTCTGCTGGTACATCTCCGACTCATAGATTATTTAAACCAATTTGAATAATCGTTTGGTTACCACTTACCGCAGTGAATTTAGAAATTCCAGAGGAGTATTATCTATTCCCCCCACCTTATCTGATCGTTGCTCTTCCAGAGCTCCGTTATACTCTGACACAAACACTAGATCCCCAGTTCTCCACAGTGGTTCCGATTTCTTCTTCTATCACGTTATTTCATAGTTCCACCCTCTCGTAAAAGCCTTCAGTGTTCTATTTCCACCAAACCTCTCTCTCTTCTGTATTTAATAGTAAAATCTCTATGGTAAGCTCGATGTTGAAGCCTATGTTTTTAACTTCATCAAAAATTACTTTGAATTTTGTATATGCTGGAACAATTCTTCTGACGCCCTTTTCTTTTTCGATTCTTTCGCATTTTTCCTGCAACCATTCAGCTTTAGTTTCCCTGTGCTTCCTATTCATTTCGATTGTAAGTGTTCTATATTGCTATATTTCTTGCTTTCACTAAAAAGTTTTGTAGTTCCATCTTTTGTCAATCATTTGAAGTATCTGTTACCCTGGGTTTCTTCGCAGTTACCTTCCTTGTACTTGTATTTCACTACCCGTTTTCTGTGGTTGCCATTTTTAGAGATTTCCATTGGTCTTCAATTGAATTGGCTATTGTGGTATTTATTATCGCAGTATCTACAGCCTTAGAGAGCTTTTAACACACATCATCGTTCCTCAGTACTCCAGTATCCAAATTATTCCCTCACTGATTATTCATGATGATTCTCGTGAACTTCAATCTAATCCTCATCATTACTGAATCGTGATCTTGGTCTGTTTCTGCTCCTGGGTATGCACTGAAATCCAGTACCTGTTTTCGGAACCACTATCTGACCATGATGTAATCCAGCTGGGATCTTCTCATGTCTCTAAGCCTTTTCCAAATATACCTCCTCCTCTTGTCATTTTTGTACTGTGTATTAACTATTACTAACTGAAAGTTAACACAAAACTCAATTAGTCTTTATCCTTTCACATTCCTACTGTGAAGCCAATATTCGCTTTTAAAACCAACTTCAACTTTGTCCCTCACTACAATGTTCCAGTCACTCGTGATTATTAAATTTTCATCTCTCTTTATGTGCTGAATTTCACTTTCAGTATTCTCATATACTTCTCCCATCTCTTAATCTTCTGCTTGTGACGTTGTAAGGTGTCATTCAAATAACACACCATCCATTGAATTCCTGAAACAATTCCAGTTAAACTGATATGTCATACGACATAGTTACGTGTAAATGTACGAATTTTTTTGATTTGAAAATTGAATAAACCAGCCAGCATCTCGTGAATATAAACAACTAACACTCGCACTAGGAACTGCAAGCAAGTAATTTCCCAGACCCAAGCTAAGAGGCGCAGTTCTGAGGAAAGGAGAATTTTACAACAGCAATGCCTGTCCCCTGTTTGGCTGAAACGTTCACAGTGGGACATCCAGTGTACACAATGAGGCGCCATAGCCACTGTGCACGCCGCTGGCCCAAGCCACCCTTGTTCTTGCATTTTGCAAAGACCATTCAGAAAGCCTTTCTGCAGGTACATGGCTGGAAATAACAGATAAGCGTCCGGAGAAACCCAACTCAAAACACTGGTGACTCACCATAGGCACATGTCTTAAAACCCACATGCAAAAAGCTGTTTATCTCAGTATTATGTAGCACAAGCTTAACTCTTCCCTATGAAAGAAGCGACGCCTTTGATAGGTTACAGAAACTCTAGTGGGTGGAGTTGTAACAAGTACAAATGCCCTGATTGGCCAGAAAGAAAAAGCGTGGCCACCGGCTTTGATATAGGTAAAATGCAGACAGAAAAATTCGCTCGTCTCTTGGAGCAAATCATCGAGTGTTTGAGCAAGGCGAGTCACGTCACACTGAGACGATTGCGAGAGTAATTATGTGAACACTTGTTCACAGGCTCATCTTAACTCTTAAGGAGTTAAACTGCAAAGTCTCCTAGTGTGGAGAATTGCACCGAGCACTGACAGTTAACGCATGCGAGTGATTTGAGGGAAACGACGTAAGTACTGTTTCAGCCAAATAGCGTGTACCATGCCAATAAAATTAGATGGGGAACAACTAGGAGTCTCGGCTTCACCGAAGATGTAGGGAATGAATCAGACTGGTGTTTAACAGTCGAGAGAGATTTAGAATTAATTCTCAGGTTCACAGCTCGCACCTATAGCAGCCACTGCCACCGCCGACGAAAGGTAAACATGCGCGCTCTCGTTACGCCAGCAAGTGATATTCAACTTACACTCAGAACTGCGGTCATCTCCGTCTCTCCTATCTTTTTCGTATTTTCAGTCATGACCTGTAGTTAAACATACTAATGATTGTCGAGCTTAATTGAAAGGAAAATAGTGATATATCCGATCTAGCGAAAAGGATTGATCAGCCACTGCAGAGTGCTTTATACTCTGAAGTCATTGAACTGTTTTAATTGTGCAATTATGTGTGCAGTGATGTTTACGTACCATATACAGACCCCATTTATTTTTGGGTATTTTCATTGTGCTTAACTGATATCTTTGACCCCAGTTGTATTTAATTTGTTTGTATTTTATCGACTCCCAGACATGGTCATCAACCATCTTACCATTAAACCTTAGAATAATTAGGAATTTTGATTCACAGTTGAGAACACCCAATATCAATATTTTACCATTCTGTACTTATTACAATTAATTACTATGTCATAAAGTCATACTTAGAGTAAAAATAAACTGTAACAATGAAAATCTAAGATTTAAATTTTTTGCTAACATAAATTTATGCCTGAACCCATACACTATTTTCTGTTAGCGATAACGTTTCCTTTACAGGGAGTCTAGTGGAACCGACATTGAGATCGTTATCTGATTACATCACTGCCCATACTGCTGCACTCTTCTGAGCTCTGCATGGTGAGGTGTTATCTTCCTACCTCGCTGGCTGTAGGTTCAAGACAAATTCCTAAAACACTCACAGAGTATCCCCGCGCAACTGTGGCAGGAAGGTAGATCAGAACCAGTCTCACACATGTTAGAACGTCGGCATGTATACCTGAACTATTGTTTTTGGTGTTGTTTTGTTGTCTATTCTGATGAAAATAATCCTATCACTGATGTGTCCATAGTAAGTCTATGGTCTATCTTTATATTCATGACAAATCCTTCTGCAGTAAAAAATTTTATGCTGCTGTTAACATTACACTATATTCATCTGACCAGCTATCCTTCTTTCTGTTTTTCTTCGATGACAACCGCTATATCTAGACTAAGTCTTTGGATTTCCCTTTTTAGATTTTACATCATACCTAGTTCATTCAGATTTCTGACATGCCATGCTCAGACTCGTAGAAAATTTCCTTTTCGTTGGTTCTTCAATCTTTTTCTTGTTGGTAATCCATACCAGGATATCCAAATGGGGCAATCGTTTGCCAGTGGAGAGATCATCATTCGATATTTCCAATTACAGCCAACATAACCTTTGGATACACATTACGTATTTTTAGCGAAGTGGTTTCCATTTCCATTACCTTCCGCATCCTCAAGCCAATGATCATTGCTGATTCTCTCGCATTTTAGAGACAGTTTTGCATCCGAAGAAGCGAGAGTATGCTGCGGAAATCTGTCCGGTCTGGTGCCTCCTTTAACATGCTCGTAAGCAGAACGGGGGTGACTTCCTTTAACAAAAGTGCTTGGCGGCCATTGCTGATGATTTTTATTCAAGTTTTAAACTGTGGTTGGGATCGAACCATACGTTCTTGTTTCACTAGTCAAAGATGCTGTGGCGGTTATCTTTAATCAAATGACTTATTTTCGCGATGTCAAGGAGAACATCTGAGGGCCTTCAAAAGTCCCATCGACAACGAGATCATTAAAGACTCGTAATCTGAATCATGCAGAGCATATGCGGAACGCACTGAGAAGATAAACCGCAAGCCCAGCAACTACCACAAAGGACTCGTCCAGCCATTACACTGTTCCTTGTCAGAAAAGGATTCGGTTGGCTGTAGGCCTCTTGATTTAATTCTGAACACCACTGCATGTCAACTGTTTCAGATGTCCCATTGAGAGATCTGTATAAACGACTTAGAAGACAATCTCTGGAACCATCGAAGACTGTTTATAGATGATGCTGTCATTTACCATCTACGAAACTTGTTAGAAGCTCAAAACCAATTAGAAAATGATTTAGACAAGATATCTGTATGATGAAAAAAGCGGCAACTGACTCTAATGAAGGATAAATGACAGGCATTCAAATGAGAACTAAAAGGAATCCATTACGTTTCGGTTAAAAGGAATCTAAAGACAATCAGTTCAACTAAATACCTATGAATTGCAGTTATGGATAAGTAAAACTGAAACGATCGCATAGATAACGGGAAGGCAAGCCAAAGACTGCTTTTTACTGTCGGAACATTTAGAAGTTGTTGCAGGTCTACTAAACGGACTGTCAATGCTACGCTTTTCCGACCTCTACTAAAGCATTGCTAAACGGTGTGGGTTCCTTCCAAGGTAGGACAGACAGACGACATCGAAGAAATTCAAAGGAAGGCAGGTGGTTTTGTATTATCACGAAGTGTGGTGGATGTGATAAGCGAGTTGTGGCAACAATCATTGAAACAAAGACGTTTTTCATTACAGCGAGACCTTTTCACGAAATTCCACTCATCAACTTTCTCCTCTGAATGCGAAACTATTTCATTGACTCCAACCTACACACCACCACATGGTGAATGATCACCATAAAAAATTAAAGAGATTAGATCTCGCACCAGAAGATTTAAGTGTTAATATTTCCCAGGCGAAATTTGCGATTAGAATGATAGGGGAATAGTTCGATGAACCCTCTGCCAGGCACTTTAGTGTGAGCTGGAGTCATGTCTCTGTAGATGAATAAAGGGCTATCAAAAAGTTTCCGTTCAAAGTCCGTACAGTCTAATATCAATGAGGCAAAATCGGTGTGAGCATTGAAGCAATCATCACGTCAACACATCAGGTTGAAGATACCCTTTTGATAAAACACCGTGTCGTGCTGCGTGAAGATATCCATAACTGCCTGCTGCACATCCTCATCCGAGAGGAATCGTCATCCCTTCAAGGCCTTTCTAAGGGAACGAACACGTGTTGCACTAAGTGATCAAAAGTATCCGGACACCTGGCTGAAAATGACTTACATGTTCGTGGCGCCCTCCATCGGTAATGCTGGAATTCAATATGGTGTTGGCCCACCCTTAGCCTTGTGACATCTTGCAATCTCGCAGGCATACGTTCAATCAGGTGCTGGAATGTTGCTTGGGAATGGCAGCCCATTCTTCACGGAGTGCTGCACTGAGAAGAGGTATCGATGTCGGTCGGTGAGTCCAGAACGTGCTTAAAACATCAATGTAGGCCTGTGCTTTGATAGTGCCACACAAAGCAACAAGGGGTGCAAGCCCTCTCGATGAAAAATACGACCACTCCATAACACCACCACCTCCGAATTTTACTGTTGGCGCTACACGCGCTGGCAGATGACGTTCACCGGGCATTCGCCACACCAACACCCTGCCATCGGATCGCCACATTGTGTGCCGCATTACGCTCCTTACACCAAGCGTGGCGTCGTTTGGCATTTACCAGCGTGATGTGTGGCTTATAAGCAGCCACTCGACCATGAAATCCAATTTTTCTGCCGGCCGGTGTGGCCGAGAGGTTCTGGGCGCTACAGTCTGGAACCGCGCGACCGCTACGGTCGCAGGTTCGAATCCTGCCTAGGGCATGGATGTGTGTGTCGTCCTTAGGTTAGTTAGGTTTAAGTAGTTCTAAGTTCTAGGGGACTTATGACCTCAGCAGTCGAGTCCCATGGTGCTCAGAGCCATTTGAACCATTTTTGAACCAATTTTTCTCAACCCCCACCTAACTGTCATAGTACTTGCAGTGGATCATGATTCAGTCTGGATAGATGTCTGTCTATTAAACATTACGACGCTCTTCAACTGTTGGCGGTCTCTGTCACCCAACAGACGAGGTCGGCCTGTGTGCTTTTGTGCTGTACATGTCCCTTCACGTTTCCACTTCACTATCACATCGGAAACAGTGGACCTAGGGATATTTAGGAGCGTGGGAATCTCGCGCACAGATGCATGACGAAAGTTACACCCAATCTGGTGACCACGTTCGAAGTCCGTGAGTTCCGCAGAGCGCCCCATTCTGCTCTCTCACGATGTCTAATGACTACTGAGGTTGCTGATATGGAGTACCTGGCAGTAGGTGGCAGCAAAATGCACCTAATATGGAAAACCTATGTTTTTGGGGGTACTTTTGATCACACAGTGAAATTACCTGGTGAGAGATGATGATGATGTTTGGTTTGTGGGGCGCTCAACTGCGTGGTTATCAGCGCCCGTACAATTACCCAATCTTTGCTCAGTCCAATTTCGCCACTTTCCTGGATGATGATGAAATGATGAGGACAACACAAACACCCAGTCATCTCGAGGCAGGTGAAAATCCCTGACCCCGCCGGGAATCGAACCCGGGACCCCGTGCTCGGGAAGCGAGAACGCTACCGCGAGACCACGAGCGGCGGACAATACCTGGTGAGAGATGAGGACTAAAGGGTGGGTGCTTGAGTTGGCGTAACTTCTGAGTTAAGCCATTTACGATAACTTGGTGCACCATTCCACACCGGTCGTTTTCGACAGACATGCAGCCCCATGCACATTCTTCATTCCCCGATTGATATATGCCGGCGTTCGTCCTTTGGCAGTCAGGAAAAGAATAACAGCACGTTGGCCCTGCTTGGACGCATTTGGTGATAACGTCGCCAAAGTTCACGTTTCCGCATTTACTGCACGCACGTCGGAAAGATACGAATGTGACAGCAATACCTTACTTACATGTTGGTGCTTATACATCCGCATCGCAGTAAGGCTACGTTGCTTGTACGCTGTAATAACGCCTTCAAACGGAAACTTTTTGATCGCTATTTGTAGATGTGCTGTCATTTCTTTATTTTGTTGTCCTGGAGACTACGTAGTGTAGATAGACAGCAGCTGTGTTGCCACAGGCGCTGGTGGACGTGCTCCGAGAGCTGAAGTGGCGGTCGTACACGGTGCTGTACCAGGGCGACGAGTCGCTGGTGCGCCTGCGCAGTGTGTTGCAGGAGAGGGAGCCCCGGGACCCGCCCGTCGCCGTCCGACAGCTCAGCCAAGACGGCGACCACAGGTATGTCAACAACGGCCCCACTGGCGAGCTATCAGAAAGCAAGCAAGGAAGGAAGATTGTAACATAGTGGTCCGGCAACGACAGAGTCTTTAGAAATTGGGCACAGGCTGCATAGGGGGAAGGAAGAGGAAGAAAGCAGCCGAGATCTTTCGTGGGATTTAGGGATATAACGAGAAACCTCAGTCTGGATGGCAGGGTGGACATTCGCACCACCGTTCTGCCGAATACGACTCCAGTGTCTAACCACTGCGCCACCGTGCTCGGTCAAGCTTTCAGTTGTTCTTGCACACATTTACTCATTGGTGTGACAGAAGAAGCTTGTGGTTGGTTGGTTGGTCTGTGAGGGTTGAAGGGACCAGACTACAAAGACCATCAGTCCCTTTTTCCATGATCATGAAACACCCATAAGGAACAAAAACAAGCAAAGGAGATGACAAGGGATGACACAGAACAAGAAAGACATAGAGAAAGACCAGAAAAGAGGAATTAAAAACACACACAGTGTTACAATGGCTGGCCGACTATGGAAACAAAAAAAAAAAAGGAAAAGCCAACCATCAAGAGACACAATAAAAAGCCCAATCTTAAACCGTAGGCCAAAGGCCAGACTCAACACAAAAGAAAGAGACAACCCTCAGATCGAGTGATGAAAGCCCCCTGCACGAATAAAATTCAAAACTAAGCCTGCCACGGCAGCGTCATCCGTTAAAAGTGCAGGGAGAGTATCAGGCAGTGCAAACGTCTGCCTGAGTGCCGTTAGAAGTGGACAGTCCAACAAGATGTGGACCACTGTCAATGCTGAACCACAGCGAGAGAGAGAGGTGGGTCCTCACGGCGCAATAAATAACAGTGCGTCAGCCAGGTGTGGCCAATGCGCAGCCAGCAGAGTACAATAGAGTCCTTGCGAGAAGCCCGCAAGGAGAAGCGCCATGCACCCGTAGTCTCCTTGACGATCCGAAGTTTGTTGGGTGAAGGCAGGGTGCGCCATTCATCACCCTAGATACCAAGGGCCTTCATCCGCAAAAGTGAACGGAGATCACACTCCGAAAGGCCAATCTCCAAAGCCGGTGCACCGACAGCCAGTTTGGCCAGCGTGTCAACACGTACATTACCCGGAATGCCGAATGACCTGGGGCCCACATAAAAACCACGGAGCGGCCGCAACGGGCAAGAGTATGGATGGACTCCTGGATAGCCATCACCAGACGAGAGCGAGGAAAAGCACTGGTCGATAGCTAGTAAACCGCTCTGGGAGTGGCTACAGATAACGAAGTCACGTGAGCAGGAGCGGATATACTCAAGGGCGCGAGAGATGGCAACCAGCTCGGCAGTGAAAACACCGGCAATGAGCTTGTGGTACCTAATGGTTCGTTGCAAAATAATTCGATGTTGATGTGACAGACACGTAGAGTTTCTGGTACTGTAGAAATGAAATTTGAAATAAATCAACCACTCATTACGACCTGTCGACTATGGTGTCATGTGTATTTGAGCAGATAACCAATATCTGCAAAAGAAATCATGTGATAAAAACTCATCCTACAAAACTGACACACATTTCTTATAACATTGTTCGACATCTGTTCTGTTACTGAACAAAATCAAAGTATGGATGGCCGGACAGAGATCTGAACCATTGTTCTCTTGAAGACTTGATCAGTGTGCTAAACACTGTGCCACCTCGATTGGTTGCGCAAGAGTAAGAAATTAATAAGCAGCTCTCTGCAATAATAAACAATAGCGATGATAGCTCAGCTGTGGATCGTGGATCGTTAAAGACTATGTTGAAGAACGTCGCAAATTATCGGAATGCCCCCAAGCCTCCCAACCATTCAGTACAAACTACTGTTATATCATCGTTGTTCAGCATCGTCTCTATCATCTGCTGCATTTCCTCACTGCTAGCATGGTGGCTCCACACCCCCAGCGTTGCGATGTATCCTCTACCGCACTGCACGGCAATGTGTGTCTTTCGCAGACTTTAATCAGCTAGAACCCATCGCAGACAAGCCAAATACGTTCACAATTAATTCTGCAAGTTAACAATATGGTCACCCACTTTCAAGTGGATTTACGTATACCTGTTTCTCGCAGAAACCAAACAAACTACGTTCATTTGGATTCGCCTCAACTTATAGCATCGCACTATTGTCTGTTAACATAGGTGGCCACAATATATACATCCATATTTTTAATGGTTTACCATAAAAAGATTATTATTCTTGGTAGGTACAATTTCATATTCAGCCAATGAAAATAAATGCTCACATCGGAGCAGAGCCATTTGCGTTGTTTCGTTTTTTTTTCCACCACCTCCGACTCATCCCGTACTGTAGGATGATGTGAGTGCGCACCCTGGCTACATGACACCTCTGGGAAGCAACAGCCCCCTTTCCTCGAACACAATGTGAGCGGACGTCCAACTGAACCTTGCGGTTGTGTGGCGTTTTTAAGCCACAATTAACACCCAGTTGGTTAGAGATCAAATAAATACAACAAATAAAAAACTTACGCACAGCCAGTGTTCAACCCCCATTTCCCTCAGAGATTTGATGAAGAGATTTGTTGAAATGTTTACCCAGCTAAAATGAGGCGAATATCTAAGGAAATTTGTGGTAAGGTCTTATGGGACCAAATTACTTCGGTCATAGGTCCCTAAGCCTACACACCAATTATGCTAACTTACGCTATGGACAACACACACATCCATGCCCGAGGGAGTACTCGAACCTCCGACGGGGGAAGCCGCACGAACCGTAGCAAGGCGCCCCGACCGCGCGGCTACCCCGCGCGGTAAATATCTAAGATAGGCGAATGTGAATGAACGATCGAAGAAGGCTATGATAACGACATGCCTTATATCCATATCGATATGAGGTTTGCTATTCGTCTTGACAATGCGCCCGCTATAAATCAGAACAACTTATGAAAATGAAATAGATGAGCGATATCCACTCCCACGACAATACCGTCACGAAGAGCGCAAGGCAGAAACGTACGCAGAACTGGCAAACGCTCTTCCCACAGCTAAAAACAGCCACAATAATTTGTAGCAGTTTTTCAATCTAATGTCGAGTAACTTATTCTGAGCAAGGGTGGCCTACAGACTAAACAGCAGTTCTTTCTATAATCGACCGTTTACCTAAACCTTCGAATTAGAGGGAACTACAATCGTTTCTCGAAAAAATTATTTACACTACTGGCCATTAAAATTGCTACACCAAGAAGAAATGCAGATGATAAACGGGTATTCATTGGACAAATGTATTATACTAGAACTGACATGTGATTACATTTTCACGCAGTTTTGGTGCATAGATCCTGAGAAATCAGTACCCAGAACAACCTCTGGCCGTAATAACGGCCTTGATACGCCTGGGCATTGAGTCAAACAGAGCTTGGATGGCGTTTACAGGTACAGCTGCCCACGCAGCCTCAACACGAAACCACAGTTCATCAAGAGTAGTGACTGGCGTTTTGTGATGAGCCAGCTGCTCGGGCACCATTGATCAGACGTTTTCAGTTGGTGAGAGTTCTGGAGAATGTGCTGGCCAGGGCAACACTCGAACATTTTCTGCATCCAGAAAGGCCCGTACAGGACCTGCAACATGCGGTCGTGCATTATCCTGCTGAAATGTAGGGTTTCGCAGGGATCGAATGAAGGGTAGAGCCACGGGTCGTAACACATCTGAAATGTAACGTCCACTGTTCAAAGTGCCGTCAGTGCGAACAAGAGGTGACCGAGACGTGTAAACAATGGCACCCCATACCATCACGCCGGGTGACACACCAGTATGGCGATGACCAATACACGTTTCCAATATGCGTTCACCGCAATGTCGCCAATCACGGATGCGACCATCATGATGCTGTGAACAGAACCGGGATTTTCGAAAAAATGACGTTTTGCCATTAGTGCACCCAGGTTAGTCGTTGAGTACACCATCGTAGGCGCTCCTGTCTGTGATGCAGCGTCAAGGGTAACAGCAGCCATGGTCTGCGAGATGCAAACGTCATCAAACTGTTCGTGCAGATGGTTGTTGTCTTGCAAACGTCCCCATCTGTTGACTCAGGGATCGAGATGTGGCTGCACGATCCGTTACATCCATGCGGATAAGATGCCTGTCATCTCGACTGCTAGTGATACGAGGCAATTGGGATCCAGCACAGCGTTCCGTATTACCCTCATGAACCCACCGATTCCATATCTTGCTGACAGTCATTGGATCTCGACCAACTCGAGCAGCAATGTCGCGATACGATAAACCGCAATCGCGATAGGCTATAATCGGACCTTTATCGAAGTCGGAAACATGATGGTACGCATTTTTCCTCCTTACACGAGGCATCACAACAACGTTTCACCAGGGAACGCCGGTCAACTGCTGTTTGTGTATGAGAAATCGGTTGGAAACTTTCGTCATGTCCGGACGTTATAGGTGTCGCCACTGGCGCCAACCTTGTGTGAATGGTCTGAAAAGCTAATCATTTGCATATCACAGCATCTTCTTCCTGTCGGTTAAATTTCGCGTCTGTAGCACATCTTCGTGGTTTAGCAATTTTAATGGTCAGTAGTGTAGTTCCTCTGTGCAACAGATAAAACTGGTTAATGCGTGGTGTTCTACTTCTCGGCAGCACGATGAAAGCTTGATCAAGCATCACTCATATTTGTCAGCGAACATAGACTGCAAAGAACACCTTGTCAGTGCTCAGAGCGTGGGCAGAGTAGTGGTAAGGACCACCGCCACAGTTGTTCGTCCCAAGGCGCCCCTCGAGTTCACATTGGCGAGCCATGTGACCACACTTTGACATCATTGGGCTGGCTCTTCAGCCAGTTCGTTTTACAGTAGTGGATGCACTACCAAAGATTAATTTCAATGTTCGTATGAGTTCCACCACAACAATGACTCCTGATGAGCCGCGCGGAGCGGCCGCGCGGTTAGAGGCGTCATGTCACTGACTGCGCGGCCACTCACGCCGGAGGTTCGAGTCCTCCCTCGGGCATGTGTGTGTTTGTGTGTTGTTCTTAGCATAAGTTAGTTTAAGCAGTGTGTAAGTCTAGGGACCGATGACCTCAGCAGTTTGGTCCCTTAGGAATTCTCAAACATTTGAACATTTTTTTGACTCCTGATAATGTTGACAAAAAATTTAACGATCGACGGGATTTCATGCTCTTCGGAGTCCAACAACGAGACGACGCTTACATCACAACAAATCGCTAACGATTGCACCTATAACGACATCGACCACTTGACGACGCCCCCTTATTACACAGTATTTAATAATGATATTGACAGGATAACGCAGTCATTCAAGAAGCATATAACGAAGGCAGTACCTCTACACAGCTTTTAAGCACGTGTTGGGTGACGCTGGTGAGAAGTCACAGCCTAGCGGCCATTGCATCAGTCTATAAAGGCACATTTGCATGCCGAGCGTGAGTTTCCTCGGAAACGCGAAATATTAATTAAATAAATAATCAGTGACAAATAAATAAAGCCTATGGCACACAACTGCAGCGCTGTGTCGCTGATAAAACAAAAGCACAATTACGTTACTCTTATGTTTGATTAAGAAAAGGAGAGAGCTCTGGTAGAAGTGGTGCGAGAAGCACGTATTTTATTCTATTGTCTGGCACACCGCCATATTTCATGTTATAAAAGAATACTGCGAGTTGCAACCAGACTAGGCACTCGATTCTGTAAAGAATTTATATTTATAAAAGTAAGTAGGATTATGAACTGTAGGCTTATTCATTGAATATATCTGATTTAACTAACTGTGTAACTTATTTATGTTTAGTAGACAATCACCTCTGTACGACGTATTGGCATGGCTGGCAAATTATTGAAATATTGAGATTTAGATTATGAGTCCGCACCTACCGCAGCAGTCTTTGGAAACGATTTATTTACGAAGTCCGATTATTTCAGTTTTATTTCACGGTCAACTACGAGTAACATTGCCTTTACGAGAAAGCCATTGTCAAGCGTCTGATACCGAATAATTAAACGTCCACGTTCCAGATAAGCAAATATTTATTACAATTACAATCACAATCACCATCATACAGATAGAATAAAATTAATATTTAAACAATATTTTTTATTTTATTTATTTTATATTGGCGACCGTGACAGGACTTGTTATTTTGTCATTTGTTACATTGTTCTCTTTGTTTCATGTGAAAAATCAACTTTCTGGACCTGGACGTGAATGTATGAGAGATAACAAAAAATCTGAAGATATTTTCCAATTCTAAAATTTTGCGGGAAGACGCAATGAAACTTCCAGCAAAATAAGGTAAGACGCAGCATCTTTGCATTAGCAGGCTTGACCAGATGTATAATTCAGTGTATTAGCTTTTCAGTAGATTCTGTAGTGTTTCTTTCGCGCATAACAGTTTTCAGTGATAAATTTCATTCTCAGTACTTTTCCTTAAACAATAACGTATGCAACAATACCAATACACGAGTGTACAATATGGCCGACTTCTGTACGATACGTAGTAACATGGACAGCAGCCATTACCAATAATCTCAAATTCAGTTTATATTTTTAAATTAACAGACAGCCATTGTTGCTACGAGCGATTCATGCTCAACTGCATTTTATTTTAAAATCAGTGTCAAATATTTTCTTGAAACATATACATGACGTGTGGCATGGTAATAACTAGAAATCAATACGCAAAAATGGAACAGCAAAGACGTACTATTCAGACGCAATCCGACTCGGACGAGAGACAAATGTTAGAAAATGACTTTACGACAGCAACCGGTAGTGACGATTTATCAAACATTGACGCAAGTGTTGACGGAAATTTTGGCAATAGGCCGTCCACTACAAAAATTTCAAAGTCTCAGTCAGAGCCCATGTTGATGCATGACGTCACGTCTAATGACGCGACGGGGGCACAGACCTTGCAAACAGTAAACATTGCCGACATGTTACAAATGCTAATGAAACAAAACGCAGAAAATATGGCATACATAAGGAAACAGAACGCCGAAAGCATGGCAACCTTACAGACACAAAATGACGCAATTAAATCTGACCTCATAGCACTCATTTAAATCTGACCTCATAGCGCTCAAGACAGGTAATGACACTTTATGTAAACGTGTGGAACTTATAGACGCCACACTGACCAAACAGATGACTGAACTCAGTACTAAATTTTCCCAGCTTAATACGAGACAAGAAAAGACTACAACTGACGTAGCACTTTTACAGACACAAGTAAAAAACCTTAATGTCACGTGTGAAGTTCTTACTGAACAAATTCAAACATATCCTTCAGTACATGACAACCTTGAAAAACGATCAGTGGATAGAACCATTACCTAAGTTGTCAGACAAGGAAATCACACCTGAACAAAAAATAAAAGAAGTATTGACTACGCTGACACATCACGCACAGATACGAAACAAACATCACAGAAACATAATAAAAAGAAAACAAAAATTCGAGGTAGGAATGCTTGTACTACTTCGTACTCATCATAAATCTGTAGCACTCAAACGACGCAACGCTAAGTGGCGTCTGCTATATGAAGGACCTTATATAATTGTTAACATACCGCATCCTGGTGCGTATCTGTTACAACATCGTAGAACTAACAAAATTATTGGGCTATACGCACACCGAGATCTTAGAGCATTTCATGCTGAATAATGTCAAAGTCATACCCATCAAAAAAATTGCTAAGCAACTCGAAAAACTCTGTTGTTACAACACAGATAATAAGTAGTGTAGAAATTTTCATTTCAGCGGTTCCAGAGTCGCAGTTGAAGGCAGAAGAACTCTTCTTTCAGCGCGCGCCACCACCTGGAAGACGGAATATCAAAATAAAATTTATGATTACGTAGCAGTGAATGATATATTAATTTTTCACGGAACATTTGTTATTGTAGGTACCACTGACTTGGTATGACACCTGACGAACCGACAGACGTCATCTGTGAAGCGATCTTTTACTTTGAGAAATAGATTAGACGCACATCTCTCAACACGAAAAGCATCTATCAGTAGTCAAGGCCACACAGACACTCTACACACACGCACAAAACGCGAGGAATCGAACATTTTCTCTCTCTTACTATTTTGAATATTTATTGAGTAGTGAAAACGCCTGGTCTTGCCTACTGATGTAATGAATGTTGTGTCTAACCTATCTTAATTTCAGATGACATCACAAAAAACATCGATAATATCCCAGCAAAACCGCTAAAGAGGATGTAAATATCGACAATTCATGTAATCAAACGTGACACAATGTAATAACCTATAGCTATGTAATGATGATGTAAACATGTTTATGTGCAACTATATTATGTTTATGCTAAGAAAATATGTGACGTGTGTATGTATAATTACTTATTTTTTTAATTGATGTATCATGTAACTGTTACTATGTAAAAATTTGAACAAAACGAGTGCCAAAAAGACATTGCATAGTGAACCTCTGTTCACGGACATTAACGAACATTACTAACTCTGCAACTACGCAGAAACCTATGTGAAGGAAACGGTTAATGCCATTCATTATGCATCGTACCTATGTAAACGCGATGAACGATTTCTTTGATTAATAACTACGAACATTTAGGTGAGCTATATTCAGCAAAAAACTGAAAATGTGAAGTGCATAATTCGTGCATCGTCTAGAGACATTACTACAGTACCTAACTTCAAGATGTTAACTGGATTAAATGGACACATAGTGCCTGTCCAGAAAACAACACGACGGGTGGAAGAATTTTGGTTGGAACTTCAGGGAATGAAATGTTCTCGAAATGTGACGGACACTCTTACCTGGACTGTCCAAGGATCGACGCCAGCTATGTGCCGTCCGAGGTTCTGCAACCAAGCTTCCACGGAATGTAAAAAACGAACTGCACGTGGACCAATTACTCGACGGGTCACGTCTGATCTGTAATAAGCAATGCTTTTAGTCACAACGAACTGCATCACAACGACTATAATGGAAATGGGAAATGGACACGCTTGTGTATTAATCACGTTGTTATACAACGATGTTACTGTGATCAAAAAAACTTTACCACGACGATACTAACCTGTAAAAAAAAATTATTGTGCAGCAGATGAATATGAACTGTAATAACGACACGATGTGTATAGGTCAATGCACCTGAAACATACGGACATTTTTCTTTGAAGTATTTCAAAACAATACTATGTAACTAAGAACATTCAACAATCTAAGTTGTATTGTGTTATAACAAATATTGTAAATTTAAAACTGAGTTACCTGTCATAGAATGTAGTCTTCATATGTAATCTTGGTTGAATATTTTCTTTGTGTAACGACTGAGAAACGCGCGCACACGAACAATATGAACTGCAATACTATGCCGCGTGATCTAACTGTATGATATAACGGCAGTGCCGGAGTCACACAGACGCTTCTGCGCATGCGCGCACTCTATCTGCCAACATAAGAACTTTTACGGCGCACCCGCGTCATTCAAATTTTGTATATAATGTGTATAATGTAAGTCATGTAAATAGTTGTAGATAACTTAGATTTTCTTGTGCCTTTAGGTGAATTGCTCGCCTGCATGTGTGTCCTTTCGCCTCGCAATTCAGGGGGCAATATAAAGGCACATTTGCATGCCGAGCGTGAGTTTCCTCGGAAACGCGAAATATTAATTAAATAAATAATCAGTGACAAATAAATAAAGCCTATGGCACACAACTGCAGCGCTGTGTCGCTGATAAAACAAAAGCACAATTACGTTACTCTTATGTTTGATTAAGAAAAGGAGAGAGCTCTGGTAGAAGTGGTGCGAGAAGCACGTATTTTATTCTATTGTCTGGCACACCGCCATATTTCATGTTATAAAAGAATACTGCGAGTTGCAACCAGACTAGGCACTCGATTCTGTAAAGAATTTATATTTATAAAAGTAAGTAGGATTATGAACTGTAGGCTTATTCATTGAATATATCTGATTTAACTAACTGTGTAACTTATTTATGTTTAGTAGACAATCACCTCTGTACGACGTATTGGCATGGCTGGCAAATTATTGAAATATTGAGATTTAGATTATGAGTCCGCACCTACCGCAGCAGTCTTTGGAAACGATTTATTTACGAAGTCCGATTACTTCAGTTTTATTTCACGGTCAACTACGAGTAACATTGCCTTTATGAGAAAGCCATTGTCAAGCGTCTGATACCGAATAATTAAACGTCCACGTTCCAGATAAGCAAATATTTATTACAATTACAATCACAATCACCATCATACAGATAGAATAAAATTAATATTTAAACAATATTTTTATTTTATTTATTTTATAAGTCCTCCCTGGGGTGGTTGTCACCTTGGGGCCTGGTCTAACATTAACACATACGACACAGCCCCCTGACTATCTCGCTCTACTCGACCAGCAAGCCAGAGGGGCGTCGCATGGATAGATTCCGTGATCAGCACTACGGAACAACAGAACGACAGCACGAGTGACTCCTCATATACGTTATTCACGGACAGTATAGAATGCTCTGATCCTGTCGTATTCGATTGGCTTTCGCCCTTCTGGAGGTTATTTGAGAGCATGCTGTCCAGGCATTACATACACGTATCAAGGTGAATGTAGCCTTCGATATTCCTACTGCGTTAATAAGTCTTTCTACTCGGTACTCGTATATTGTTTATTCCCACTCGTAGACTCTGCATGTATTTTCATCGTGCGTATACCCTTCGTTACCGGAACTCCCGAACACACACTTCTTCGCACCAGCTCTTTTCCGATGAATAATAATCGCACTCGATATCCATTTATAATTTCTCATAAAAGGCAAGTAATTTGGATGATATTCCACACGATCGTATCTTTGTTTCCTGAATACAGTGTTCTGTGGTAGTAAAGAACACTGACAAGGAAGAATCAGTTAGTTTACTTACGTGTACGACCTTTAAAGCAAAATGTGTGAACACAAAGAGGTAATTACATAAAGAAAGTCTTATTTTTAAAGGAAACCACTGTTGTAATCGAAGTGAGGATGTTTTCTAATAACAATGAATCTGTTCCTCAACAATGGGATCACTATACGTAGGGGAACAGCACAGCTGGTAGTGTGGAAGCTTCTTGGCTGCTGCATTCGTCTATTTGTTGGTCTGAACATCGACGTGAGTTGCTACCTCGCAGAAAATTTGCTTCCTTTTTCTGCGTTCTGCAGGGGGAGTGAGTGTACTGATCTTGTAGAGTCATTTTTCCGCTGGGTACTTGCAATGAAGCGTATTCAGAGAGTCGGAGCAGATGGGAAGTTTCGTAGACCTAGTAAACCTCCTTTTCTCCATGGCCGTGAAGTTCATATCTACCTCCACTCTTTTGGTGACAATAGCTTGACGATCTGAAAAAGGCAAACCACAGGGGAGCCAAACGCTCTCTCCACGGTGCAGTGTAAACCGGCATGGTAATACACTAAGGTGACAAAAGTATGGTGGAACTGTCATTTGTACTCAGACGGTGCTTGTGAAAAGGTTTCCGACGTGACTATAGACGCACGACGGGAATTAACAGACTTCGAACACGTAATGACAGTTGGAGCTAAACGCATGGGACATGGCATTTCAGAAATTTTTAGGGAATTCAGTATTCTGAGATCCACAGTACTCTCAGAATGTGCTGAGAATAGCAAATTTCAGTCGTTACCTCTCGTCGGCGATAACGCAGTGACCGACGACCTTCATTTAACGACCGAGAGCAGCGGTGTTTGCGTAGAGTTGTCAGTGCTAACGGACAAGCAACACTGCAGAAAGTAATCGCAGAAATGAATGTGAGACGTGCGACGAACGCATCCGATAGGATAGCGTGGCGAAATTTGGCATTAATGGGCTATGGAAGCAGACGACCGACGTGACTGCCTCTGCTAAGAGAACGAAATTGCCTGCAGCGCCTCTCGTGGGCTCATGACGACATCGATTGGATCCTAGACGGCTGTAAAACCGTGGCCTGGTCAGATTTCAGTTGGTTTTCTGATGGTGGGGTGCGAGTGTGGCACAGACCCCACGAAACCATGGACCCAAGTTGTCAACAAGACACTGTACATGCTGGTGGTGGCCCCATATTAGTGTGGGCTGTGTTTACATGGAACAGACTGGGTTCTCTTGTCCAACGCAATCGATCATTGACTAGAAATGGTTATGTTCGGCTACGGAGACCGTTTGCAGCCTTTCGTGGACTTTACGTTCCCATACAACGACAGAATTTTTGTTAAAGACAATGGGCCATGCCACCGGGCCACAGTTGTTCGCAGTTGTATTGAAGAACATTGTAGACAGTTCGAGCCAACGATCTGGCCATCCAGACCGCCCGACATGACTCCCATCGAACATTTATGGGCCATAATCGAGAGGTCAGTTCGCGCACAAAATCCTGTTCCAGCAGCACTTTCGCAATTATGGATGGCTCAGTGTTTCTGCAGGGGACTTCCAACGACTTGTCGAGTCCATGGCACATCGAGTTGCTGAACTATTCCGGGAAAAATGATGTCCTGCACGATATTAGCAGGTATCCCATGAATTCTGTCTCAGCATATACTCGTAGTGGTCCCTTAAAATCATAGGAATGCGAGGTGTAATAGTGATGCTTTAGTAGTTGCAGGAGTAAGACATGCAGTACTCTCTGACTTCACGCAGACCGCTGCTGAAGGAGATCAGGCAGTCTGGAGAGACGCGGCTGGTGCTGGACTGCGACACGGACACGGTGCCCGAGGTGATGCGCCAGGCCGAGGAGATCAAGCTCATCGGCGTCTACCAGTCCTACCTCATCACCTCGCTGGTGAGTCACCGTTCCTCTTATTCTCTGATGTCATCACTGAGAATTTTTCTAATTTCTTCTCGTTCTGTGGAGCTGCCTTTCCCATTTCCACATTCCCATGTGGTGCAGGATATCAGTGGAAGGTGAGTTTTGCTGAAGGGATGTGCAAGTGTTGGTCCTGAACCAGCTGTAACTTAATTTTACGCTACTGGCCATTAAAATGGCTACACTAAGAAGCGTGGAATGTCAGATCCCTTAATCGGGCAGGTAGGTTAGAAAATTTAAAAAGCGAAATGGATAGGTTAAAGTTAGATATAGTGGGAATTAGTGAAGTTCGGTGGCAGGAGGAACAAGACTTTTGGTCAGGCGAATACAGGGTTATAAATACAAAGTCAAATAGGGGTAATGCAGGAGTAGGTTTAATAATGAATAGGAAAATAGGAATGCGGGTAAGCTACTACAAACAGCATAGTGAACGCATTATTGTGGCCAAGATAGATACGAAGCCCACACGTACTACAGTAGTACAAGTTTATATGCCAACTAGCTCTGCAGATGACGAAGAAATTGAAGAAATGTATGATGAAATAAAAGAAATTATTCAGATAGTGAAGGGAGACGAAAATTTAATAGTCATGGGTGACTGGAATTCGAGTGTAGGAAAAGGGAGATAAGGAAACGTAGTAGGTGAATATGGATTGGGGCTAAGAAATGAAAGAGGAAGCCGCCTGGTAGAATTTTGCACAGAGCACAACTTAATCATAGCTAACACTTGGTTTAAGAATCATGATAGAAGGTTGTATCCATGGAAGAACCCTGGAGATACTAAAAGGTATCAGATAGATTATATAATGGTACGACAGAGATTTAGCAACCAGGTTTTAAATTGTAAGACATTTCCAGGGGCAGATATGGACTCTGACCACAATCTATTGGTTATGACCTGTAGATTAAAACTGAAGAAACTGCAAAAAGGTGGGAATTTAAGGAGATGGGACCTGGATAAACTGAAAGAACCAGAGGTTGTACAGAGTTTCAGGGAGAACATAAGGGAACAATTGACAGGAATGGGGGAAAGAAATACAGTAGAAGAAGAATGGGTAGCTTTGAGGGATGAAGTAGTGAAGGCAGCAGAGGATCAAGTAGGTAAAAAGTCGAGGGCTAGTAGAAATCCTTGGGTAACAGAAGAAATATTGAATTTAATTGATGAAAGGAGAAAATATAAAAATGCAGTAAATGAAGCAGGCAAAAAGGAATAAAAACGTCTCAAAAATGAGATCGACAGGAAGTGCAAAATGGCTAAGCAGGGATGGCTAGATGACAAATGTAAGGATGTAGAGGCTTATCTCACTAGGGGTAAGATAGATACCGCCTACAGGAAAATTAAAGAGACCTTTGGAGATAAGAGAACCACTTGTATGAACATCAAGAGCTCAGATGGAAACCCAGTTCTAAGCAAAGAAGGGAAAGCAGAAAGGTGGAAGGAGTATATAGAGGGTCTATACAAGGGCGATGCACTTGAGGACAATATTATGGAAATGGAAGAGGATGTAGATGAAGATGAAATGGGAGATACGATACTGCGTGAAGAGTTTGACAGAGCACTGAAAGACCTGAGTCGAAACAAGGCCCCCGGAGTAGACAACATTCCATTGGAACTACTGACGGCCTTGGGAGAGCCAGTCCTGACAAAACTCTACCATCTGGTGAGCAAGATGTATGAAACAGGCGAAATACCCTCAGACTTCAAGAAGAATATAATAATTCCAATCCCAAAGAAAGCAGATGTTGACAGATGTGAAAATTACCGAACAATCAGTTTAATAAGCCACAGCTGCAAAATACTAACACGAATTCCTTACAGACGAATGGAAAAACTAGTAGAAGCTGACCTCGGGGATGATCAGTTTGGATTCCGTAGAAATGTTGGAACACGTGAGGCAATACTGACCTTACGACTTATCTTAGAAGAAAGATTAAGGAACGGCAAACCTACGTTTCTAGCATTTGTAGACTTAGAGAAAGCTTTTGACAATGTTGACTAGAATACTCTCTTTCAAATTCTAAAGGTGGCAGGGATAAAATACAGGGAGCGAAAGGCTATTTACAATTTGTACAGAAACCAGATGGCAGTTATAAGAGTCGAGGGGCATGAAAAGGAAGCAGTGGTTGGGAAGGGAGTGAGACAGGGTTGTAGCCTATCCCCGATGTTATTCAATCTGTATATTGAGCAAGCAGTAAAGGAAACGAAAGAAAAATTTGGAGTAGGTATTAAAATCCATGGAGAAGAAATAAAAACTTTGAGGTTCGCCGATGACATTGTAATTCTGTCAGAGACAGCAAAGGACTTGGAAGAGCAGTTGAACGGAATGGATGGTGTCTTAAAGGGAGTATATAAGATGAAAATCAACAAAATCAAAACGAGGATAATGGAATGTAGTCGAATTAAGTCGGGTGATGTTGAGGGTATTAGATTAGGAAATGAAACACTTAAAGTAGTAAAGGAGTTTTGCTATTTGGGGAGCAAAATAACTGATGATGGTCGAAGTAGAGAGGATATAAAATGTAGACTGGCAATGGCAAGGAAAGCGTTCCTGAAGAAGAGAAATTTGTTAACATCGAGTATAGATTTAAGTGTCAGGAAGTCATTTCTGAAAGTATTTGTATGGAGTGTAGCCATGTATGGAAGTGAAACATGGACGGTAAATAGTTTGGACAAGAAGAGAATAGAAGCTTTTGATATGTGGTGCTACAGAAGAATGCTGAAGATTAGATGGGTAGATGACATAACTAATGAGGAAGTATTGAATAGGATTGGTGAGAAGAGAAGTTTGTGGCACAACTTGACCAGAAGAAGGGATCGGTTGGTAGGACATGTTCTGAGGCATCAAGGGATCACCAATTTAGTATTGGAGGGCAGCGTGGAGGGTAAAAATCGTAGGGGGAGACCAAGAGATGAATACACTAAGCAGATTCAGAAGGATGTAGGTTGCAGTAGGTACTGGGAGATGAAGAAGCTTGCACAGGATAGAGTAGCATGGAGAGCTGCATCAAACCAGTCTCAGGACTGAAGACCACAACAACAACAACAACAAACAAGAAGAAATGCAGTGGATAAACGGGTATTCATTGGACAAATATACTAGAACTGATGTTATTACATTTTCACGCAATTTGGGTGCGTGTACAGGTACAGCTGCCCATGCAGCTTCAACACGATACCACAGCTCATCAAGAGTAGTGACTGGCGTATTGTGACGAGCCTGTTGCTCGGGCACCATTGACCAGGCGTTTTCAATTGGTGAGAGATCTGGAGAATGTGCTGGCCAAGGCAGCTGTCGAACATTTTCTGTATTCAGAAAGGCCCGTACAGGACCTGCAACATGCGGTCGTGCATTATGGTGCTGAAATGTAGGGTTTCGCAGGGATCGAATGAAGGGTAGAGCCACGGGTCGTAACACATCTGAAATGTAACGTCCACTGTTCAACGTGCCGTCAATGCGAACAAGAGGTGACCGAGACGTGTAACCAATGACACCCCATACCATCACGCCGGATGATACGCCAGTATGGCGATGACCAATACACGCTTCCAATGTGCGTTCACCGCGATGTCGCCAAACACAGATGCGATCATCATGATGCTGTAAACAGAACCTGGATTCATCCGAAAAAATGACGTTTTGTCATTCGTGCACCCAGGTTCGTCGTTGAGTACACCATCGTAGGCGCTCCTGTCTGTGATGCAGCGTCAAGGGTAACCGCAGCCATGGTCTCCGAGCTGATAGTCCATGCTGCTGCAAACGTCGTCGAACTGTTCGTGCAGATGGTTGTTGTCTTGCAAACGTCCCCATCTGTTGATTTAGGGATCGAGACGTGGCTGCAAGATCCGTTACAACCATGTGGATAAGATGACTGTGATCTCGACTGCTAGTGATATGAGACCGTTAGGATCCAGCACGGCGTTTCGTATTACCCTCCTGAACCCACCGATTCCATATTCTGCTAACAGTCATTGGATCTCGACCAACGCGAGCAGCAATGTCGCGATACGATAAACCGCAATCGCGATAGGCTACAATCCGACCTTTATCGAAGTCGGAAACGCGATGCTGCGCATTTCTCCTCCTTACACGAGGCATCACCAAAATGTTTCACCAGGCAACGCCGGTCAACTGCTGTTTGTGTATGAGAAATCGGCTGGAAACTTTCCTCATGTCAGCACGTTATAGGTGTTGCCACCGGCGCCAACCTTGTGTGAATGGTCTGAAAAGCTAATCATTTGCATATCACAGCATATTCTTCCTGTCGGTTAAATTTCGCGTCTGTAGCACGTCATCTTCGTGATTTAGCAATTTTAATGGCCAGTAGTGTATTAACGGTATGAAGTGTACAACTAATAGAGTGAATGCATATGACAAACAAACTTGGAGTTCGTGCTTAATTTTCCAAATGGCCTAACGTCTTGCGCAGTGACATAAATATTCGAGTAAATAAGCTTTCGCCCCGTAATAGCCTTCGGGCTATGATGAATATACAATCATGAAATCTTAACCTTGTATGGATACAGGATGTAACTAAATGCCCTTTACAGACTTTGAGGACACCAAAACAAGAAAGAAAAAATTGAGCTCTCATATGCACACTTTAAGAATTATGGGCACTTGTTCAATAGACGACATGTTTCACAGAAGCGAAATGCGTTCACCTTGGAAACTTCATTGCTGCGGGAAAAACAGCATCTGACAGAACCAAGCAAGCTTGAGGGTTAAGAGTAAAGTGGGCAATACTGTTGTCAAAAACCAGTACCGAGAGTGAATGGAACAAGATTGTTTCCACAAAGGATTCACAGTGCATACCGTAAACATTTACTCTGTGGTCCAGTCACATTAATGTGACCACCGCATATGTTCGCCGTTAACGTTCAAAAGCCATTCACACACGGCAGGTGGAAGCACTTGCACTGGAGCATGTCGGAGGGACGCGGAAAATAGTGCAGTCATCGGCGTAATGTGAAAACGGAGCGATTTATCTGACGTCCAGACGGGCATGATAATTGAGTTTCGGGCCAAAGGCGGAAGCATTTCCGAACCGGCTTAATTTGAAAAATATTCGGGTGCTGCTATGGCTAAAACAAACCCCACATGGCAAAACTGCGCTTTCACTGAGGAAACTGTGGTGGCAGTCGATGACATGGTTGAACGATGGCTGCGGAGGTGTGTACGGGCGAACAGACGTGGAACTACCCAAATGAACCAAGGAGCTACGAACAGCGTCTTCTGAACTACCGTTCAGCGAACGTTGCAGCGTATAGGCCTCCGCAGCACCTGGTTCATGCACCCATGTTGACTGCTGTTCATTGGCGACGAATGCTGGGCTGGAACTTGCGCACCAGTACCGCAAGATGGACGTCCACTGATTGGCGACAAGTGGCATTTTCGGATGAATCACATTTGATGCTCTGTCCGAAAGACGGCCGATGGCGTTTACGTTGGAAACATCTGGGAGCAAGGGGCACAGGCCAGAGGAGGAGCGGTATGATATGGGGAACGTTTTCGTGGAATTCCATGGGTGATCTCGTCGTTGTCGCTGGAAGGCACTGTGGATGTACGAAAGTATGCATCTATCACTGGTGACAGCATCTAGCCCCACGTGGAGGTTGTTGTTCATCGGCATGCTGGCATCTATCAGGAGGACAATGAAACATATCACACAGCTCTCAGCGTATGTGCGTGGTTCGAAGAGCACCAGGATGGGTTTACCGACTACCCTGGGCACCAGACTCCCTGGATGTAAACCCAATAGAATACCTGTGATACCACCTTGATCCGAATGTTCGTGCCATGAATTCTCTATCGAGTTCCACGGCCCTGGAGTCTACATGATTCCATATTCCTGTCAGAATATTCCAGAATTTCACTGACTCTCATCCTGAACGCCTCGCGCTGCAAAAACTGGTTACTCAGGCTTTTGACAGACGGTATATTAATGTGACTGGACAGTGTAAACTGGGACAAGAAGTCAAATGAAATTCAATTTATCTGTAATCAGTCACCGGTGATCATGGCTCCTTTACACCAAAACACCTAAATGTATCTGAACATCCTCCGAAATTGTGTTGGTAGATGTTGGGTTCACAGTAATGGTTCTACAACACTCCTATTCAGCTCGGTATGTTATGCTCTTGGAACAGTCTGTCGTTGGGTTCAACGATGTGTAGACAAAAATGGCAGCTCATTTAGCATACTATCAGTTTTGTTGTCCTACGAATTTACTTAACAATCATATACACTCCTGGAAATGGAAAAAAGAACACATTGACACCGGTGTGTCAGACCCACCATACTTGCTCCGGACACTGCGAGAGGGCTGTACAAGCAATGATCACACGCACGGCACAGCGGACACACCAGGAACCGCGGTGTTGGCCGTCGAATGGCGCTAGCTGCGCAGCATTTGTGCACCGCCGCCGTCAGTGTCAGCCAGTTTGCCGTGGCATACGGAGCTCCATCGCAGTCTTTAACACTGGTAGCATGCCGCGACAGCGTGGACGTGAACCGTATGTGCAGTTGACGGACTTTGAGCGAGGGCGTATAGTGGGCATGCGGGAGGCCGGGTGGACGTACCGCCGAATTGCTCAACACGTGGGGCGTGAGGTCTCCACAGTACATCGATGTTGTCGCCAGTGGTCGGCGGAAGGTGCACGTGCCCGTCGACCTGGGACCGGACCGCAGCGACGCACGGATGCACGCCAAGACCGTAGGATCCTACGCAGTGCCGTAGGGGACCGCACCGCCACTTCCCAGCAAATTAGGGACACTGTTGGTCCTGGGGTATCGGCGAGGACCATTCGCAACCGTCTCCATGAAGCTGGGCTACGGTCCCGCACACCGTTAGGCCGTCTTCCGCTCACGCCCCAACATCGTGCAGCCCGCCTCCAGTGGTGTCGCGACAGGCGTGAATGGAGGGACGAATGGAGACGTGTCGTCTTCAGCGATGAGAGTCGCTTCTGCCTTGGTGCCAATGATGGTCGTATGCGTGTTTGGCGCCGTACAGGTGAGCGCCACAATCAGGACTGCATACGACCGAGGCACACAGGGCCAACACCCGGCATCATGGTGTGGGGAGCGATCTCCTACACTGGCCGTACACCACTGGTGATCGTCGAGGGGACACTGAATAGTGCACGGTACATCCAAACCGTCATCGAACCCATCGTTCTACCATTCCTAGACCGGCAAGGGAACTTGCTGTTCCAACAGGACAATGCACGTCCGCATGTATCCCGTGCCACCCAACGTGCTCTAGAAGGTGTAAGTCAACTACCCTGGCCAGCAAGATCTTCGGATCTGTCCCCCATTGAGCATGTTTGGGACTGGATGAAGCGTCGTCTCACGCGGTCTGCACGTCCAGCACGAACGCTGGTCCAACTGAGGCGCCAGGTGGAAATGGCATGGCAAGCCGTTCCACAGGACTACATCCAGCATCTCTACGATCGTCTCCATGGGAGAATAGCAGCCTGCATTGCTGCGAAAGGTGGATATACACTGTACTAGTGCCGACATTGTGCATGCTCTGTTGCCTGTGTCTATGTGCCTGTGGTTCTGTCAGTGTGATCATGTGATGTATCTGACCCCAGGAATGTGTCAATAAAGTTTCCCCTTCCTGGGACAATGAATTCACGGTGTTCTTATTTCAATTTCCAGGAGTGTACAACCGTTCGCTCGACGAAAGATTCGTACCCAAAGACTAGAAAGTTGTACAGGTCACACCAATAATCGAGAAAGGTAATAGGAGTAATCCACTAAATTACAGGCGCATATCGTTAACGTCGATATGCAGCAGGATTTTGGAACATATATTGTGTTCGAACATTATGAATTACCTGGAAGAAAACGGTCTATTGACAAGGGTTTAGAAAACATCGTTCCTGTGAAACACAATTATCTCATTGTTCACATGAAGTGTTGAATGCTAGTGACGAGGGACTTCAGATCGATTCAGTATTCCTGGATTTCCGGAAGGCTTTTGACACTGTACCACACAAGCGCCTTGTAGTGAAATTGCGTGCTTATGGAATATTGTCTCAGTTATGTGACTGGATTTGTGATTTTCTGTCAGAGAGGCCACAGTTCGTAGTAATTCACGGAAAGTCATCGAGTAAACCAGAAGTGATTTCTGGCGTTCCCCAAGGTAGTGTTATAGGCCCTTTGATGTTCCTTATCTGTATTAACGATTTTGGAGACAATCTGAGCAGCCGCCTTCGGTTGTTTGTAGATGACGCTGTCGTTTATCGAATAGTAATGTCGTCAGAAGATCAAAACAAACTGCAAAACGATTTAGAAAAGATATCTGAATGGTGCTAAAAGTGGCAGTTGACCCTAAGTAACGAAAAGTGTGAGGTCATCCACATGAGTGCTAAAAGGAACTCAAAACACGATAACTGAGTCTAATCTAAAAGCCGTAAATTCAACTAAATACCAAGGTATTACAATTACAAACAACTTAAATTGGAAGGAACACATATAAAATGTTGTGGGGAAGCCTAACCAAAGACTGCGTTTTATTGGCAGGACACTTAGAAAATATAACAGACCTACTAAGGAGACTGCCTACACTACGCTTGTCCGTCCTCTTTAAGAATACTGCTGCGCGATGTGGGATCCTTACCAGATAGGACTGACAGAGTACATCGAAAAAGCTCAAAGAAAGGCAGCACGTTTCTTATTATCGCGAAGTGTGGGAGAGAGTGTCACAGAAATGTTACAGGATTTGGGCTGGACATCATTAAAAGAAAGGTGGTTTTCGTTACGACGGAATCTTCTCACCAAACTCCAATCACCAACTTTCTCCTCCGAATGCGAAAACATTTTGTTGACACCGATCTACATAGGGAGGAACGATCACCAAGATAAAATAAGGATAATCTGAGCTCATAAGGAAAGATATAGGTGTTCATTCTTTCCGCGCGCCATACGAGATTGGAATAATAGAGAATTGTGAAGGTGGTTCGATGAACCCTCTGCCAGGCACTTAAAATGTGATTTGCAGAGTAGATGTAGATGTAGATGTAGATGTACCTTATATGATAATATACCTAAACATGTAGTTAGTCTGGACATTATGCTCTTCGATTGAAGCAGTGCGAAATGAAACTGCTTGCTAGTTCTAGCATGATTACAGCTGTTTTCTAATTGATCAGGATAAATGCGAAACTGCAGAATAAAGGCAGGTGTCAATGTGGGAACGTTTTGCCGTAAGTGTAATGGTATTGCATGGCTTCGTCTTGATGTGCGATCTGATGTTTTCTCTGACATCATGCATAAAAAAACGAAGCCATTTGTAGATTTTCCGAACGTCTGCCTGGCCCAAGTCATAAGCATTTCGGCAAACAAACTAGTTTCCATCTTGAGGTAATTCCTGATGACTGCTTCTCTGCTCGGGTGGGCGTCCCATATACATCAGCCGTTACACCCTGCATCACACCGATCCCATCGCTATCCACGCAGCTGCGGCAGTGGGTGGTGGAGGTGGCGTAGATTAACGGCTGCAGCTCGCTCGTGAACGAGTCAGTACGAAGCAGTACTGGATGTGTGACACAGAACATAGCGCGAACTTAACTCCAATTACTAGCACAGTTTTAACATCATGTCTGCTTTTCCTTTCTCGTAACACTGTCGTTGCATGATGATAATAGAGTTCCATAGGCAGCCAGATGCAAACGTCGTAGAGGGAAGGTAGCAAGTTACATACAGCTAATACTGTTCGTTGGTAGTTAAGGAATGGAAAATCTCAAGTACATCCTTGTCAATGTAGACACGAAGCTTATTATTTCCTTTTATTGCTATAGTCTGACTGTAAACTAAAAAGCGAACACCGCTCGTGGTGGGGCAGAGGTCTTCCTCGGAAGAACGACACAGCTGCCGTTCACGGTGTCGAAGAAGCAACTTACTGTGCAGCACTGCAGTACAGCATTTTATTCTTTTCGTAAAATCTGTTCATGTACGTTTCTTGCAATATTTATATTCGTTACTGATGTCTGTATTTCGTTTGAAACGCATTTACTGAAAAATGACACTCTCACATATGAAGATAGTAACTGTTCTCGAAAGAACAGATACCATTGATGACCGTGCTGCTCCTCTAGAATAAATGATAATTAATTAAAATCCTCAGCTGCCGACAGGTGTTGTTGATATACCTAGATGGGGACAGCTAAAATGTGTGCCCCGACCTGGACTCGAACCCTGCAGTTGCGCTATTCATCTGTGTCCTCGGTGGCTCAGATAGATAGAACGTCTGCCATGTAAGCAGGAGATCCCGCGTTCGAGTCCCTGTCGGGGCACACATTTTCAGCTGTCCCCCTCGAGGTATATCAATAATACCTGTCGACAGCTGAGGGTTTCAATTAATTATCATTTACTCCCATATATGTCTGCACAATATGCCGCCATTGACTTAAATGACGGACTGTTATAGCGTCGGTATAACTTTGTGGATCAGCCCGTAGATGCTCCTTGTGACGTAGCTCGGTGGCGAGAACGTTGACTCGCTCTTCAGTTTGCAGGCAGAGCTATACCGCTGCTTAGAAACGATCGTTTTCTCGGGCAACAGTGTTCTCGTATTCATTAATTCGTATATCCTCTATACGTACTGTATGTGCAACATACATTTTCACAAAGGGTGGAAAAGGGGGGGAGGGTTGGTAGGAGCGGATATATGCCATCTCTGCGACGCGCCTGGTCAACACTCACAGCTCAAGGAGTACGTAAAGCAGACATACATTTATCCTTCTACAAATGCAGGTATGATGCTCGTAGGTAACGAGTGCTTAAATGATTTTATGTAGTCGAAACCGAAAACTAGTAGTTATTAATTTCATATTTCATATTTCTACCATCCTATGTGAACAATATTGTGTGTTAATTAACATTGACACAAGTCAGTTCCGGCAGAATTCTATCGACTGCTGCGCTCCCAACTAAGTTTCATAGTGCTTGTAGTATTAACGTTGTTGACATACTGTCAATCTCGTCGTCCAGACGCCAAGTGGTCGGCCCCTGTTGCAGGACACGCACACACTGGACCTGGGTCGCTACCAGCAGAGCGGCGCCAACATCACGACGCTGCGGCTCGTCCAGCCGGACAGCGAGCTCGTGCTGAAGAGCATGCAGGACTTCCAGTACCTGCGCACGGCGCAGCCCATCCACATCAGACCGGAGACTCTGCGGGTGAGGCTGCAGTGTAGGAAAAGAGATGTAGGCTACTTAGTAGGAGACCGTCTGTTCGTCGCAGTGTCACTTCGTTCACTTATTTGTGATCATAGTACAGTTCTTTCGATACAAGCATTTTAGAAATTTTAGTGTGAAATTTTGCGTGTGTTTCGCAAACTGACTAGTCGAGAACCAATATGTTGTTCATTCTTGCTTGCTTGCTTGCTCGTTAATTATCTTATATTTGTAGTGTTTAGACATGTTATCCAAAACAGACGTTCGCCACAGTAAATATTTGACGCATAAAACAAACAGCCCAAGCTGTGGCCACATAACTTTAGGTCTCGCTATGCGTGCCAGACAGCTAGCACGGTTTTACAAACGAGCTTGTGTTCAGTCGATATAACAAAGAACAAAGCTGTTAGTGGAAGCTACGTCTGTAAGGTTGATAAATATTCCAAAATCAATAACTTCTACAAGCAGAAAAATATGTATTTGAAAGAAACGTACGACGGAAGATTTTATAATTAAGGCTTTCCTTTATTATATCCGTTGTTGCTGCCTCTGATTACGAGGCCCGGGTTCGATTCCCGGCCGGGTTGGGGATATTCTCCGCCCTGGTACTGGGTGTTTGTGTTGTCCTCATCATTCCATCATCATTCATGAAAGTGGCGAGATTGGACTGAGTAAAGATTGGGAATTTGTACGGGTGCTGATAACCGCGCATCTTCACGATGCACGCTTTTCTGGCCACGCGTGTTCTTCATATCACGTCTCATTACCATCACATGTAATTCATCTGCACTCATGCAAGTTTATTTTGAGAAATGGAGATAAACTGCTGCGAACAATCCCTGAGATGATAAGGAGCAAAAAAGATCGTATGGACATGTGGCCAGAAATTTCCAATATAAAGATAGAAGATCTTTGACCGTGACTCTGGTATCAGCCCCAGGAAGGGGGCCCGCCATTATGGAGTAAGCCAGAGGACCGCGTGTAAAATTCTCCACCACCACTACCACAATCCTTATGGTTTACAGCGCAGGCTGGCGTTATTGCCTACGCACTTGCCTTCGCACCGACGATTTTGTCAGAACTTTTTGAGTGGGGCTATGTGACGCCGATGTAGACCGTGGGAGGTTTCACTGTCGTATAAAGTCAGTCTTGCCGTTAAATACATTTATTACGACAGCATTTCCAACAAAAACACATCTAATACGCTGTCGTAACTTCTTACCGCGAAAAATGACAATGACATATTTAAAATACTACGCAATAAGCCGGCTGTTGCGGCCGAGCGGTTCTAGGTGCTTCAGTCTGCAACCGCGCTACCACTACGGTCGCAGGTTCGAATCGTGCCTCGAGCATGGATGTGTGTGATGTCCTTAGTTGTTAGGTTTAAGTAGTTCTAAGTTCTAGGGGACTGATGACCTCAGATGTTGAGTCCCATAGTGCTCAGAGCCATTTCAACTACGCAATACTATCACGGAGTTGTAGCTATCTTAAGATCTAGATGCCAAGATGCAATGATCACACGCACGGCACAGCGGACACACCAGGAACCGCGGTGTTGGCCGTCGAATGGCGCTAGCTGCGCAGCATTTGTGCACCGCCGCCGTCAGTGTCAGCCAGTTTGCCGTGGCATACGGAGCTCCATCGCAGTCTTTAACACTGGTAGCATGCCGCGACAGCGTGGACGTGAACCGTATGTGCAGTTGACGGACTTTGAGCGAGGGCGTATAGTGGGCATGCGGGAGGCCGGGTGGACGTACCGCCGAATTGCTCAACACGTGGGGCGTGAGGTTTCCACAGTACATCCATGTTGTCGCCAGTGGTCGGCAGAAGGTGCACGTGCCCGTCGACCTGGGACCGGACCGCAGCGACGCACGGATGCACGCCAAGACCGTAGGATCCTACGCAGTGCCGTAGGGGACCGCACCGCCACTTCCCAGCAAATTAGGGACACTGTTGGTCCTGGGGTATCGGCGAGGACCATTCGCAACCGTCTCCATGAAGCTGGGCTACGGTCCCGCACACCGTTAGGCCGTCTTCCGCTCACGCCCCAACATCGTGTAGCCCGCCTCCAGTGGTGTCGCGACAGGCGTGAATGGAGGGACGAATGGCGACGTGTCGTCTTCAGCGATGAGAGTCGCTTCTCCCTTGGTGCCAATGATGGTCGTATGCGTGTTTGGCGCCGTGCAGGTGAGCGCCACAATCAGGACTGCATACGACCGAGGCACACAGGGCCAACACCCGGCATCATGGTGTGGGGAGCAATCTCCTACACTGGCCGTACACCACTGGTGATCGTCGAGGGGACACTGAATAGTGCACGGTACATCCAAACCGTCATCGAACCCATCGTTCTACCATTCCTAGACCGGCAAGGGAACTTGCTGTTCCAACAGGACAATGCACGTCCGCATGTATCCCGTGCCACCCAACGTGCTCTAGAAGGTGTAAGTCAACTACCCTGGCCAGCAAGATCTCCGGATCTGTCCCCCATTGAGCATGTTTGGGACTGGATGAAGCGTCGTCTCACGCGGTCTGCACGTCCAGCACAAACGCTGGTCCAACTGAGGCGCCAGGTGGAAATGGCATGGCAAGCCGTTCCACAGGACTACATCCAGCATCTCTACGATCGTCTTCATGGGAGAATAGCAGCCTGCATTGCTGCGAAAGGTGGATATACACTGTACTAGTGCCGACATTGTGCATGCTCTGTTGCCTGTGTCTATGTGCCTGTGGTTCTGTCAGTGTGATCATGTGATGTATCTGACCCCAGGAATGTGTCAATAAAGTTTCCCCTTCCTGGGACAATGAATTCACGGTGTTCTTATTTCAATTTCCAGGAGTGTATATTTAAGTTAAATGTAAAGCCATCCTGGAATAGCACTGAGAGAATGACGGTAATCTGTGTACCTTCCCGGACACGAGTTAATGTGAAATCCTTGCTCCTTTCCATGTAAGGATCGATCTTCGGAAGTGTGTCACTATAAATTACCTGATTAAAGGTATCTAGAGTGTTGTTAGGGGACACTAATATGGGTGTGGCCCCTTCGCCTTTATGACGGTTTGAAATCAGTCGAGACAGTCCCAGTGAGGTGGCAATGTCTGTGGAGGAATGGTAGCCCATTCTTCCTCAAGAGCCGAAACCAGAGAGTGTAGTGATGCTGGACACTAAGATCTCGAGTGCAGTCAACGTTGTAATTCAACCCAAAGGTGTTCCACAGGGTTATGGCCTGGAGTCTGGGAAGGCCAGTCCATTTCAGAAGCCGCGTGGGGTAGCTGTGTGGTCTTGGCGCCTTGTCACGGTTCGCGCGGATCCCTAACGTCGGAAGTTCGAGACCTCTCTCGGACATGCGTGTGTGTGTTGTCCTTAGCGTGAGTTAGTTTAAGTTAGATTAAGTAGTGTGTAAGGCTAGGGACCGATGACCTCAGCAGTTTGGTCCCATAGGAACTTACTACAAATTTCCAAAATTTCCATTTCAGGAATGTTATTCCCCCCAAACCATTGCCTCACTGTTGTTGCTTTATTACAGAGTGCATTGTCATGGTGATAGAATCAGTCATCGTTTCCGAACTGTTCCTCTTTTGTACATTATGGACAAATTTGTAAAATGTGCCCATATCCTTCTGCATTTAGAATTTTCTTAAACACAGTAAGAAGACCATCCTGGAACGACGTAAAACAATCCACGCCTTAACATCACCTCCTCCGTAATTCACTGTTGTGACTACACACGATGGCAGATATCCATCGGTTTCAGACCGGGTATAGCGTGACTCATCACTCCAAACTACTCCCTTCCAGTGATCCACTGGTGTGCAGTAGCGACGCTCTTTACACCTCCTCACGCGTCTCTTACAAGGGAACATCCCCATCGCACCCCCCTCAGATTTAGTTATAAGTTGGCACAATGGATAGGCCTTGAAAAATTGAACACAGATCAATCGAGAAAACAGGAAGAAGTTGTGTGGAACTACGAAAAAATAAGCAAAATATACAAACTGGGTCGTCCATGTGTAAGATAGGAAATATTAATGGAAATATGACGCGAGGAGCGCCGTGGTCCCGTGGTTAGCGTGAACAGCTGCGGAACGAGAGGTCCTGGGTTCAAATCTGCCCACCACTGAAAATTTTGCTTTCTTTATTTTCGCAAAGTTATGATCTGTCCGTTCGTTCATTGACGTCTCTGTTCACTGTAATAAGTTTAGTGCCTGTGTTTTGCGACCGCACCGCAAAACCGTGTGATTAGTTGACGAAAGGACGTGCCTCTCTAATGGGAACCGAAAACATTTGTTCGCAAGGTCATAGGTCAACCGATTCCTCCACAGGAAAACACGTCTGATATTTTGTATACGACACTGGTGACAGCATGTGCGTCACATGACAGGAATATGTTGTCGACCCACGTAACTAGTACACTTGGCGAATGGGTGAAAAGTTTCTTCTACCTTGCCCGATTTAGGTTTTTCTTGTGGATGTAATAATCACTCCAAAAAAAGTTATGAAAACATAAGAGTTTTTCACATAAACTGAAAATAAAAAGTTAAAATTTTCGGTCGAGGGAATATTTGAACCAAGGACCTTTCGTTCCGCAGCTGTTCACGCTAACCACGGGACCACGGCGCTCCTCGCCTCATATTACCCTTAATATTGCTTATCTTGCGCATGGACGACCCAGTTTGTATATTTTGCTTATTTTTTCATAGTTCCACACAACTTCTTCCTGTTTTCTCGATCGATCTGTGTTCAGTTTTTCAAGGCCTATCCACTGTGCCAACTTATAACTAAATCTGAGGGGGGTGCGATGGGGATGTTCCCTTGTTAGCATGAAATACAGAAAAGTGGGGCTTATGAGGAGCTGATCGACCGTTGCAAGTGATTCGTTTTAACACCATACGCACAATTGTTATGCCAGTTAGTTGGCTGATACGCTCTGCAACTCACCAGTGATTCCTTCCGCTGATTTCGTGCGATTTTTATAGTCACCTTCTACAATGATCAATGATACGTGTCTGCCAGTGTAGGAGGCCTACCTGGTCTTGGTTAGCTGTGACTGTTCCTTCGTGTTTCCACTTCAGTCACATCATCAATAGTGGACTTCGGCAGCTTTAGAAGGATTTGTTACTCATGTCAGTTGACATCCAGTGACCAGTCCACGTTCGATGTCACAGAGCTCTCCTGATCGCCTCATTCTGCCGTTGCTGCTTCTCTGGTGACAACACAATACTCATTGCGTCCTTTTATGCTGACGTCAAGTAGTAAACTGCGGTTTACTCAGGGTTAGCTTTATTATTATTATTTTCGATTATTCCCTTTTGAGAGAGCGATTGAACTTGAGTAGTCATGATTTCTTCTTCTTTCTTCGTTCTTCCCAAATTCTCTTCATACGTTCACTGCGTTCTCTCTTGCGTTCTTCTGACCACCTTTTTCCCTTTCTGTTCTCCGTATGTTCTTGTTAAAGTGTGTGTTTCTATATGATGTTTCTTAACTGTTCTCTATTGTTTATGTCGTCTTGTATGATCCCCAGATCTTTAATGTCTTCTTCTGCTTCAGTGATCCACTTTGTCTTGTTTTTGCTCTTGTTTACTATCTCAAAGATTTTTCTTGTGAGCCTGCTTTTATTCATCCTGCTGATATGGCCATAAAATTTAATCCTTCTATTTCTAATGGTGTCTGTTATTGTTTCTGTGTCTTTGTAAATCTCTCTAGTTGGCCTCTTCATCCAAATTCCTTCCACGAAACACTGGTCCATATATTCTCCTCAGATTTTTTCTTTCCTGCTTTTCAATCTCTCTCATCTTCGTATGACCATGAATCACTGCAATTTCTGCAGCATAAAGTACTTCTGGTAGGACTGCTGTGTTGTAATGCCTTAGTTTCGCATTGACAGAAAGAAATTTCTTATTATAGTGATTCCAAATGAGCTTATATGCTTTTTGTAATCTGGAGATTCTATCTTTATTGGCTATTTAGTTCAGTCGTGATGCCGGCTGGGGGTGGCCGAGCGGTTCTAGGCGCTACAGTCTGGAACCGCGCAACCGCTACGGTCGCAGGTTCGAATCCTGCCTCGGACATGGATGTGTGTGCTGTCCTTAGGGTAGTTAGGTTTAAGTAGTTCTAAGTTCTAGGCGACTGATGACCATAGATGTTAAGTCCTATAGTGCTCAGAGCGATTTGAAGCATTTTTCAGTCCTGATGGCTGGATTATCTCTCCCAGATATATGAAATGGGCAACTTGTGCCACTTTCCCGTATTGAGTAGTAATGAGGAGATTATCTACGTGTTTGTTTTCCATATACTGTGTTTTCTTGTAGGAGATTTGTAGCCTAGTTTTATGTGAGATTTCATGTAGCTTTACCAATGCAAGTTTGGCTTCCTCTCTACTTTTCCTTAGAATCGCAAGGTTGTCCGCGAAAGCCAGACACTTCAACCTAATTCTCTGCTCTTTTTTAATCCCAAGGGTTAGCTTTATATTTTTTGACCAGATAGTATAGTTACTAGGGTATCATGTTTATTTCTACGTACTGCCTGTTTTGTATTGTTTTAGTAGTTGCTGTGTAGCAGGCACAGGGTGACAATTATAGAACTATACAAAAAAAGAAAAAAACGTAAATTAGTCATGACCTGCGGCGTGCACACACTTTAGTCAACATGTAAACGTCATTACAGGTATGCGGATTTAGGTTATGACATGTTTGATATGCGTGCCATCATTGGCGATGATGCGCAGCCGAATAGCGAAATTCTGTGTCACCCGCTAAAGTGTCGGAGCATCGATGCTGTCGATGATCTCATGAATGGCTGTTTTCAGCTGAGAAATGGTTTTGGGGCTATTGCTGTACACCTGGTCCTTAACATCGGCCCACAAAAAGGAGACGCATGTGTTCAGATCCGGAGAATCTGGCGGCCAATCGAGGCCTATGCCAATGGCTTCTGGGTACCACAGAGTCAGAATGAGGTCCCCAGAGTGCTCCTCCAGGACATAAAAAACTCTCCTGCTTCGATGGGGTCGAACTTCGTCTTACATGAACCACATATTGTCGAAATCTGGGTCACTTTGGATAGTGGGGATGAAACCATCTTCCAAAACCTTACCAAAATCGGTAATCACTGTGCCATCAAGGAATATCGCACCGATTATCCCGTGACAGGACACTGGCACCACACGGTCACCTGTTGAGGGTGAAGAGACTTCTCGATAGCGAAATGCGGATTCTCAATCTCCCACACGTACCAGATTTGCTTATTGACGAACGTATTGAAATGAAAGTGGGATTCGTAGCTAAACCAAGCCATCAAAGTCCTGTTCGTCAATTCTATGGACAATAGTGTTGGCGCCGGCCGCTTTGGTCGAGCGGTTCTAGGCGCTTCAGTCCGGAACTGCGCTGCTGCTACGGTCGCAGGTTCGAATCCTGCCTCGGGCATGGATGTATATGATGTCCTTAGGTTAGTTAGGTTTAAGTAGTTCTACGTCTAGGGGACTGATGACCTCAGATGTTAAGTACCATAGTGCTCAGAGCGATTTGAAGCATTTGGATAGTGTTGGCGAAACACAACCGCTGTTCCATGGCGCTGGGGATTAATGGCTGATGGGTTTGAACTTTGTGTTGGGAGAGATGCAGGTCTTCAGCAACAATTTGTCGCCTCATATGCAGCTCGTCTGATCGATTTCCTGGAGCTGGTCTGAAACACAGCGCGTGTATTTCGGATGTTTTCAGGCGTTTTCACCCTTTTTGGACGACCAACATTGCCAACTCTGTCATCAGAACACTACCTGTTCTTTGAAACCTGCGAATCAGATTCACGGTTGTTAGCACACTTGGACCGATTGTGTTCATCATGAACTCGGTGGCAAACTTCCTTTGAGTCGCAGCTGGGCTGTTATTACTCTCACAGTAGGCCTCCACAAGCGCTATACGTTCAGGCACCGTGAAGTTTTCACGTGAAAATAGCCGACAACAACAATTAGACTCGTGCGCATGCGCATACTAACTTCCATCATGCCTCGCGGCCATCCGTGCAGTTTGAACGTTATAACCGTCCAGAAATTAAGACGATCTTATTTCATGTGGTTCAGTAATTGTCACCCTGTAAGACGTGTGATGGTGAGGTTACGACGAAGTGTCGTTGCGTCAGACGGAGACGGCGCTGGTGTTCGACGCGGTGCACGTGCTGGCCAACGCGCTCTTCAAGGGCAGCACGGCGCAGCCGGTGCGCGAGCAGCGCCTGCCCTGCCACGGCGACGTCGGCGCCGTCTGGGACCACGGCATCGGCGTGCGCGAGTTCATCCGCGACGTGAGTGCTAGTGCTCCGCCTGTCTGTCGGCGCACCGCCGCTCCCCACAAGGCAAACTTCCCATCGCATCCTCCCCTCCCCCACCCCACACACACAGATTTAGTAGTAAGATGGCCCAGTGGATACCGAATGCAGATGAAGCATGAAAACGGGAAGAAGGTGTACTGAACAGTAGAAAAAAGAAGCAAAATACGTTCAGCTAACGGTGCAAGTTCAAGATGTGCTACATCGAGCGAATTTCAATAGCCATGTCGTTGTGGTTCTGTGGTAACAGTGTTGGAGTGCGCATGGGCAGATCCGTGTTCAAATCTATCTCGTGATTCTTTTTTTTCCCACAAAATTACGAACTCTTCGTCCGGTCATTGACATGTCTGTCCCCTATATACAAATTTGTGTCTGTGTCGTGGTGTAATGTTCGTTTGCAGCAGCGAGGTGTTAGGAAGGGACCTGCAGACATACATAATCCTATTTGTTCTACACAAGTGCCATATGTTATGACTTTTGCGTCCCGTTGTGGAAGTTTTAATTCGTGAATTCCTTTGTTGTAACATAGGTCACACCCATATATTTGTTGTTTTCATTTCTGTGAGAGGTCTATGCAGCGTCTCGCCTGCTGTCACTATTCATCACATCTACATCTACATGGATACTCTGCAAATCACATTTAAGTGCCTGGCAGAGGGTTCATCGAACCACCTTCACAACTCTTTATTATTCGAATCTCGTATAGCGCGCGGAAAGAATGAACACCTGTATCATTCCGTACGCGCTCTCATTTTCCTTATTATATCTTGGTGATCGTTCCTCCCTATGTAGGGGCATAACGTGACAACTGTGGCTATTAGATATTATTTTTACACGCAGCAACACAAGAAACTGAACTTTTAAAGCACACAGATGATATAATAAAATTCGCTCCTGGTTAGGAACTCGTAAATGACAAACGCGGTTACTTCCCTGTTGCTGCGTCTGTCTCGGTCGGCTACTACTGCATGACTCTCCGCCATTCACTTGTGACGGCAATATATTCTTACCACATGACTGATATTCTATAACCATATAATCAATGTACAGTATGACAACTGTCAAGACTACAGAAGGAGAACAGATACGTCAATGAGCAGATGAGAAGTTCATAGTTTCCTAAAAAGAAAAAAAAATGAAATTGAGCAAGACGGCAGTCTGAACACGGATCTCCGGCTTTGCAGACCAACACGGTGACCACACAACGACGACGCCATCGCTCTAGTAATTCGCTCTGTGTTGCATATCTCGAGCTTAGACTGTTCACTGTTTCCATTTTGCTTCATTTTTCACAATTCAGTACACATCTTTCATGTTTTTAAGCTTTGTTTGTGTTCAGATTTTGACGGCCACCTCATGATTAAATCCGACGGGGTGCGATGAGGAGTTTCTTTTGTCAGCATCCACATCTGATAGCTGCAGCAGCTGTTCTTTTAGATGCAGGGACCCTCGACGCCCACTATTGCGTTGTGACCACCAGGTATGTTCTGGTGTCACCTTTGTGAAAGGGTAGCTGCATCCAAGAAGTCGGAAGATGTTGCTCTGCTATGTGCACCATTCTTCTGGGTTCGTGCAGTCGTTAATATAGAAGACAGTTGAAGTGGTAGACAAACGAATGTTCAAATTAGTATGCAGAAACAATGAGGCTGTATACATGCCATCGGAGGAAATAACAACCACACAATACGGAATATAGCAACGGCAGACAGACGCGAGAAATATCGCACAGTCAGGTTGACATCTCATGCATCCAAACTAAGATTGCTGACTATGATAATGTACAGACGAATGGAAAAGTGACTGAGGAAGTACTGCGTAACTATCAGTTTCACTTTAGGACAGGTAAAGATGCCAGACAGGCAGCTCTGATGTCACGCTTGATAATGGAATCAATATTAAAAACAGATCAGAAGACTTTCTATTGATTTATCGATGTAGAGAAATAGATGAAGCATCTCATAGGGTGCAATGTTTTTTTAAACCTGCAGAAAAAACAAGTGACCACTGAGGATAAAAACGAATAATGTGCAATGTGTACAAGATCGAAGAGAGAACAGTTAGGATACAATACTAAAAGAGAAGTTATCGGAATAAAAGAGCGTACAGCTTCTCCTACAAACTGCATACTGTAGAAGCGACGAAGTAAAAAAAGAAACATTCAGAAATGGCATTAACTGAATTTTCGGTCAGTACTTGGCAGAACATGATAATAATATTAAGAAGGAAAACACTTCTCAATTTCACGCAACCTTAGTGTTTTCTCCTTGTTAATACTCAGAAACTGGTTAAAGTTCTGGATACCAGTGAAAGGAGAGGAACAATTACAGGGAATGGGATAGTCTTCTAAACACAGAGTATCTATTGAGACTGAACCAAAGAAAGATGAAAGTATGAATGAGCAACGAAAATGAGGTTAGGGAGACACATATTTAGGGACAATATAGTAGACGAAGTGATGGCATTCTGCTTCACAGAATAAACTACCACATGACGGATGAAGCAAGGAACCTATAAGGAGCCGGTTAGCACCGGCAAAGGGAGCAGTCTTTGCTGAAAGATGCGTGCTTCTATCAAAACCGGAAATGAAGAAATTGGAAGCATTTGAGATGTTGTGGTACAGTAGTACGCTAAAAACTAAATGCAGAGATAAAATACGAAATAACGAGCTTTTTAACAGAAGCGGTGAGGAAGGGAAAGGATAGGGTTATAGGGCATATGTTAAGACATCAGGGGACAATTTCCATAGTACTAGAGTGAGCCACAGACGCCAAAAACGCTAAGGCACGACAGAGATTGATATGTATTCAACAAACAATTGAGGATGTCGGATGCATGTGGTGTTCTTTGGTCAGGTTTCTACAGAACGTTCTCCATTTCACACAGCAAATACTTCGTTTTACAACATTTTTCACTCTTTAAACCTTAGCATGGCTTCATGAGTTACTCCAAAATATGGTTCTTATGTCATTATGGAATGAAAGTAAACATTTATAATTTTACGTATCATCTGCGTGAGACAAGATTCGCATCGATGAAAAGATTTCAGTAGGTGTTTCAACAGTTCAGTATTGTGCTTGTCCCATCTGTATTTATTATCACGCTGTAACCCCAAGAATTTAATTCTATCTACGTCTTCTAAAATCTTGACAGAATATATTTGACGTAAGCTTGTTCGACACGTGTTAGAGTAAGGTAAGCTAAATGAATGGGCCCTAAAGGGGTAGTACATATTTTACAATGCATGTTTAATTGCAATGGTGAATAAATAATAGTTATAAGGTACATACTTCAAGATCTACTCTTCTTCATTGTAAATAGCAGAATTTAAAATGTTGAAATCGTAAATGGGGCTGCGTCTGTCATTGTAAACTGTCATGTAATTGTGTATTACGTAGAATATAACATTTTTTATTTGCTCCAATAATGCTTACATGCATTTCCCACAGCAGAATTGGTTACGACGAGCATCCCACACAAATTTCTTGAAGCCACACCTTGCACTTATCACACCCGATACATTTCCTTTTCTTAGCAGATCTCGGGTCGTAATATTTAATGTTCCAGAAACCACAAGGTATGTTTTATTCCTCCGACTCAGCTTTAGGTGATGATGAAGATGAATTCTCTTCTGGATCTCAAGGTTTCTATTGAACATCCAGAGCATTTCTGCAACCCTAGATCTTCTTTCTTTGGGAGTTTTCAAAATGCAATTTTCGCTTCTCTCTTGTAAGATTGAGATGAACTAGTGTACTCAGATGGCAAACCGAATTTTTCTCTTTACAGGCACGTGTGGTACCAATGGTTTTCGTTGGGGATGGCAAAACGGAAGAAAACTATAATGGTGTTCGTGAACTCAGGCTTTCTGAATTTCTTGGAGGACTAAAAGTTGCAGGGTCTGGGTTTAATTCTGATTCTATGGTAACAGAGTAGGAAACATCATTCAGGAATGTGGACAAAGGAAGTAATTTGCTTGCTGGTATTTTGTTGCGATTGAAGGGGAAAATTTCCGTGCACACAAATCCCTTCATTTCATTTCCTACATTAGTTCTATGTTTCCATGCTGCGTCGAAAATTTTGCCAAAAACAAATTTTGTAATGAAGGTTGAGTGATTATTGTGTGTACTTAGGCTACATAAATACTTTAGTAAAGAAGAAATAATGCATATTATACTCCATTTCAGGAAGCACACAAAGGCTGATTCAAATAACCCCATTTTAATAAATGAAAAGCACCAGTTTGCTTTTGTTCTACAATATTACTTTTATTGTTAACCGGTTTTCGGCTTATAAGGCCATCTTCAGACGTTTACTGAGTATTATCACCAAAGAAGTTAAATGTTAGCAGACAACATGGGAAGAGAAGTAACACATCTAGACTGAAGTAGAAACATACAGTAAGTAACATCTTTGCAATGAAATAATAAAAACTGAACAGTACACAAATAACAATGGAGTTGACAGGAAAACCTTCAGCACAAAATAAGAATAGCATGCCTACATAACAGTTTCTATTAATAAACAAAACTAATAAAATAAAACAAAATTAGTACTAGACAAGGCTGCATCAGGAGGTATGAAACATGGAGAGTGATACACAACCAATTAAAAGAAGAGACAGTTGTCAATGTAAATACAGAATACATAAGGATCTTAAGCAATATCAATAAGATAAACAGAAATTAATAAATTCAGGAAAATGGAGGTGTTTGAGGGAACCTACAGTTTGAGAGTGTGGTGGTATTGCATTTTAACATTAACATTATAATCAAAGCAGTGGCTGTGTACCAGTTTTCATTAAATAAATGAGCAAAGTAAAATATGAACAGTAATTGGTGAGACAACTACAAGGGGTGTTAAACATGGACAGTAATACGAGTTAAAAGAAAGCCTTAACTATTGAAACTGCAGTCTATGTGGAATACAAAGACAATTTCAGCAAATAAAACAAATTAATGAATACCGGAAAATGGGAATATGTAGGAAGAGAGAGAGTGGGAAGTAATGAACAACAAAGATGATTATATGAAGTTTAGGAGAGGGGAAGTGTTGAGTTGTGTCTGGTCATTTAAGATGAGATCTGGACTGTGAGCAAGATGTTTGTTAATTTCCAGGGCTTCCAGCAGGTTGAGTTTATGGCCTTTGTTTGCTAAGTGAAGTACATGGGACACTGGCTGGTAGTTATGACCCTCACTCAGTACATACTCAGCAAATGCAGTCTGAATTCTGCAACCTCCAGCTGCGTTCATGTTCAGGCAGCCTAGTTGATATGTCTCTGCCTGATTGACCAATTTAAAATTTGTCACAATCAGAACAGGTGAATTTGTATACCCCACTGTTGGCTAATAACTGGATCTTGTCTTTGCTATTAAAAACACACTGGGCTGTCGTGTTCCTGACATAGTAGGGAAGCCTATACTTGCAGGATTTCAGTGCTTTGGCTACAATCTGCGATACCTGACCTAGAAATGGTAGTGTACACCATTTTTTGCAGACATTGGATGGGGAAGCAGGTGGGGCATAGAGGAGGGGTATAATTTTCCGTTTTTGTTTCCTGTGCAAGATGTGGTCAATAAGAACTGGATTGTAGCCATTGGCTGTGGCAATAAATTTTATTGTATCTAACTCTGCTTTAAAATCATCTCTGGACGTGGGGATAGATATGAGACGGTGTACCATTGAGTGGAAAGCTGCATGTTTGTGAGCTATGGGGTGTTGTGAGCAAGAAGGTATTACTGTGTCTGTAGTTGTTTTTCTGTAAATTTTGAAGCAATGTGTGTATGTACTAATGTCAATTGTGAGATCTAAGAAGTTTATGGATTTGTTGCCAATTTCCATAGTGAACTGGATATTTTTATGTTGACTGTTTAGGTTTTTCAAGAATGTGTTGAGTTGTCTTGTAGTACCAGTCCACATATACAGGACATCATCTACATATCTAAACCAGTATTTGATATTTGCACTCAGAGGTTCTGATTTTAGAAAATTTTGTTCAAAATGGTCCTTAAATATTTCAGCCAACAGTGGACTAAGAGGGGAACCCAAAGCTAAGCCATCTAATTGTTTATAAAGAGTCCCTTGGAACTGGAAATAGTTCTGTGCGAGGCATGTCTGTGTAGCCAGTCTCAAGTTATTAAATTCCACAGGATTGAAATTAGACTTGTGCATCAGAATATCAATGCATTATACTACTGGTATGTTAGAAAACAAACTGCTGTCATCAAAGGATACTAATTTATCACTGTGTGAGACAGATATACTTTTAACTTGTTTACTAGGTCCACAGAGTTTGAAATACCATGCTTTGGTTTGAATTTAGTCTTGCTCTTAATTAGGACATCCAGTTTACTGGCTAGTTTGTAAGATGGAGCAGTGAATGATGATACAACTGGACGAAAAGGAACATCTTGTTTATGCAGTTAGGAAGCCCATACATTCTACGAGGCACTGGGTTCATATTACTTAACAGTTTTGTTTCAAATATAGAGAAGCCGAAAACCGGTTAACAATAAAAGTAATGTTGTAGAACAAAAGCAGACTGGTGCTTTTTATTTATTATAAGATTGTTCTACCAAGGACCGACGGAAGATTCTGTTAATAGCCCCATTTTCTTATTATTTTTTAAATGTAAGCAGTTGTTTAAATTTATAGCAGATGTCACTAGTTGTTCTGTTGACCTAGAGAGCCTACCCTACACAGAGGGAGAGAGTGGCCAATGGTGACAGCGTCGCTGATTGGCTGAGAGCCGAGGAGGCCATGTTTTTACCAAACTGACGCTGACTTGCTACGAGTATAAATAGATATTGCGTATGATTCTGTACTACTGGTTCTCTTCAACGCTTCAAACGCCATAGTATAATTACATACAGGTTGTAATACGGTAGGTATTGAAGGACTTTTGCATGTTCTCTGTCGATTATATTTATGTAAATTACCTTACATTCACTATGTTGCTCGGATCTATGACGATACTTTTAGAACTTCACAGCAATTTTATAGGCAAAATGTTTATTTAAAGTTATTTACTGAGTGTCACCAATAATATGAATTACAAAATCATTAAGGACAGTCAAGAGGAATGCCTGGTTGCTCCCCTGTTGGGTGCAAAAACCGATGTGAAGTTGGATGTATGATGCTCGTTGTAATCCGAAGGTCGGAATCCTGCTCAACCCAGGTTTTCTTCAAACGTTATTTTCTAGACTTGTAATGGTCCGTGAGTGACACGATGTGTTTTAACATGTATACGGAACCCTAAGTCTACGTACTTCCGATTGGCGACTCGCACTTGGCTCTGTAGTCTAGGCTATTCACATTCCTGTAAATTATAATTATCGTGTGGATATTCAGTTTCCTATTTTGAATTACTTTCTGCTGTTTCAGTAGAGTACCTAAGTGTTGATATTTTCCCATTTTCTGTGGTACAGAGTTCCTAAAAGTGTGTACAGAATGACGTGTTTTGCCAGCACAAGAAAATGTTATAAGATAGACACACACTTAAAATACATTATGTTGGGACGGAAAGACACAATAGTTTACCAATTTCAGCGATGAATATCCGCACAGAAAAATCTGAAATGGCATCATGTACTCTGAGCAACATGAAATGAAACTTCTTTTTCTTATTAATCAATTCTCAATGTTTATATAGCATCATAAAATACAGCTATTGAAGTTCAGCAGACATACACACTGCTTCACGATACTGCCATTTGCTCACAAATTTATTAGGCCTATATAAACATAGACGAATGGCATTGGTTTTAATCATGTACCGAGTATTGAGCTAGAAGATCTGCTTTGGTCTCATGCGTCAAACACTTGTCTTCATTCACTCGTGAAGTGGCTGGCTTTCTGCTTGCGTTGCTACCTAATTTCACGTCACGCGCGCAATCTGGTAAAAACATGTCGGACACGGGCCGATTGGCCACTCTCTCCCTATATAGGGTCTCTATGTTCACCGGCCTCGTGGATGCTATACAACTGGATTTATAAATAACATTTATACATTTCAGCAATACGCCTGAGCGTAATATTGTATGGCGGGTTGTTATAAGCAGTACCATCTTATTTCTTCTGTTTCGTTGTGGATGATTGCTGCCTGTATTAAATATATCTGGAAAAAGCTTCTTGCCGTTTGTGCACGACTTGTCTAGCAATGGTTCTGAAACATAACAGCGCCCGAGCTTCACATGCGGGCTGAGCGGTAGAATTTGTCCTTATTTCTGTCAACATAGCCCCATGATTCAGAAAGACCCACCGTACTCTGTGCATTCTGATTCGCATACTGTGTATCTTTTAGAAGTTTATTGACTAACAAATCAATAGAAACCATTTAAAAATGCACATTAAAATTTCGTTTGCAGCTCTCCATAAAACCACACTTGACTTGGTAAGATTTATGTAGCATCCCTCACAAATGTTAGTGCGAGAAATTGTATGGATTTCCTTTTTTTTCTGTGTAAAACACGTGTTAATCGTGCCTGTTGCACTACGAAATAATCAGTCTACCCTGCAGTAATCATTTTTCACGACGTCTGCTGCGTCACCAGCGCTCAGAATGTGTTGTGCCAGTAGTGCAGCGCCGTGTGGCTGTGTGGACGCAGATGCGGCACGAGGGCCTGTCCGGCGACATCCTGTTCGACGCGAGCGGCTCGCGCGTGCACTTCTCCCTGGACGTGCTGGAGTCTTCGTCCAGCGGCTTCCAGCGCGTCGCCACCTGGACTCCGCAAGAGGGCTTCCTCTCGAGCCGCACCGAGACGCAGGCGCAGCGAAAGACGCAGAGCATCATAGAAGGCCGACACCTCATCGTCTCATCCCGCCTGGTCAGTGCGTGTGCGCTCTCCTCATGACAGTCTGACACTACACTAATATTTGCCGACAGGTCCGAAGCTGCGGGCATGACTTCTTCACAAATTCCCTAAGAAAATCAGTCATCATCCCAAAGACAGGGTTGCACATGGTGCTTTAGAGCACTAGGTGCTATTTTGTTGTTCCTGATCTATATTAACGACATAGGAGACAATCTGAGTAGCCTTCTTAGACTGGATTCGTGATTTCCTGTCAGGAAGGTCGCAGTTCGTAGTAATAGACGGCAAATCATCGAGTAAAACTGAAGTGATATCAGGTGTTCCCCAGGGAAGCGTCCTGGGACCTCTGCTGTTCCTGATCTATATAAATGACCTGGGTGACAATCTGAGCAGTTCTCTTAGGTTGTTAGCAGATGATGCTGTAATTTACCGTCTAGTAAGGTCATCCGAAGACCAGTATCAGTTGCAAAGTGATTTAGAAAAGATTGCTGTATGGTGTGGTAGGTGGCAGTTGACGCTAAATAACGAAAAGTGTGAGGTGATCCACATGAGTTCCAAAAGAAATCCGTTGGAATTCGATTACTCGATAAATATTACAATTCTCAAGGCTGTCAATTCAACTAAGTACCTGGGTGTTAAAATTACGATCAACTTCAGTTGGAAAGACCGCATAGATAATATTGTGGGGAAGGCGAGCCAAAGGTGGCGTTTCATTGGCAGGACACTTAGAAGATGCAACAAGTCCACTAAAGAGACAGCTTACACTACACTCGTTCGTCCTCTGTTAGAATATTGTTGCGCGGTGTGGGATCCTTACCAGGTGGGATTGACGGAGGACATCGAAAGGGTGCAAAAAAGGGCAGCTCGTTTTGTCTTATCACGTAATAGGGGAGAGAGTGTGGCAGATATGATACGCGAGTTGGGATGGAAGTCATTAAAACAAAGACGTTTTTCGTCGCGGCGAGATCTATTTACGAAATTTCAGTCACCAACTTTCTGTTCAGAATGCGAAAATATTTTGTTGAGCCCAGCCTACATAGGTAGGAATGATCATCAAAATAAAATAAGAGAAATCAGAGCTCGAACAGAAAGTTTTAGGTGTTCGTTCTTCCCGCGCGCTGTTCGGGAGTGGAATGGTAGAGAGATAGTATGATTGTGGTTCGATGAACCCTCTGCCAAGCACTTAAATGTGAATTGCAGAGTAATCATGTAGATGTAGATGTTTGCAGATGATGCTGTCATTTATCGTCTTCTAAAGTCATCAGATGACCAAAATAAATTGCAGAATGATTTAGATAAGGTATCTGTGTGGTGAGAAAAGTGGCAATTGACCCTGAATAAGGAAAAGTGTGAAGTTATTCACATGAGTACTACAAGAAATCAGCTAAATTTCCATTACGCGATAAGTCACACAAATCTGAAGTCTGTAAATTCAACTAAATACTTAGAGATTACAATTACAAATAACCTGAATTGGAACGATCACATAGATAATATTGTGGGTAGAGCAAACCAAAGAGTGCGATTCATTGGCAGAACACTTCAAAGGTGCAACAGCTCTGCTAAAGAGACTGCTTACACCACGCTTGTCCGCCCTATTCTGAAGTATTCCTGTGCGGTGTGGGATCCGCATCAGATGGGACTGACGGGTGATATCGAAAGAGTACAAAGAAGGGCAGCTAAGTTTGCATTATCGCGAAGTAGGGGAGATAGTGTCACAGACATGATACGTGAGCTGGAGTGGCAATCATTAAAACAAAGGCGTTTCTCGTTGCGACGGGATCTTCTCATAAAATTTCAATCACCAGTTTTATCCTCCGATTGCGAAAACATTCTGTTGGCACGCACCTACATATGGAGAAACGATCATCACGATAAAATAAGAGAAATCAGGGCTCGCACAGAAAAATTTAAGTGCTTGATTTTCCCGTGTGCCATTCGAGAGTGGAGTGGTAGAGAGACAGCTTGAAGGTGGCTCATTGAACCCTCTGCCAGGCACTTTATTGTGAACAGCAGAGTAATCACGTAGATGTAGATGGTATGGTAACAATTTGTATCATTCCAACATGAATATCAGCTCATTGTGGTGATTACTACAGTTTAACGTGGAATGAAATGGAAGGGGAATTTTCAGATATAAGAAATTTCAGACCAGAAGGAGACGAGTTTAGCTCTCGCAAGAGTTTCTAATGCAAAGAGGCACGCAAACTTGGAAGCTTGCAGTTTGTATTCTTGCCCATAACTATTGAGTCGCTAAGACAGTTTCTTCTGTAGTCCCGCACTTTTATTCACTGGTGTGCAAAAGTTAAGGAAGAAAATAAATTTCGCAAGATGTATCACTGCCAAGAAATGTAGCTCTATGAAACTTGGACCATACGTAAAAATAACTCCAACAGAATATTAGAGAAGCGCGATGAGACGAACAGAAACGACACTTTTCTTCAAATGCTATAATTACACTGAAGACACCGCGATTTATGACAGTCCCCGGGCGGAATACAGTTCTTAATAGGCTGTGAGATCAAAACAGAAAGCGATGCGTGCTATGCAACGAGCTCTCATGCTAGCCACGAGATTGGCGAGGAGTTCTTGCGGTAGGGCGTTCCATTCCTTCCACCAGCGCGTTGACAGCTGTTGGACGGTTGTTGGTGCTTGGATCTGCTGCAGAACATCATATTTCATTCAATAAAATTATCTCAATTTCAAAAGACGACGCGAAAAGTATGAGTGGTTTTAGAAATGGGTTCGTCCCGGTTTTTTTTTAATTAATCACTGAATATGTACGTACTATTGCATCAGTCTCAAGAAGTGCTTTGGGTACAGACATTTCCAAAAGAAATTGGCAAAGTTATAGAACTTTTGATTCAAATTGTCGATTCAGTTATAACTAAAGATCTTAATCATCGCCAATTTAAAGAATTTTTAGTTGAAATGGTAGGTAGGTAGGTCTTCTGCTGCATAAGAAGGTACGTTGGTTGTTAAGAGAAATGTTTTGAAATATTTCACTTCCTTATTAACACAAGTTAAAGCATTTCTCATTGAAAATGGCATTCGCTCTCCAGAACTAACGAACGATCAGTGAATACAAAAATTTTATTTCATAGTAAACGCTACGTCTAATCTAAATCAGCTTAATCGTAAACTCCAGGCGAAAGTAAACAATTTGTTCGTTGTTAGAAGATTTCATCCGGACACAAATTGTCTCTTTTGCTCAAGATGTTGAAAGAGGTACTTTGATTCACTTTCCAACCCTGTTGGGCATAGTAAAAATTAATGTTCCAAAATAACTCTTTTAATGCAAGGGATGCTTTTCTCACTATGTTTTTGGAATTCATAAACAGCAAAGGGACGCTAGAATTTGTTAAAAATCGCTTAACGCTGCTCTAACAGAATTGCGTTTTCCTCTCTTTAATACAGTTGCTGGAAACTTTCAAATATAGTTCTTGGATTTGTTTAAAGAAAGAGGAAAGCTTGAAATTTGAAAGTCTTTGTGCTGATGTAGAATTATTGGAGACAAAATAAATGCCGGCCGCTGTGGCCGAGCAGTTCTAGGCGCTTCAGTCCGGAACAGCGCTGCTACTACGGTTGCAGGTTCGAATCCTGCCTCGGGCATGGATGTGTGTGATGTCCTTAGGTTAGTTAGGTTTACGTAGTTCTAACTCTAGGGGACTGATAACCTTATATGTTAAGTCCCATAGAGCTTAGAGCCATTTGAACCAAAAAAATAAATGTGAACTTTGTTCTCAGAACTAGTGGTCGGCTTTGAAAGACCTATTGAAGGAAGATAATTATGTCGATTTTTAACACTTGCAGTAGTATTTCTATCTCATGTAATGAGTTCAGAAAACTAGCATTCCCTGTCCTCTCCTTATTTGGGCCTTCGTATTTATTCCACCAATCTTTTTGACACATGGACCTGATGAAGAGTAAACTTATTGATGAGACCCTGGAATCGTGCCTAAAATTGAAAATAATGTACAAACTTGACCTACCTAAAATTCCCAAGGAGTTACCAGGCGCCGGCCGCGGTGGTCTAGCGGCTCTGGCGCTGCAGTCCGGAACCGCGGGACTGCTACGGTCGCAGGTTCGAATCCTGCCTCGGGCATGGGTGTGTGTGATGTCCTTAGGTTAGTTAGGTTTAAGTAGTTCTAAGTTCTAGGGGACTTATGACCTAAGATGTTGAGTCCCATAGTGCTCAGAGCCATTTGAACCATTTGATTTAGTTACCAGGCCATTGATCACATTGCTGTTCGTTAATAATTGTAATGACTTAATTCTATGGATACCTTACTACTTAATTTAATCAATGACCAACGTCATTATTAAGTATGATATTAAATTTTATTCAACGTACCTATACTTTAACTGAGACTAAAAATTGCAAGTGAAGTTTATTAAGTTAATTTTAGGAGACACTGTCGAGTGGAAGTGACTCTAGTATCGAATACTGAGAAAAGTATTTTGAGATGGTTCAGACATACAGAGAAGATGAACGAAAGGAGATAAACGAAACAAGTATACGAGTGCGAATGGGAGAGTTGGAAGGGGTCGACTTCACTGAACATACCTCGATCAGACAGGGGGCGTTTTTCAAAGGCCAGCTTGGGAGTACACTAATTAAGTTAATAACAATGTACCTGCTTATGTAGTATAAGTTTAAAAAATTTGATTCTCAAAACAAATTTCAGTCGTTGCACTGCTGGTCCACCCGCTAATGAGTTTACCGATGGTTGCCCTAAGGAGATTTCACTGACAGCAGGTACGAGGCAGTTCCTGCAGTCTCAGCCTGAATCGTGTTCCGTCGTTTACTTGGCAGGATGCACCATACTTGCGTATGAAGGCGCCCACTACACCTCCACGAGTCGGCAACGACCGTTACGAGGGCTACTCCATGGACCTCATCGCCAACATCGCCGAGCTGCTCAACTTCACGTTTGAATTCAAGCTGGCGCCAGACGGCGAATACGGAACGTACGACAAGAGGAAGGGCACCTGGAACGGCCTCGTCGGAGAACTCATCAACGGGGTAAGTCCCACCTCCTCTGCCCTGCTACGCTAGTGCTGATCCACTTCTGCACGTGAACTCTTAGGAGACATAGTCAGTCTCCAGTTCAGCAAATAAGAAAAGAGCGAACGTTGCTGATCAGTAGCGTTAAAACAAAAATCTTATAGTTTGGAGATCGTTTGTACGAATAACCAGTTGCATAATTGTGCCTTCGAACCCGCTTCCGTAGCTGAGCTTCCCATTTTCGGATACGAATCTACATTTCTCTGTATCGCCTCATTAAACGCTTGCATTCTCTTCAGCTACAGTTACCGCACAGTTCAACGCATACAACGTCCGCCTTTGTACACTATTGGCCATTAAAACTGTTACACCACGAAGATGACGTTCTACAGACGGGAAATGTAACCAACGGGAAGAAGATGCTGTGATATGCAAATGATTAGCTTTTCAGAGCATTCACACAAGGTTGGCGTCGGTGGCGACACCTACAACGTGCTGACATGAAGAAAGTTTCCAGCCGATTTCTCATACACAAACAGCAGCTGACCGGCGTTCCCTGGTGAAACGTTGTCGTGATCCCTCGTCTAAGGAGGAGAAATGCGTACCATCACGTGTCCGACTTTGATAAAGGTCGGATTGTAGCCTATCGCGATTGCGGTTTATCGTAACGCGACATTGCTGCTATCGATGGTCGAGATCCAATGACTGTTAGCAGAATATGGAATCGGTGGGTTCAGGAGGATAATACGGAACGCCGTGCTGGATCCAAATGGCCTCGCATCACCAGCAGTCGAGATGACAGGCATCTTATCAGCATGACTGTAACGGACCGTGCAGCCACGTCTCGATCCCTGAGTCAACAGATGGGGACGTTTGCAAGACAACAACCATCTGCACGAACAGTTCGACGACGTTTGCAGGAGCATGGACTATGAGCTCGGAGACCGTGGCTGCGGTTACCCGTGACGCTGCATCACAGACAGGAGCGCCTGCGATGGTGTACTCAACGACGTACCTGGGTGCACGAATGGCAAAACGTCATTTTTTCGGATGAATCCAGGTTCTGTTTACAGCATCATGATGGTCGCATCCATGTTTGGCGACATCGCGCTGAACGCACACTGAAAGCGTGTATTCGTCATCGCCATTCTGGCGTATCACCCGGCGTGATGGTATGGGGTGCCATTAGTTACACGTCTCGGTCACCTCTTGTTACTCGTCTCGGTCACCTCTTGTTCGCAGTGACGGCACTTTGAACAGTGGACGTTACATTTCAGATGTGTTACGACCCGTGGCTCTACTCTTCATTCGATCCCTGCGAAACCCTACATTTCAGCAGGATAATGCACGACCGCATGTTGCAGGTCCAGTACAGGCCTTTCTGGATACAGAAAATGTTCGACTGCTGCCCTGGACAGCACATTCTCCAGATCTCTCACCAATTGGAAACTTCTGGTCAATGGTATCCGAGCAACTGGCTCGTCACAATACGCCGGTCACTACTCTTGCAGCACTATGGTATCGTGTTGAAGCTGAATGGGCATCTGTACCTGTACCCGCCATCCAAGCTCTGTTTGACTCAATGCCCAGGCGTATCAAGGCCGTTATTACGGCCAGAGATGGTTGTTCTGGGTACTGGTTTCTCAGGATCTATGCACCCAAATTGCATGATAATGCAATCACATGTCAGTTCTTGTAGAATATATTTGTCCAATGAGTACCCGTTTATCATCTGCAGTTCTTCTTGGTGTAGCGAGTTTAATGGACAGTAGTGTAGTTGAGCGGTTGATTTCATTCCAGCAGACTTCTTTTGGCGAGCAATTCTTCCTTAGCTGAGTTCGTCTATTTATTACGTCATCTTTACTTCGACCCTCAAGCGTTATTTTGCTTCAGTCGTGCAGTATTTCTCTACAACGACAACATAGTCCCCGTTATTTTTGTTAAGTTAGTTGCTGATCTCATCAATACTTTCGTCTATATTTGGTTTGCTGTTAATCTATATGGTGTGCTTATTAGACTGCTCATTCCATTAAACGAGTCCTTTTTTTATAGACGATAGTAATGACGTCAACGAATCATATCCTTTCCTCCTGAGTTTTAACCCCACTTGGTAACCTTTCTTTCATATCCTTGATTGCTCCTTCGATGTACAGATTGGACAGTAGAAGAGAAAGACTCTGCCTTACACCTTTCTTCAGTCTCATACTCCTCCCTTATTTTCTATTCTTAGTGTTGCCTTCTGCTTCTTGTATCTATCGCATAAGTCCCACCTTTCCATATATCATATACCTATTTTTCTGAGTATTTCGAATACCTTACACTGCGTATATTAAACAAGCATGAAGCTTTTACCTCAGGGTTGCGACTGACTTACGGCTTTGATATTAGCAAAGCTCTGGGTGTCGAAAATTTAATGTAATACCATAGTCAAGTGCCTTATATCACATTTGTAAACTCATGCAGGGTGTCTCAAAGAATTTCAACCAATGTCGTAGGACTGTCACCTAAATAGCTCATCCCAGAAACTTGGAGTAAATTTTAACTTTCAAATACGAATGCAAAGTTTTTATTTTCAAAAGAATCATCAGATTATAGAAAAGTACATCTTTTACATACATGCACATACATTATTGAGGGACTTTTTACACTTACGTTTAGGATTAAAGGTTTCATTTAGCCTTCAAAAATATCTAATGTGCCCTCCATCGGGAGTAATACAAAACTCCACAGAATAGTCAAATAAGTTCCATACTTTTATAGGCATGTCCTGAATTACTGCATTTACTGCAGCTGCTCCGCCATGCTACACCCAAACTTACTTGTAAATGAGGCACTTAGGCGGAGTCTTTCACAAGCCCCTACAAAAGAAAAACAAATGAGATCAGGTGACCTCGGAGGCCCATGGTGCAGTGCGAGATCCGTACACTCCTTGCAATCGATCCATCACTGACGCATTTCAGTGATAAGAATTGACCTTAAATGCAGGTGCCACTGAGGTTGAGCTCGGTCCTGTTGGAAATGAAAATTTCGGCATTTTCTAGGAATTCTTGAAAAATCTACATCTCCAACATACACATAACTCCCCATCTACATCTATACTCCGCAATTCGCCAGTCAGTGTTTGGCGGACAGCATTTTGTGCCAGCAACTGATCAATTTAGGGGAGATAGGGGAGCCAGTATTAGAATCAGAATTTAAAAGAGGTTTGGAGGACTTAAGGTCAAATAAGGCATAAAGGATAGATAACATTCTATCAGAATTTCAAATCACTGGGGAAGTGGCAACAAAACGACTGTTCACGTTGCTGCGTAGAACGTATGAGTCTGGCGACAAACCATTTGACTTTCGGAAAAATATCGTCCACAGAAGCCCGATAGCTGCAGGGGACGACAAGTGTATCGTACAATTAGCTTAACAGCTCATGCATTCAAGTCACTGACTAGAATAATATACCGAAGAATGGAAAAGGAAACTGAGGTTGTATTAGACGACAATCAGTTTGGCTGCAGCAAAGGTAAAGGCACCAGAGAGGCAATTCTAATATTGCGGTTGATAATGGAAGCAAGACTAAAGGCAAATCACGACTCGTTCATAGGATATGTCGATCAGGAAAAAGCGTTCGACAATGTAAAATGGTGCAAGATGTTCAAAATTCTGGGAAAAATAGGGGTAAGCTATAGGGAGAGAAGGGTAATATACAATACGTACAAGAGTCAGGAGGGAATAATACTACTGGACGACTAAGAACGAAGTGCTCGTATTAAAAAGGGGGTAAGACAGGAACGTAGTCTTTCTCCCCTACTGTTCTACCTGTACAACGAAGACGCAATGATGGAAATAAAAGAAAGGTTTAGCAGTGACAATAAAATTCAAGGTGAAAGAATATCAATGATACGATTCGCTTATAACATTGCTATCCTTTGTGAAAACGAAGAAGAAGTACATGATCTGCAGAATGGAACGAACAGTCTAATGAGTACAGATTACAGATTGAGAATAATCGAAGAAAGACGAAAGTAATGAGAAGTAATAGAAAAGTGAACAGCGAGAAACTTAACATCAGGATTGATGGTTACGGAGTAGAAGAAGTTAAGGGATTCTGCTACCTAGGCAGCAAAATAACCGATGATGGACTGGGCAAGGAGAGCATCAGAGTAGCATTGGAAAAAAGGGCTTTCCTGACCAAGAGAATTCTACTAGTGTGTAACATAGGCCTTGAGGAAGAAGTTTCTGAGAATATACGTTTGGAGCACAGCATTGTATAGTAGTGAGACATGGACTGTGGGGGAAACCGAAACAGAGAGAATCGAAGCATTTGAGATGTGGTGCTACAGACGAGTGTTGAAGATTAGATGGACTGATAAGGTAAGGAATGACTTTCTGCACAGAACCGGAGAGGAAAGGACTATGTGGAAAACACTGACGAGGAGAAGGGATTGAATAGATGACAGAGCGAAAGAAAAACAGTTAAAATCGCTCAAAAGAGGAAAGGCCGCTGGACATGATGGGATACCCGTTTCATTTTACACAGAGTACGCGAAGGAACTTGCCCCCTTCTTGCAGCGGTGTACCGTAGGTCTCTAGAAGAGCGTAGCGTTCCAAAGGATTGGAAAAGGGCGCAGGTCATACCCGTTTTGAAGAAGGGACGTCGAACAGATGTGCAGAACTATAGACCTATATCTCTAACGTCGATCAGTTGTAGAATTTTGGAACACGTATTATGTTCGAGTATAATGACTTTTCTGGAGACTAGAAATCTACTCTGTAGGAATCAGCATGAGTTTCGAAAAAGAAGATCGTGTGAAACCCAGATCGGGCTGTTCGTCCACGAGACTCAGAGGGCCATAGACACGGGTTCCCAGGTAGATGCCGTGTTTCTTGACTTCCGCAAGGCGTTCGATACAGTTCCCCACAGTCGTTTAATGAACAAAGTAAGAGCATATGGACTATCAGACCAAATGTGTTCTGTGTGATTGGATTGAAGAGTTCCTAGATAACAGAAGGCAGCATGTCATTCTCAATGGAGAGAAGTCTTCCGAAGTAACAGTTATTTCAGGTGTGCCACAGGGGAATGTCGTAGGACCGTTGCTATTCACGATATACATAAATGACCTTGTGAATAACATCGGAAGTTCACTGAGGCTTCTTGCGGATGATGCTGTAGTATATCGAGAGGTTGTAACAATGGAAAATTGTACTGAAATGGAAGAGGATCTGCAGGGAATTGACGCATGGTGCAGGGAATGGCAACTGAATCTCAATGTAGACAAGTGTAATGTGCTGCGAATATATAGAAAGAAAGATCCTTTATCATTTAGCTACAATATAGCAGGTCAGCAACTGGAAGCAGTTATTTCCATAAATTATCTGGGAGTAGGCATTAGGAGTGATTTAAAATGGAATTATCATATAAAGTTGATCGTCGGTAAAGCAGATGCCAGACTGAGATTCATTGGAAGAATCCAAGGAAATGCAATCCGAAAACAAAGGAAGTAGGTTACAGTACACTTGTTCGCCCACTACTTGAACACTTCTCACCATTGTGGGATCCGTACCAGATAGGGTTGATAGAAGAGATAGAGAAAATCCAACGGAGAGCAGCGCACTTCGTTACAGGATCATTTAGTAATCGCGAAAGCATTGTGGAGATGATAGATAAACTCCAGTGCAAGACTCTGCAAGAGAGACGCTCAGTAGCTCGGTACGGGCTTTTGTTGAAATTTCGAGAACATACCTTCACCGAGGAGTCAAGCAGCATATTGCTCCCTCCTATGTATATCTCGCGAAGAGACGATGAAGATAAAATCAGAGAGATTAGAGCCCACACAGAGGCATACCGACAATCTTTCTTTCCACGAACAATACGAGACTGGAATAGAAGGGAGAAGCGATAGAGGTACTCAACGTACCCTCCGCCACACACCGTCAGGTGGCTTGCGGAGTATGGATGTAGATGTAAATGTAGATGATAGGACATCTGTTAACACATAAAGGAATGACTTCCATGGTACAAGAGGGACCTATAGAGGCCAAAAACTGTAGAGGAAGACAGGGGTTGGAGTACATCCAGCAAATAATTGAGGAAGTAAGTTGCAAGTTCTACTCTGTGATGAAGAGATTGGCACAGAAGAGGAATTCGTGGCGAGCCGCATCAAACCAGTCAGCAGACTACTGATGGCTCAAAAAAGAGAAAAAGAAAAGAAAAGAAAAACTGATCCCCGCCTTCCATGTTACAGAAGCGAACGGTCAGTGGGAAGAAAGGTAGTTGATAAATCAGTCAATTAGCTCTAATTTCCCGCAGTTTCTCGTTGTGGTTGTTTCGCGAGACATATGTGGGAGGACGCAATATATCGGCCGCCTCTTCGAGGAACATAATCTCTTGGAAATTCAATCGTGATGCAAAACGCATCTCTTGTGGCGTCTACTGCTGGAGTTGCCGTGCATCTCCTTAACGCTCTCACGCCAATTAAACGATCCCGATACGAAACACGCGACTCTTCTGTGGAACTTGTCCCTCTCTTCTATTATGCCAAACTGGCAAGGGTTCCAGGCTGATGAGCAATACTCCATAATTGGTCAAACAATACTTTCATAAGCCACTTCTTTTGTGGATCAATTACAGTTTCTTAAGATTCTTATTACGAATCTCAATCGGGCTTCTACTTTTCCTACTTTTCGTTTTATGTGGTCATTCCTCTTTTGTGGTCGCTCCTGTATGCATCTTTTCTGCAAAAAGAGCAAGTCATATTAATTAAGTCGGAAAACGTCACAAAACAAGTGAAGCATCGAAGAGTCTGTGGCTACAACAGTGTTCCACAAAACTCTGCAGGTTTTTATTTGTCACCACCATAAAGGGCTTCCAGGGAATGAATCCTCCATGGTTTGAAACACAAACGACACCACGAAACATGACTGACAGACACATTAGGATCGGCGGTAGTATTGCTATGAAGATTCTTGTCACTTTGTTTACGTAGTAAGTTCTGATCCACTTTGTTTACATCATGTGATCCGGGTCATTAACTTGACTTCATGAGCCACATCCAGCTATCTATGATTTCATGGAGCCCTGCCCATTTGTCCCTCCCCTCCCCCTCTCTTCCCCTTTTCCAGCCAGTCTCAGCGTAGTATTAAAATGAGGCAGTATTTTAAAGTACTTTACAGAGTGTTCATAATCACCCGAAAGCTCTGAATTGTTTGCTCCATTTCAATCATAATTATATAAAACAGCACTTGTGTTCGTACAAAGCACTTACAAAATGCTCAGGAGTATCCGAGCAATCTTTTTTGCATGATATTCTACTAAAACTTACGTATAAGGTCTAAATTCCAGTATTTCAATGTGTTTTACACAGTGCACAAAATGATTCAAATGCTCTTTTTTGTGCCATTCAAATGTATTTATCCAAAAAAATTACGTAAAGCAGCACTTGCATACATGCGAAGTTCAAGTGGAGCCGTAAATTAATAATTTTCCACATGTAATTTGTTTGCCGGATGTCACAAGTTAGACGAGCACGAATGAGCAAGACTGGACTCATTGACTAAACATTTTGCTGAACTCTTGTCTTGCTATCATCCATTCAGCGTAAGATGACACACATCGACAACAAAACTGAAACTCCACTTGTTGATGGGAGTGAACATTGTTTCCAAGACTAGCAATTAAGGGAAGATCAAAAGTGGCTGAACTTACTTTTTTAGAAGCTCAGTAATACGCTACTTCCAGTTCAACACCCAAAAATTCAGAGCATTCTACCCTATTTACTGAATCCTGTCAGTGTGCTACATCAGTTGTTGGTATGACTCTATTTGTTGTACAGAAGTGAATGCAGTGTGTTTTATTAAAATTTAGGGATAGTCCGTTTGTGGATAACCACTTATAGCTCTGCGTAAAACGTCATTAACTACTGTTGCGTTCTCCTAATGGGATTTATTGTAATACTAGTATTATCATTAGCAAGAAGTACCAATTCTAGTTGTTGAATGTTAAGTGGGAGGTCGTTCACATCTATAAGGAATTGGAGTGGACCAAAACTGAACGCCGTGAAACTCTATGTCATTTCTCGCCAGTCACTTTTCTACCTTTCTACAAAGATTTTGTTCACAGAATATTAACAGAACACACAAAACTGGAACGAAGCATTTTATGAAAGAAGAATGCATATTGTCTAGTTCAATTATCAGACAAAAGAAACGTATGGAAAAACAGATTCCGATCCACAATAATCGAAATTGTGATTTCGACCACACTTCTCACAGTGGCTCAGAACAGACGTGAAAACCTTGCATCGGTATCGTTGCCAAGCGACGGATTGTAGCAAATATTACCTTGCCTTTTACTGCTCGTACACGGAGAATTGCAGATCGCAATGAAGACGAGCCATTGCAGCTGCGACTGGAGATGATACACCACAGATATCGATCCATGGCTACAGTCTGCTCGCGACATCACGGTCGTGAACAACATGAGAAATTGGAATTTGCGTATTTGACAGGCAACTTTCAGTCTTCTTCTGCCTTCTTGCCAGACATTGTGCTACTTGAATGTACAAGCAGAAAAGTGTTAGTGGGTTTACAGTTACAACCGACGGAAGCAGAACAGTGGACTGGACTGCTCGCTCACCATCTCACACACACACACACACACACACACACAACCACACTCACTCACACACGGATGGACTTGCCAGACAGCTTGGAGCGACCTGTCCATCAGACCGTAGCGCCACACAAATGCACCCCCGAGTGCCTTAAATCCTTGAATACAATTAACTTTTTTGAGGCTCTAGGGAATTGTGAGCAACAGTAACAGAATCAAACTGAAAAATAACGCTAAGATAACCTTATTGAGATACTCAGACATCCTTGATGGGATAAAATAATTAAGACAATTCGACAGCTGTCGCAAACATCTAATATTCCCCTAAATTCCATACAATTATATCCAGAAAACTGAGCAGGACGATAATTGCCTTATCTATCAGTACTGCTTGTTTTTGCATTGTTTCAGAGGGCTGACCTAGCTATATGTGACTTGACCATAACGGAAGAAAGACAGTCTGCAGTCGACTTTACTATGCCATTTATGAATCTCGGTAAGTCATTACTATAATTTTCTGACAGATTATTCACAGTAAAATTTTTGAATATGCAATTCTCTACTGACATTGCACATGTTTTATTCATGGAGCAATGCGTTTCCATTTTAGTATTGTATTATTGTAAATAATGTTAGAAGTAATACTAATAACATTTCAAAAATGTAACAGACAATATCGGTAAATCTTGTCATGCCTATAGCATTCCTTGAAGTATAATACCCTTTGGACAGGTACACGAGACGACACTGCTAACTGCGGTTGAGTGAAGCTTCTGCAAGCTCCGGACTTTTAAGTGCAGCCATTATCTTACCCCAAACAATCCCTGCATCATGAAGCAGGGCGTAACTATGGACTATATGTGTTGTTGGAAGCTATGAGCAGTGGCGAAGCGAGAGCCCAGCTTTGTGGCTTTGCTGATGGCAAAAATGAGTGCCTGAATGTGGCGCTGCAACCCTGTAGTAGCAACGAAGGAAGGGTAAATAATGTATTCGAAACAGTGTTGCTGTTGAACGTCTGTTCCCAAAACGAATAGTGGTTTCTCCCTTGCGTCAGCGACTCTTGTATGGCTGGCTTTCCACACAGCTGCTAGTCCTTTTTCTGGAGCTATGATTACAGATACCTTTTTGAAACCAGTGTTATCGGATACTGCCTCCAGTTGCCCATAGAGCGGTTCCCTCAAAATTCCCTTGTTTAAGATAAAACTTTTGACAAGCATAATAATCTATGGCTCTCCAACTACTGTAATTTTGTATGAGGATGATTCTCTTGTCCTGGCAGTTGGAGGTTGAGAGGTCTAACAGAAGTAATTTGTTTCTTCCGGTAACTACAAACCTATTTTTTAAACAAATCCTCTTCTGTTTCCATTATCAAATTTGTATTGAAGTCAAAGAGTACCACGAACTCATCTAATTTGTACTTGCATTCATTGAAGGTAAAAGTAACTGTTGCCATAACTTCCACAATGTTCTGCACTGTTCTTTCGTGAATAAAGCACGAACTCACCGAGTATTGGACCAGAATTGTGATTGGATTCAGGACTTTCTATGACGCAGAAATAAATCCGTCATTCTTAATTAGATGAACTCAACAGTTTTATAGGTAACTTCAGTAGTAATACAATGGAGTATTACAGGCCATTACTGTTTACGATATATGTAAGTGACCAAGTGGATTGCCTCAGGAGTTCCACAAGTCTTTTTGCAGATGTTGTTCCCTACGGGAAGGTGGTAGCGCCAGAAGAGAGTAGCGAAATGTAGCCTAAGGAGCATCAGTGACTGGTGAAGGGACTGACAGTTGACCTTGAATGTTAAAGAAATGTAACGTAGTGCACGTAAATGGGTGAAGGGTTCCATCACTGTTGGATTACATTACAGGTGAAAGATCACTGGAAACCATAAGAACCGTAAATACCTAGGAGTAACCATCTGGAGCGACCTAAAATGGAATGATCACGTAAAGTTAACTACAGGAAAAGCAAATCCCAGGGTGAGCTTCATTGGAAGAATTTTAAGGAAATCTATTCTGTCTATGGAGGAAGTGGCTTGCAAAACACTTGCTCAACAAATTCTTGAGTATTATCTATCAGTCTGTGTCACTACAAGAGAGGCATTGTGCATCACAGAGAAGATAGGGGAAACCAGGGCTAGTTGTTATAAGTTTTCAATCATTTTTGTACAAAAAAGTTTTAGAGCTATTTTAATGTGAAATACCTTATAATGTAGCACCATTAGGTCTGACTCTGCATATATTTTTTCCTTATGCTGTGCTGTCAGCACTGACTCAATATTATTTCCTGTCATCCACATTGCAACAATTGATCTCACAAAGGGAAAAGTTGTTGCACATAGAGTATCCTATTAAGCATTGATCAAAAGTCTTATAGTTTTCTGTTATTTATTGCTATTTTGACCTTGCACGTAAAATGGGATGAATATTACAGAAAAGTCTTATTCACTATTTGTTTCTACTGGCATTGCGTTCTTTATGTAATTTCTCATGTTGCCTTCTCAAGAAAATTGCATAATAGTAAACTGTACATGATATGGAGCAGATTGTAACACAATAACAGCTAGCCCAACGAAATTGTAACAATGTGCCTTACGTATTTGCGTTTCATATTTGGGTCAGATAAGCATAAATTTTCGATTGTAGAGAAATTTTAAACATTTCATCACTCCCCTGATGGTCAGACTTTCAGATGATACAGCATTTGTAGTAATGCACAGAAAGGCTCTGTTGCCATTAAAGGAAAACTAAGAGAAGAAAAAATGGTAAAAGACAGAGAAACAACGTTTCCTCTCTGTAACATTGATAGCCTACCCTCCAGCCATTGGCAAGAGAACTGTACAATCTGTCCTACCATTTGCTTGAAGGACAGTGCATTGCTACCAGTGATTAATTTATAATTTTCATGAAACAATTTACGTCTTGTTGCAACAAGCCCCACTATGGCCTACTGTTGATATTCTGACATTACAAAGTCGAAGATGAGTGGGGCAACATATTGCTTCGTCTCACACGTGTCTCACTAAGTGACAACAGCAGAAAATCGGGTAAATTAAATCTCATGTAGAAGTTTACAGGCAATTATTCTTCTCCATGCAGAAGTTTAAGACAATCATTCTACCCATGCACCATTCATGAATTGAACAGAGGAAGAAGTAAGTGATAACGATAACAGAGATACCATTCATCATACATCGTCATGTGGCTTGCTGAGTGTAGATGTAGGTACGAATGTAGAATGTTTCCTGTCGATTATCGATAAACGTCCTTCACACAAGTTATTCAGGCCGCAGTACACCTTCCTTACATTATTACTGCCACATATATTTGGCGACTAAGCCAACAGAACACTGAGCGGGTGCGTATCATTGGTGAGACTCTCTCCAGCATTTTCTTCGCGTTGATATTCTAGGCTGAGTACTTCCTGTGAAAACTCTCTTGTATAACAAACTTAATTTTGTGATGTAACCTGAGAGCTGGAAAGATGGAAAATGCGTGACTTTCGTGGTTTTGAAGGACTGGATTGGCTCCGTTGCAGTTATTATGAACAGAATGTGAGTGGGTAATTGTGTGGAGAATACTGTAGAAACTGAAACTGATCGGAGCTCTCAGCCTAATACCAAGAGCAACAGTGACTGGATATGGTAACTTTGTCTTTTCTAAGAAACCAGAGAGCTGGAGGAAAGTAACGTGTTCCTAGAATCAGCGGAATTCCTGAGACTGTGCACTGGCCTGCATCGACAACAGTTATGCTCTCTCGCAAATGTCTCCAATTTGATGGTAGACGATGATCTTTCCCAGAACTCCTTCGAGTCTCTGTCTTCTATGATCTCCTTGCGTGGCAGATCCAGTATGCTGTAGCTCAGAGTCCACTTCCGTGTTCAGAGTCGCCTATTACTGACTTATTTAGCAAGGCACTACATACTGTTAAAAGCTCTCCAAGTCCTTCATAACTAGCTTACATATGAAACGATGAAGAGCACTGTGGGGCATCAATGTTTCTGGAGTGTTGCATACTAGACAAATGTGGTGAGCGGTAAACTACTTCACCATATCCTACACTCCTCCGTCCTTCAACCACCAATATCGGCAGGAAAATGTCGGTGAAGGAAAACTTTCTATTTCAATGATTTTAAACAAAACAACCAGATTCAAAACTGTGGAGATATGTGACAAGGTTGAAGCTACTTGATATATAACTTACTGAAAAGTAGAAACATAATTGCTAGACACATACCATTAATAATAGCAAACGCTAAAGGAAAATAAGGATAAATTTGGAAGGAGAACAAAGTTTAGGGCGAAGTAGAAAAAACTTTCAGTTTTCCGGAACATTGTAAATTTGTCATAGATGGCAAAGGGATGGAAGACCAGTTGAACAGAATTAATAGTGTCATTATTGTATGATTACACGGTTGCAGAACTATCACTGGAAGCAGTAACTTCCATAAAATGTCTAGGAGTATGCGTATGGAGTGATTTAAAGTGGGACGACCGCACAAAATTAATGGCAGGTAAGGAAAATGCTAGAGTGAGATTTATTGGGAGAACCCTCAGGGAATGTAGTCTGTCAACAAATGAAGGAGCTCAAAAATTCTTGTGCGACCAATACTTGAATATTGCTCGTGTATCTGGGATCCGCGCCAGATAGGAATGCTAGAGGAAATAGGGAAGATCCAAGATGAGCACGTTTCGTTACAGATTCATTTAGTAAGCACGAAAGGGTCATAGAGATTCTCAGCCAACTCCATTGGCAAGCGTTGCAAGAGAAGCTTTCTGCATCATTGCGTGCATACATTCATAGAAGAGTCAACCAATATACTGTTTCCTTCTACGTATATCTAGCGAAAAGACGATAAAGATAAAATTAGAGGGACTCGAGCCCACATGGAACCTTACCAGCAATCATTCTTCCCATAAACCATTTGTGGCTGAAATAGGCAAAGAGTGAAGTGACACTTGTGCGCTAAGTACCCTCTGCCACAAATCATAAGCTGTCTTGCGGAGTATAGATATAGATGTAGATGAAAGGCGTTACAAGACGAACACTAACAAGAGTTAAACAAGGATAATGGAATGTAACAGAATTGGATCAAGTGATGCTGGGAGAGATATATTAGTAAATGAGAGACTAAAGGTAATAGGTAATTTTTGCATCTACATCTACATCTACATCTATACTCCGCGAGCCACCTTACGGTGTGTGGCGGAGGGTACTTATTGTACCACTATCTGATCCTCGCTTCCCTGTTCCATTCACGAATTGTGCGTGGGAAGAACGACTGCTTGTAAGTCTCCGTATTTGCTCTAATTTCTCGGATCTTTTCGTTGTGATCATTACGCGAGATATATGTGGGCGGTAGTAATATGTTGCCCATCTCTTCCCGGAATGTGCTCTCTCGTAATTTCGATAATAAACCTCTCCGTATTGCGTAACGCCTTTCTTTAAGTGTCCGCCTCTGGAGCTTGTTCAGCATCTCCGTAACGCTCTCGCGCTGACTAAATGTCCCCATGACGAATCGCGCTGCTTTTCGCTGGATCATGTCTATCTCTTCTATTAATCCAACCTGGTAAGGGTCCCATACTGATGAGCAATACTCAAGAATCGGACGAACAAGCGTTTTGTAAGCTACTTCTTTCGTCGATGAGTCACATTTTCTTAGAATTCTTCCTATGAATCTCAACCTGGCGCCTGCTTTTCCCACTATTTGTTTTATGTGATCATTCCACTTCAGATCGCTCCGGATAGTAACTCCTAAGTATTTTACGGTCGTTACCGCTTCCAATGATTTACCACCTATGGCATAATCGTACTGGAATGGATTTCTGCCCCTATGTATGCGCATTATATTACATTTATCTACGTTTAGGGAAAGCTGCCAGCTGTCGCACCATGCATTAATCCTCTGCAGGTCTTCCTGGAGTACGTACGAGTCTTCTGAGGTTGCTACTTTCTTGTAGACAACCGTGTCATCTGCAAATAGCCTCACGGAGCTACCGATGTTGTCAACTAAGTCATTTATGTATATTGTAAACAATAAAGGTCCTATCACGCTTCCTTGCGGTACTCCAGAAATTACCTCTACATCTGCAGATTTTGAACCGTTAAGAATGACATGTTGTGTTCTTTCTTCTAGGAAATCCTGAATCCAATCACAAACCTGGTCCGATATTCCGTAAGCTCGTATTTTTTTCACTAAACGTAAGTTTGGGCAGCAAAATAACGACGGCCGAAGTAGAGAAGTTGTGAAATCCAGACAGGAAACAGCAATACCAGTGTTTCTGGAAAAAAGAAATTTGTTAATGTCTAATATAATTTTACATGTTAGAAAGTATTTTCTGGAGGTATTTATCTGGAGTGCGCATTACAGGGAAAAATAGAAGCTTTTGAAATGTGGTGTTAAGGATAATGCTGTTGATTAGGTGAGTCATCGAATAACTAATGAAGAGATACCTAATCAAAATGAGGAGATAAAAAATAACACTGCTTGACTAACAGAATCGATTGGCTGATGGAACACATTCTCGGCATCAAGCTTGATAATAGAGGGATGTGTGGGCGGTAAAAATTGTACAGATGGAGAGGCCTGCACGAGACAAATTAATGTCGTGAGTTACATCAATATTGAAACTGAAGACCACAACAACAACAACGACAACACAATCTAATTTAAATAATGTGAGATTATATCTTTAGCTGTAAACTATAAAATACAGGCTCCATTTATAAAAGAAGTGAGAAGCAAAACCGGAAATTACGTTTATATTTTTATTTATGAACTGTAATAAATTCACAAACACATTTAGGGTCTCAGATGATCAACAAACTTACACTAAACTGAGACGAACAAACAATCACTAGTTGTCAAAAGTGTATATAGTACTTTGGTTCTTTCTTGTATATTACACATTCCATCATAAAATACAAGTCGCTGCATGGACAATTTGTTAGCATCATGACCGAAAAACTTTGTGCAAATCGACATGCATAGGTTGGAAGCTCTTGCTGAGGTTCTCTCTGCCACTGCAAATAAAATTTGGGGTTTTAAACTCTACCTTACACAAAACACATATTTGTGTTTCATTTACCCAAAAATGTTTAGACAAAAGTGTGTCATCTTCAGTGGGTCTCCATTTGATGCTGTAAAATATCAAGCAAAGTTCATGGCTGTTTTTTCATTTTTGAGCCAGATTGTTTTTTTTTGCCTTTTTATATTTGACAGTACGTCACCTGCAAAGTAGTTGTGAAGAAATTTGCTTATTTTTAAGCACTTTTTCCTGAGTATGGTTATATATGTCGCTATACTTACATTTTTCGTCCAGTTGTGCATTTATGGTGGGTTTACATTTTCTGTTGCTATTGAATACACTGCTTTCCATATTTTTTATATTTAATTGTAACCAGCCTTCACAAATTTAAAAAAAAAATTGGATATAAGCAAAATATTTATGTCGCCATACTCATAAAGTGGTCCTGTGTTATTTTTAACACTCAGTTCTTCATTGGTTTGTTTATGTTTAGTACGGCATTAATTTTGAATGTTTGGTGAAAAATATTGTATTGTGGGAGAACTTGATAACTACTAATTAAATTAATCAGTGATCCCAAAATGAGGAACCACCGAACATTGGGAAACTTCTGAAAACCGTGAAAGAACCATCACCAAACTAAATACTCCACAAAAGATATGCAAACACAGCTGTCCAATTAGACCAACAATTAATCTCAAGTTGCACCGTCCTAACACCTAGCTAGACACACATACATTACTACAAAAACTGCACAGTTTCACGATTAGTGAACCAAAGAACTCCAGAATGAGATTTTCACTCTGCAGCGGAGTGTGCGCTGATATGAAACTTCCTGGCAGATTAAAACTGTGTGCCCGACCGAGACTCGAACTCGGGACCTTTGCCTTTCGCGGGCAAGTGCTCTACCATCTGAGCTACCGAAGCACGACTCACGTCCGGTCCTCACACCTTTACTTCTGCCAGTATCTCGTCTCCTACCTTCCAAACTTTGCAGAAGCTCTGCTGCGTACCTTGCAGAACTAGCACTCCTGAAAGAAAGGATACTGCCGAGACATGGCTTAGCCACAGCCTGGGAGATGTTTCCAGAATGAGATTTTCACTATGTAGCGGAGTGTGGGCTGATATGAAACTTCCTGGCAGATTAAAACTGTGCGCCCGAACGAGGCGTGAGGACCGGGCGTGAGTCGTGCTTCGGTAGCTCAGATGGTTGTTCGCAGCTCGTGGTCGTGCGGTAGTGTTGTCGCTTTCCACGCCCCGGGTTCGATTCCCGGCGGGGTCAGGGATTTTCTCTGCCTCGTGATGACTGGGTGTCGTGTGATGTCCTTAGGTTAGTTAGGTTTAAGTAGTTCTAAGTTCTAGGGGACTGATGACCATAGATGTTAAGTCCCATAGTGCTCAGAGCCATTTGAACCATTTTTTGCCGGCATGGTAGCCCAGCGTGTTCGGTCAGAGGGTTAGCTCCCTCTGTAATAAAAAAACTGAGTTAATCGATCAACAACAAACTTAAACGGATGTCTTACGTCGTCCGCCCCGAGCAGATGCAACGAACAAAATCGAACAAAATGAGATTAAAAAAAAAAAAAAAAGAGATTGTAGAGCACTTGCCCGCGAAAGGCAAAGGTCCTGAGTTCGGGTCTCGGTCAGGCACACAGTTTTAATGTGCCAGGAAATTTCATATCAGTGCACACTCCGCTGCAGAGTGAAAATCTCATTCAGGAAACATCCCCCAGGCTGTGGCTAAGCCATGTCTCCGCAGTATCCTTTCTTTCAGGAGTGCTCGTTCTGCAAGGTTCGCAGGAGAGCTTCTGTAAAGTTTGGAAGGTAGGAGACGAGATACTGACAGAAGTAAAGCTGTGAGGACCCGGCGTGAGTCCTGCTTCGGTAGCTGAGAAGGTGGAGCACTCGCCCGCGAAAGGCAAAGGTCCCGAGTTCGAGTCTCGGTCGGGCACACAGTTTTAATCTGCCAGGAAGTTTCATACCAAAGAACTGACAGAAAAGGTAAACGTCGTAAATATACCACCAACAGCAAACTTCATATCTTTGGACATCACATCCATGTACACAAATGTCCAGAGGGAGAAACAATCAGCACTATTAAAGAACATTGGAGAAACAGGGGAACACAATAAATGGACACACAAATGGAGTTGGAGCCTTTCTAAATATTATAGCAGAACAGAACTACTGAACTTTCAACAAAGACTTCTATTTACAAAAAGAAGGCCTAACAGTGGCCTCACACACTAGTGGTCGACTTGGAGACATATTTCTGAACTACTTTGGAAACTTAATATTCAGTAAAATCATACATGCAAAATAACAAAAGATTATATATTGATACCTTCATGAGGACAACGTCATTTATTTGGTAGATGAAAAAGACACCCAGATAAAACAACTACACTGCAACATAAACACAGTACACCCTAGAATAAAATCCACCATTGAGACAGAAGTAGATATGGAACTTAATTTGCAAGAAGTCACCATACATAGAATCAACAAAAAACATAACTGTGGAATATTCAGTAATCGTACAGTCACAGGTACAATAATTCACAACCAATCCAGTCACCCAATGACACACAAACACTGAAGTTTCAGATGGAAGTTCACAGACTTAATTCCACTGGCCAAACTCATCTATACGCAGGAACTAAAGACAACATATGAGATAGCCAGAGAGAATACGTATAACACACAAATAATGCACAAAATGCGCAATAAAATAACAGGGCAAATTAAGAAAGAACAAACCAAACATAAGTTTCCAAAATGAAATTTTACACTCTGCAACCGCCGCGTGGGATTAGCCGAGCGGTCTCAGGCGCTGCAGTCATGGACTGTGCGGCTGGTCCCGGCGGAGGTTCGAGTCCTCCCTCGGGCATGAGTGTGTATGTTTGTCCTTAGGATAATTTAGGTTAAGTAGTGTGTAAGCTTAGGGACTGATGACCTTAGCAGTTATATCCCATAATATTAAAAAAAAAAAGAACTCTGCAGCTGAGTGCACACTGATATGAAGCTTTCTGGCAGATTAAAACTGTGTTCTGGATCGAGACTTGAACTTGGGATCTCGCCTTTCGCTGGCACAACCCTACTGAGTTCTTTTTTTAATACAAATTATCATTGTTTCATTAATAATTTTTTTAATTTTTTTTATTTTTATTTATTTTTATTGGGGTCACAGTCAGCTACAGGTTCTCGGGTTCAATTCCCGGCGGGGTAAGGGTTTTTCTCTGCCTCGTGGTGACTGGGTGTTGTGTGACGTCCTTAGGTTAGTTAGGTTTAAGTAGTTCTAAGTTCTAGGGGACTGATGACCATAGATGTTAAGTCCCATAGTGCTCAGAGCCATTTGAACCATTTTTTTTTTCAGCTACAGGATGGAGGCGGCTGGTACAAGGTGGGCAGAGGTCTAATCCCGAGACCTGACCACGATTCCTCCCCTCCCCCCTCCCCTAACGCTGTGCTGTACCCTCACACTGCTAATCTTCATTTTACGTATTTATTTGTTTTTCTGCACATACATACAGTGAAAAAAAAAAAAACCAAATTGAAAGTAGTCCACCGGTATGGAATCCTGGAAACCCCGCAAGGTGTGAACGATGACAGGCGGGCCTAGTACAAGGTGAAGGCGTGTCATGTATCTTCCCGAATCGGGCGGCTGCCTTCCACGCCGGTAACACTCCAGCTTAGTGAGGGCGTGGTTAAAACGATGTTATGACAATTGGCAAAATATGCGCGATAACGGGAACAGAGTGCAACCTCTGTATGTGTAGTCCGCAAGTACTGCCAGAAATCAAGGCGCAAGTGATGAGCATCTCCATATAGATATGGCAAGGTCTCTAGCCCTTTATCCAGAGAACTTGTAAGTAGGCTGTTTATGTTTTCTTATTGGCAACGTTACGTAGCGCTCTATATGAAAATCACTGGCTGTGCTGCGTGCAGTCTGTGGCTAGTTTGCATTGTTGTCTGCCATTGTAGTGTTGGGCAGCGGCAGCTGGATGTGAACAGCGCGTAGCGTTGCGCAGTTGGAGGTGAGCCGCCAGCAGTGGTGGATGTGGGGAGAGAGATGGCGGAGTTTTGAGATCTGTAATACTGAATGGCATGAACTGCTATATATATTATGATTATTAAGGTAAATACATTGTTTGTTCTCTACTAAAATCTTTCATTTGCTAACTATGCCTATCAGTAGTTAGTGCCTTCCGTAGTTTGAATCTTTTATTTAGCTGGCAGTAGTGGCGCTCGCTGTATTGCAGTAGTTCGAGTAATGAAGATTTTTGTGAGGTAAGTGATTTGTGAAAGGTATAGGTTAATGTTAGTAAGGGCCATTCTTTTGTAGGGATTTTTGAAAGTCAGATTGCGTTGCGCTAAAAATATTGTGTGTCAGTTTAAGCACAGTCTTGTATAAATTTTTCTAAGGGGACGTTTCAAACTGACCGAGACTTTGTGACAGGAAAATATTCTACCGCTGGGTGAAGAAAGGACTCTGCGTCAATAACATGCAGCAGCACGCGTAGAAAACAAGCGGCCCTTTGTCGCCCCAACAACCAGACATTCGCAGTGGATAGACAGTTGAATCGGTGATGATCATCGTCGACTCTATGACGGTGCAGAGGGGAGAGTTCGCCAGTCCTATGGCATGGAGCTGCTGATTGGTTGGGTGCTTCCCAAAGGTTAAGTGATACCAAGTCGATTGGATACGTGTCGGAAAGAAACTGTGATGAATGTTCTGCCAAGTCACAGTCCACCGTAACAATGGGAACGTGCTTTCTACCACCTTACAGGCTACGCTATGCAGGAGAAGGAAGGCCGGCGCGTTCGTGAGAGTTCGGCGCGAGCATAACTCAGTTCCATAGTGAACGCCACGATATGTGCAAACGCGGGCATGATACTACCGACCGGGAAGGGCGGGGAGAGGGACACCGGCATAAGGACGGCAAGTAAAGGTGTGTAATGGAAGTCTCAACACCGCGCCACTGTTTGTACATAGTGGCCGTGTAAAGTGGAGCCGTACGACGGCGTACGTTTCGTAAGACCAAGCCCTCCTGCACGCGGGGGTAAGCAAGCGTTTCACAGTGTACTTTGTAGATGGACCATCAGTCAGAAGATATCCGAATGTCACTTAAATACAACATCCTATCATAATCGGCATCGATAAAATCTGCGCAATATGAACCATTCTGGACGCCACATACGCATTCAGGTAGGCAACTCACTGCAAGGGATCGAGGCGACGTAGCGAGTCGTGGCTGATCGTCGTACGGGTAGTTCTTAAAGCTTGAAGAAAGTTGATGGCCACTGTTCGGCGTGTTGACGACGTAAGGATGATCCCAAGATAGCGGAGACGTTGGACACGGGGCAGGGGCGCCAGGTCGTCCGGACGTAGATGGCGACCAATAGACACCGCCATGGATTTGCGCACATTTATCACACTTCCAGCTGCCCTCCTGGTCCGAGCACAGGGCTCACAACCCGAACCACACGCCACTGTTAAGCACTAATGAAGGAGGGGCTCACAACCCGAACCACACGCCACTGTTAAGCACTAATGAAGGACTGGGTCCCTTACTTCGATTGCACATAATTCATTAAGGTCAATCCAACACATTTATTTCAAATAACGTAAATGAAGTTACATTTGAATCTGTCTGACATTAAACAGGAATTAAAAAAAACAATTTCAATATCAGCTGATTTAGTGCGTGAAGCGCGAGTTAAGCCAATAACCAGATAAACTAAACAATTCTCCGTAATTGAAAAGAAAGAGAAAAACAAAATTGAATCAATACACCCCACTGACAAATATCCAAAAAAACTTACAATGCTACTCAAAAGAATACACTGGAGTGGGGAGCAGTCATTCACCCGACAGAACACTTAAAAATGAGTTCAATAACACAGCTGCGTGCCCCAGAAAACTGCAAGACATTAAATACACTTCATTTGCAGAATAACAAATACTCATTAACGTTACACCACTCCTGCAGAAAGAACAATTTTTTTAAAACATGTTTAAATTACAGCATTAAGGAATTCCAAAAGATGTCCAATCGAACCCCCCCCCCCCCCCTTTCAGTTTTTCAGTTGAGGCACAAATCTTTCCCCTTTCCAGGCGGAGGCTGAGCCAGAAACACAGAATGCCACAAAAACACAGTTTTGCTGTGAAATCTTACAGGACACCCGGAAGCAGTTACAGATAAGGGGGCGGCACCCACAAATAAAACAGGCTAAGAGTCAGGCTGTGAGCACATCCTACGAGAACTTGTTAACAATATGCTCACCACAAACTGTAGACATTCCGGTCGAACATCCGCTTGCGGTGGCTTCCAGAAGAACGAAGCAACTAACAGGCGCACGCCGTGCTTCTCACAGCTCAATTTGTACAAACACCTAGGCCAACACCAAATCCGGACTCCTCTCTCACTGCGAGGCTTGTCGCAGTTTATACGAAATGCCTTCCAAGCAACCAGTAACCGCCGCAGGAGTTTCACGATTAGCAGACAGCCCCAGCGTAACAGACATCACACATGTCCTTACGCCCGAGCCACAACTCCGCCAGTTTCACCGGCCGCCCCAAACCGACTGCCTCTCGCCGTCCCGCGCGCCCCAGCTGAAAACGCAAAGATGCTCATGCCCGGGGACGCGCCAAAGATAGCAAGCCGATCGCTGGTGATCGACCAGCGATCTGGGTTACCTACCATGAGCCGTAATAATGTCGAGGATCTGTGCGACCTCCTCCCGAGATCGAACCAACAGCACTACGTCATCTGCGTACAAGTGACATAGGAGAGTGTAGGTATGTAAGGAGAGTCCAGACAACTGCGCCGTCAGCAGATCTATGAGCGGCTCCAGCGCCATTGCTTAAAGGTTGCATGGGTAGGGGGCAGCCTTGCGGACCGGCCGTTGGATATGTATCAGACCCGTCACACGTCCATTGTTCTGGACCAACGACCGGGCGCCCCTAAAGAGCTGCCGAAGGACACTGCTAAATCAGGCAGGGAAGCCCATCTGCTCTAAGGCAGAATATAAAAATATATGATGTACTCTGTCAAACGCGCCGTCAATATCTACGACTACGATCGCCGCGCGAAGTCTGCGCGCCTCCGCCAGGCAATCACGCCACGACAGTCTTCAGTGGCTGTCGGGGCATTAATTGTGTGGCCTGGCGTTGTTTTTTCGGTGGGAGGGCACATGGCAAGAGGGGTCTGCAGCGCGCCGCCAATAACCGCATAAAAATCTTGTAGTCGGTATTTCATAAGGTGATAGGACGGCAGTAGGCCTAATAATTGCAGGTGGTCGTTTATGAACGGGAACAATAATGCCCTCGACAAAAGCTTGCGGAATTACAGATTCATTATACATATTCGCCCATCGTGTAAGCATGAGATAACAAAACGTATGATAAAATCCGGTAGGCTGTCCATCGATGCCTGATGACTTGCACAACGCATCCTTGAAGATAGCGGCAGTGACGTATACGGAGGTGAAAGATTCCAAAACGTAACCTCCTCCTCAAGCGTGAGGGCTAGTAGAACGTCTACTGCGATAGAGTCGAAGTCCAGGACGGCCCCATCAGCGGCCGGGTAGACTTGGCAATAACGTTAGATAAAGCTATGTCCGCTTGGTGGATGACGCGCTGCGTACGGTGATCAAAGAGCTCGATGACTAAGTTCCGTCTGCGTTGTCTGCGATCGTGCACAATATGATGCATGCTGGGATTACCAGGTCTGTGGGCACGCAGCGTAGTCCCCTGTAGTTTCCGGCGAGTAACCGCTAGTGGCTTAGCCTTAATCGTGCTGCGTTCAGTTTGCAGGTAAGGTGGCTTGCCATCAAGGTCGCTGAAGAAGCTAAAAGAGAGATCTATAGTGTGCCTATGCCAAGTGGTCACCTCGCCGCTGCAAGTGACGAACGTGCGTCGGATCATCGGTTTGGCACATTCCAGCCACCAGTCCACCACAGATACATAGGATCGGAGACGCCGTTCCCACCATGTCCACGTCTCTGTGATACGTTGGCAACAATCAAGATCCTGCAGCTGCTGAGTGTTGAGTTTCCATGGTGCCAGACTGCCCGAAACCTACTGGCGGGGAAGGAGCAGTGTACATGTGTACACGCAATGGCCAGACAACACTTAAGGTCAGTTCTCTGCATCGAACACCGCTTCAACCAGCCAACGGGGTACATAAATGCAGTCTTACTGATTTGCCGAATGGTTAGTGTAAAACGCAAATTCCGGGTCGTCTGCGCGTCGTACCTCTCAGGTATCGTGCAGGACTGGACTGCGAACTATGAGACGCAGTTCCTGGCACGTTATAAAATTCGGGTATTCTTCTTTCTGGCCGAGTGTGCAGTTAATGCCCACCCCCCACCCCGACCCCAGAGGAAAGATGTTCATGTCAACCTAAGAACAGTAGGGAAATCTCCTCCGTATTAAATCGTACCTTTTCATGCCGACATCCGGTACCAGAAGGCGCACAGACTTTAATGACAAGCATAGAGTGAATCTTATACGCCATACCCCTGGCATATGGGAGATATATGGGGTCGTCAATTGGGATGCCTTCACTTACATACACCGCCACTCCGTGTCCAATGTGACTGTCGTGAGAGGCTACCCGCTGTAGCGCTGCTAAATGCACCTCCTGTAACAGTGCAGTGTCTAGTTCTGAAGCCCATATGACTTCTTTCAAGAGATGTATCTTGGCGGACAAGCGGACGCCGTTTACATTCAGTGTCGTGCTACGGTATTTGTGGAGCTGCGCCACACTGGGGGATGGGGCGGCTACAGGTCGTTGCTGCGAGGAGAGGGGGCACAGGGTGGCAGGCGCTGGAAGCGTACTCGCACGGCGCAAAAGTTGGCACCAGCAGGTCGCCACCCCTAACGGCGGAGACTCCTGTACGGGATCTGCTGTTCCTTCAAATCACCGCTCTACGCCAGCGGTGACTTCGCCGACGTGGTATCCGCATGCTCAACGCCTGCCGACACCGTCACATCGGCTGGTGTCGTTCCTTCTCCAATAGGGACAGAGGCAGGAACATTCCGTTCCGTCCATGCGGGAACCACTGACGGCCAACGTTCAACAGACGCTCTGACGAAGCCATAGTACACGGTCTCAGACGCTGAAACGTTGGGTTGCTCAACACTTAGTGTATCATCTGGACAGGGAGGAGAGTCTCGTTCCGAAGTCGCACAGGGCCCGCTTTTGCGTTGTTAAGGGGAGTATTGTTTAAGCAATTGTCCTTCCGTGTCCAAAGACAGGAAGGAGTCGCGCAGGTCACGCAGAAAGGCCGTCTTTCTAGACAACCGGAGAGTTGACAAGGAGTCACGTTCGACATCAGCGTCGGCCACAGGCAGCGCCGGAGAAAAATGTTCAAATGTGTGTGAAATCTTATGGGACTTAACTGCTGAGGTCATCAGTCCCTAAGTTACACACTACTTAACCTAAATTATCCTAAGGACAAACACACACACCCATGCCCGAGGGAGGACTCGAACCTCCGCCGGGACCAGCCGCACAGTCCATGACTGCAGCGGCCCAGACCGCTCGGCTAATCCCGCGCGGCGAGCCGGAACAACCACAGGAACTGAGGACATAGTTGGAGTCACATTAGCAGTCACCTCGTCCAAAACCGCATCGGGAAGGATCGGAATGCTACCCATCAGCTGTTCACGTGATTCCGAGAGCCGCCGGGTGGCCGGCGGCAACTTAAACGCCGTCGCGTATGTGACCGGAAGTATCGTAGACGACGAGAGAAGTACCATTCCAGTCGGTAGCTGCATTATCTGCCTCTGCAGATATTCATATCTGATGTGGCTTCTTTTCCACACCCAGAATAAGTACGCTACTATCCGTCGTACATGATTATGGCCCGACATCCTCTGTGGGTCAGATACTCAATTGTGAACAGGTTATGTGCGCACGTGAGCCCAGCGTTTTGCCTTATGGTTATGAACAGCGCCGTATGGCCGGAAAGCCGCCATGACGTCCTCAGCAAGTATCTCGAATGGCAGTTCGAACACGCGAATTGTACTAATGCCTAATCCAGCATGTTCGACTTTGATAATGCCGACGTTACCGTCAGCGTGACAGAAACGGAGTCTCTGTTTGGTCGCCTTTAAAACGCCCTTTCAAGCAGTGTCATTGATCATTTTAACGTAAACGGCGATCCTAAGAATGGAGAGGTAGATACCCTGAAGTTTCGATGGTGGGTTCTTCGCCTCCTCACGGACGAACCGTTCCACATCTAAGGCTTTCGGTAGTGCTTATTCCGGGTAAAAGTTGAAACGTAATGCCGATTTCCTGAACCTACTAGTTCCCTCTCAGGTTAAGTCGCATTGTAAACAAACACGAGGTCACACTCTGTAGGTGGAAGTACGGCACGTCCTCTCCCGACGGCTGCTAAAGACGGACAGGACCGACTGAGCAACCCAAGCATGATTCACGACCCGTCCTCACAGTTTTACTTCCGGAGGTACCTCGTCTCCTACCGTACTGCGAAAGGCAAAGATTCCGATTTCGAGCCTTGGTACGGCACTCAGTTTCAATCTGCCTGGAAGTTTCGTGTATAACTTAGTATCCACAACAGAGAGCAATGAACACCAACACATGACAAACGCAGAGAGCACAGGGAACCAGGAACACCTTACAAAGAACGCAGTGTGGTATGTACTAATGTGCAACAACAAAATCGCCCAGAGAGTGATGAACATTCTGAAGAAGTAAGGATTATAAATATCCTTCCTCACAATCAATACAACGCAGAAAAATCCAAATACTTAGAACATTTCTACAAACAAATTTTCCAAAGCTGCAGTTTATCATTACCCTGTAGTTTATCCCAATCTGTCTGCATAGGCCAAATATGCAGAAATATTAAAACTAGTTATTCCGAGCATATCAGAGTCTTAAAAATTGACAGTAAAAAACACCATCTAATCCACTAAAAGCACATTCCTAATAACATTGAGACAGATCTCGAGATCCTGAGCGAAAACGGTAGTTTTCATCAAAAACTGACAGCAGAGGGGATCTACCAATACAAAAAGGGGTGATACAAGGAAAGAAAGTCTTGAACGAATGTACGACATTGTGCAACAAAACACTGTTTGCAACTCTCAATGAATTGTACAAACAAATTTCCTCATATAAAACATAGTAGAATATCCAAAAACATTTCTGTCTCAGTCTTTCCCCCTCCCCTTCCCCTCCTTTTTCACACACACACACACACACACAAACACACACACACACACACACACACACACACACACACACAAAAACGATGAAAGATTGAGCGGCTGCAGTAAGATGGGGTTGCTCTATGAACATGGCGATATAAACATTTGGCTCAAATTCGCTTTTGTGTAAAAAGGTGTGAAATATAAAGTAGGCGTTGGAAGCAGTGAATACAATGGCAACAGAAAAAGAATGTCCACCTGAGACCCAAAAATCGTCAGCAAACGTTTGTACAGTGACATACATAACAACTATTCACGAAAAAATATAAGAAATAAGCAAATTTCTTTACGACTTCTTTGCAGACGACGTGCTCTGAAAACAATAAAGGCACAAAAACAAACCGACCTATAAAAATATATTTTTACAAGTAATACAAGGTGAGTCAGGAGGAAAGATACATGCATTGAGGGATGACAACATTAGTGATACTGGATAAAAAAATACATATGGGCAAATGCAATGGTTTCCGAGATAGATCACATGTAATATCACTTTTCTGTGATTTCTTGAATCACTTGAAACCCGCACCCTCCAGCGAAAACAAGTCACGGTATAAAATTACAATCAGTTTCCTACAAAAAAAGGACCGGTTCCTGTTTCTCTAGGACTTACAGTTTGCCCAAACACAGCGCGAGGATACTGAAAACCTAGCTCGACGCGCATGCGCTGCAGCTTAGGTTTTCTTTGTAGCCCAATTTGAAGTAGTTTCCCGACCTGATTGAACACAAGTGTCCTGTATGAAACTGTTCGTCCTAACTTCTTCTTCACTACCGTCGTACGTTGTGAATAATAAAGATGTTTAAATAACACAGAAAATAAGTAACAAAGTATTATTACATACGTTCTATGTCGGAAACCATTCGCAATAGGGCATATGTCCATGTGAAGTTTTTTTGCTCAGAAGCACTTATATTTTCACCCCTCAAACCCTGTACCTTTCCTCCTGACTCACCCTGTATAATGTCAGGTGTGCAATTGAAACAAATTAAACATAATGCACAGTTTTCAAGCCTAAAAAAGAAAAAAATAACAATGAGCTTTGTTTGATATTTTACGGTAAGAAATCGATACTCAATGAAAATGACACATGGGTGTCCAAACATGTCGGGTGGGTAAATAAAAAATAAATGCGTTGTGTTTTGCACACGGCAGATTTTAGAAAACCAAATACTATTTTAAGCAGAGATGAATTTTTTCTGGTATTCAGCTTGGAAAACTAATTTACATTTTTTATGATTCTTAAAGCCATATAATGTGTATAGGGTTTGGCTAGTTGCTGTCAGAAAGATTGAAGTAGTGTGCCTATGTGCATCATTCACGATCTATAAAATAAATAGAGGCTTCAAGAAATAATTACATCATGACAGTTTTTACCACAAAATTTGTTTCATGGACAATGCACAAGTTAATAGTAGTTATCATTTACTAAACTGCTCAATAACCCACTCTACAGGGTTTAAACCACGGCAACAAATAAATTTCCATCTCACAGTAAGATTTACAGCAATATGCCTATTCTATTAATGATAACCCCATGGTTACATACTTTTAAACAAATGGAATATTGACAGGCAGACTGTTACTCGAGTACACCAGTGTATTTCACTAGCAAGTGGTGGACGGCCAGTGTGATGGCTTTGTGTGTACAGTGGCTATTGTATGCGTAGTTGCGACGCGGCAGGACTGGACCAAGCGTTTAGCAGCTGTGACTCTATACTGGTTGTCTTCCCTTGGGCTTAAGTAACGGATGATCTTTCAGAACGCGGGGAATTATCTCACATCAAGTGTAACTCGAAAGTCTCCCATAGATGGAATACCTTGAATTCTCATATCTTCCATAGTATTCTGCAAAATTTCGTTCCTGGATGTGACCTTACTTTTGATTGCCACCTTGTTTTCTTTCTCTCATCACTGTGGTAGTTGCTGAATAGTGCTCTTCTTTTCAGCATTAAAAGAAAGACAATGGCCTTGCTAAAACGTATTCTGTGAAAGAACAACAGCGAGTGGAGAGCTTTTCTACTGCTAGAAAATTGTTCAGACAGGGAATCACTTTGGCTGTCATTGGCTGGCGAGTTTTTTCTTTATTCTGTCCTTGGGCTCGTCTTGTACACACAAATCAAAACGTCCACTTCATTTGATAACTATTAGGCGTTTGGCCGACTTTCCACCAATGGCGATGATTTTCTTCCGACCGACAATAGAATTACGGAGCCAGGTGTGATGCTCATGTTGCTGGAGGGGCCCAGTACCAGTCCTTCTTTATGATTATGGGTTAAATTAAACTAAGCTTAACTCCATCCGAACAGGCCTTGGAAGGCCCAGCGGTACCGACCGGCCGCCGTGTCATCCTCACACACAGGTGTCACTGGATGCGGATATGGAGGGGCATGTAGTCAGCACACCGCTTCCCCGGCCGTATGTCAGTTTACGAGAGCGGAGCCGCTACTTCTCAATCAAGTAGCTCCTCAGTTTGCCTCACAAGGGCTGAGTGCATCCCGCTTGCCAACAGCGCTCCGCAGACCAGATGGTCACCCATCCAAGTGCTAGCCCAGTACGACAGCGCTAAACTTCGGTCATCTCACGGGAACCGGTGTTATCACTGCGGCAAGGCTGTTGGCCGATTTTGGGTTAACGGCATCTAAGTAATAGCAGTCATTGTGCTGGAAGGAAGTTACTGTGGGTGAGATTTCTGAAGTAATGTAAAGGAACTTCACGTGCAAAATCTCGAATTTGTCCTTGACCTGCAAATTCCCCGGTCTGTAATCGATATGAACGTTTATTCTCGCGTACATTCTGTGAATCTTGTGACACGGATCATTCAGCAGCCGAGAGGTAAAGTTCAGAGTAAAAATGGTTCGAACAGATCCCTTGTCTCCAGCGAGCATCAAATTCTCGCATCAGTTTAAGAGCAGCACAGAGGACGTTATAGTCACATGATGGTCACGTCACTGTCGTTGTTAGATGTACGTCTTTTGTCATTAAGTTGGACTCGTCGCGAACAATAAATTTCGTGTTTTTTAGGTTCACTAGTCTATCCAACAGTCCAGTGTCACATCTTTATAGGAAAAAATAAAATATTTTACATCATTTTGAAACAACAATTTTGATCACACCCGGTAGCATGGGAATAAGAGTTGTGGTTAAAACACCAGTGGAACGATATGATGGCTGTCGAATATTTGTACTAAAAAGCTTCTGAATGTTAAGAAAAAAACACGACAGACGTTATTCACCTCGTAAATTTGGAAAATGTTTAGTGATGAAACATCAGCGTTCATTGACACAGGTGCGAAGTCTATAAGGCCACAAACCCTTTACTACACTGTGGAAGGAAAGTGTGGGAGTGGGAAATATATAAATTAGAACTACCCAATGGTTTTTCCCACTAAGGAACCACGATGTGGTTGGTCAATTACATTTCGGTTGATCCATTGAGAACACCTTGCGTAATTTATTTTCTTTACTACATAATTAATAATTAAATTTATATGAACTTCTTTACGCATTTGTATACAACGTGCAATATTGAAGCTGTCATTCATATTACAAAAATACAAAGTCAATAATATGGACATCGCATACGAATCAGACAGTATCTTTAAATGTGGTTGTAGTACTCGTGTTACAATTTGTATTAAGGCATGACTCATAGTCAACAAAACGGTCATAGAATTTCTTGGAAACTGAGTGGAAAATGAGATTTTCTGCAAAACATTGAAAATTAATTGTTGAACACTCAGCAAAAATACTCTTTTGATATTATTAGATCACTTAAAGATTTATTTGACCTAATATTCTTGAGCATTTATTGTTTGTATATAGTAATACTAATTTACTGTTTTTTCTTCAGTTGTATGCATAATATTTAAAGAGACTTGTTATTCCACATGGGAGTGTCTGCACAAATGATAATGAATCGCTGTTTACCTTCGTTCAACAATTTCTGCATCGGCACACTTTAATGCATTATACCAGTATTATAACAACAGCTCAATCAAAAGTTTGTGTCTTGAGGACACTTATTCTGTCACTAAACACTCTGAAAATCACGAAGCAAATCAGTGTAAAGGATACTGAGCTAATACGGACAGGGGGTTCAACAACAGTCATTGTTGAACACATTCAGTGACACAGTGTATTTGTCATTTGTGTTTTGATATTTGGATGAGAATACTTGTAAAAATCCAACAATTTTAGCAGAGTGTTGAATACTCGTTGATAGACAATTTCCCAAACTTGCACTGATTCACAGTCTACGGCATAACGTAAAATGATACAAGTCCAAAATGTGTGTTAACAAATACTGGGATTTCTACGATAACAGTCTATGAGACTTACACAGTAATAGCTACTGCATAGCATACATCATTCCCTTTGGTGTGCTTATGGTTCGCTCTAATAGAATTCTCTGCGCGGTAGCTGGTGGAGTAGCTATTTTGATAAAAGACAAATGGTCTCGGTTGGTAGTTACTCAACGCAGGTAACGTCCTTAATCTTGGCTAGCAGATAATGCTGCGTTCCGTACATTTACGTAGAGTGGTTAGTTTCGGCCGACGAGAAGTATGGGTCACTTTGTGCTTCTCGTGTTGGCGGCTGACCAACGGACGTATGCAGTACTTGCAATGAAGCACAGACGTCAGTTCATCATTTGGTGCGTGCAGCTTAAGTGATGTAACTGTTAAGTTTGTGTCACAATTATATTTTATTTGTTTTTGAGTATCGAAACTGGTGAACGTTGTAATGTTCAGCATCGGTAAGAGGTAATACGTTTTATCATACTGGTGGTAATATGTAAGTAGCCAGAATGAGATTTTCACTCTGCAGCGGAGTGTGCGCTGATATGAAACTTCCTGGCAGATTAAAACTGTGTGTCGGACCGAGACTCGAACTCCGGACCTTTGCTTTTCGTGGGCAAGTGGTCTACCAACTGAGCTTCCCAAGCACGAGTCACGTCCCGTCTTCACAGCTTTACTTCTGCCAGTACCTCGTCTCCTACCTCCCAAACTTAACAGAAGCTCTCCTGCGGACCTTGCAGAACTAGCACTCCTGAAAGAAAGGATATTACGGAGACATGGCTTAGCCACAGCCTGGGGGATGTTTCCAGAATGAGATTTGCACTCTGCAGCGGAGTGTGCACTGATATGAAACTTCCCGGCAGATTAAAACTGTGTGCCCGACCGAGACTCGAACTCGGGAACTTTGCCTTTCGCGGGCAAGTGCTCTACCATCTGAGCTACCGAAGCACGACTCACGCCCGGTCCTCACATCTTTACTTCTGCCAGTATCTCGTCTCCTACCTTCCAAACTTTACAGAAGCTCTCCTGCGTACCTTGCAGAACTAGCACTGTTGAAAGAAAGGATACTGCGGAGACATGGCTTAGCCACAGCCTGGGGGATGTTTCTAGAATGAGATTTTCACTCTGCAGCGGAGTGTGCGCTGATATGAAACTTCCTGGCAGATTAAAACTGTGTGCCCGACCGAGACTCGAACTCGGGACCTTTGCCTTTCGCGGGCAAGTGCTCTACCAAGTTTGTAAGTAGTCTGACGCAGGTTGAATGGTGTAATGAAATCCCACTCACTCAAGACAGTTTCTGTTTCCATAGTGTTTTAAAATGCAGCTTCATTCGGGTAGTATGCGCATTACCTGTGTCGGGTGGTGTGGGATAAACGAGTAAATTTTTGTTTGTTTTTGATTTTGTTTTTAAGATGTGATGCCGATTTCAAGAACAAACGTGCCGGTGACGGTCGAGGGGAGTGGTTTGAGACTACAATGAATCGAGCGGTTTCAAGAGTTTTTGAAGCCGAAATGGCCGAAGGGGCTGCTGCCGATCATTTTAATTTTCCTACACTGAAGAATAGATTAAAATCAGTTTAGGGCATCAGCAGACATGATGAGGTTTTCGCACCAATACTATTTGTGGGGAATTTCTTTAAGTAAACTGGATCCATTGTGAAAGATTTGAGGGCTGGACACACGAACTTTGTGCAGAAATTGAGTATTCATTGTATTACAACGAAAAAAAATTGTTTTTAGTTTCATCTTTGAAAATTAGACAAGTGTTGTTTAGCTAACTTGTGCAAAAGGGTCACAATATTATTTTTCATAGTAAAACTTATGTTTCTGTTGTACTTTTGATATATAACCAGTTTACATTTGTTTGTGAACAACAAAAACAACTTTTTTTCTTATAGCTATATTTTGTTGTATGGTCCATACTATCCGACATTCCTTCATTATCTCGACTGTAACTCTTTCAAATTTTTTTAATGGTTATGTCGTGTGGTTAGAAATCTTTTTTCACCATTTGCAGAAAAACAAATGTTCACATAAAGGTTTTATGCAGTTATACCACATTTCAAGAAAACAACAAAATTTATATACCAATTTTGGCCTGAATGGCCAAAGAGCCGCCGTTCCCCTGCTCATAGCCGAAAACATATTTGTGCTTTCAAATGCTCGGAAGTGGATGTGTTTTACTAAAGATCATAATCACAGGGTGACGTTAACTCCGAAACTACATGGCTACAACAATGTCAAAGTAGCAGCACGAAGTATTGCATGCTAACATTTATAGCGACCGTAAACAAGTGAATATCGGTTTGAAGTCATACATTGTCTTCCATTTCAAATGGGACAGATGCTCCCTTCACTTTCAGTGCCGAGAAACTTTAGAGTGAACAATTAATACATTAATATGCGAAGTAACCGGTTATACTCTTTACTTATCGTGTCTCGCAAACACATGTTTAGTTATTTCACTCTAGCTGGAATCCTTCACACATATTAATAACTTTCCATTATCCGATACACTTCAGAACGCCTCGATATGATTACACCAGCAATCCTTCAACACTAGACACTTAGTGAATGTATTTAACGTCATTAAAGTGACACATCTGACTGATAAGACTGGCCATGCAATACTAATCAGTGATCGAGTACTGAATGGATGGACCTAAATACAGAATGTCATACCGTTAGGAAGAAATCGGCTGCCAGGAAAGACTTCGGAGCTCATGAGAAGGTCTCACTACATCACAATGTAGTGATATGGTTGCACTAGCAGATCTGTTCATCAATACGCCCGAACACAAGCTGACCCAATGCTACTAAGCTAAAGTGAGTAATACCAACAAAATTATGGTCGAGAAAATTTTCATTGAAACTGGGGAAAGGAATTCTTATTCAGTCTTCAAGAAAGATTCCTTACTCGGATGAAAAATATCATATGCCTTACAGAAACATTTGTCACTGAAGCCAGTGGAAAAAAAAAGGAAACCAGAGAAGTGGAATTAAATTTCAAAACACTTAACATTTCTTTTTCCGTATTTGTTATTTTGAAGTATTTCCTTTTCTGTATTAGTTGTATTTGTGATCCAATAAAACCGTTATTAATGGCAAGCAAATATTATACGACGTTCGAAATGTTTTTCCTTTCTTAAAAAAATACAATTTGGCACTTATGCCGTTTTCCACAAACACCCCTCAAATGTCTCTAATGGTACTAATAGGCCGCACAAACACCGAAATTATGTAAAACATGTAGTGACTAGCTAGTATCAGTGCTGCAGGGCCATTTTACTGCTAAGTCCTCTAGCGGCGCAACTCAGGCAAAGTGTCCAGAGAAGAATTTTAAAAGCAAGGGACTTATTTTAAGCAACTCCTACTCTGGCGGTTGGTGTGGCTGCCTCTAGATCGGGGGATCCTGGTGTCGATTGCCGGACAGGTCGGAGACTTCTTCCCTCGGGTACTTGTTGCTTGTGTTGCCCTAATCATTTCATCTTATCACCATCGTCGCACATGCTACCGAAGTGGCGTCAAATAGAGAGACTTGCATCACGCGCACGAAAAGCACCAGGCGGAATCTTCCGGCCAATAATGCCATACGATCATTTCATTTTAAATTAAAAGCAGAAATTCTATTTCAGCGCGTTTGAAAATTCAAAGATATAATCTCCAAGTATAGATGTTGATCGACCCGATGAAAGCAAGGCGCAACTTGCTGTATGTTGAACAGTAAATTTAACGTGCAGCGAAAATTAACTTACGAAAATATTGTTCAGTATTTACACACGAGTGCACCACTGGCGACATTTTCTCAGTAATTATTGACAAGCCTCGAGCATCATGTGCGAGTAAGAATCTCATTTCTGCTTCACACAATATGATTTTGGACACCTTTGGAGAGCTATCTCCACCTTCGTGAGTCATTTACAACTCTGGCTATGGGTGTTTCGGAAATTTTGGTTACTGTGGCTACCAGTAGGTGGCCATGGTAACGAGTCTCGAAAACGTAGTCAGTGACTACAATAACACACGCTTCTATTGAAGTCACTATGCCATATTTTCTGTTACCATATGAGCTTGCCGACTGTGGAATCGATATACACCTTTTCAGTCTCCATACCCAAGCATTTTTTCGTGGTATGCGGGTACTGTGGACAATGACCATTGTGGAGCTACTACCATCTACTCCATATTTACAATAAGGTCAGAATTGGGTTAGTTATGAAAAATCACTTATTTAACCACACCTATGTTACACGTATGTATGGCTAAAGGATCGCCGATCTACGCTTTCATTTACTCGTTTCTGCTGGTAATGCTCCGTGAGATGTGGATGAGATGTACACTCTAGCGAGAAGAAGCTGATATGGCTCCTCTAACGGACAGGCTAGCATTCGGACGTAGTCTTTCTAGACCCTGCCTAAACCATAAGCAAAACCAAGGATGTACAGAATATTGTAGATAATATTGCCACATGATTTACGCAGCAAATGAGACCTTTATTCATAGGACAACATAGGAGATTGTTGGCCGTTGTAGAATGAGATGAACAGGATGCGAGTGTACGTTTGTTATTTTTTAGGTAGTTTAAGTGGATCTTATGTTAGCAAAAATTTGTAGAGTCGACTTAACTACGTTGGAAAAACTGGTACAAGACGAGCTGAGTATGGGCGTGTTTTCAGGCATCAGCATCCTCTACACCAAGCCCGAGAAGCCCCCACCCAACCTATTTTCTTTTTTGGACCCATTCACGATAGATGTATGGATCTACATGGCAACTGCTTTTCTTGGCGTATCTGCGATTTTCTTCGTTTTAGCAAGGTTTGTAATACACAGATGTTGCATGAGGTTACACACATCTGTTCTCTTCTTCAGTCCCGAATCATATTTTATCTAATAAGCATTTTGATACACTTCTGTTGCTTCTTTCGCTAACTTTTTTTGTTCTGCGTTGCGTAATTTCTTAAATATATGGCATTTTGATTCTTTCGCTCGATGTTTTACTTTGCTGTGTTTACAATAAAGTATTTCTTTTGTCATTGTAAAGAGTTCATCAACTACCAAATTAACACAGCATAAGTTTCATCCAGTTGTCTTTGCTTTCTCTTGGGCCTAAAACTATATTTATGCATCACTTCTGTTAATCCTATGTTTATTTATTCATTCATTTTTCCACTTGTCTACTTCATTTCTATCAAGTCTAGTATTACGAACAGGCCTGTTGTGCAATTACGTACTTCCTATATTTGCTGCCGAAGCTATTGTGATATTAATAAGTCACTGTATGTTTTTTCGTTTCCTTCTTTGGAGATATTCTGTTCAGAGCTTTTAAGATATAACTAAACCAATTCATCGTTGTCAAGCGGAAGTTAGTTAGGTGAAAGAAATGGTATTACTTTCAAACTTAATCAGGACAGTGTTTCAAAGCCGAGTTCACAGACGTATAGCGTAGCCCAAATAAAACAGATGTTTCTTAATAACAAAAGGAATCAAACCACACTTTTTGCAGATTCAAGTCGGTTGTTCTTTGCTCGAGAAAAGGTTACATTTTTTCCATAACTCTAATACAAGACTATTAACGGCCGATGAGTGGCTGTTAGATATGGGGAAGTTTCCTATGAGCTTTGTGTCATTCACTGTTTGTAATCCAATTACCTTCTGATTACCTGCAAGCAAATTTTAAATTTTAACTTGAGACATGTCTTTATGTGTTTTGTCTGTTCACTTCTACATACTTATTCACACTGAAATTAGTTCCTGTCTTTGTTGGTGTTTCTTTCTAATCTTGTTAAAAAAAAATGAGGCTTCTCTTGTGTCTTGTGCACTTATTTTGGTATAAGTCCTGCGAAATATTAAAAATAACGCGTGAAAACTGTTAGCAATATGTGCTTGATTATTATTACAAAACTTCTGTGTGTGATGTTCAGTCTAATTAATAGTATATTGTAATATAGAACGAATGCATTTATTAGACCAAATGAGATTAAAAAGCACGCATGACAATACAAATAATCTGTATTCTCTATCACTTTGACCATTTAGTAAATAGAACCACAGCATTTTTGAAGTATGATGATTGAAAGTTTATGGACATAATAAGATTAAAATTTCGTGATACATTTCGTTTTTCATTAACTTAGATTTATGCTTTTGCCATGAATGTGATCTGTTCCACATACACACTCCAGTGTAATAACTACATAAAAAAGATCATATGTTTTTCGTTTCAGAATGGCACCGAATGAATGGACGAGACCGCATCCCTGTGATCAAGATAGCTCAGAACTTGAAAACACGTTCAGCTTGATAAACATTCTTTGGTTCACAATGGGATCTCTCATGGGTGCCGGATGCGATCTCCTACCAAAGTGAGTCGTTAAATATCTCCTTCAGCCTACTGAGAAAGGAATGTCCACATGTGGATGCACACAGTTTATCTTAGAAAGTATTGCATTACATGATTTGAAATCGCTTCCAAGACAGTGCCCAACGTATCGACCATAACGTCTGTCGATATCAAAGATTCGCGTGCCGATAGGAACAGCCATCTTGGAAGTGTGTCCTCTCCTGAATCCTCGAAGATTAGGCCCTTGGTCCGTTGGTTATCTCCCTGTATATCAGTGATATTTCATCAATGTTATATTCTTGTAAGTATTACTTATTTGCTGACAAGAACATTACATCTGTCTTATTTAGAACTCACTATACGGCCGTGCTTCGCAGCGGAAGTTAAAGAAGGGTCTTTGCATACCGTCCTTTTTTAGGGTTCCTTATCTCAGTCGGTAAAAACGGAACCGCTATGGGATACTTCACCTATACAGTAAATCCATTTTTCCTAGGCAAGAAGTCAAATATAAATAAAACCTAACGAAAGAAGCAAAGCGATTTCGTTGCGTTTTTAATGCACAAAGGGAAATAATGAAATCCAAATATCCTAGCCATGTAAATTCAGTGTCAGTTTGTGTTTGTAACGTAATTCTGCCACTGACGTGAACTTTCGAAAATACTTGTGTCACTTAGCTTTTTTTACAAAAAAAAAAAAAAAAAAAAGAGAGAGAGAGAGAGAGAGCCGGCGCGATCCATGGGTTCTTTTGTGTACTACGAAACTAATAGCGCCATCTGTTGTTTCTTTGGCGTGTTACACCGTGACAGTCGTGTCACTAAGGTAAACATCCGAACTACTAAGCTGCGCTGATTCCAAAGCGATTGTCGCCTGAATGTGAGATCCGTGAGGCGATTTTGATGAAATAAAGTCTATATGTTGCCCCAAGCTCGAGTCGCCTGTGGAAACCACATGAAAATTCGTCTAGCAGTTTTGGAGACACGACGGTTTTATCATCAGTGCAGATCATTACATCTTATAAAAATGTGTGTGTGTGTGTTCCACATGTCCTAAACCACTGAATCGATTTCAACCAAATTTGGTACACATACACCTCACATTCAGGCGACAGTCGCTTTGGGGGTAAAAACCACCTACCTGTCAAAGGTGTGGGCGGTGGGGGTGAAAAAGAAGGGTAGCCAACGACGCGTGGATTCCCAGACTTCATCCACTCAGTATTTGAGAACGAGATCACTTAGCGCCTTGCAAGAAACTATGCACACAATTTCAATCTTTACGATAACTTTTCTCGCTGACAACCCCTACAAAATCATGAAAGGAAATATGTTTATCCCTTACTATTTTTCCGCTGCTCACTCAGTAAAAGAACCGCATGAGGCGTGGATTGTAATTTATTACTTTTTTACTACTAATTGTATTCGTGACACAGTTTACAGGCAGTATGCACATGTATCGCGCAATATAAGTGAAAATTATATTACTGTACAACACACAGTACAGGAGATATGACGTCATACACAATGAGGTGCGTGGAAAACTGCTTCATTGTGTATGACGTTTAAATTTATTACTTAATTGATACTATCTCCATTTGGAACACATTTTGCAGACAGTATACGTACATGCCGCTGAATGTACCTAGAAAATTATGTAATTGGGCGACACATAAGTCAGGAAGTATGACGTCATAAGTATGAAGCACAAGGCCATACATTGCGTGATACGGACGTGGACACACAGTTATAAGTAAATACTTGGGCAGCGTCGGATTCCTGCGCTAGTATACATATAAAAGTAAGATAACCTTTATTCAGCGTCACGAGGGACACAAGACCCGGGTCTCAAACCACCCGTCCGTCTCTAACGATCTCATTATTGACAGGATATCAAATCTTAATCTTGCTTTCTTCCTTTTTAACTAAACCCTAGGAAATTAGCCGGCCGCGGTGGTCTAGCGGTTCCGGCGCTCAGTCCGGAACCGCGCGACTGCTACGGTCGCAGGTTCGAATCCTGCCTCGGGCATGGATGTGTGTGATGTACTTAGGTTAGTTAGGTTTAAGTAGTTCTAAGTTCTAGGGGACTGATGACCACAGATGTTAAGTCCCATAGTGCTCAGAACCATTTGAACCTAGGAAATTACAGGTCATGCTCATTTCGCAACGAAACTTTAACTGCGGAATTTTTGTGCAACAGTTTAAAGAAATGGTTCAAATGGTTCTGAGCACTATGGGACTTAACATCTGAGGTCATCAGTCCCCTAGAACTTAGAACTACTTAAACCCAACTAACCTAAGGACATCACACACATCCATGCCCAAGGCAGGATTCGAACCTGCGACCGTAGCAGTCGCGCGGTTCCGAACTGAAGCGCCTAGAACCGCTCGGCCACCGCGGCCGGCTGCAACAGTTCTTCGCACACTCTTCGGTGGTATGCAGTTACTTTATCAGATAACATTAATCAGTCCATAATCTTGAACGAACATCTAAACTGGGAAGAAATAAACTGTCAGAGACGCAGGAAATCTCTCTCTTGCTACATGCAGTTCAAAATATAGAAAAATATTTTCCCTAAAATAAAATAAAAACTAGTCCAATAATTAATTCCGGCGCACTTTACTATTGTGATGCAACTTAACAGGGCACAAATAGCGAAAGGTTCATACGAACCGAACTAGCAATGAATATTTGCGTAAGATAGATATGTAACGTTGGGTTGTTTAGTCACGTTAAGTCCCTCCTATTTTCGGTTAGAGTGAATGTGACAGGATGGCTGTTGCGATTTTTACATACTACGTTCTCTTCATCGACTTTTTAGTCACTGGTGTCCTCGACTTACTGCCTCACTTTTCAAATACCTATCATCATTCCATAACAGCAATAGAACATATTGGCTATACATAACACAAAATCTTTTTCTATTTCTTTCAGATAGCTTCCTTGTGTCCAACAGCGAACTAGTAATTCTGTCACATTTTCAAAACTATCCATGCATTCTTGCCGCTTCTCTTCGTTTTTCTGCTAACGTTTTCTTATTTTGTTTGATGCTGGTTCCCTACAGCAGCCAACTACTTTTCAAGATTTCCTTCTCTGCTAACTCCTTCAGTGCACTTCTTTCAGTATCTCATTAGCTTCATTTCACAGAAACGTCACATTATGAAAAAAACTAAAATAATATTAATGTGTCTGACATTATTATAAGAACATATTTTTGTTATTATTATTATTACTGTTCTTCTTATTAATAATAATGTTATTATCAAATATAATAACAATAATTATTATTATGTACAGCTTATTTACGTGTGGTTATTGCAATATCAAATTTCTAAGGATATCTGATTAGATGACAGTTGATAAAAATACATGTATAAACTAAAATAAAATTTTAAATAAATTTTTCGGGTTTTCTGCTTGATAATATTGTGCAAATCTTACAATATTTCGTCGATACAACTGCTAAACATCTTCAGGTGGTGGTAGTTGCTGTAGTCACTGCTACAAGAAACGACTGATGATAACAGCGCGGCGGTGTCAAAATTTACGAGCAGGCAATAAGCGTGCGCGGGAAGTCGCCCGCAGTTGGATGAAAGGGGCGCTCATAGTGCCCCCAGGCGGGAGTCGAACGGCCTTTCATGCTTGCGCTATAGGCAAAGACTGTGCTACCGGACACTTCTGTGACTAAAAGCTGAATTAAATCTCAGCAACGCGCATATTTAATGCTCCTTGCGAACTTATGTTACCAATAACACCTTCTAAAATTTGATCAGAGGTTTTTCAGGAAAAATCACGACGTTTAGTGAGGCACCCAGGTAGAGCCTAATCCGTTTTAGGTTTGCATCCAGTTAACTAAGATAACGTACACTGCACTGTTAGGTGAGAAGTCCCCTAGGGTTTCACTCGCGTAAGGCGAAATATTCTCAAACTTCCACTTTATTAGTTACCTATCCAGTGAGAACTAAAATACCTTCTGTGATGAGTGCTTATATGGTATAATTTCTTGTCCATACTGTTCATAATAGTGAGAGGCCGGCAGGCAGAAAGAGAGAGAGAGAGAGAGAGAGAGAGAGAGAGAGAGAGAGAAGGAAGATGACGAAATCCGATGCTGATAAACGGCCTTCTCGTCTCATATAACATCAAAGGGGCCACCGAACTGAATTTCTTCATCCAACAACAGTGGCACCTCTATCAACAGTGGCACATACCCACAGGTTACGAGATATTTCAGAGGGATTTGACGTTTAATTCAGAGCTTTGGTGCCAAGTCTTCTGATGAGGAACTTAATAACAACATTTTTCTGGCCCTTGTAGGTCAAATGTTGATGACAACTGACTTCATCAAAATTATGTGGATCTAAATTGAGTCCTTGGTTAAGGAATAAGGCTCTGGAGCTTGACGTTGGTATTGGACATCGCATGGTGAGGACGACACTGCGACCATTACTCTGGTAGCACCTGAAAGACTTACAAATCGTCTTACTCACTTGTTAACCAACTAGCAATTTTTCTCCGGAGAATTTTATTCAGTTTTGTGGCGACTGAAAGTTCTAACAATGATATTCCATATTCATTCTAAAATATCGAATTTTCTCGATACCATTTTCATCTACAAGGAAGTACACGTTAAATAATCTCCAGTTTTGAAGATAAGATTTCCTTTTCACCAAGAGGCCACCATGAAGTGTAACCTTCACTGCCTGTTTTCAGGGCTGTGTCGACGAGGCTGCTGGCGGGCATGTGGTGGTTCTTCACGCTGATCGCGATCGCATCGTACACGGCCAACCTGGCCGCCTTCCTCACTATCAGCAGGATGGAGTCACCCATCAACAGCGTCCAGGACTTGGCCAAGCAGACCAAGATCAAGTACGGCACCTTCGGCAGGGGCTCCACGGCAGCGTTCTTCAAGGCAAGTTTTAAAGTACCCCGACATAGTCTGACCATTCACTAGCAATAACGTCTAATAATATAATATAAGAATGCAGTGTTTCACGTGGGACATCTTGAAGAAAGAACTTTCAGCTCATCGTCGGATGTAAACGTTAACATTTACATTTGCCCATCTACGCGAAACTGCTAACAGACTACCTGTGAACAGTGCAACTGTCTTAACCTATTTATTTGCTTCTACTCTACACCTTTTTAACGCATATATTTTCGTTATGTCATCGTGAGTCCACATGATGTTGTACAGGGCGGAGGAAATAAAACTGGCCTATAAAATATTTATAATCATACGCAGAATGAATTTTGTTAACGAACAGCACAGAAGGTACTGGAAATGGAGACCGTTCCGCTCCATTTTGTCTCTAAGTTCTGCATTGCAGACTTTGCTGAAGGTTTTGTCAAAAGTCTTCCACTCTTAAACTACTGTGCAAAAAATTCCCCGTACGTTTTCCGCGAACTGTGCTTCACATAAACCTCGGCGATGAATACGGCTGCTTTCCCATGAGCACCATTTTGTGCTACATTTAGCTAGTCACTAGACACGGCTGCTCCTCACATTCATTCAGACGTAATGTTACAGCGAAATACTCGGGACACAGCGTGAGGGGAAAACCGAGTGGCTGACATGTGACAGCAGTGGATTGGCGCCTAGAAATCACGGTTTCCAGCATTTCCTGTGCTAGAAAGTTCTCCTGTTCATTAACAAAGGTCAGTTCCGAGTCAGTCTTATGAATATTTTCGCGGCGTTTAGTTCCGTTAATTTTCAACATTTCCTTACCATGCTTTACGACAAGTGACGTCACCCTCTTTAGAAATGGAAGAGTTCCTACTGTATCTGGAACAGACTACAAGCGTTTAAAAGACACAGTATGAGACTTACATCTACGAAACCCGTGATTTGCATGTACGAAGCAATCGAGAGCATTTTTTTTTATGTTTGAGGGTCTCAGTTCCACGACCAAAGTTCGCCAGAAGCCGAATAGTGAGTTTAATGTAGCCGAAATGGGACGTTACAGTAGCCAGTAAGATGATACAGCTTCCACGTAGCAACGGCGGTTATTTGCGACAGCTGAATTCTAGAATGGTGGTTACTTGTAGGAATTCATCCACTCTAGAGTTCATCTTTGGTTTTCACTGAAGGTCATGTGTTCCACTTTTCTTACCGGCTTGACTATCCTAAGAAGCTGATTAACGCCAAACTACGAAAGTTTAACTCTAAGTTACGATCTGGTGCTTATCTATCACACGCGGAACACACATAGAATTTAAATACCCATTTGCTGACAATATGGGGAAAAGATTCTGATAACAAGAGGGTCAATCATGTTACACATTCGCAGTACAGAATTTTTTAGTATATATCTGCCCCCCCCCCCTTCTCCAATATCCAAAAGGCGACAAAATCTGAAGGGTGCAGGCACTGGAAAATTAATAATAATCGATGGTTTTATTAGACCACGTTGAAAAAATAATGTACCAAACCGGTCAAAATGTTCTATCAAAATACATGAAGTTCTGCTGTATACACTACTTGAGTATTAATGAACATTTTTCTCGAACAACAACGGAAGTCTTAACATTACCAGAACTTTAATCAAGACAGCCCTACATTGATTAGGTCAAACTATCTGATCGTCATATGTCTGATTCACTGTGGTATTTTTCGGCACTCTAGATACTCGCAGTTAGCAACGTTCACTGCCGTCTGTTTCAGTGATCCAGTACACGGGACTATTTCTCCATCGTCCATCAGTAGGTTGCAGCACCGTTCCTTTCGAGAAGTGTTATACTCTGAGATGAAATTTGCAAGTATACGTTTTAAACTAAATGCGTCGCAGTGTATTTGGTTTACTCTGCTGCGTCGCGTACTCGGTAGCATTCTGAACGTGCGGGTGAACGTCTCCCGCCTTTGCTTCTAACCATTCTGACAAATCCTCCTCTATTTTAGTCGTCAATAAACTACTGTCCTGTGTTTTTTAAATCTTCTACTTGTTTAATAACTCTATCGATCTGTTCACCTATTTTAGTCTGTTCTCTGTTTATTGCTTGCACGTTCCCTCTAATTTAGAGACCGAACTTCTCAATGTTTCGTTCATTTAATTGCAAGATTTTGCACTTAATATTTACTTATCTGCCGAGATAGATAAATTTTCATCCCTTTTCTTAGTATGTGATTCAATATCATTAACAATCTTTAATACCTCTTTCTTAAATTCTTGATCTTGATAATCTCGATGTTTCTGTAATTCTAACATCTCCCCCCGAAAAGCTTTTCCGGCAAGTTCGCGTTGTTTCTCCTGTTCCCTTTCTCTAAGCCCGCGTTGTTCGTTTTGCTCTAAAATTTCCTCTCTAAAGGCTTTATCTCTAAGATCACACAGTTTATTTAGCTCTATTTGTTCCTGATTTGATTTCACTAGAAATTCAAACAGCTAATTGATACTGATATTTCCAGTTGGCATATTGACCACACTGGTAGGATTACTTTCCTCACAAATACCTACAGTGTGAACCTCGTAACTTTCGGTACGGTCATTACTCCTCACCAAACTAGTTCTACTCATATTTGACATTTCAGGTTCCAACAAATCCTCTGTCCTATTAACATCTAAATTTTCCACACGGTTTTCATCCTCGCTCGTATCTGCTCTCCCAAAAGTCCCTAGACTTGTATCTAGATTCTATCTTAAATGGTATCCCCGTTTTATTGTTATCAATATACACTCTCAGAATAACACCAAAATAAGAATACACAATAAATAAAATATAACTCTAACTACTTACACAGTTTCTGCGTCATGGACTTGCCTTATCCACGCAATCAAAATTAAAAGGAAGCGCAATAAAGTACTGTTCAGCCAGAAATAAAATGTCTTCAAACATACAAGTCTGGGTAATTTCCAAGAATGATTGCCTCTCGAAGTTGCGGGGTCCAAACGATACATATCGAACGTGCGATCCTACATCAATCACGCCACTCTGGTGGCGGGCGTTATGATCAATTATTTGTGATCGACATTTTTATCTGCTTTCCGTCGTTCCCTTAGTTGCTCTAAGTTACACACCTCTGCGAATTAAAAAAAAGGGAATTGTTTTCGTAGCGTACACATCACATGGACTTTCACTTGACAACACCGACAACGAGTAAGGAAAGTCGTCTCCTTTGTAATTACAAGTATTTCTGTAACGCTCTTCTTTTGTCGTTCCTGTAGTGACCACCGTAAACATACTCATAACGCCCGCCACCAGTCACGAGATCGGTTTAGGATCGCAAGTTCGATATGCATCGCTTGGACCCCGCGACTTCGAGAGGCAATCACTCTTAGAAATTACCCTAGTCGGAGCCGCAGTAACAAAAGTCAATTATTTCCTACCTTCCCTACTGCTTTTGAAGTCTTGTAGTTCCCGGAGGTTGCCGGACGCACTCGCAGATGCGGTCTTCCGTCCGCAATCAACTCGTGTCGTTGCGCTTGCGTCGTGGGTTGTCGTATTGGAGAATATGAAACAAATAATTGACAGTTTTCAGTCACTGGTCATCACACAATTACAAAAATTATATTTCACCACTGTGTATTACATAATAATTGTTTTCATCCTCTTTTTCGAGCCACGTATTGGGCGCTAGCTGTAACCGCCCTCCGTCGATCTGCTGTCATCGACTTCTCTGACGTAATTTATTGATGTGTCATCTGCTGTACATGTCCGACTTTTAGTTATATCTATACATCAGATGGGGCAGCCACAAACATCTTCACTGTAACGGTGACTAAATCTCGGGTTTTCATAATAATTAATGTTAACTTTTTGCTCAGTCGATCATCCTTCATTTGTTGCTCCATTACCGAAGACAAGATTGTTAATAACCTCTTTGAATGTTAGTTGTTATTTACTAATACACACGTAATTATGGAAATCACTTTGTTCTTTATTAAGAACATTCAATAATAATTAAATGATCATGAATGATTGCGTTTTGTATAGAGGGAAAAGGAAGGTTGATTTTACAATTACTTTGAGCAATTACGGCAACTAAAATGTCTGTGATTTTTATAGTTCATCACTCAAAGATATTATAGAAAGGATTATAGTCCGTTACTATACTTCGATACAGTTATTCAAACTTCGTACGCTTTTATTTTCACAAAGCTAACGTCCAGTTCCGTACTTATATTCGATTTAACGCCCCTTCGTATATTCCACAGAGCCTATTATCAGTTATTCGGCATGTAATAGAAGTTAATACTGAGCGATACTTTTTCTCGCGCACACAATTCCTCAAATATTCTTAGTCCATGCCCTTACGGCGAAAGTCTATCCCGTAAAAATTAACATATAGTCAATTTTCTTGTAGTTTCACAAAAGTGCCCTGATCCCTTCCCTGGCATTCCACACTGAAATGCTCACTATATCGCACGCCGCAGCTACGTGAACTTATTCAGAGCGCAGAAAACAAGACAAGAGAACTAACAATACCCGCTCATGGTTTATATAGTATAATTTAGAAACAAAAGCAGCCGTTGATTTCCCTGAAGTGCTACTTTGCTGCGGGCGATCGATAATTTTAATTAAAACAATTTTTATAATGCTATTAATTATTTCCGATATTATCGATCACCTCCCTCCTACATGAGAATAATCCTGATAATATTGCTCTTAATTAAAAGAGCGGTTATAACTGGCGCAAGCCAATGAGGGCGCAGCTGTAACAACATGCTCTGCCAGAGGAAGCTTACTTCTGCTTCTGGTTCCTGCATTGGAGTGATATTGAGGCTCTGTCTGGAGGTTCAAATGGTTCAAATGCCTCTGAGCACTATGGGACTTAATATCTTAGGTCATCAGTCCCCTAGAACTTAGAACTACTTAAACATAACTAACCTAAGGACATCACACACATCCATGCCCGAGGCAGGATTCGAACCTGCGACCGTAGCAGTCGCACGGTTCCGGACTGAGCGCCTAGAACCGCGAGACCACCGCGGCCGGGACTCTGTCTGGAGGTGATGGATGTTTCGATGTCTCAGCATGTTCCTTGTTACAAGTGCGTGAGAGAGAGCTACCTGGTGCTATCAATTCATTCGCTTTCCACTCTTGGATCTTGCGTTTCAAGTACATCTACAAATAATTTTTATTCAGGATAGCTTCTCGTCCCATGTGTTTGTCACGTTTCAATGGGACTTGAGACATGAACACGGCTGTAACAAAACGATGTCGACAAGTGGCGAAGGATGATAGACGGAGTATTGAACAAATTGAGGGCAGGAACCAATGTCTGGAAACGTCATCCAACTACGCTAAAAAGCACAAAAAAATATAGGTCCCATGCCTGCTGCGCGTCTACTCTTGTCAGTGTGTGGGTGTGTTGATGAGTTGGGCAACGGATTGCTCTGACAAGTACCCTTTGGCTCCTGCAAGAACCAATTTCCACCCCACACTACTACAGAAGTCAGACAGACGCTCCTAACGTACCAAAAAGAAATGCCTGAAAAACTTTCTGCAATAAATATCTTCTGGAGTCGTCCGCTGTAAGGAAAAAGACACAAAAATATTCTATTTACTTACGTAACTAATGGAATACTTGGGTACTGGAGTATTGATAGTTGGTGTAAGAAAAACGTTAAACAAACGGAAAATATTATTTACTGCAAAATTTAAGAAAAATGAAATGAAACTATTATTTATAAACTGATGCACAAATTACTGCATTCTTTTCGGAATAGGAGGTTACCTCTTATGGATAGGAATCCTGTTAATGAGATTTATATACAAAGTGCGGGAAAGCTCTCTTATCCCCTTTCTTTAAGAATAATTTTTACTCGGCAGAATGGCTGAGACCCGCGCCTGCTCAACTTGAATAATTATCCAATTGAATTTTTCTAAGTATGGTCGATGCCGTCACGTGAGAAATGTAATGGAGTATCGTGAATGAAGTATGTTATTTATAATGGAGGAAAGATGGGGCTCGCCTACGCTGTAGCGCTCAATACCGTTAGCTGCGACGACTGCTGCCTGCGTCGTTCGCCGCTGAAAAATAACAAAACTATCTCTTTTTATCTGGATTGACCTTCGCCAATCTAACTATCACTATACCTTGATGAAGTCAAGGACTCCTATCTGCCCCTAGTCTTACTATTGGCGTGGTGCACTGGTCAGGTAACCAGTCCACCGCGATGCCACTCAATGTTTGCTCACAGGCGCTAACTAATACTCTGTCTGTGTTCACGCCGCACATTAAGTATTGCGGTCAACACAGTGAACAAACGCTTAATCGTGAGCGACTCAATATAGAGTATCACTCCTATTCGCTAGCGACAGAGGTGCTCTCTCAGTGCAGTACTGAAAAGAGACTGTTCTTCACTCTCTGCGTACACACACGAGCGCACTTGCACCTGCTATGTGTTCCCGCTACAAGAGCCTCACCGGAACGACTTCCCTACACGCAAAAAGCTAAAGGGTATATCATCCGCTGTCTTTCCCTCACTCCTCCGGCTCATTGCGTCAGAAATAGTCCACCAATCAGCGTTACTCTTACAAACAGGGGAATGGCGCTCCGTTTCAGCCTACCAATCCGAAAATATGTAGCATCAGCGTTAGGCGTTTTCTGTCCACCTGTGAGAACTCTGTACACTAGGTCCGTCAAAAGAATGTGTTTGCTGGGGCTCTTCCAAACAATACAGCGGGTTTTACTTTTAAGGTGAACACGCAGGCCATTATCCCTTTTCTCTGGCAAAAATTGTTTTGGTCCATAGGCAGTCGGCCGGTCGGCGCAGCTGCGTGCTACCCCACCATCCTATGGACTTTTCCGTGGGCTGGTTGCCTCCACCGAACAGAAACTCCTGTGGCCATAGTGTCTTGAATGTTTGTGTACGCCAGCATCGACTTTTTAATCTCGGTGCGCACTTGCGATTCATTTATTAGATTTGCATATCAGTTAAATGGAAATATGTAAAATTGACCCTATCCTATCGATTTTGGGCTCGAATGAAACGTCTTGATACGCAGAATACGATGGTGAGATCGGAATATGTAAGAAATGAAGGTCGGGGAACCACGCCACCTTACATTCTTCTGTAGCAAACTTGAGTTACAGACATTGATCGATGTCAAACGAAACGTACTGCAACGGCTTCACATCATTGAGTACATCAGATGGCACAGAACATGTGCACGTCTAATTACCAAATATGCAGCAACCAATCGCAAAATCATGTATTATTTATTCACTTTTGCAAATCGATTTCAACTGATTAACAGCCATCATCGGTGCTTTCAACCAATATGTGCCCTGAGTAATAATACTGTCTTAAGCAAAGGTCAAACATTGACTTTATGTTTGACGTCTGCTAAAGACAGTATTACTACTCAGAGCACATATTGGTTGAAAGCACCCATGATGGCTGTTAATCAGTTGAAATCGATTGGCAAAAGTGAATAAATAAAACATGATTTTGCGACTGGTTGCTGCATATTTGGTAATTTTATGGTTTATGGTCGCTGCACGACTTGGGAACCACATGGAGCCCACCATTCATGTGCACATGTGTCACAACAATATTAGTTGTGGGGCACCAGTGAACGGGCTCACGTTCGCTATCGAAAGTGTGCCCTAGCGACAAGCGTTAGCCGTTACGTCTACATCTATATAGGTACTCCGCAAGCTACCGTAAGGTGCGTGGCGGAGGGTACCGTGTACCATTACTTGTCATTTCTCCTCCTGTTCCACTCGCTAGTAGAGCGAGGGAAAAACGACTGCCTGTATGCCTCCATATGAACCCAAATTTCTATTATCATTTCTTCATGGTCCTTACGTGTGATATATGCTGGCGGGAGCAGAATGGTCCGGCAGTCAACTTCAAGAGACGGTTCTCTAAATCTTCTGAGTACTGTTTCCCGAAAAGAACGCCGCCTTCCCTCCAGGGATTCCTATTTCAGTTCCCGAAGCATACCCTTAACACTTAAGTTTTGTTCCAACCTACCGGTAACAAATCTAGCAGCCATTGTCTGAATTGCTTTGGTGTCTTCCTTCAATCCTAAATGGCACGGATCCCAAACACTCAAGCAATACTCAAGAATAGGTCGCACCACCGTCCTATATATGCTCTCCTTTACAGGTGAACCACTCATTCCTAAAATTCTCCAAATAAACCACAGTCGACCATTTGCCTTCCATACCAACATTGGTTCAAATGGCTCTGAGCACTATGGAACTCAACATCTTAGGTCATAAGTCCCCTAGAACTTAGAACTACTTAAACCTAACTAACCTAAGGACATCACACACACCCATGCCCGAGGCAGAATTCGAACCTGCGACCGTAGCAGTCCCGCAGTTCCGGACTGCAGTGCCAGAACCGCTAGACCACCGCGGCCGGCATACCAACAATATGTCCAGACATTTAAACGCCCACAGTCACTCATCTTCGATATCTTGGAGTGCACCACGGCATCGTCAGCAAACAATCACAGATTGCTGCCCACTCTGTCTGCCAAATCAGTTATGTATACACAGAACAGCAGCGGTCCTATCACACTTCCCAGGGGCACTCCTGACGATACCATAGCCTCTCATAAACACTCGCCGTCGAGGAAAACATGCTGGCTTCTATTATTTAAGAACTCTTGGAGCCAGTTACATAGCTGTGAACTTATTCTATATGCTCGTACCTTCGTTAACAGCCTGCAGCGGGACACCGTGTCAAATGCATTACGGAAATCTAGAAATATGGAATTTACCTGTTGCCCTTCATCCATAATTCTCAGTATATCATGTGATAAAAGGGCAAACTGAGTTTCGCACGAGGTTCGCTGTCTAATACCATGCTGATTCGTGGACATAAGCTGCTTAGCATTATGAAAGTTTACTATATTCGAACTGAGAATGTGTTCAAGGATTCTGCAGCAAACAGAAGTTAGGGATATTGGTATTACAACTTCCACACAATGTTGCGTCGCTTATTGACGTTTCTTGCCTTCAGTTTATTTATCAAGACTCGCTCTACAGCCCCTTGATGTTGTTCAGTATCGGTATCGTTCCGACACTCAGGGCGGGGTAACTGAGAAACGCCACTTCAATTGCGCTGTCGGTGTTGTCTTTGTCGACTGCACAAGGCGCGTCGCGAACTCTCACACTCCTCAAAAGAATCTATTTCTAAAAGAGCCACCATCAGGCATGCCACGTTGAACATCGCTTTCTCCAGGGCTCGCCGATTTCCTACGCATGATGCTACGGGCGTCACCAGGGGACAGCGTTTTCACTTTTGCTCACTGCATGCAAATATAACCTTCTGTGCGTGTTTTTAAGACGCCACACACCGATTTCCACACAAAATCTCGGAAGGCCCGCAGTGAGAATAGGACATAGCGCGACGCAATTAATGTTATGACAGCTAGCAAGTGGTCATATAGTGTAACAGTTAACAAAAAAAAAAAAAATGGCTCTGAGCACTATGGGACTTAACATCTTAGGCCATAAGTCCCCTAGAACTTAGAACTACTTAAACCTAACTAACCTAAAGACATCACACACACCCATGCCCGAGGCAGGATTCGAACCTGCGACCGTAGCAGTCCCGCGGTTCCGGACTGCAGCGCCAGAACCGCTAGACCACCGCGGCCGGCAACAGTTAACAAGCGACTAACTCAGAGTAAGCGCTAAACAGAGTAATTTCTTTGTACAAAGGTATTTATATAAATTATATCCTCTAAATAGTGTTGTGAGCAATCTTGACCATATTTGTATTACGAACTGTGTCTTCCATTGTGTAATTTTTGTACATTCAGCAACCTTTCATGCTGTAACCTGTTTTCTAATTCGGATTACGCCATGCTCTCTGAACTTAGTATGCATAGATCACATCCCACTTAAACCATGACGCAGACAGACCCATGGCGGAACGCCAGTTGTCTGATAAACTTATAATTTTTGGAGGTAACGAGATCTGAGTAAGATTATAATTAACAAAATTAGATGACTCAGGAATTGAAAGTAGCTTTTGCTGTGGATGCTGTGCTTTCTTTGCCCTAATTCATCGTGTACATTGAAGTTAAACATAAAGCTAGAGTTCTCATTCACTCATTCTAACAGTTGCACGTTCACATTCACACTAAGGTCACGCATGGAAATGATAAAAGTCGTTACCATATGCCACTCTTATCTTGTATACATTTGAAAAACTTGCTGACTGAATCTCAAAACTGCAGAAGGTGCATCTAGGCTGCTGGTAGAGGTGAGAAGGGAGCCAAGGGGGTCAAGCAGCATCTAAAGCAGAGCGCCCATTCTGCCGCTAACCCCGCAAACTATGAGGTTAACAACTAGGAAATTTTTGACTGTACTCTTTAGTACAAGCCTATGTGGAAACACTCCATTTTGTGGCGAACAGTTTGATGCGCATAGTTCATTTCTTAGGAACCATATGTACTGTTAATATTTTTCATTGTAAAGAAGTGGCAGTGACGGAACTCATGCGCACATCTACTATCCTGTAGGTCATATTTATTAAATAACAGCTGCACGTGGGTCATTCAGGTGCCACAAGATTATATTTTTAAATTATCAGATCACTTCTTTTATTTTGTGAGTTTGTTCAACACATTCTATATCGTGTAAGTATAAAATCCAAGTAACCAGATTTCCCTACTGTAAAAGATATTTCATGTTAAGTTAAATATTGTTAGTTTTTAGATTTTTATGAGCTTGATATTTGCAACATTCCTTTTTGACATGAAATATGTTAGCTATTCGTCTTCCTTGTGACACGTTCGTAGGAACAAATTATTTTATTATTAGAGTTTCGAAATCTTGGTGTGGGAAAACAGTATTGTATGACATATAATCATCTTTTTTTGTAGTAATCAAATGCTGAAAGTTGAATCTAGTTGGCACAGCTCTACGAAATATGCATTTTATGCACAGATTTTTCATTATTTGACACAAGAAAATTTTGAATAATTTAGTCAGTTAAGCATCAAAACTGCACTGTGAACACATGACAAAAGATAATTGTATGAATATTAGATTTATGTGATGTGGAGAGAAATTTCATGTTACTTTATTTTAGCGTTTTATTTATGTACAAACTTGAGGTTCAATATTAATCCTCAAGTCATATTTCTTCTTATGAATCAAACAGGCAAAATGATGCCTTGCCTATATCTTTATTCTGACAGAAGACTGCTATGAGTCATTTTCAGGTTCCTGAGTTAGTTATTTACGTGTTCCATCGATCAATCTCATGGTAACCGTTATGGTGTGGAATGTGTCAACAGCATAAGAAAAGCACACATGAATCAAGGTTCTATTTTTTAAACGGAAAATTATTATTACCTACCCCAATTCCTTAAATGGCACAAAATGCATGTATTATACCTTTACATTTATTTATTTCTATTCCAGAATACACCTACGGTATAGAAGTAATTGTCAAGGAGATTTGCTATCAATTTATTTTGAACCTGTTACTGCTGTCTGTCAGACATTTTATTTCATCTGGTAATTTATCGAAAATTTTTACAGTGGTGTATTTTATCTTTTTCTGTGCCAAAGATAGGTTAAGTAGAGGGTAGCGTAAGTCTTGCTTTCTTATGGTATTATAATCGTGAATGTCACTGTTGTTTTTGAACTGGTCCATGTTGTGGACAGCAAATGTCATTATGGAGTGAATGCATTGTGAGGCTATTGTAAAAATTTCTAACCCTTTAAACAGATGCCTACAGGATGGGCGACTATGAGCCCCACACATTATTCTAACCACTTTCTTTTGAGCAGTGAATAGTTTTTGGCTAAATGTTGTGTTATCCCAAAATATTATTCCACATGACATCAGGGAGTGAAAGTATGCAAAGTATGTTAGCTTACTAATTTCTATATCCTCAAAATTGGAAATTACTCTGATTACAAAAGTTGCTGAACCTAGTCGCTTTAGGAGATCCAAAATATGAATTTTCCAATTAAGATTCTGATCTAAACGTACACACAAAAACATAGTATGCTTTGGCCTGGCTACTGACTTCTGTTGATGTGTTACATTAAGTGAACGAACTGTACTCCTTGCCACAGAAAATTGAATGTACTGTGTTTCTTCAAAGTTCAGAGCAAGACTATTCGCAGAAAACCAATTAATAACTTTTACAAAGATATTATTTGTATCATTTCCAATTGGAGTTTCTTTTACTGGATTAATAATGGTGCTTGTATCATCAGCAAATAGTGTCAGTTTAGCTTCCTGTTTCAGATAAGAAAGAAGGTCATTCACATATACCAAAAGCATAAGAGGATCCATGTTCAAGCCCTGTGGAAGACCTAATGTAATTTCACCCCAGTTAGATGAAGTGGGAAGCTTCCTTAAATCACTTAAACCATACGAAGAAACTTTTTGCTTCCTGCTCTGTAGATATGACTTAAACCACTCACATGCTGTTCCATTTATACCATAGATTGTAGTTCCTGTAACATAATGTCATACTTCACACACTCAAATGCTTTGGATAAGTCACAGAAAATTGCTGTTGGTAACATTTTACTAATTAAAGGCATATTTTAACCTGTCTTGGAAAGTACCTTGACTTATTGATGTATGACATATGTGACTCAGAATTTTTTATTTCTGGGATGCCTAAGCCAGGTGACGAATAAGTATTGAAATTTTTGGGGACTTTCTATTCTTTTTGAACGAGGACTGAAGGGGGGATGTGACATTACTGTCATATATTGCTAAGAAACTTTTTTTCATTTCCTGCCTGGTGATATTTTATTGCGAATACTGGGAACAGTTACCAAGAGGAAAGCTTTGCATTTTTCGCTTTGGGAATATGAACTCCTAGTGCCATCTAAGGGTCTTGTCGTCAGCAGAAAGCAGTCAGTGATTATTATCAGGGGAGGCGAGCCTTCCAGGCAGATAGGCGGTCTTCAAAAGTGAGACTGCAACCCATTTCGTGGTTTTTTGGGCAGACGCACCAGCAGACCTAGCTGAGGGCAGGGGGCACCATGCTGCCACTGGTGTTCGCAGAGATCAGTTTAGTTTAACATTTTAGCCTTTTCTGCATGAGCATTAAAGGTGGAGATGATATTGGGTAGCCCAGTTAGTGTGAGAAAAACGATTGCATTCACTCCAAAATTTTAGTCATTGAATCGAGCTGAGTCTCCCCGCCACCGTACCTGGCGCGAAGAAATCGCCCAATCGAGGTGATGCTACAACCCTGCACCAACCTCGTGTCTGTTAATGTGTGTTTTGTATACTAAGATTGGGAAGTTTCTGCTGCGCACCCAGTTTTCTCGTCAAATCGACAACACTCTCGTCTGTCACATGGAGAATGTGATATCATCCATATGGTATTTTCGAAAGTTAGGCAGATGATGACATTGTTTGAGGATTCTGGGCGACTCTGATCTGGGCTGCCATGTTGGGTGCTTCTTCTGCGGGTCACCATACTGGTGCTGATCGGTTCACGCTAGCTGTGTTGAGGAAATCTGACATCCAAACCTCCAGATATCAGACACTCAGACCGGTACCAAACGTTGTATGTAAATAGAGTATCAACCAAAACTCCGATTTAGTTTGTACTAAGTGCCGTCGTCTAGCAAAACGAGCGTAAAATGTAATTAAAAATAACACTAGAACTACGGATCACAGGAAAAGCATAACTGTAAATAATACGTATAGTTTCCGTGGGGAAGTTGGTAGAGCGTTAGGTCATCGTACCAAGGGTTATGGATTCAAGCCCCAATGATGACAATTTTTTAACTGAGTTATGCGTGAAAGTTTTGTATGGGGCTATTAATACTTCCGCAAGTGTGATGAAGTTGTTTATTTACTCTACTGTTCCAATTTTTGATGTTTATTCTGTGAAACTACAGATACACTAGCTGCTTCATCACGAGTGGTGTCTGTTCTGTCGCACATGTGGACGGAACACCACACGTGTCTGTACAAATGTAGTCTGGCTTGCTACTTTCAACTAACGAAGAGAAGGCACACTGCCAAAAGAAGATTGCTACAAAATCCGTAAAGTCCTTTTACATGTCAGGGAAATTTCTTCCATATAACAGTTCTACGTGTAAACAGTTAAAACAACAGCGGTACTTTTGGTACGTCGACATCGCATTCTATCAACTCACCCACGCAAGATCTACAAAACTACCCTCACAAATACCCTTTTCCTATGCTCCGTAGTTCTGGTGTTACTTTTAACTACCATTTACGCCCGTTCTGCTGGACAACAGCACACAGCACGAACTAAATCGGAGTTTTGGTAGAGACTCTACCGACGTACAACATTTGGTCCGCTCTGAGTGTCTGACAGCTGGAGGTTTGGGTGTATTGTAGGGCAATCCACATTCTGAACATTTCGTTGGTTTGAGTTCTATAAAACTTTGTTGTCTCGTAATTGTATTGTGATGTATGTCAATAATTAGAGCAAATAAATGTCTATTAATATCAGTCTTGATTCTTTAAATTATTCAACATCTTTTCCGCGGTTATATGACCCACTTATAATAAGTATAAGCTGGTGGACACCTAGGCTTGTTGTTGTCACCATGACAGTGTTGTTATTGTGTACAGGGGCGAAACTCAACGATCGATATCTCACTGTTCAGTGAAAGTAACGAGCATGCACTCGTTCATCTTGTTTGATTATAAATTTGTTGACTGGAGAAAGCTGTATCGATTTCCCTAAGGATTATACTATAAGGTTACGGTGTGTTGTTTCATGACTATTTGGTTAACAGCCCTGCAGTATTCAGACATAGTAAGTAGCAACTTGCATACAAACTTCAATATTAAGAAACATTCATTTTATGTAGAAGTATAGTGGCTACTGTAAACTTTTGATTCAAACCCTGCCACGATATTTGGTGCGCCAGATAACGATGAATCTGAACCGCCACAACAATCTGGTTTTAGAGCTCAGCATGAGTACAAATGTTCCCTCGTTTCACACAGAAAGCACGGCAGCGCCTTCTACTGTTGAAAGACTCAAACAGACTAATTAATAAACGCATATATTCAAGAAATTTTCTGCAAAGTAATTGAAACACACATTATCAGATTGTCTGGAAATTTTTCGGTTTTGTCTGCTTGTATTCTGCGTACAAAAACAGTCTGAATGTCACCAGAATATGTCAATGGATACAGACATCTCTTTTTTCAGAATTCTAACGACTCGTTGTACCAGCGGATGTGGATAGTGATGAAACAGGCACGGCCAGATGTGTTTACCGACGATAACCACGAGGGCGTGGAGCGAGTGAAGAAGGGGAAGGGCAACTACGCCTTCTTCATGGAGTCCACCAGCATCGAGTACCAGACGGCGCTCAACTGCGACCTGCGCAAAGTCGGCGGGCAGCTCGACTCCAAAGGCTACGGCATAGCGCTGCCCCGAGGTGAGAAATCATAAGGTCTCACATTTGCTTCAACTTTTCATCATCGACGTTATCAAGGTGTTCGATCACCTAGGTCATCTGCTTGTCTTACAATTGCCCTCAAAATGTTCACAGCAATGAGCAATCAATTTCAGTTGCACGAACAAGTATGTCCCTGTCCACACTTCTTTCACATTTTCAATAAATATGTGTCGTGATCAGTGATCACCTTCAGAGGTTTTCTCCCTCAATCTACCTTCCATAACGTCACAAAACGAGTCTCCAAGTCGCCCATCGTTCTCTATCCATCAGCGTCTACTTTCATTTTTCTGTCTCATAGATATTTCGTTTCTTTCTTATTTCAACAATGCATACTTGGTCCAATACATACTCCTGTGTATGACATACAGTGAAATAAAAATTTACTTTTCTCTGTCCGATTCTCTAATTGTCCATTTCTAGACTGAGCATCGGGTTGCACGGATTTCCGTAAATACCATTTGCTACATTCCACATTTTTCCATTAAAATTGGTATATTACATCACGACAGCCGATATATTTCTAATGCGTTACATCTACATACACAGCTTCTTGGCAAATTACTGTACACTGCACGGCAGGGGGTACTTCGTAGAATCCTTAACGTGTTTGCATCTCAGTTGATTTGCCTATGGACAAAGGTATAAGTGACTTTCTGTACTCCCTTGTACATAATCTCTCTTATTTTCGTGATCCCTACGCAACATAAACGATGAAGGCAGCAGAATGGTTGCATAGTTCTTCGGTTACCTTTTATTAATAGATAATGTCTGGAAACCCATAAAACACTGATGTAATATTCTACAGTATTTGTTATTTATTTCACAAACCGGATTTCGATTGTTACGCCATCATCAGGTACGAAGATAAATATCTGATGAAGTGAAATTTTGTTCGATCACAGATTTTAAACTAGTGAATCTACACATTATCTCCATATCCAGAGAAGAAAATATTAGTACTCTATTAGGATAAAATAGGAGGAATTATTTCAGAGTAAATAAAACATAAGATTATTTAATAAGGTATGTGACACATTAACTAATGAACTATATACAAATCACAACGATTGTTCATAGAAGAAAATAAATTTAACGAGAAAATTTGGCGCCATGCTTCAAGTATGTGGCTGAACAAAACAATGTTTTTTTTTGATAGTTCCTAAATTACAAGCAGATAAGACATAGTTGTGAGAATAAGCATGCAAGTGAAACAGCTGTAATTATAAAAAGTCAAAATTTTTAACACGAGAAGAGAAATTATAATAAATGAACTGAAGGAAAAATGGAACATGTGAGTGAGAGGAGTAATTTATAACACGGTCTGGATTGGACTATGTGTAGCATCTGCGGTTAGAAGTGGTGATTAAGGGAACTGTGTATGGCAACTAAGGTTGGGCAGATGGACATATGTTTATTAGTTTCCATTCTTTCAAGAAAGTTCATCTTCCTTCCTTTACAGATATCACCTAATACTTCATGTTGTACCTTTTAACTGTGGCCTTCTTTAAGCAGATGGTCTGCAAAAGTAGAGTTTCCTTTTCTAAGTTTCCACCTTCTGTGGTTTTACTTCAAGTGGGTGCATATTTCCCTGCCAGACTGACCTATACAGAATTTGCAAAAATTACAAGTAACACAAAATTGTTAATGTTTTCGTGGTCACTTGTTGACTGTCTCGAGTTCTTCGGCCGACGTTCGTCTGATGATTTTTCTGACGTTTCGCCAGCACTAGTGGCTGGCATTTTCAAATATAAACCTCCATTATTGGTGGTGTACTGGAGCCGAGCTCACAGCTACAGACTATATGTGCCTGACGCGTCAACGCGGAAAAGCTCGGAATCTTTTTACCAACATTCGTTGTCCGTCAAAACAAAACACCAATAAAAGACGGTATGTCATAGAATAAAAAGAGTCAGATTCCATTATAGTGGATGGGTCCTAAACAAGTTGTACAGTAACTTCCTGGCAGATTAAAACTATGTGCCGGACCGAGACTCGAACTCGGGACCTTTGCCTTTCGCGGGCAAGTGCTCTACCAACTGAGCTACCCACGCACGATTCATCCCCCCGTCCTCACAGCTGTACTTCTGCCAGTACCTCGTCTCCTACCTACCAAACTTAACAGAAGCTCTCCTGCGAACATTCTGGAAGTTGTACTGTAGTCATCGCTTCTCCGATCTATACGGAACCTTGTAGAGGGGATGCAGCCGCGTACTCCGCCATACTGAGCCAATTGCAAATGACAGATTCCGAGTTTTTCCGCTCTAATGTTTTAGTCATATATTCACCTGAAGATGTGGCTTTTAGTGCCACGAAACCGGTAGTGATTCAATAACAAAGGACTAAATACAGCTGAAGCGGTTATTAATACCCAAGATGCTTCATGAAATGTTTTAATTATAACTGCTGCTATTGTAAGCTTATCGTATTTGAATTAATTCCACAAGTCGTCTTACGAGTAGTTTTTAATAACTTTCTATGTCAACCACATTTGGTCTCATAGCTTCCTTGAAGAGGATTTTGCCTTTGCTGGTAATCATCTCTATAACTTTGTGTACCCTGGCCTCTGTCTCTTCAGCAACACACTAACATATACCATCGTTTTGTAGCTGGAAGGTCTACAACAATTACATCTCGTCTGGGTTGCCCGCCTATCTGTTCAAGGTAGTTGCCCGATAAAGCGTTCAGTATCGTTTTCCTGACAGCTTTCCTCTACATCCAATGATGTGTGTATACTTTTCACAGTCGATGCTAGGTATTGGTAGTCATAATATAGTGCTGTCGTATAATCTGTGTATTCCTGTGCTATGTAATCGAGGCTAACACTTCGAGACCCTGCGTCTATGTGTGCGCTTTTTGAGGCGGGTACAGGCTCCCACAACCACGGGTTACGATTGTGGGTATAAGTTCACAGTCAGATGAATTTTGCTGCTCACATACCTTATGTTTCTGCTTGTTGATATCACAACTCCACCTTGTGAAAGTCTAATCCATCTTCCGGTAGTAATACTGAAAGTTTCATACCAATTTACTTCTAATTTCTACTAATTCTCAGTTTTTAGTATTACATTAAGCTCATTGCTTTCTTGGAGAGATGTAAGTTCTAGGACTTCTTGGCGAACGCTTCGACAGTTGACAGTTAGTGTTTCAGTTTTGCCACTCTTCATATTTCCTGCCCTGTGGCTTTAAAAAGTGGTTATTGGATGTCTGGTTTCTATCTGAGGACTTTTGAGATAAACCTAATTTTACCTTCATGGAAAATAAAATAAAATATTCTGATACCCAAGTGGTCATTTCGGGCGTATAATCCACGCACGATCTATCCAGAAAAGCTGTGGAATACATAATATATGATCAATACTTTCCGTTTTATTTTCAGAGTAGCCAAGATCCTTACAGTCATTAATGCTGCTGCTCTACAGGTACGCTATGCTTTTACGGTGATGGCATGCCCGCTTTGCAAATAATGTTAGTATATATTTTCCAGATTTTCGTGTAAATGTCTTTCTTTATGCTACGTTGATTTGTCATTGGACGTCTAGTATAGGTATATGTGCTAAAGAGAAAAGAAATTTGAATGGCAATACTGACAAATCGATATTCAGTTAAACATTTCCAACACAAACATATTTTGTGGTTTTAACATCTCTATGGTGACCGTGGTGGTCTAGCGGCTTGAGCACAAGACTTCAGCTCTCGATGTCTCGAGCTCAATCCCGGATAGGGGTAGGGATTTTTTCTCTTTCCAGCCCTTCCAGGACGGCCCCAGATTCACTTAGCCCGACGTCAAATGAGCTCCGGGGTTCTTTCATGGGGGAAAATGACCTGCCTGGGCGATGGGCACCCCAACCTCCCCCTCCTAGTGCCGTGGCGAAGAAAGGTTGCACTCTACCTGTCGTCAGACCAATAGCACGGGCACAGCCTGTGCAACTGAGCTAGCAGTCCGTTCCTTGCGACTAGGGGGTAAACTGAATAATGAACTCTCTCCATCTTTTCCGGTTCATATGAACACTGCAAGCAGCTTCGGTAGCGCTCAGACCGGAAGTATTCGCCTGTACGTTGAAGCTGCAATAAAATTTTGATGAACGATATTTCATCATATGATCTTAAATTATATGTTAACTTCGTGAATTAAATCTCAATGTTTTGCACAATATGTTGTGCAATGAAGATACGTTCTACTGTTGACTTCACCTTCGGATGGGGATGTTAACCTCGGCCACCCTTTGTTGTTATTCGAGAAAAAAAATGCGCAGCGCTGCAGAAGCACTCATCACAACAGTCTACACAACACAGTTACTAACTTGACGTACTGACCAGGAGGGCAGACAAGCGTAATTGAGCATTTCAGTACGCTGCATGAGAAGAATTGATCTCTACATAGGAACACATACCTACTGTAACGCCACTTCCTTTGGACGAAAAATGAATATAAAAATAGTACCCCAAAGCCCAAAAGTCCCAAAAATCAAGTTCCAATTTCACAAATAAAAAAAGAAAAAAGTCCGTTTTGCAATAATGTTACTTGAATAGTAGCACGTAAATAGAAAAAATTCAGTACCAAGTAGCTTAGTGTTTTGAAAAAGAAATAAATAAAAAGATGGAATCCAATGTATTTCAAAAGAAAATCATAGTAGATCGCAAAGTACCGTACTTAGAAATCACGGAGTAGGACGAACGATCTCAAAGAATACTCCTTATGAGTATCCTATAATAGAGATTTTGTTACCATTATAGGATGTTCATAAAGGTGTCATCATTTGGCGTAAAAATCTGTAGTTCGTGTTTTGCGGAAATATTTCTTCATATTGTGTGCACCGTGTCATTTGTTCCATTCACTTTCACTGGTCTTTGTCATTCCTGAAATACTGTCGTGTGATTCCTCTACCTTCCTGAGAATTAGTTTGTCGTTATGAAAGGGTGCTCCTGACCGTTAAGTTAAAACCATATGGAGTTTTCTGGCGATATACTTTTTTGAATTTAATGGTTTGAAGCACGCTGTTTATTTTATACAGCGATCTAGGGCCTTACGTAAGGTACTACTGCATCAGTGTTGCCATCTCACTATGATATTCACTTAGCCCAAATATAGTTTACTCGAAACTGGTCACCAAAATTCTATGTGTATGGTATGTACAGGGTGATTAGAAATAGTATGAAAAGCTTGTAAGGGTGCTGGAGGTAGGTTGTACTGAGAAATATTTTTAAGCAGAAAAATCGATATGTTGTGCCATTTCTGAGTTAATTAGCATTGAAGGAATCAGGTTGTTTCGTATGCAAATCCTAGTGGTCTGCGAGAGTTGGTGTTGTCAAGGTGTTCTTCGTTTGATGTCATAAAATTGAATAAGAGAGGGATACAAAATTGGATATGGGGCAGTAGTAAAGATCGAACCCAAGCCAAAGGCTGAGCAGTCTCGTGTCCTGTCATCTACGCTATGAGAACAACTGACACTAACTATATCTGGTGGACCACTTGAAGTTGCTTGTGCAATGGCTTGAGTGGCTAGCTTCAATGCTAATTATTTCAGAAATGGCGCAATGTATCGAGAATAGTGGAATGATCGAAATTTTTTCTTAACAATTATTTCTCAGCACAACTTACCCTCTAACACCCTTACAAGCTTTTCAGATATTTTATGACCACCCTGTAAACATAAAAATGTATGTATATTTATACGTTCCACATCTGCTAAACCAATCAATCGATTTCTAAGCAAAGTTGATATACAACTACTTAATGTCCGAAAAGAAGTCCTGTATGGGCAAGAACCAACTAGCTTGCTTAGAGTTATGGGTGGTGGTGAAGAGGATTGGTAATAGCTAACACTTGGAGTAGCCTGCAAGATTAGCAGGTAGTATCAGAACGTATTCCACTGGTTATATCTGTGAATAGGCATGGTTGAGAAAAAAAGAGGTGCAAACATAGGGAGGCAAAAAGAGCGGAGGATGAGATGGCCAAAAAAATTAGGAGGAGGACATAGACACAGATTGAAGATGTATGAGATGGACAGAGAGAGGGGGAGGAGGAGTTGGACAGAGTGGGTTGAGGAACAGATGGACAGAGAGAGAGGGGAGGAGCAAATGGACAGAGAGTGATGGTAAGAGACGGACAGACAAAGAAAGGGAAGGATGAGATGGACAAAGAAAGGATGAGGAGGCTTCAGACAGAAAAAGAGGGCAAAGGAGATGGATATAGAGGGAGGAGAATATGAACAGAGATGATAGAAGAAGTTGGAAGGGAGAGTCATGGCAGAGGAGATGGACAGGGAAAGGGGGAGAAGTAGATCAATAGATAGAAGGGGGAGTAGGGGGAGGTACATGAGGCAAGTTGGAGATGAAATGGGATGGTGGGCTGGTGGAAAGGGAAGATGCTGCAAAGAGACAGGTGGAAGAGGGGGACTGTGTAAGATGGAAGAGAGTGAATATTGTGATGAGGCATTCAGAAGAGGTACATGTTGTGAGGAAGCAGATGGAAGAGGTACTGAGTATAAGGAGCCAGGTGGAAGAAGTACTGAGGGTGAGAAGGCAGATGGAAAATGTACAAAGGGAGAAGATACAGGTGGAAGACTTACTGGGAAGAACTGAGGAGGTAGGTGGAACAGAGACAGGGTGGGAGGACAAGATGGAAGAGGGGAGAGAGAAACAGTTTATACTACATCACCTCATAAACCTTTGGATAGGTTTCAACCACATTTTGTACACTTGCTGGTTATTGTAAGAATCACCACCTCCCATAGGGATAGGAGTGGCTGTGAAAAGGATTGGTAACACCTGACCGTTAGGCTGCCCTTATGACTGGTGTGTTGAGTGGGTGTTCCTGGGGGTGGACACAACTGAACAGAGAGAGAAGGGGAGGAGGAGATAGATATTGAGGGGGGAGGATGAGATGGTCAGAGAAAAAGCAGAGGAAGAGATATACAGACAGAGAGGTGGAAAGAGGAGCTTAACAGAGAGAGGTGGTAGGATGAGATGGATAGAAAGAGGAGGCAGGAGGAGATGGAGAGAGATATGGACAGAGTGAGGAGGAAGAGGGGATGAAGAGAGAGAGAGGGAGGAGTAGGTGTACAGAGAGAGGGGGAGGAGAAGATGGTCAAAGAGAGGATTAAGGGGGGGCAAGACTAAGAGAGGGGGAGGACTAGTTATACAGAGAGGGGAGGAGGAAGAGATGGCCAAAGTTAAGTTGAAGGCGAGGGTGGACAGGCAGAAGGGGAGGAGAAGCTGGGCAGAGGACAGACTCTTCTAATACACGACTGTAATAAATAAATACCCTGTCAACGCTGGGTACTCATCTAGTATATTATAAAAATGGATATGTATACGTGCTCATGAATGTGTGTATATTCCACATCTCCTCCCAAACCACTGGATCAGATTCAACTAAACTTGCTACATATATCGGTCATTGTCTGTAAAGAAGTACTGTATGAGGACACATGTGGAAGATGGACAGGTGTGATGAAGCAGGTGGAAGAGGGATGAGTGAAGCAGACGGGGTAAGATTAGGGGAGCGATTTAAATTGTTCCTGATAATTTTGAGGGAACTATTTCAACAAAATTTGGCGGTAATACTTTAAAATTATGAAGTCAAATTTCTCCTATTCGTGCTGTTCAGCACTTCAGCAAGGCCGCGAGAATAAACGCTATAGCGACCCAATATTTTTGCCAACGGTTTTCGGATTCAAAGATCATACGACAGGACTGAATATCACAGATAAATTAGTCATCCTCTCTGGAGTCATATAGTGTAAAATAGTAGATATTCAGACACATATGAGTGCAACGCCTGCGGTATGTGCATACGTGGGTGAAGACATGGGTAAATATCTAGTACATATTAAAAAGCGGTTTTGACTGTTTCAAGATAAGTTCGACACAAGTGTTGTGTGTGTGACTCACGAGTGCTGTAAATAAGGGAATGGGCCAAATAATAGCGGATTCGAAGCGGAAACCTGCAACTCTAGTTTCACGGTGCAGGTTGCCATCCTCCACAGTGGAGGTAGGTTTTGAGAATAGAAAAGAATGTTAATTATCATCAAAACTTCATATATCGGACAGACTAATCTGATATTAGAAGCCCCACTAGCCATTTATTCTTTCCTTACTGCACAGGCTACTCCTGTTTATAAAAGTACTAATCTTTGTGCTTGAATATGAGGCGCCTCAAACGCACAATAACGTGTCTGTGTGTCGAACTGTTGTGGAAGTTATAAAATGCTATTATAACACAAAAATTTTCTTCTTCACTCCGAAAACGTTTTTATCCGATAGTCAGTGGAAAAATTCTTCCAGTTCTACCGTGCAATGAGACGTTTATGAGCGCCAGGTTTGACGACTGGGCTGTGGAAAGAGAAGCAGGAGTTTGTGAGCTAAAACTATGTTAGGATTAGTAGATATCACTAGAATGTATACCTGGGTCAGAAAAACGGAACTTTTGAAGGCTGCCTCAGGATTATATAAGGAGAGCATTGAGATCGAAGGTCGGAGGATGTTCTGGTGTAAGTTCAGCACAGAATCAGGCTTCAAAAGTACTGGGATAAACGTTTTATCTTGAAGATTAATGGTGGAACGTGATGTTCGGAGAATATGAGGACAGGAGGAAATATGAGTAACTGATAGGTTAAGTAGGTGAGATGGATGTGAGGCAGAGAGCATAGCGCAGGGAATGGCAAAATGTACGAGATATGAAGATCTAGTCTAGCTTGCGAAGTAAAGGCAGGTCCGTCTCGCTATGTGTTTAGTCGGTTGGCATTTGTCTCAGTCCGCTAAACGCCTGCGGCTTTATCCAACCTGCAGCTGGTCATGTTTCTCAATCAGTGCATACAGTTCTTTGTTATTCCTTACTCTCGACTGACAGCATATTTAGATATCTCCTTACCTTACATTCTGAGTCATCTTCGTAGAACATAAATTAGGAAAATAATCGAATGGATAGTCATGTAGATATTTCAAGCCAGTTAAAAGTGAGACACCATTTTTTAATTGTTTTTGATATTTAGAGCCTAAGGTGAAATTTGAAGATTTTGGTTTTAGTAAACTACTTGAATTTTCTGCAGGAATATCTAAGGTTCTTTTAACGACGATCGTTATTAAAATGAATGAAAATTAAGGTTCACGTTTATGTGACGCCGATCCGTATCATTCCCTGAACCTGTCATCGCGATGTGGACTTTCCGACTTCGTTTTCCCATCGTGTTTTTTATTCCTTGGTAACATGGATTCCATATACTGACAGTTACACCGTATGTGTACTTCCATTAGAAACCTAGTTGAAACTTCGTGGCAGATTAACCCTGTGTGCCGGATAGGGACTCGAAACTGGGACCTTTGCCTTTCGCGGGCAAGTGCTTTATCACCTTAGCTATCCAAGCACGATTCACGACCCGCCCTCACAGATGCACTTCCGACGGTTCCTCTAACTCTACAAGTTTAAATCCGTCAGAAAGTTTCACTTCGCTCCAGAGTGCAGTTTCCAGAAATGTCGTTACTAAAGGGCTTTGCTCAGAACTGCTTACCCGTCACACGTTGTTCTCCTTCCGACCCAGACTCGCCGTACCGGACGGCGGTGAGCGGCGCTGTGCTGCAGCTGCAGGAGCGCGGCAACCTGAGCGCGCTCAAGAACCGCTGGTGGAAGGCGCCCGAGGGCAAGGAGTGCGACGAGGACGACCCGGACAAGAACAGCACCGAGCTGGGCATCCTCAACGTGGGCGGCGTCTTCCTCGTGCTCTTCTTCGGCACGCTCATCGCTTTCGCCGTCTCTGTGTTGGAATTCCTCTGGAACTGCCGCAAGATCGCTGTAGAGGAAATGGTCAGTGCCGCTCAAGTATTCGCGCATTCTCTTGTTACAAACTACTGAATGCTCCAACGTTTTATGCCCAGTAACTACGAGGGTGAGTCAAATGAAAACCTTAAATATTTTTTAAAATATTATCTATTGTGCAGAAGTGGTACAAAGCTGTATCACTTTTCAACCTAATCTCCCCCACGCCCGATGCAAGTCCTCCAGCGCTTACAAAGTGCATAAATTCCTTTAGAAAAAAATTCTTTTGCTTGTCCGCGCAACCAAACGTGCGCCGAGTGGCGTACCTCTTCATCAGAAGTGAACTTATTTCCTCCCATTGCGTCTATGAGTGGTAAAAACATTTGGAAATCACTTGGGGCAAGGTCTGGTGAGTATAGTGGATGAGGAAGACACTCAAAATGCGGGTCTGTGATTGTTGCAACCGTTGTACGGGCAGTGTGGGGCCTTGCATTGTCATGTTGCAAAAGGGCACCTGCTGACAGCAATCCACGTCGCTTTAATTTGATTGCAGGCCGCAGATGAATTTTTAGGATATTTGTGTATGATGCACTGGTGACAGTGGTCCCTCTAGGCACGTAATGCTCCAAAACGACGTCTTTTTCGTCCCAAAACTTGGGGCAAGGTCTGGTGAGTATAGTGGATGAGGAAGACACTCAAAATGCGGGTCTGTGATTGTTGCAACCGTTGTACGGGCAGTGTGGGGCCTTGCATTGTCATGTTGCAAAAGGGCACCTGCTGACAGCAATCCACGTCGCTTTAATTTGATTGCAGGCCGCAGATGAATTTTTAGGAGATTTGTGTATGATGCACTGGTGACAGTGGTCCCTCTAGGCACGTAATGCTCCAAAACGACGTCTTTTTCGTCCCAAAAGAGAGTCAGCATAACCTTTCCTGATGACGGTTCCGTTCGAAACTGCTTTGGTTTTGGTGATGAGGAATGGCGCCATCCCTTGCTCGCTCTCTCCGTATCCGTTTGGTGCAAGTGAACCCAAGTTTCGTCCCCAGCAACGATTCTTGCAAGGAAGCCATCACCTTCTCGTTCAAAGCGCCGAAGAAGTTCTTCACAAGCATCAACACGTCGTTCTCTCATTCCAGGAGCCAGCTGGCGTGGCACCCATCTTGTAGACACTTTGTGAAACTGGAGCACATCATACACAATGTTGTGTGCTGACCCATGACTAATCTGTAAACATGCTGCAATGTCATTCAGTGTCTCTCGACGGTTTTCAAATGGTTCAAATGGCTCTGAGCACTATGGGACTTAACATCTATGGTCATCAGTTCCCTAGAACTTAGAACTAATTAAACCTAACTAGCGTAAGGACAACACACAACACCCAGTCATCACGAGGCAGAGAAAACCCCTGACCCCGCCGGGAATCGAACCCGGGAACCCGGGCGCGGGAAGCGAGAACGCTACCGAACGGCCACGAGCTGCGGACTTGGCGGTTTTCCTTCACTATGGCTTCAACTGCTGCAATGTTCTGTTGAGTCACAACTCGTTGTGCCTGACCTGGACGAGGAGCGTCTTCCACTGAAGTCACACCATTTGCGAACTTCCTACTCCATTCGTAGACTTGCTGCTGTGACAAACGTGCATCACTGTACTGAACCTTCATTCGTCGATGAATTTCAATAGGTTGCACACCTTCACTACGCAAAAACCGAATAACAGAAAGCTGTTCTTCCTTAGTGCAAGTCGCAAGTAGGGCGGCCATCTTTATACTGATACTGCGACGGTATGTGTGCATATGCACTATGGTGCCACCTACAGGCCATTCTGCACGCTGTTTGTAGCACGCGCAAAATTTCGATTGGTTATTACAAATTTAAGGTTTTATTTGACTCACCCTCGTATGTCCTTACCGTCACGAGATCCGTAGTCTAAAAGAGCTGGGTTCAAATTCTCGTCTGGGTTTCCAGATTTGAAATTTTATATGGTTTTCAAATGGTAGAGTGGTGCCTCTCACAACGCCAAGGCCATAAGCTTTCACCAAATTAGTGCAACTGAGCTAGCAGTCCGTTCCTTGCGACTAGGGGGTAAACTGAATAATGAACTCTCTCCATCTTTTCCGGTTCATATGAACACTGCAAGCAGCTTCGGTAGCGCTCAGACCGGAAGTATTCGCCTCTACGTTGAAGCTGCAATAAAATTTTGATGAACGATATTTCATCATATGATCTTAAATTATATGTTAACTTCGTGAATTAAATCTCAATGTTTTGAACAATATGTTGTGCAATGAAGATACGTTCTACTGTTGACTTCACCTTCGGATGGGGATGTTAACCTCGGCCACCCTTTGTTGTTATTCGAGAAAAAAAATGCGCAGCGCTGCAGAAGCACTCATCACAACAGTCTACACAACACAGTTACTAACTTGACGTACTGACCAGGAAGGCAGACAAGCGTAATTGAGCATTTCAGTACGCTGCATGAGAAGAATTGATCTCCACATAGGAACACATACCTACTGTAACACCGCTTCCTTTGGACGAAAAATGAATATAAAAATAGTACCCCAAAGCCCAAAAGTCCCAAAAATCAAGTTCCAATCTCATAAATCAAAAAAAGAAAAAAGTCCGTTTTGGAATAATGTTACTTGAATAGTAGCACGTAAATAGAAAAAAATCAGTACCAAGTAGCTTAGTGTTTTGAAAAAGAAATAAATAAAAAGATGGAATCCAATGTGTTTCAAAAGAAAATCATAGTAGATCGCAAAGTACCGTACTTAGAAATCACGGAGTAGGACGAACGATCTCAGAGAATACTCCTTATGAGTACTCTTTGAGAGTGGTGTGTAATACCTAAGAAAGAGTCATGCACTGTAGCTGTGTTACGAGAGTTTGCCGGAGCGAGTCGTACCTCAGCGTGTGCTCGTATACGTGGGCGCGGCGAGATTGTTTTTTGAATGCTAAAGATTTGTGATCTACTACGACGCACTGAACTTGTAGGAAGTAAATCAGTAACTTCAAATAGGGTGTCACGTAGAATCCAGATAGTGAAAGATTCGAAACTGTCTTAAATTGAATATCTTAAAAAAAAAAGATTGGAAATTACCCAAGGTTAGAAACTATTAATGATGGACCGATATAGAAACTAAACTTTGAAACCGAATTATGAGAAAAGAATTAACTTTCGTAAAATCAGTTAATGGACCCTGGAACTTGCGTAATATCTTGGACTGAAGTATACGTCTTTAATTCCACCCAGATAGGAAAAGCTACTTCCTTACGGCAATGCTAGGATGTGAAAATAGTGCAATAAACCGGCATTCAGTGTTATTACTGCTTTAATAACTTCTATCAATCCATTCAATATTGTGTACTGAGTAAATAATTATCCGTGCGACGACATTAATTGTCCAAGGAACGCGGCGTGCATAAGTACTCTTTACCGCATTAACAAATTACCGCTCTGTTACGAACTATTAGGCTCTTGTAAACTGAAAAAGTTTAGAGGAGATATTGGTGTTGTGTATGTACTGAAGCTATGATTAATACCGGAATAGGAACTGATATATCCCTACGTGTAGCTGTGTTTAAATACGCCGGGGAGCACGTAATTGCTTGACCTGATCGAGACAAATAATACGCACTCGGTGGGATTTCAGCGCAGCCCAAATAGATTTTTTACATAACGTCAGTATATACAGCTCTACCACTAGTTAGCCAGACGGCGACGCTATACTATATATCTTTCAGACAAGTGTGCATCACTCTACAACGTACATTTTCAACAGGCCTCCGCAAGAGCTGAGAATTTTAGTTGTTCTCAATTTATTTTATTGTGTTGATAACCACTATTTCGTCAATTATGGTTTATGTGTGTATCGACATATCATACATATTTTTAATTTCCATCCTACGTGTGGTATACACCTTCACACATACACCGCCGGCAAAAAAATGTACCGCCCTCAAGGAAAAAGTCATTTTATTGACAAGTGAGGTTACAGGTAGTTCAGAATTTTAGGAGTATATGATAACAAATTTATACCAAACGAAAAACGCCGACCGGTGTGGCCGACCTGTTCTGGGCGCTACAGTCTGAAACTGCGCGACCGCTACGGCCGCAGGTTCGAATCCTGCCTCGGGCATGGATGTGTGTGATGTCCTTAGGTTAGTTCTAAGTTCTAGGGGACCATGACCTCAGCAGTTAAGTCCCATAGTGCTCAGAGCCATTTGAACCAACCAAACGAAAAACAAATTTAACAGTAAAGGGTGGCTAAACTCATCATTACACAGTGTATCTCCTATCCCCCAACCATCCCGGCGGCAACACAGGCGTGTATTCTCGCGTGCAAACGAGCATAATGGTGCCGAATAGCAACCTGCGATGGATTGTCCCAAGGGTCTTGCGTCTTTTATTGCAATTTGGCAATGGTTCTAGCAGGCCTCGGGGAACTAGCAAGTGCTCGCATCATCATGTCTCGTACAGCTCCAATTGGCGAGAGATCTGGTGGTCTTGCTAGCCAGCCCTGTTATTTTACACCAGAAGAGCACGTTGCGCCGCAGCAGCCGTAGGTGGACGTACATTTTCCTGCTGAAAAACACATCACCTTCCTGTCCAAGAAATGGCACTATCACGGGAATAAGAGCCTGCAATGTAGCGGCCACTGGTTACTTTACCCTGTTGTTGTTGTTGTTGTGGTCTTCAGTCCTGAGACTGGTTTGATGCAGCTCTCCATGCTACTCTATCCTGTGCAAGCTTCTTCATCTCCCAGTATCTACTGCAACCTACATCCTTCTGAATCTGCTTAGTGTATTCATCTCTTGGTCTCCCTCTACGATTTTTACCCTCCACACTGCCCTCCAATGCTAAATTTGTGATCCCTTGATGCCTCAAAACATGTCCTACCAACCGATCCCTTCTTCTAGTCAAGTTGTGCCACAAACTTCTCTTCTCCCCAATCCTATTCAATACCTCCTCATTAGTTACGTGATCTACCCACCTTATCTTCAGCATTCTTCTGTAGCACCACATTTCGAAAGCTTCTATTCTCTTCTTGTCCAAACTAGTTATCGTCCATGTTTCACTTCCATACATGGCTACACTCCATACAAATACTTTCAGAAACGACTTCCTGACACTTAAATCTATACTCGATGTTAACAAATTCCTCTTCTTGAGAAACGCTTTCCTTGCCATTGCCAGTCTACATTTTATATCCTCTCTACTTCGACCATCATCGGTTATTTTACTCCCTAAATAGCAAAACTCCTTTACTACTTTAAGTGTCTCATTTCCTAATCTAATTCCCTCAGCATCACCCGACTTAATTTGACTACATTCCATTATCCTCGTTTTGCTTTTGTTGATGTTCATCTTATATCCTCCTTTCAAGACACTGTCCATTCCGTTCAACTGCTCTTCCAAGTCCTTTGCTGTCTCTGACAGAATTACAATGTCATCGGCGAACCTCAAAGTTTTTACTTCTTCTCCATGAACTTTAATACCTACTCCGAATTTTTCTTTTGTTTCCTTTACTGCTTGCTCAATATACAGATTGAATAACATCGGGGAGAGGCTACAACCCTGTCTTACTCCTTTCCCAACCACTGCTTCCCTTTCATGCCCCTCGACTCTTATAACTGCCGTCTGGTTTCTGTACAAACTGTAAATAGCCTTTCGCTCCCTGTATTTTACCCCTGCCACCTTCAGAATTTGAAAGAGAGTATTCCGGTTAACATTGTCAAAAGCTTTCTCTAAGTCTACAAATGCTAGAAATGTAGGTTTGCCTTTTCTTAATCTTTCTTCTAAGATAAGTCGTAAGGTCAGTATTGCCTCACGTGTTCCAACATTTCTACGGAATCCAAACTGATCTTCCCCGAGGTCGGCTTCTACCAGTTTTTCCATTCGTCTGTAAAGAATTCGCGTTAGTTTTTTGCAGCTGTGACTTTATAAACTGATAGTTCGGTAATTTTCACATCTGTTCAACACCTGCTTTCTTTGGGATTGGAATTATTATATTCTTCTTGAAGTCTGAGGGTATTTCGCCTGTCTCATACATCGTGCTCACTAGATGGTAGAGTTTTTTCATGACTGGCTCTCCCGAGGCCATCAGTAGTTCAAATGGAATGTTGTCTACTCCCGGGGCCTTGTTTCGACTCAGGTCTTTCAGTGCTCTGTCAAACTCTTCACGCAGTATCTTATCTCCCATTTCGTCTTCATCTACATCCTCTTCCATTTCCATAATATTGTCCTCAAGTACATCGCCCTTGTATAAACCCTCTATATACTCCTTCCACCTTTCTGCCTTCCCTTCTTTGCTTAGAACTGGGTTGCCATCTGAGCTCTTGATGTTCATACAAGTGGTTCTCTTCTCTCCAAAGGTCTCTTTAATTTTCCTGTAGGCAGTATGTATTTTACCCCTAGTGAGACAAGCCTCTACATCCTTACATTTGTCCTCTAGCCATCCCTGCTTAGCCATTTTGCACTTCCTGTCGATATCATTTTTGAGACGTTTGTATTTCTTTTTGCCTGCTTACTTTACCCTGTAGAAACACAAAATGTGACCGCCAGTTGTAACTGATGGCCCTGCCCACCATGAAGCCTAGTATGGGACCTGTGCGTCATGAGCAAATCTACTCTGCTCACCAGGTCTATGCAGTACATGTGTACGTCCATCACTCGTATGCAGACGGAACCTACTAAGAACACTGATGACGACAGAGCGCCCCACTCTCCATTCAACTCTTTTACGTCACCAGAGTTGCCATGCTGGGCGGCATCGTGGTGTCAATGGTAGCCTGGCCATATTCACACGAGTTTTTATTTTTATTTTACACGTCTTGTTCCGTAGGATCAAATAGAGGAGCAAAGCTCCAAGCTCATGAAACGTGTCAGTACATGAAGTTACATCATAAAAGTAATAACAGATAAAATAAAATGTTTATGTATCCATAAGAAGACAAGTTTATATAAACGCAATTAACAGTACAATAACAATCAGCTTAATTTTTCAAGAAGCTCCTTGACACAATAGAAGGAGTGACTCATGAGGAAACTCTTCGGTTTCGATCTGAAAGCACGTGGATTGCTGCTAAGATTTTTGAATTCGACTGGTAGCTTATTGAAAATGGATGCAGCGGTATACTGCACACCTTTTTGCGCAAGAGTTAAGGCAGTCCGATCCAAATGCAGGTTTGATTTCTGCCGAATATTAACCGAGTGATAGCTGCTTATTCTAGAGAATAAACTAATATTGGTAACAAGAAACCACAGTAAAGAATATGTATATATAGAGAGGCCAGTATCAGAATACTCAGAGTAGTTAACAGGGGTCGACAAGAGGTTCGCGAACTTACACCACTTATTGCCCGTTTATGAGCCAAAAATATCCTCTGAGAATAAGAAGAGTAACCCAAAAATATAATACCATACGACATAAGCGAATGAAAATGACCAAAGTATACAACTTTTCGTGTCGAATTATCACTTACTTCAGGTACTGTCCGAATAGTAAAAATGACAACATTAAGCTTTTGATCGAGATCCTGAGCGTGAGCTTTCCACAACAGTTTACTGTCTATCTGAACACCTAGAAATTTGGACTGTTCAGTTTCACTAATCATACGCCCATTCTACCAAATTAAAACGTCGGGTTTTGTTGAATTGTGTGTTAGAAACTGTAAAAACTAAGTCTTACCCTGATTTAGCGTTAATTTATTTTCACAAGCCATGAACTTATGTCATGAAGTGCACTATTCGAAACAGAGCCAATGTTGAACACAACATCCTTTCGCCGCGCGGCGTGGGTTCGATTCCTCCCTCAGGCATGGGTGTGTTCTTAGCATAAGTTAGTTTAAGTTAGTATAAGTAGTGTGTAAGTCTCGGGACCGATGACCTCAGAAGTTTGGTCCCTTAGGAATTCACACACATTTGAAAAACATCCTTTACTACCATGTTAGTGTCATCAGTAAACAGAAATACTTTAGAGTTACCTGTAATACTAGAGGACATATTGTTGTTGTTGTTATGGTCTTCAGTCCTGAGACTGGTTTGATGCAGCTTTCCATGCTACCCTGTCCTGTGCAAGTTTCTTCATCTCCCAGTACCTACTGCAACCTACATCCTTCTGAATCTGCTTAGTGTATTCATCTTTTGGTCTCCCTCTACGATTTTTACCATCCACGCTGTCTTCCAATGCAAAATTTGAGATCCCTTGATGCCTCAAAACATGTCCTACCAACCGGTCCCTTCTTCTCGTCAAGTTGTGCCACAAACTCCTCTTCTCCCCAATTCTATTCAATACCTCCTCATTAGTTATGTGATCTACCCATATAATCTTCAGCATTCTTCTGTAGCACCACATTTCGAAAGCTTCTATTCTCTTTCCTGTCCAAACCATTTATCGTCCATGTTTCACTTCCATACATGGCTACACTCCATACAAATACTTTCAGAAACGACTTCCTGACACTTAAATCTATACTCGATGTTATCAAATTCCTCTTCTTCGGAAACGCTTTCCTTCCCATTGCCAGTCTACATTTTATGTCTTCTCTACTTCGGCCATCATCAGTTATTTTGCTCCCCAAATAGCAAAACTCCTTTACTACTTTCAGTGTCTCATTTCCTAATCTAATTCCCTCAGCATCACCCGACTTAATTCGAACACATTCCATTATCCTCGTGTTGCTTTTGTTGATGTTCATCTTACACCCTCCTTTCAAGACACTGTCCATTCCGTTCAACTGTTCTTCCAAGTCCTTTGCTGTCCCTGTCAGAATTACAATGTCATCGGCGAACCTCAAAGTTTTTATTTCTTCTCCGTGGATTTTAATACCTACTCCGAACTTTTCTTTTGTTTCCTTTATTGCTTGCTCAATATACAGATTGAATAACATCGGGGAGAGGCTACAACCCTGTCTCACTCCCTTCCCAACCACTGCTTCCCTTTCATGTCCCTCGACTCTTATAACTGTCATCTGGTTTCTGTACAAATTGTGAATAGCCTTTCGCTCCCTGTATTTTACCCCTGGCACCTTCAGAATTTGAAAGAGAGTATTCCAGTCAACATTGTCAAAAGCTTTCTCTAAGTCTACAAATGCTAGAAACGTAGGTTTGCCTTTCCTTAATCTTCCTTCTAAGATAAGTCGTAAGGTCAGTATTGCCTCACGTGTTCCAATATTTCTACGGAATCCAAACTGATCTTCCTCGAGGTCGGCTTCTACCAGTTTTTCTATTCGTCTGTAAAGAATTCGTGTTACTATTTTGCAGCTGTGACTTATTAAACTGATAGTTCGGTAATTTTCACATCTGTCAACACCTGCTTTCTTTGGGATTGGAATTATTATATTCTTCTTGACGTCTGAGGCTACTTCGCCTGTCTCATACATCTTGCTCACCAGATGGTAGAGTTTTGTCAGGACTGGCTCTCCCAAGGCCGTCAGTAGTTCCAATGGAATGTTGTCTACTCCGGGGGCCTTGTTTCGGCTCAGGTCTTTCAGTGCTCTGTCAAACTCTTCACGCAGTATCGTATCTCCCATTTCATCTTCATCTACATTCTCTCCCATTTCTATAATATTGTCCTCAAGTACACCGCCCTTGTATAGACCCTCTATATACTCCTTTCACCTTTCTGCTTTCCCTTCTTTGGTTAGAACTGGGTTTCCATCTGAGCTCTTGATATTCATACAAGTGGTTCTCTTTTCTCCAAATGTCTCTTTAATTTTCTTGTAGGCAGTATCTATCTTACCCCTAGTGATATAAGCCTCTCATCCTTACATTTGTCCTCTAGCCATCTCAGCTTAGCCATTTTGCACTTCCCGTCGATCTTATTTTTGAGACGTTTGTATTGCTTTTTGCCTGCTTCATTTACTGCATTTTTATATTTTCTCGTTTCATCAATTAAATACAATATTTTTTCTGTTACCCAAGGGTTTCTACTAGCCCTCGTCTTTTTACCTACTTGATCCTCTGCTTCCTTCACTACTTCATCCCTCAAAGCTACCCATTCTTCTTCTACTGTACTTCTTTCCCGCACTGCTGTCAATTGTTCCCTTATGCTCTCCCTGAATCTCTGTACAAACCAATGGTTTAGTCAGTTTATCCAGGTCCCATCTCCTTAAATTCCCACCTTTTTGCAGTTTCTTCAATTTTAATCGGCATTTCATAACCAATAGATTGTGGTCAGAGTCCACATCTGCCCCTGGAAATGTCTTACAATTTAAAACCTGGTTCCTAAATCTCTGTATTACCATAATCTATCTGATTCCTTTTAGTATCTCCGGGATTCTTCCATGTATACAACCTTCTTTTATGATTCTTGAACCAAGTGTTAGCTATGATTAAGTTATGCTCTGTGCAAAATTCTACCAGACGGCTTCCTCTTTCATTTCTTACCCAAATCCATATTCACCTACTATTCCCTTTTCCTACACTCGAATTCCAGTCACCCATGACTATTAAATTTTCGTCCCCCTTCACTACCTGAATAATATATTATTTACATAAATAAGGAACAGGAGTGGCCCCAGCACTCGTGTCTGGGGCGTCCCCCATTTGACCATACTCAGACTCCACATCACAGCCATTCTCAACACTATGAATAACGACCTTTTGCTACCTGTTGTTAAAATAAGAGGTGAAGCAGTTGTGAGCTACTCCCCGCATTCCATAATGGTCCAACTTCTGGAGCATTATTTTGTGATCAGCATAATCAAACGCCTTAGTTAAATCAAAAAAATATGCCTAGCATTCAAAACCTTTTGTTTATTCCATCCAGTGTCTCACAGAGAAACAAGAATATAGCATTCTCAGTTGTTAAAACACTTCTAAAGCAGAACTTTACATCTGACAGCAAATTTTTGTGAAATAAAATGATCAATTATCGTTCCGTACGCAGCGTTTTCAATAACTTTAGCAAACACTGACGGCATAGAAATAGGTCGAAAATTGTCTACATGATTTCTTTCTCGCTTTTTATAATGCGGCTTTACTAGTGAGTACTTTAATCGTTCAGGAAACTGACCATTCTTAAAGAAAAAATTACAAATATGGCTAAGTACAGGGCAAACATTGCAGCACAGTACTTTAATATTCTGCTAGGCACTCCATCATATCCGTGAGAGTCCTTAGTCTTCAGTGATTTAATTATTGATTCAATCTCTCATTTGTCATATCACAAAGGAGTACTAAAGACATCATTCTCGGAAAGGCATTTTCCAACAGGGTTATATGACTCCCTGTAAGTTTTTACTTGATTCACCAGCAATGCTGACTTATTAGTAACGGAAATATTTTTACTACCACCTGACTTCATGTCGTCGACCTTGTGCTGCTGACCATACACTTCCTTCACAACTGACCATGTGGTTTTAATTTTATCATGTGAATTAACTACTCATTTTGTGTAACACATACTCCTTGTCTTCCTCATAACATTTTTAATCACCTTACAGTACTGTTCGTAATGTGCTACTATTGCTTGATCTTGACTGCTTCTGACATTTTGATATAATTCCAACCTTGTTCTACATAATTTCCTTATCCCACTAGTCAGCCATCCAGGTAGCCTTTTATTGCTATTATCCGGTTTAGAACGTTCAAATGGAAAGCAGCTTTCAAAGAGCAGGATAAATATGTTAAGGAAAGTATTATATTTCTCACGTATATTATCGGCACTGTAAACATCCTGCCACTCTTGTTCCCTAAAGAGATTTAAAAAATTATATATTGCCGTTAATTAGCTTTTCTACATAGTTTGTAATTATATATAACATTTGTTTTGGTACAAAAACCTTTTAGTGTTAAATTTTGTGCATCATGATCTAAAACACGTTTCATCGTTTTACTATCAGAATGCCCATCTAGTAATGAAGAAAGAATAGAAATATTGTCTACGGCTGTGCTACGGTTCCCCTGCACCCTGGTTGGAAAAAACACAATCTGCATCAGATCATATGAGTTTAGGAGATCTTGCAACATCCTTTTCCTTGCACAACCACTTACAAAATTAATATTGAAGTCATCACACTTAAATAATTTTTGGTACTTCCTATAAAGTGAACAAGACCCTCTCTAGCTTGAGTACAAGTGCTCTGAAGTCAGAGTTAGGGGGCCCAAAAACAACAATAATTAGAAGTTTAGTTTCACTAAATTCAACTGTTCAGTGCAGTTCCGTGATACGTCTACGGACTCAAACGGAATAGTGTTTTTTTACGTGCATGGCCACTCCCACACTCCGCAAAGAACTCCTTGAAAAATAGGCATCTAATCTGTATCCTGTTAAAGGAAGCCTCTGAACTGTCAAATTATGTAAGTGGTGCTCCCATATGCCAATAATGTCAGAGTCAACATCTACACTCCTGGAAATGGAAAAAAGAACACATTGACACCGGTGTGTCAGACCCACCATACTTGCTCCGGACACTGCGAGAGGGCTGTACAAGCAATGATCACACGCACGGCACAGCGGACACACCAGGAACCGCGGTGTTGGCCGTCGAATGGCGCTAGCTGCGCAGCATTTGTGCACCGCCGCCGTCAGTGTCAGCCAGTTTGCCGTGGCATACGGAGCTCCATCGCAGTCTTTAACACTGGTAGCATGCCGCGACAGCGTGGACGTGAACCGTATGTGCAGTTGACGGACTTTGAGCGAGGGCGTATAGTGGGCATGCGGGAGGCCGGGTGGACGTACCGCCGAATTGCTCAACACGTGGGGCGTGAGGTCTCCACAGTACATCGATGTTGTCGCCAGTGGTCGGCGGAAGGTGCACGTGCCCGTCGACCTGGGACCGGACCGCAGCGACGCACGGATGCACGCCAAGACCGTAGGATCCTACTCAGTGCCGTAGGGGACCGCACCGCCACTTCCCAGCAAATTAGGGACACTGTTGCTCCTGGGGTATCAGCGAGGACCATTCGCAACCGTCTCCATGAAGCTGGGCTACGGTCCCGCACACCGTTAGGCTGTCTTCCGCTCACGCCCCAACATCGTGCAGCCCGCCTCCAGTGGTGTCGCGACAGGCGTGAATGGAGGGACGAATGGAGACGTGTCGTCTTCAGCGATGAGAGTCGCTTCTGCCTTGGTGCCAATGGTGGTCGTATGCGTGTTTGGCGCCGTGCAGGTGAGCGCCACAATCAGGACTGCATACGACCGAGGCACACAGGGCCAACACCCGGCATCATGGTGTGGGGAGCGATCTCCTACACTGGCCGTACACCACTGGTGATCGTCAAGGGGACACTGAATAGTGCACGGTACATCCAAACCGTCATCGAACCCATCGTTCTACCATTCCTAGACCGGCAAGGGAACTTGCTGTTCCAACAGGACAATGCACGTCCGCATGTATCCCGTGCCACCCAACGTGCTCTAGAAGGTGTAAGTCAATTACCCTGGTCAGCAAGATCTCCGGATCTGTCCCCCATTGAGCATGTTTGGGACTGGATGAAGCGTCGTCTCACGCGGTCTGCACGTCCAGCACGAACGCTGGTCCAACTGAGGCGCCAGGTGGAAATGGCATGGCAAACCGTTCCACAGGACTACATCCAGCATCTCTACGATCGTCTCCATGGGAGAATAGCAGCCTGCATTGCTGCGAAAGGTGGATATACACTGTACTAGTGCCGACATTGTGCATGCTCTGTTGCCTGTGTCTATGTGCCTGTGGTTCTGTCAGTGTGATCATGTGATGTATCTGACCCCAGGAATGTGTCAATAAAGTTTCCCCTTCCTGGGACAATGAATTCACGGTGTTCTTATTTCAATTTCCAGGAGTGTATAAGCATTTCACTAACTTTATCTCTAATACCTCTTATATTTTGATGAAATACGCTAATTCCTTCTCTACTTGGATACCTGACCTCCTCAGAAGGTGATTCCTTTGTTAGAGGGACTTCCTTTAAGCAGGGATACCTATCAGCTGACTTCAAGCTAAAAAAAAAGGTGCAGCTCTAACACCAAGTACTACAGGAATTTTTCCGTAAGTGACCCCCACCACCACCCACTACACTATCACCTATAAGCTTTTCCAGCATCCCCTCCCCGTAACTATTGAGGCGCAGGCCATACCTAGTGAAAACTGACCTACTGATAGACTCAGCTGGCGGCACTGCAGTGTCAACCACGCCCTCTGCCATCAGTACCTTCTCCAGCCCCATGTTATCACGCCTAACAGCCTCGTTAAGATGAGGCCGGTCATGACGCTGAATCAGTTGCACGAAGTACACATTAGTGCCACAAGTTTGAGTGTCTGTCTTTACTAGGTCACCACCTACATCATATTCCCCGTCCCTATCAAGACTATTCGCTGCTCCGCCCACAATCACTACCTGGTCCTCTTTCGTAAGATTCCTACATAACTCCCCTATGTCAACAGTCACCTGAGCCAACCCTACACTTGGCTTCACAATGCTGGTGACCTGGTACTCACGCTCCAATGCTTCCTGCAACTGCTGGCCCACACCTCTGCCGTGTGAACAACCTAGCAGCAGAACCATCTTCTTTCTGTTAAAATTTGCAACTGACTTAAGCTCCCTAACTGCCGAAGACTGCTGCATGTTTCCTACACCTACAGCTACAAGAGGCTCCTCTATACTCAACTCTGACTGTTGATCAGATCTATTGGTTATACGTAAAGTACAACTGTCTGAATATCTCCTCCTCCTAGCTGCCATCTTATCAATAGCCAGCAGAAAACTGCAAGCAGACGGTTTCCAATGGTCCCTGATGGCATAGAAGTTGCAACATGTACTCAGACTTCTTCACTGGATTATGTTCGTCCGGCAACCGCTATTCGCGCAATGCGTCAATATTTACGTGCGTCTAGAGCCTGGTCTACATATGTGGGAATTTTCCACAGTCCACTGTTGAGAGCAACGACACACCAGGGAAAGAGTGTGCCAGAGATGTGCAGCAGCCTGTCGATACATCCATCCAGGTTCCGACAGGTCCATAATAGGTCCTAATTCAAGTGGATGAAGCTGTGCAACAAGAGTACGTACTCGTCAGTGGGGCGAATGAAGGTGGCGAACGCTATTCAGCGCTATACTCAGCACAGTTACTGCCTGCAAAGTCAAAACAGAAAGTGCATAGTCAGGTCTACGTTCACTTGTGTTAACATGCCACAGCAATGCCTCTGCGACGTGGTTACCGTCGTCGCTGGCGGCGCAGTGTACCTGTGTATCGCAGTTTGAAGGCTATTGATATTGACTTGGGTGGGCAGTTTAATAAACAGCAATTGATTGGAGGTCCAAATGTTTTTCGTGGACTCCATCTGAACTTAACCTGTGATGTACAAGCAGTGTTTGGAGGTAGTACCTGGTTGACACTTGCTGTTGTATGGGGCAATCACGCAGATTATGGTGGCCATGAAGCTTTTCCAGATGCTAACATTTTGGCTTGGAAGACATGGAGTATAGCTGGGACTACAGGACTGTTGGCTAAACAGCCTTATGGTACTCTTGTTCCAAGCATGCCATTTGTTTTGACTACGAGAAGGAAGAAGAAGTTAAATGCTGATGAGTACCTGTTTATATAGGCGATGACCATGACAAACGAATCACTTACACTACACTCTATCAGCATTCACATATTATACTGTCGCGCCATTGAACACATTCCTCTAGGATGTTGCTTTTTTTCTCCGACAGTGTCGTTACGGGGGTATGTTGAAAAGTAGAAAATGAGAGGCGCAGAACTTCTACAGACGATTCAAAAATAATAAATCAAATTCTCCTCTCTTTAAATGCCTTAATATGCCTATACAATTCGCCAACCTTTGGTCGTCCGTTCCATAAACTCCCCTATGGGCTCCAACATATGATGCAAACTATAATTTGACCTTTCGATAAAATTAATTTCCGTCTCCCCCGTAAAGATCAATACAGGAAAATTCAGAACAACTTTTTCGCCAGCTGTAACACATTCATAAATATTTGTTGATGTTAATGGCTTTGTTGGCCCACATTAAAAAATGGCTCAAATGGCTCTGAGCACTATGGGACTTAACATCTATGGTCATCAGTCCCCTAGAACTTAGAACTACTTAAACCTAACTAACCTAAGGACATCACACAACACCCAGTCATCACGAGGCAGAGAAAATCCCTGACCCCGCCGGGAATCGAATCCGGGAACCCGGGCGCGGGAAGCGAGAACGTTACCACGCGACCACGAGCTGCGGACAGGCCCACATTAGACTGAACAGTCAATCAGATAAAGTGGACCAAACTCAAAACCATTCAATTCACGTAACGTTACAAAATTATGATAAAAGCATAGAGATTAAAAAAGAAGGGAAGTGGCACTAGAGACTTACGCTGTACGTTGTTTTGAAGCTAGAGAAGGGCGCCATTTCAAAGCCCAAAACATTAGCAGACTACTGTTTACGAGTGCTTCTTGTTATTATTCCTGTCGTGTGCGCGCAACAGCTGTTTTAAATACTCAAAAGTATAGAGATTACTCGAATAATGTAGTGTCAGTAAGGCAATTTCGAATGTTTTTCTGTTCTTGAATGCGTATTTGATCTAGTAATGCGACACAGTAAGTGTGACGTCACGGGGAAGTGTCACCGAGGTGAACTATGGGGGTATGAATGCGGTGAGCCTAATGTTTTAGGCTAGTTAAGATGGCGGACATAGGCTTCAAGTTTTTTACCTCCATGGATAAAAGCATAGGCAATAGATAATATAGACCGCGCACGCACCAATCTCTGCCCTGTTGACCCTTGAAAACGACATATAAGTCATGTGGCTCGGGGCAGCAAGCTAAACTCGTTGCATCAAGTTGAATCTCTGTCATTGCGAAGTGGGGCTGACAGTTTTTCTCATTTATACTTGAAATCAAGCACACATTTAACAATAAAATGACTTGTCGTTTTGCTACTATACGCCGTGACTAGTAGAGTTAACTTAGTTTTTTTCCGAAATTCCTAATATTATAGGAACTATTATTACACGTGACCATTTGAAAAGTATTGACAGTTCTTTTCACAAAAGACAGAATTACAATTATTTGGTGAATGCCTGTTTTCGTTACCCTGTCCGTCTTAATTCACCGCTTCCTCAGGATTAGAAGGCGAACTATTGATTTGGCAGGCAGTATTAATTTTCTGAGGATTCCTCAACACTACGTTTGAAATGTTTTATTATTGTTTTATAAGAAATGAGATCCATTTATATCCATAATGTCGGTGTTTCCGATAATAAGCGTTTATATTTTATGACTTTTGCTTAATCCAGTACAGATACCAAAACAATGGACATAATATATTAGAAAATACTGTACAGAATTCCCGCAGTGAGTTATATATTAACGGTCTGTCATTTTAAAACTTGTAGTCTTTCATCGAGTGTTACATGTAAGGCTCAACATACATTCTAACTTTCAACTCATAGAAACATCTCTGCAAGTATTTTAAAGTAGTTCACTTTCACAACTGAGATTTTGGTCAGTTTACCTAATCAGCAGGATACAAAACAAGACTTACCTGAGTATACGTGAAGGTCATTACTTCTGCTTCTAGTAAAAAGCACAACATTTAATCCGTAACAAAAATGTCATAAACTGTGCACTATATATGCGTAATAACATACTAGGCTTCGTACCCCGAGTCACGTGACTTAGATGTTTGTTTCAGTAATATGACGTCATACACAGTTTATGTTAGCTGTGGTCTATGGATGAAAGTCTCATGGAAGATCAGGGACAATGGCCTACGGCGTGCTACATCTTGTAACCAAATACTCTACAGTGCGGTCCGTCTTCAAAGGCGTCACACATTCTCCCTGTGTTCACTCTTTACATGAAAGGAAAAAACTACAGTTTCTGTAGTCACCTAACAGACACATATTTTAACGTGCAGTATATCTTACGAGGGTAATCCCAAAAGTAAGGTCTCCTATTTTTTGTAAGTACATAGACCTGTTTATTTCTACAATGGTTGACAACAATTTACGGCTTGAACATATAGCTATTTTTCGACATAATCACCATTTATGTCGATGCATTTTTGTAGACGCTGTGGCAGTTTTTGTATGCCCATGTAATACCAGCTCGCCGCCATGCTGTTCAGAAAGTTATGAACCGCTTCTTTCACCTCGTCGTCGGAACTGAATCGCTTTCCGGTCAAATGGTCTTTTAACCTAGGGAACAGGTGATAGTCACTGGGCGCCATGTCAGGACTATAGGGTGTGTAGGTGATTATGTGCCACTGAAACTGTTGCAGGAGAGCAACGGTTTGTCGAGCGACGTGTGTGGGGGGGGGGGGGGGGGGGGGATGTGGTGTATGCCCTTGCTCAACATTCCTCTTCTCCGGTTTTGAATTGCCCGTTTGAGTTTTTTCAGAGTCTCTCAGTACCTGAAAGCGTTAATTGTGGTCCCAGCGATTCAGCTCCGACGACGAGGTGAAAGAAGAGGTTCATAACTTTCTGAACAGCATGGCGGAGAGTTGGTATGACATGGGCATACAAAAACTACCACAGTGTCTACAAAAATGCATCGACGGAAATGGTGATTATGTCGAAAAATAGCTAAATGTTCAATCTGTAAACTGATGTCAACCATTGTAGAAATAAACAACTCTATGTACTTATAAAAATAGGAGACTTTACTTTTGGGATTTACCTTACTTTTGGGATTACCTATTTCGTAAAAACTGCTTGTACACACACTGGGTCGTATGTTGCAGTTAGCGAGTGTCCCCGAATATCTCGCGACTGTGCTGAATGAAGAGCAATTGATATTACCCTGTATCAGCCTGAGTTTAACTAGTTTTTCTTTCATCGCTTTTACGCATGACATTGGTCGCATAAAAAAGTGGCAGGCTAGTCTTCTGAATGATTTTATAATATAAACTTCGTGTGAACTTTAACTGGGGTTTCATACTTACCGTTATTCCAAGTCATTATTACCTGGAACGGGATCTATGTCATATTCTTTTTCTTTCATGTTCATGTCGTTGCAAATCAAAAAGTTATGAAATAACTTCTGAGCTGCAAGAGAAACGACTAATTTTTGAAATCAGTACTTAAAAGAAATATTAAAATCAGTGACTCTGGCAGATAATAGTAAGTTTTAATTGTTACTTGTCAGTTTGATACATCGATGTCTTGGTTGTCATACTGCAGCGTTGGTATGGTACGAGGGGCGTTCGATAAGTAACGCAACACATTTTTTTCTCGGCCACGATCGGTTTAAAACTACAAAATTTGTTGTGATACATCGTGGACCATTCCCGCATTAGCCCCAATTGTTTCATAAGTTCCGATTCGTGACGGCGCTATACGTAGCCTTCACAATGGTATCTGTAACGGAGGTGCGTCCCAAGCAGAGAGGTGTCGTTGAGTTTCTCTTGGTAGGAAAGCAGAGCATCGGAAATTTTCTTAGGCGCTTGCAGATTGTCTACGGACACCTGGCAGCAAACAAAATCACGGGTAGTCGTTGTGTGAGTCGTCTGTCATCATCGCAACAAGCTCGCGCAAACCTGCCCAGTCTCCCGTGCGCCTACCTGCCGCACGCGGCTATGACTCCTGCAGTTGTTGGAAGGTGCGGACACTTTCACTCGAGGTCATCGACGGATCACAGTGAAACACCTCGCTGCACGACTGGACGTCTCTGTCTGATAGTGCTGCCACACGTCGTTGGACTTTTCTTCCCTATCCACCCTAGCGGCCCGGATCTCGCACCCTTTGACATAAATGATGCACTCCACAGGAAGCAGTACGTGGATAACGGGGAGGTCATTGATGCAGCGAGACATTGGCTCCACCATAGACCGGGAAAGCGGTTGCATGTGGGCATACAGCTCCCCCCCCCCCCCATAAGGTAGGGTAAAGACCTAGCATTGAACGGTGATTGTATTGAAAAGTAGGATTTCGTAGCCAAAAGAGTGACGAATAATAAGATATATTCAAATCGTGAATAAAACCAATCAGATATCAGAAAGAAAGTGTTGCATCACTTACTGAATGCCCCTCGTATGTTTCTTGATTCACATTGTAACATTGTTGTTGTTGTGGTCTTCAGTCCTGAGAATGGTTTGATGCAGCTCTCCATGCTATTCTACCCTGTGCAAGTTTCTTCATCTCCCAGTACTTACTGCCACCTACATCCTTCTGAATCTGCTTAGTGTATTCATTTCTTGGTCTCCCTCTACGATTTTTACCCTCCACGCTGCCCTCCAATGCTAAATTTGTGATCCCTTAATGCCTCAGAACATGTCCTACCAACCGGTCCCTTCTTCTTGTCAAGTTGTGCCACAAACTCCTCTTCTCCCCAATTCTATTCAATACCTCCTCATTAGCTATATGATTTACCCATCTAATCTTCAGCATTCTTCTGTAGCACCACATTTCGAAAGCTTCTATTCTCTTCTTGTCCAAACTATTTATCGTCCAAGGATCACTTCCATACATGGCTACACTTCATACAAATACTTTCAGAAACGACTTCCTGACACTTAAATCTATACTCGATGTTGACAAATTTCTCTTCTTCAGAAACGCTTTCCTTGCCATTGCCAGTCTACATTTTATATCCTCTCTTCTTCGACCATCATCAGTTATTTTGCTCCCCAAATAGCAAAACTCATTTACTACTTTAAGTGTCTCATTTCCTAATCTAATTCCCTCAGCATCACCCGACTTAATTCGACCACATTCCATTATCCTCGTTTTGCTTTTGTTGATGTTCATCTTATATTCTCCTTTCAAGACACTGTCCATTCCGTTCAACTGCTCTTCCAAGTCCTTTGCCGTCCCTGACAGAATTACAATGTCATCGGCGAATACCTACTCCGAACTTTTCTTTCGTTTCCATTACTACTTGCTCAATATACAGATTGAATAACATCGGGGACAGGCTACAACCCTGTCTCACTCCCTTCCCAACCACTGCTTCCTTTTCATGGCCCTCGACTTTTATAACTGCCATCTGCTTTCTGTACAAATTGTAAATAGCCTTTCGCTCCCTATATTTTACCCCTGCCACCTTCAGAATTTGAGAGTATTCCAGTCAACATTGTCAAAAGCTTTCTCTAGGCGTACAAATGCTAGAAACGTATGTTTGCGTTTCCTTAATCTAGTTTCTCAGATAAGTCGTAGGGTCGGTATTGCTTCACGTGCTCAAACATTTCTGCGGAATCCAAACTGATCTTCCCCGAGGTGGACTTCTACCAGTTTTTCCATTCGTCTGTAAAGAGTTCGTGTTAGTATTTTGCAGCCTTGATCTATTAAACTGATAGTTCGGTAATTTTCACATCTGTCAACACCTGCTTTCTTTGGGATTGGAATTATTATATTCTTCTTGAAGTCTGAGGGTATTTTGCCTGTCTCATACATCTTGTTGACTAGATGGTAGAGTTTTGTTAGGCCTGGCTTTCCCAAGGCTGTCAGTAGTTCTAATGCAATGTTGTCTACTCCCAGGGCCTTATTTCGATTTAGGTCTTTCAGTGCTCTGTCAAACTCTTCACGCAGTATCATATCTCCTATTTCACCTTCGTCTACATTCTCTTCGATTTCTATAATATTGTTCTCAAGAACATCACTTTGCTTAGAACTGGGTTTCCATCTGAGTTCTTGATATTCATGCAAGTGGTTCTCTTTTCTCCAAAGGTCTCTTTAATTTTCCTGTAGGCAGTATCTATCTTACCCCTAGTGGTATGCGCCTCTACATCCTTACAATTTGACTCTAGCCATCCCTGGTTAGCCATAATTATTAACATTAATTAATGTATTTAATGTATTGAAGGTAATGTTTCATAGTAAGGTAAAAATCTGTCTATGACCTAATGGATTAATATTGAAAGAAAAGAAAAGCAATGAAATTGGTAAGTACTGTTACTATGTGCCAGCTGCCAAAGAGGAGAGTCACCATTACCACGGGTGCCACAATTTAGACGAGATTTTCTAACGGCTGTGTCTGTGCCGAGGTAAGTGGTGAATTTCGTAAAGAGATGTGACTCGCGACTGTTGGTGACGTGTGTGGCACAGATGACGCCGTGGGAGGCGGTGGTGTCGGAGCTGCGGTTCATCGTGCAGTGCGGCCTGGACGCGAAGCCGGTGCGCCGGCGGCGGGAGCCGGCGCCCAGCGACTGCAGCGACTCGCGGCTGCACTACGGCAGCCTCTGCAGCAGCGGCCGCAAGTAGGCGGGCGAGGACTCCAGCCAGCGGCGGGCGGCCTGCGGGCAGCCCGGCTACACACACAGTGCCACTGTCGGCGTTCCTGCGGCTCGCTCCTCTTCATTGTGTAAATGTATTCGAGTTTCTAGCCGCGTTAACGATTGAATTTTTGCGGACAATGTTTCGACGGCTCACCCCTTGTCACCTCAGTCAGATGCCCAGGCAGTGGTCTAACGTCTGTGTGCTGGTCTGATTCCAACCGCTCCGTGAGCTACCCATGAAGTAGCACACTGTCTAAAGCCGTATTGAACACACGTTCCACGCTATGACTCAATTTTCTGCCTGTGCTCTTCTGATATTCGATTAAATAAATGTCTCCTTGGCTTTTTTTTATGGCGGATAAGATGACCCACATACATTGTAAGACAAAAAAAAGACGACGTACCACCAAAGAATTATCCGAATGGGACGGAAACAGGTACACGTGATGTACATGTGTCACATACAGACAAACAAATACGTACAGTCTCAGAAAAATTGGATGATTTATTCAAGAGAGAGAGCTTCGCAAATTGAGCAAGTCAGTAATGCGATGGTCCACCTCTGTCCCTGTAAGCAGTATTTCGGCTTGGTATTCATCGATAGCGTTGTTAAATTGAAACGTCCCCCTTAGAAAAATTATGAATGACTGTGCTGGTAAACATCTTACGTTATTTGATTTTCAAACAGCTGCGCAAAACTGAACGTACTCAGACATTTCTCTCTTTACTTATTCTGATCACCACTAAATTCACACACAATATTTTTAGCGCAACGCAATCTGACTTTCAATAATCCCCACAAAAGAATGGCCCTGACTAACAATAACCTATACCTTTCATGAATCACTTACCTCACAAAAATCTTCGTTACTCGAACTACTGCAATACAGCGAGCGCCAATACTGCTAGCTAAATAAAAGTCTCTAACTACTGAAGGCACTGACTACTGATAGGCATAGTTAGCAAATGAAAGATTTTGACAGAGAACAAACAATGTATGTACCTTAATAATGTTCAAAAGTCATCATATATATAAAAATTCATGACATCCAGCTTTACAAATTTTCCTTTTCTGGCGGACACACGTCCAGGTCGTCCGCTTACAGTAACCTCTCAAAACTTTGGCGTCTCTCTCTCCACATCCACCACTGCTGGCGGCTCACCTCCAACTGCACAATGCTACGCGCTGTTCACATCCGACTGCTCAACACTACAATAGCGAATACTTCAACAATGCCAACCAGCCACAGACTGCGCACAGCACATTGAGTGATTTTCGTACTGAGCGCTACGTGGCGTTACCAACATAAAAACCTAAACAGCCTACTAACAAAATGTCCTCTTGACCGATATTGTGCCAAATTCTGTACAGTTAGATCATCAAAATCCCGAGCTCGTTGGAGGAGCTTGCCCATAATGCTCGAAAGGTTCTCAGTTGGAGAGAGACCTGGCGCTCTTGCTGCCTAAGAAGGGGTTCTACAAGCACTAATAGAAGCAGTAGAAACCGTGACTGCGAGCGGGCGGTATAGCCCAGTATGGCTTGACATAAACAGCAACAAAATGGGGCAGAGAATATCGTCGACGTACCACTGTGCTGTAACAGTGCCGCGGACGACAACCAAAGGCGTCCCGCTATGAAAAGAAATGGCACCCCAGACCATCACTCCTGGTTGTCGAGTTGTACAGTGGGCGATAGTAATGTTAGTATCCCATCCCTGCCTGGGACGTCTCCAGATATGTCTCCAGCCTGTAATGGTCTTTGGAGTAGAACTGTCCTCAGTGATGAGTGCCGCTTAGAAATGAACACTGATGACCAGCGAAGACGTGACTGGAGATGGCTTTGACAGTGGTGGGATACCAATTGACGATGTTCTACGCCCCGTTTTGTTGCCCTTCATTGCAAGCTACACTGGGCTAACATTTCAGTAAGATAACGCCTGCTCACACACCTAGCACATTGGCCAGCAAGGTCGCCGGGTATCCCCCCCCCCCCCAAATTGAGAACTTTTTGACCATTATGGGCAGCACCCTCCAACCATCCAACCAGCTCCAAATTTTGACGATCTAACTTGCCAAGTGGACAGAATTCGACACGATAACCCTCAGGAGGACATCCAACAACCCTGTCAATTAATGCAAAGCGCAATAACTGGTTCCATAGGACCACTGGTGGACCAACGTGTTACTGACTTGCTCAAATTGTGAAGTTCTTTTTCATGAGTAAATCTTCCAATTTTCTTAAACTGTAATCATTTGTTTGTACTTGTACAGCATAGCTACCGATTTCTGTCCCATGTCTCATTAGGATAATCTCTTCGTGGTGTTTTTTCTTTTTTTTTTTTTGTCTTAGAATGTAGATGCAGCCGCTCGAAAAATAACTACGATACTTAGTTTCACAGAAATGGATATTCGGCTGGACGCATAGGCCACCATTGCAACCAAAATAAGCTTCACATGTGAAAGGAAATGATATATATATATATATATATATATATATATATATATATATATATATATATATAGAGAGAGAGAGAGAGAGAGAGAGAGAGAGAGAGAGAGACAAAAGGGTTGTTTACTTTTCTTATGCCACCCCAAATTCCTGATAAGTTAGTAGCCCCTTCGGAAACATGGAGCTAATCCATTCCGCTACTACCAACAGAGTTGACAGACGACCCACCTCTCAAAGAAGGAATTACTTTTGAATACGTTATGGGAGTGGCAGTGATCAATGTTGCATGGGGGCTTAATTATAAATATAAATGCAATAATTTTAGTAGCTGTGTGACCGATTAAGAAGTCTCGTAACCGGTTGGCCCTGACTAGTATTGGCACGCAATCTGACTGCATAAAACAAAAATTAAGAATGACAAGGAATTTCCATTAACACAATTGATTAATTAAGTCCCCTGCAACTATAAAAACTGCAAAGCAACAAACACAAGTGTAACTGTTCTGTGTGTGGTAGTGTGACTCAACGTACATGTATCTGGCTCGGTTCTTTCTCAAACGGAAATATTTTAAACACCATTTACAATTAACTAATTGAAAAACCAGAAATACTATAATTGCACATAGAAACCAGCATTACAAGTCTAATAAATGAACACGAGCCAGATGCCTTGTTGACTGTACCTGTGAGGAAGAGGCATTGTCATTAAAGAAAACTGTAACACCTTTTTACCTCATTATATATTGACGAAAATTTTCCATTAAACCAGCATCATAAATCAAAAGCTCATCTCCTTTCTCAAATACACTGTGACAATTGCAACATCTTCCATCTATACATTACACGAACCGAACAGAACCTACTATCTCGCCCAACAGAACATCAACTGCCCTCGACATCCACTCAACTACTACTGCACCAGTGGAGGTGGTGGAATAATAATCTTCGGCGCAATCTCTGGCGCTGTGACTCAGCGTAGCCACCTTTCATACGCTCCTCCTACACGGGCTAGAATTTGGTGGTATTTTTGCCAGCATTGATGGTGAAAATACCACCAAATTCGTCCAAAAAACACAGACAAAAATAAAAGATGATATTAATAAGTAAATATCACATAACTAAATAAATTTTGGCTGTGCACTGACCTTTCAATAACCTAATATATAAAAATACAGTAAGGAATACAAATGCTTGCGTACATGTGATTTTACATAGTAGTTTACGCAAGTATCATTTCTCAGAGTAGGTAAACAGTTCAATCAATCGCACCAGCAATGACGAATAGGTGCAGATAAGAGTCTCATAACATTTCATAAACAGTAAATACACAATAAATCAGTTTACACAAATATTCACGTAAAATCTTTTCAATAGTTCAATAAACAAGTAGCACTCCTCAGAGTAATTGACAGTTCCAACAGTAGCACCCAGCAATGGTCAACAGGTGCAAATAGCAGTCCCATAACATTTCATCAGCAGTATTTGAACAGCTCCAACAGTGGCACCCAGCAATGGCGAGCAGGTGCAGGCAGGAATGAGTGTCATCACATCAATACTAGCAGTTCAAACAGTGGCACCCAGCAATGGCAAGCAAGTGCAGAAACCAACAAGTGACATCTCATGAGTGGTTGAGCAGTTACAACAGTGGCATCCAGAAATGTTGAACAGGTGCAGACAGCAACAAGTGACATAATTTCAGTAGCAGCAGTTCCAACAGTGGCACCCAGTAATGGCGAGCAGGTGCAGGTAGGAATGAGTGCCATCACATCAATAGTAGCAGTTCCAACAGTGGAACCCAGCAATGACGAGCAGGTGCACACACCAACAAGTGACATCTCATCAGTGGTTGAGCAGTTCCAACAGTGGAACCCAGTAATGTTGAACAAGTGCAGGTAACAGTCCATAATATTCACCAGCAATAATTAAACAGTTCATCAGAGTTCATCAGCAGAAATTAAACATTTCCAAGTGGCACCCACCAATAATAATAGGTGTAAGCACGAACAACAGTTTGAATGCACACACAATTGCTTTTACAAAATTATTAGCATATTAACTATTACAAATACACAAATATCAGTAAACCTATAATATTTATGGGTGTCAGTGCGAGCCACAACAAATAAGTAAAATAATATTTAGGAGGTAGGTCGGTACCAAATATTTGGGATGAGGAAAGGAAAACACACAAACACACTCACTCATCTTTCATCCACAAACTAAGTACTATTGTGTAATTGAATAGTGTTAACTGTGTAAATGTAATTCTGTCAAAATTTGATGTTCAACATGTGTATCAATTAGTAGTGGCAGAAGTGTATAATAGTCAATAATAGTTAGTCAACGTCATAGTCATCATGTCGAGACCAATGTTTGCCAAGCCACATCAAAATATACAGTTGCTGAATAGCTGTCAGTTTGCCAACATACGCAAGTACTTCTTTGCCAAAAAAAGTATATACTGCTTATTTATTTAATAATGTGTGTGTGTAGACAATCTTCCTTCCACTGGAGTGTTCTAGTCTGCCACCTTCATCCTTCTTGTTCTATATAAACCAACAAAAAAAAGTGCTCCTCACTTACCTCTTATCCACCAAAACTCCAATAATCATCAGCATCACATAATCTCAATACTTCAATAATATCTCTTCAGTACGTAGATGCATATAAACTTTATCATTAATATCATTTACTTTACCTCTTATCCACCAAAACTCCAATAATCATCACCATCACATAATCTCAATACTTCAATAATACCTCTTCAATACGTCGATACATATAAACCTTATCACCAATATCATTTCACTTCCATAACAACTCTTTCCTCCAGTCAGTCTCCTCGAACAAGTACAGGTAAAATCCTAGTGCAAACTTCAGTACATCATCCCATACAATCCGAAGGCACAAAGTCCACACACAACCTCTGTGTAATCCACCTGAGCCAAATCTTCTACTCATTATGAATTATAAAATACATTTTGGTTATCTTGTCCATCATAAAATAAAAGAAATGCACTCATGACCTCTAACAACCTTCAGTTTGAATAACTTTGACTAAGTAGGTGGGAGTACCCAGTGTTAATGATCACATAAGAATTTGAATGAATAAATAGTATTTCACAGTGTGTACACCAGTTCAAGAATCATGGCAAAACAGAAGCAAACGTGGAGTATTTCTTTGTGTCAAGTGTCACTTGCTATTTCAATTGCTCACGAAGAATGTAGTGTAATAACTGTCAATGTGAACCTCCAGTTCATGTGACTTCAATGAAGTTTCTTGTACCCATGTACTTCGTAGAATTATAGCAGTTAATTTTCTTATCTTAAAATGTAAAGCACTGAGTGTAAGCAAAACATGCAATAGCGAGTAAATAGGACAGAATGTCAACAAGTGGATGCAGCACAATCCCTACAACGAGGCTCCGCCATGCAAACAATCTATAATTAATACCATAGTGTAACCTAAACTCTATGTTCGTGCACAGTATACAGGGTGTTATAAAAAGGTATGGCCAAACTTTCAGGAAACATTCCTCACACACAAAGAAAGAAAATGTGTTATGTGGACATGTGTCCGGAAATGCTTACTTTCCATGTTAGAGCTCATTTTATTACTTCTCTTACAATCGCATTAATCATGGAATGGAAACACACAGCAACAGAACGTACCAGCGTGACTTCAAACACTTTGTTACAGGAAATGTTCAAAATGTCCTCCGTTAGCGAGGATACATGCATCCACCCTCCGTCGCACGGAAACCCTGATGCGCTGATGCAGCCCTGGAAAATGGCGTATTGTATCACAGCCGTCCACAATACGAGCACGAAGAGAGTCTACATTTGGTACCGGGGTTGCGTAGACAAGAGCTTTCAAATGCCCCCATAAATGACATTCAAGAGCAGGGGCGGGCAAACGTTGCACGCGGCTCGTGAGCGCACAGCGCCGCACGTGTGCTGCTCGCGTGCAATCGTGGCGACAGCCGGCAGGTTGCGGCAGTGTAGTACCAGGCTAAGCCGCGGACGTTGATGCGAAGCGACCACTACGTAGTGAACGTTGTATTTCAAGAACCGGAAAATGCAGAGTGAATCAAGGAAACGGAGACGTGGAGATTTGCTTCCTTTTAAAAAGTAGTGGGAGAATCATTTTTTCTTTGTGCAATAACGTGAAAATTCGAAATATTTAATATGTGCCAGTACTCTCGCTGATCAGCGGAAGTTTAGTATTGAAGGCCATTATAATAAATTTCACAAGGACGAGTACAGTTTATTGTCGGATTCTGAGCGGATGGGGAAATTGACCGAGCTTAAGAAGGGCGACCTGACGATATTAGATGCATCTGTCCTAGTTGCCGTTGTCACGAGAGATCTGCGATTTTCTTTCGTCATGTCTCTCATCTAACTGATTTAACATTTTATGGAGCACTGTTTTCAATTTTTCAGGACGACAACAATAATTGCCCAGCGGTACGTTGCAAGCTATAAAATTGCGCTTAATATAGTGAGAGCTGGAAAACCATTCGCTGAATTAATAAGTCTCGGTTTAAGAGCAAACATAAGTGATGAAAATTTACGTAACTATTTGCGTTTGTTCTGTATGTAGAAATTTTGTTCCAGATATTAAACGTATTGTAAACTCCACCTGTGATAATTAAATAAAACGTATCGTAGTTAATAGGTACTCTTTCAAACCATGATTTATTTCAAGCACTCCTGCTAACCTTATTCCATCATTCAATAAAGCAGGCTAGAAAAACAAAACGCATTACAGAGGAAGGAGTGGATAGAAGGTATGGTGGGGAGGGGAGATAAGCGGGTGGCCAGCTTGCCCCTGTGTGCACGCAGAACACCTGTTAACTGCACGCGTGCAAGTGCACCGCACACGTGCAGGATTCCTGCCCGCCCCTGTTCAAGAGGGTTGAGGTCAGGAGAGCGTGGAGGCCATGGAATTGGTCCGCCTCTACCAATCCATCGCTCACCGAATCTGTTGTTGAGAAGCGTACGAACACTTCGACTGAAATGTGCAGGAGCTCCGTCGTGCATGAACCACATGTTGTGTCGTACTTGTAAAGGCACATGTTCTAGCAGCACAGGTAGAGTATCCCGTATGAAATCATAATAACGTGCTCCATTGAGTACAGTACAGTACATACTGACGACACTAAATTGAGTTCTAACATGGAAATTAAGCGTTTCCGGACACATGTCCACATAACATCTTTTCTTTATTTGTGTGTGAGGAATGTTTCCTGAAAGTTTGGCCGTAACTTTTTGTAATACCCTGTATAAGTATTTCTGTACACTAAATTAAAGATTAGTTTTGACAACAAGACAGAAATGTGTAAATATGCAATCCATACTCAAAGCAGCAAGTATATATCTTACATAATAAATAGGTCATTAGCATCATATCAGCATAAGCAAATAAATGTTCATATGTAATCTTAATAAGTAAACATGAAGGCGCAAGCGGATAAATCACAAAGTATAACTTACATACATAGCCATATCAGCGCAACTAATCAGGTGACAAATATAATTTAAATAAGTAGACACAGCAGGCACATAATAAAAAATATGACATCAGTGAAAAAGCATAGCAGCCAAGCGATGCATAATATACACAAGTAACGACCCTGTTCAGTAATAAAACATTGTCAAAGTCAGCAAATGTACGCAAGCATGTCGCTTCACAAGTAAATTCATAGAGAATAAAATTTAAAACAAAGTATAAATCGCGAGCAGCAAATTAATAGTTAACTTTTTAGTTTATTACTTTCTTCCTCGAAATTACATTCTTCCTGAAATTTTCTTGATAGCAAGTCTTCTTAATGTCGGACACGCAGAGAATTTACCTGAAGTTCTTAAATATTTTATAGAACTGTATCCTGGAAAAACTGAACGTTATTAACATAAGTTAACAAGTCACTAAAGCTTTATACTGAATTTAATCGGAGAAATTAGACTGGGTATTTGTCTACGGCTGTCAGTGCATTCGCACTGAGTGCTCGATCAGCTGTAGGTAAGCATGACGTAGGAAGTAATTGTTTGCGGTCAACGGCTACCTTGTGCGGCGCGCGGACTGACTGTCGCTTTGTGCGACACACTGTGAGACAAACGATGAGACTTAATTAACACCTTTTGACCAACTGACATAGTTTTTAAACGATCAGGACGTTTAGCTGATTTCTCTCTTCTAGCAGGCGCAAATGAAATATTTTGTAGAGCCAGGTTGACAACTTCAGAATGCCGCAGTTTCCGTGTAGGCGGAAAAGGAACGATTTCAGAAATACGATTTGTCTGTGCTTTATTTTTTAATATCAATATAGGCGGTAAAGAAGTTGAATCATTAGGGAGTTCATTCAGAATGTTTTGAAAAATATGAAGATACTGATCCCACGTTCTGTGATTATGATGACAATAAAGACGACACAATTTATTGATTTCCTTCATCCATCTCTCTGACGCGTTAGATTGAGGGTGGAAAAGTGAAATGAAAATTAGTTTAATCTTACGACGCCATAGAGTACGAAGCCAAATTTTAGAGCGAAACTGTGATCCATTATCTGATATAACTTTATCAACATGACCTACTTCTTTAAGAAAATGTTTGATGAACGCATTAGATACTGAACGAGCTGTTGCTTTGCGTAAAGGTGTAAAACACATATTTTGATGTTAATTCCATACTACCATAATGTACGCAAAGCCATTAGTAGAACGATCCACTGGACAGAACAAATCGACTGCAGCCATCTCCTTTAATCTCGCTGGAATGATAGGAAACAACGGTGCTCTGTGAGAAATAGTTGGCGGCTTAGCCTTTTGACATAATTTGCATTTAGCAAGAACAAATCGAATACGTTTTTCCATATTACTGAACTAGCAATTTTCTCGTAAATTATGGAAGCATTTTCTGGGACCAAAGTGTGCATAGCTGAAATGTGTTTACCAAATCAATGTATTAACCCACTCATCAGGAATGCAAACTAACCCAACAGAGTTGTTAGCCGATTTTCGTTTAAAAAAAATATCATTGCGATTCCAGACAGATAATACTGTCTAACCGCTACGCTTTCCTTTCTTCTCCACTTCTCCTTAATGTCCTTCCAGATTGGATCCTTGTTTTGCTCTTAGCGATGTCCTGGAGCGAGGGCGAAACGAAATTTTCAAACGCAACACCTTGAATAAACATCAAACAATAATTGTTTTCTTTGCAGTCCTCCTCAGTACTTTGTTTCAAACCCATAGGTGCATGTGATAAAGCATCAGCAATGATATTAGAAGAACCCTGGATGTAAACAATACTAAAATCAAATTCCTGTAGATACAGTGCCCATCGTGATAATATTCCATGTGTTAATTACATTGACATAAGAAATTCCAGATTTCGATGATCGGTGTAAGCCTTAGCATGTCTGCCATAAAAAAAGATGCGAAATTTTGTGAAAGCCCAAACAACAGCCAAAGCTTCAAGTTCCGTAATCGAATAATTCTTTTCTGATTTAAAGAGAACACGACTTCCAAATGCAATAGTTTTCTGTACTACAACGCCGTTTTATTCTATCTCTTGAAATAAGTGTGCACCTAGGCCTTTGTATGATGAGTCCGTCGCCAAACAAAAATCTTTAGATAAATCCGGATGTGAAAGAAGTGGAGCAGCAACTGAAGCATCACGAAGTTGTTCAAATTCTATTTGAGCTTCCTCATCCCAACACCAATTAGAATTCTTTCCAGAAAGTTCACATAAACGAGGTGTGGCCAAATTATACAATCTAACAAAGCTTCTAAGAAAATTACAGACACCAAGGAAACTACGAACATCACGTTTAGTAGTAGGAACAGGATAATTACGAATAGCATCTAGTTTCTCTGGATCAGGAAGAATACCTTCTGTAGAAATAATATGAGCAAGAAATTTCACCTGAGAACGACCAAATTCAGATTTTTCCAAGTTCACTGTAATGCCAACTCTTGCAAAAATACATAACAATGAATCCAAAATTCTGTTATGCTCACTTCAAGAACGTTTAGCAATAAGAATATCGTCAACATATGAAGTAATATTGTTACGAAGATAAACAGATAAAATTTCATTTAAACCACGAATGAATGCTGCTGAAGATACTGTAAGTCCAAACTGTAATTTCCGAAATTGATAACAGTTACCAAAGGCTAAAAAGGCAGTGTATTTTCTACAATCAGGGTGGAGTTCAATTTGCCAAAAACTTGCGCGCATATCAATAGTGGATAAAACTTTAATTCCATGGAAATGTTGAAAAAGTTCATCTAAATTTTGTGGACGGTCAGTTTCAGGAATGATGATATTATTTATCTGTCTGGAATCCACAACCAAACGAATTGACCCATCCTTTTTAAGAACGACATGTAATGGGCTGGTATAAGGACTGATTGCTGGCTCAATAATGCCTTGATCTAACATGTATTGAAGTTCACTCTTAACCTCGTCTCTATAAGCCAAAGAAATAGCGTATTTTTTCCGGAAATGGTGTTTGATCTTTTACTTTAAATAAATATTGTAAGCCTTGTATAGTTCCTGTGTGATGACTAAATACTGTAGCATTTGAAGTCAAAATTTGGTGCAATTCTTCTCTTGCAACGTCATCTGTCACTTCAGCTTTGATAACCTTTTCATTAATTAATTCTTCACTATTAATCATATCATCCATCGCGTCTCTGTATCTATTGTGGTTGTCATGAATGAACACATTGTCGTCATAATACTCAGAGAAACCATCAGAAGTAAGAAACCTTAAACAATTTGTGTCTGATTCAGATTTCATTACACACTCGAAAAATTTCAAACATCTCGATATTCCGGCAACAGCAAGTTCACACTTCCTTTCTTAAAGTTTAAAATTGCCTTATGTGTGTTAAGTAACTCCATACCTAATATAATTTGTGTACTGAGTAATGGAACAATAATAAAATTAGCAGAAAATTCATATCCTTGACAAATGAAATTTAAGTTGGTCTGTTGTTTCACTTCCACACTTTTACCAAAAATAGCTCCTCGAATTGTAGTTTTAGAAACAGGTAACACAGGACAAGCAATAGTTCTTACACATATACGAAAACTGATTCACTAATAACATTCAATGGGCTCCCAGAATCTAAAACCGCAGTGAAATTATCCTTACTCACACATGGATGTAAAAATGCGTCTACATTATTTTCCTTTTCGTCTAGCAAAATATCTCATGTCTTCCAAGCGTACTTTGTGTAATGTCGTAGTGTCATTACTTTCTGAACCGTCTATATTGCTGCCAGAAGCCGAAGCTACAAGTCATTGTCGATTGTTTGCGTCACGTCTTTGATTATTCGCGTCATATCGCGGATCAATTTCTACGATTTGCACTTGTCTCTCTGAATTTCTGTCACGTGGAGGATGCCAATTAGGTCCCTCCTGTCTGTTAGATGTAAATTCTTGGTTGTGTCTGTTATTAAAATTTCTATTCTCCTGGCTATCTGCATGACTACTTCTTGTGTAATTTCGACTGTCACTTCCGAAATTATTGTTAGGTCCACTACCCTGGTTATTTCTGTAGTAAGAATTTCTATTATTGTATGAATAATTTCTGTATTGATGATACCGATTACTGTTTCCATATGATTGATCATTCCGGTAAGAATTTCTGTTATTATAATTGTCTGTGTAATTTCTGTTAGAACGTCTGTTATTGTCATAAGGCTGGTATCTATTATCCTGTCTGTTTCGTCTGTCATTTTCAAAATTACCGCTATAACGTCCGTTCCGATCATTATCCCTTTTCTCTGAAAATCTATTGTGATTACCGTTACTGAAAAAATTACAAGAAGTTCCATCGTCGTTGTCATACTCAAGTTCTTGTAGCAAAGTCTTAAAAGTTTCAATGTCGTCTTTACGTCTTCCGGCTAAAGCAATGTGTCTTATCGATTGTGGCAGCTTAGTTAAACAAATACGAATTAATTCAGTCGGGCTATAAGGGTTGGAAACGAATTGATTCTTTCGAATCATGTCTTCAAAGTATTCTGCCGGTGTGCGGAACTCAGACTGTTTAAAATTACGCTGCATAATAAGACTATGTTTGACTCTGTCTTGCGTGTTTTCGGACCAATATGCCGATAGAAATGCATGATAAAAATCATTTAAATTATTACAATCTCTAATAAGTGCGCGCATGAGCGTCGCAGGTTCGTTTTCTAAATATCCACACATAAATACCAGTTTGTGACTTAGTGGCCAATTTGGCGGAAATGCGTACATAAATTGATCTAACCATGAACATGGATGTATGTCATTATTAGAATTGCGAAAGATCTTAAATTTTTGAACTGTTAAAAAGTGGTTATAGTCAAAGTTTTCGCCTCGTGGCGACAAAGACCTACCGCGTCTCTCCCAGTCCGAATGTCGATTATTATCAAGTTCGCGCGCCTGGCGCTCTCTTGTTGCGTATCGTAAATGAAATAAATTGTTTTCTTCAAAACTTACCGCTATCGGTGATTCTAAATTTCTTCTACTGTCTTTTCCCTCGATTTCGCTTTCAATTTGTTTAACTTGCTTTCGTAAAGCCTCAAATTCCCTTTTAACGCGTTCATTAAATTTTCCCTGATTTTCAACATGTTTATTTACATTCTGGCACTCTTCTGTTTCTGCAAATGGCAATGGAGCTGTATCATCTGAATCTCTGTCCCCATTTAAACTAAGACTTGTCAATTTATCTGAAATCCCAACTCTTACCGATAAGTCACCTATTTGTTCTTTCTGTTTATTTACGTCTTCCGTAAGTGTCGCGACTCGGGTTTCGGTACTGACACATTTAGTAGTTAACTGTTCATATTGTTGCGTTAGGTTATTTATTCTGTCATTTGGTACGGACTCCTCGATTCTTTCAAATATTTCTTCCTTATCGTGTGCACGTTGTAAATTTAACTCTGAAAATTTTAGTACTATCACGCGATCTCTTTCTCCCTGTTCTCTATCCTGTTCCTTTTGTATAATTTCTATTGAAGTTAATCTATTATTGTGACCATTCAAAATCGGTTGTACTTCTTCTCTAATTTATTTCTTTAATTCATCTTTCATATTTTCAAAACATATCCTCATTCGTGAGTCTAACCGTGTTTCCATTGTTCTCATTTGTGATCCCAAATTTAATATTGCACTCATCAACTGCTCCATATTAACTGGTTCAAAATTCTTTTCGCCCCCACCATTTCCCGTGAAACTAACTTCCTTCGTCATAGCCGTAAAGCTATCTGTGTTCAATAATATTCCAGAATCTTCTATCGTTAATCTCGTATTCTGAAAATTTTTCAATTATGAAAAATTTTGAACGGCTTCCTGACTATCTTCCAGGCTTATTAAATTGTTTTCTACTTCATTATTCACCATAGTGTTCTCCTGTGTTGGCGAGTTCGCCATGTTAACAATTTCGTTATTCTGACTATCCATCATTCTTGCCTTTTTCATCGATCGCGTAATCATTTACAAAATATACAAAACCCATCACTATACGAAAATTACATACAATATAACACTTTATCACCAGCAATACCATTCACACGAAATTCTTCCCGACAAACACGATTAACGAACAATTAAAACCTTCACAATTGCACAAAATTGTCAAACCCGTATAGGACACATCAAAAATTAAATTCTACAAAAATACTATCAGAAGAATGCCAAGACAACTACAAATGATCACTTATAAAATCTACACGTGCAATATAGACTACAATCACTAAACTACAAATTACTACAACAATACTACTGTCTACTATTTTTACTATCAAAAGAATTCCAAGGGACGATCCGAAGCAGCGGTCGCCACGTGGACGGGGGCTTAATTATAAATATAAATGAAATAATTTTAGTAGCTGTGTAACCCGGTTACGAAGTCTCGTAATCGGTTGGCTCTGACTAGTATTAGCACGCAATCTGACTGCATAAAATAAAAATTAAGAATGACAAGGAATTTCCATTAACACAATTGATTAATTAAGTCCCCTGCAACTATAAAAAACTGCAAAACAACAAACACAAGTGTAACTGTTCTGTGTGTGGTAGTGTGGTAGTGTATCTAGCTCGGTTCTTTCTCAATACGACAAATATTTTAAACACCATTTGCATTGAACTAATTTAAAAACCAGAAATACTATAGTTGCACATAGAAAGCAGAATTACAATTCTAATAAATGAACACGAGCCAGATGCCTTGTTGACTGTACCTGTGAGGAAGAGGCATTGTCATTAAAGAAAACTGTAACACCTTTTTACCTCATTATATATTGACGAAAATTTTCCATTAAACCAGCATCATAAATCAAAAGCTCATCTCCTTTCTCAAATACACTGTGACAATTGCAACATCTTCCATCTATACATTACACGAACCGAACAGCATCTACTCTCTCGCCCAACAGAACAACAACTGCCCTCGACATCCTCTCAACTACTACTGCACCAGTGGAGGCGGCGGAATAATAATCTTTGGCACAATCTCTGGCGCTGTGACTCAGTGTAGCCACCTTTCAATGTGTTACAAGTATTTATTATTAAAAACAGTCTTGATCACGATTTATTTATTAAGATGACCGGTTTCGACCACTGCTGTAGTCATCTTCAGACCATTGAGTCGGAACCTCTTTCTGCTGGAGAATCACTACTCAATTCTCCAGCAGAAAGAGTTTCCTACTCAATGGTCTGAAGATGACCACAGCAGTGGTCGAAACCGGTCATCATAATAAATAAATCGTGATCAAGACTGGTTTTAATGGTAAATATCTCAAAGAAGGGCTGTGTGTATTTTCGTGTCAGTGTAGCATTTCGTATAGAGAACACACTACTGGAATAGCCGAGAAATGCTAGCGAAAAATGTAAGCAATTCGGTTATAATCGAGCACTATTTGAGGTTTCTCTTCACTCGTATCATATTTCAAAAGCTTGTATTAGCTTCTTGTCTGAATTTCTTGTCCGAACGTTTCACTTCTGTGCATGCCTATGCTCCACAAATATATCTTCAGGAAAGACTTTTTAACAGATGTATTTATTTCTATGTCAAGAAATGTATGTTTTTCTGAATTATGCATCATGCCGTTGCCAATCTGATTTTATATCCTTTCTACTTGGTCCATCGTCACATACTTTGATGGTAAAATAAAAATGCTCAACTACTGCTTTTAGTGTAAATTTCCTACCATAATTACCACAGTACCATCCAATTTAATTCGAATAAATACGATTTCTCTTCTTTTTCTTTAGTCGATTTTCATCTTATAGTCTCTTGTAGGCACTATATATTCCATTAAACTTTGTCATCCTAACAGAACTGCAATGTCACCAGTAAATCTTAAAGTTTTAATCTCTTCTCTTCGAAATTAAATTTCCTTTGAAAATTACTCCTTGGTTTCCCTCTCAGCTTCCTCAATGTACAGACTGAATAGCATTTGGAATATGCTACAAAACTGCCTCATTACTGCTTCCATTGCATGTCCTTCAAGTCCAATAATTGCGGTCTGGTATGTTTACAGGGTGTAAATAACCTTTCACTTCTTGTATTTCATCCCCACATCTTCAGAATTTTAAAGAGTGTAATCTAGTCGACTGTCAGACCATTCTCTAAATACGAAACTGCAATAAACCTCGAATTACCTTCTTTCGACATATTTTCTGAGGTAAGTCATAGGGTCAGAATTACCTCATATTCTCCTACATTTCTCCGGAAATCACATCAGTTTCCAATCTTCTATAAGTAATACACATCAATGTTTTGCAACCCTGAGTTATTAAGCTGATGATTCGGTAAAATTCACACTTGTCAGCATCTCTCTTGTTTGCAACTGAAATTATTACATTCTTGCGTACATCTTGCATACCAGGTAGAATAGTTTAGTCGTGGCCGCTTCTGCGGCAGAAATCAACAATTCGGTGTAAATTTCATGTAGTCTAAGGGCTTTGTAACGACTTTGGGCTTTCAGTCCTTTCTCAAAGTCTTCTCGCAGTATCCCGTCTCCGTTCTCAATCCAACTACCTCCTCTTCTTTTTCTAAGTTACTGTCATCAAGTTCGTTTCCCTTGTGTGAACCTTCTATACACTCCTTCCACTCTTTAGACATTTCGTTGATTGGTACTGGCTTACCATCTGAAATTTTTATGTTCGTACACATGTTTCACTTTCCTTCAAATATCGCTTTAATTTTCCATACATCTAGAGTTTTGTACATCTCCTCTAGCAATTCCTACTTTCCCAATATCCACTTTCTGGCAATCTCATTTTTAGACGTCCATATTCCCTTTTGCCTGCAACACCTCACACCTCACAATCTGGCTGCAGTCCAAGAATCGACCACCGAAAGAAGAAAACTAGGTTGAATGTCGAAAAATTTCGCGCAAAAACAAATTCTTCAACATGGCTAGAAATACGAAATACCATCAGTGCTAACGACAGTTAAATACCCTTCGTAGTTAACCATATGGCCACACAGCTCAAAGAAACGGCTTCAGTTGACATACTGTATCAGATGCAGACCACCTAAAAAGAATTGATTAATTGTAAAAAGCGAACACACTGTGTTGTAAATACAGAATTATTTCAGATTATTTGGCACTTCCGTAATGTTATATATTAATGAACAACAAGCACAAAAAAATAATTTTTAAGAAAGGTTATTATTTCAAACTGGCAGTTCTAAAGAAATATTCTCATTTCTGACTGACGGTTTCGGCTTTTATGTCGTTTTCAAACAGCTGGGATGCAGACCAGGTGTCAAACTCAAATCAGATTAACTGTAATCTCGTCGGTATTTCTCACCTTACGGATCGTGCCATACATCAGATTGACATAAGTGGACAGTGACGTTAAACTGTCCTCTGAACAAATGATCAGAGATAACTAAATAAATGATCTTGTACACATGATGACAGTCATGAAAAATAAGCGATCTGTTGACCTAACAGGTATTGATTAACGACTTCATGTAACGCCAGACTATCATATGCTTGAGTGGTGAGATTTCGTTTTGTATCAAACGATTCCCTACTTTTTCTCCTCTGCAATGAGTTGTGTCATTGAGCTATATTACAACAAGTTCAGATACGTACCTCCTACCGTTTTTCATAGGCGAAATAAATGGAGAAAGACATATTGTTGATAAATGGCACAGAACGTTTCTGCTTTTGCGATTTCACACTCGGGCTCAATGACAGTGCTGGATTTAAGGTGTTCCTCTACCCCCATATTGCCATTAATTCTATTTTAGAAACAAATGAAAAGTTTCCAGAATGAGATTTTCACTCTGCAGCGGAGTGTGCGCTGTTATGAAATTTCCTGGCAGATTAAAACTGTGTGCCGGACCGAGACTCGAACTCGGGACTTTCGCGGGCAAGTGCTGTACCATCTGAGCTACCCAAGCACGTCTCACGCCCCGTCCTCACAGCTTTACTTCTGACAGTATCTCGTCTCCTACCTCCCAAACTTTACAGAAGGCAAAGGTCCAGAGTTCGAGTCTCAGCCCGGCACACAGTTTTAATCTGCCAGGAAGTTTCATATCAGCGCACACTCCGCTGCAGAGTGAAAATCTAATTCTGGAAACATCCCCCAGGCTGTGGCTAATCCATGTCTCCGCAATATCCTTTCTTTCAGGAGTGCTAGTTCTGCAAGTTTCGCAGGAGAGCTTCTATAAAATTTGAAAGGTAGGAGACGAGATACTGGCAGAAGTAAAGCTGTGAGGGCGGGGCGTGAGTCGTGCTTTGGTGGTAGAGCACTTGCCCGCGGAAGGCAAAGGTCCCTAGTTCGAATCTCCGTCCGGCACACAGTTTTAATCTGCTAGAAAGCTTGAAATGAATAGTTGCTTCATTACTCCAAAAACTGGTTCAGTCACACTGTCATCCTTTTCAGCAAATGTCGAAAATTCTTACAAAACGTCTGCTCTTCAAGGGATCATTGAAGCAGAGCTTGTTGGGTGCTTAGATCTACTGTAATCGTTTGTATAGACTTTTGCCTGCCATTGATACTGACAACTGCACATGGCTGTCTCCATTGATTTCTACCGAGTTCTTAGATTGAATCTCATACCTGGTTCCTCAGCGCGTCGTTTCTTTAATTAACGATATATTCTCTGTCGTATTATCTTGAGATTCGCGACACGAACACCTTCTTCGTTTGAATTCAGCTACACGGCTATTTTACAGTATGAAAAAAATTTAAATTATCGGATGGCATTGTTGGCCGGGGTGTCTCAGTCGGGTTCGGCCGGCAAGTGCAAGTCTTATTTCAGTCGGCGCCACATTGGGCGACTTGCGGCCGATGATGAGGATGAAATGGTGATGAGGACAACACAATATCCAGTACCCGATCGGAGGAAATCTCCAACCTGGCCGGGAATCGAACCCGGGCCCAGTGCATGGGAGGCAATATCACGGTATAAGTGTATGTGTGTGTGTGTGTGTGTGTGGCCATTTATCACGGGACTATTATATATTCTTGTTTTTATAATTATATTTTTTATGATTTTTGGTTGGGGTGGTTTTAAATATTGTGAGCTAGCATGAGACTTTTAATTAACTTATACCAAGATAACACTCATACGGAAATCAGCTGCCCCGACCCGAAGTACGTACGATATAATATTTTTTAAACAGAACGCGTGACTCACCGCCTTCTAATAAACAGTTTGCGTAAGCACTGCTATTTAGAAAAGAAAATATGCGTATTCTTACGTTAACTGTAATTAGTAACACGGGTCTCAGGGGCTATTGGTTGTTTATGTACCAAATGGCACAAAGATTGACTGAGATATTGCGGAGCTTTTTGAATATACTGATTTTCAGTATTTCTTGTTCATTATTTGCAAGGCAAAACTTGAGAGAATCTCATCCTCCGTTAGGCGGCCAAACTCGAAACATACTGAACTCATTCAGTATTCTAAATATTAATGAAGGAAATCTATTTTTACTCTGTTAACTCTGAGACTACTGTAAGATCAAGGTAGAGAAACCACTCACATTTACATTTAATATTATGGCATGAAATTTTAATTAAATAATACAGTCAGCTTAATGGCTGACTAAATCCTGCTAGAAGAGATGAGCTCCCTGCGCTATGAAGTTCTGCAAAAATTTTGTTAATTATAATTAATCGTTGCGATCATGAGAGGTGACAACTAAGTCAGTAATACACACTTTCTAATAACAATTTCTATTATATTTTGCAAAATTACAACCAAACTTACATTAAATTTTATCCAGCGCTACAATGGCGGCCTACCTCTAGACGAAACAAAACAGGAGAGCTGGTTCATTCAAAGCATTGTCTCTGATCTTCATGGCCTATGTTACACAGAGATTATACCAAAAAACTGTTTTTTGTTCATTACTTCGATATTTGTGTTTTGATAATAGTAACTTACGTTCTTTACTATTTGTTATACATCGCGCACAAATACACAGTCTAGAAATAATTTATAATTCACACGTCTCATAACAAAAACTTCTTTTCCCTTTCTCCAAATGTCCATTTATGTGACGCACCGTCACAGCAAGCACCTTACTACCCAGCTAAGCAGGCGGACTATTTTACAGTTTGTTGGTTACTCATTATGGATACATTAAAACACATGCGAGGTGTGGCGAGGGAATTAGCATCCATTGAGGGAGTCCTCACAGCAAGTGACGTGGAACAGCTTAATTGTACCTGGACGCAAACTGACCATTGGCAACTGTAAGGGAATAACTCCAATAGAATGTTCCTGTTATAGTTGCAGTGATAACGAATGGTCTTTGACACCAGCCATCAGCACAGACATCAGCTGTAGCATTTACGACGGCGACATGCTAAGCTACTGCTGCAGGTTGCCACAGATGCATCCTGCGCCGACCCCTATCCCGTTCTATAACATGTAGCTTTTTAAGTGTATGCGTAACAGAAAACTGCATTTTTTTATCATAAAATAAAAGTAATATTTCGCTGAAGCACGGAGTACTTTTTTAATATATTTAAGCTTAATCCTAATGTAAACCAACTTAATGGCTTTTTGAGCTTTTGCTGTTTCTACGCAAATATTAAAATCGTCCTTAGCTCGATTCATCTCCTAAAGCATATTTTATTTTCGACAGCTTCTTATAAATCCGCCGTCGCTTGCTGGCATACGCATGCTAAATAGCGTTTTCGTATTCCCTGTGTGGCCTTAATCACAATCGAGTATTCATAAATGTCAGTAAAATAGATTGTAGAGGGTACTGCTTGTAGTAAGTACGTCGAGTTCAGCACAAGGAAGTGATGGAAGACGGCAAGAAAAGAAACGTGTGATTAATAACATAACAGAGTTCCAAATGTGGAACATTTGATAAAGGTAGCAGAATCTATGATGTGTACGTGCACAATGAAGCCACGAATGACAAATTTTCATTCGTCGCTTCAGTTGGCATATAATCAGTTTGCTGCATATCTAGCTGCGCCCCTGAATATCTTTTATTTGTCGCTTCGCTCTGCTTTTAGTGACCTTGTCACCAGCTGGAACGGTCTTACTGTTGTTGTTGCGTACTTACTTGTTGAAGACCCTGTGCACTTGATGAGTTCTAAACACTCGCTAGCACTATTCCTAGTCGAAATCTATAATATGGCTGTTGTACAACCTCATATGAATTTCTGTCCTAGAGTTGTAATCTGCAGCTAAGTTCATAAGAGGAAGACGAAGTGAAAAAAATGAAGTCATGCGTCATCCACTGTCCAGCTCAGGGTTACTTCATCGGTCTTCCGTAAATGAATGAGGCTCACGAGCAATTATGGTTGTCTAACAGAAACGCACGGACGCGGTATGTTATATCGCTATTCTACTGGGTAAAATAAAACATGAATGCATAAAGATCATAAAGTACGTTGAATTTTAACACTTCCGTCGTTTCCGACTCTTTGGCTGATTTCCCACAACATAACAAAACTACTTCAACACAACACTGGAAAGCAACGATTAGACAAGACAAATGACACAGAATGGCCAACCCATAAAATTATTATTAGAGCAATGTTTGAGGTTACATGCACAAATGGACGATATACAACGTACACTCACTCATTCTATACGTAAGTTTGTTTGTCACGACCTTTTTGTTCCATTAAAGTGCGCGTCATTTATGACGGCGGCCGAGTTTAGGTTCGTTCTGCGCATCTGACCTCACAAAACACAGTCAGCCAATGAACAGAGAACGACGTTGCCAGAGCTCGACTGCAGTGCAGAGTATGGACGAGTGTCTTCAGTTTTAGAAACGTTCAGCCATAAATAAAGTAATTGAACAAAAGCAATGTCTTGATATCAGATTTTCGTTTATAGAAAGTTTGGAAAAAGCATTCTTTATACCAATTGCTTCATATGCTATTAACTAATGAAACCAAACAAGCAATAAGCCCCCTAATTAACGCGATAGCAAGGAAAGGTGTTTGTACCATTCTCACTAACCGCTTTTTCGCAATAAAGAACAGCGGTAATTGTTTATTTCCTATTGTACTTCGACGAAACGTAAGTAATTCATAATCATACCAACAGTTTTTGTCGGTATTTTGTGTGACGTTTTAAAGTCCTCAGGAAGACACATCGAATGATCAGCTGCGTTAGCGTAATGGTTAAAGTGTATGGCGGCTAAGTGAAAGGTTCTGAGTTCAAACGTTGATCGGTACTTAATATTTTCTTTATTTTAAAAACAATATCGAAGTGTCTTACTTCATGAATTTTATTCATTGACAGTAATTTTTTGAAATTTCTGGTGGCAACTAAAATCTCCATGTGGAAAGTATACGCTATGGACTTTTGCCTCTGCAAATTCTTCAAAATTTCGTGCAATGATTTACTGCATCTAATGCTGCACAATAACTGCGTTCAACATCCAAACAAAATTAAGTCTTTTATGGGGGGAAGGTATCAGTCAAGAAGATGTGTAAAAATCAAATTTTTGGGCCAAATAGTTTTTGTGAAATCGAATGATAAAGTGTGTCAAAGCAGTCGGAACACCATGTGTCCGCACGGGCGAAAAGTGCAGTGATGACAAAATCGCGCACATCGCGGAACGGGGAGCACGTCTCTGTAGCAGCGAAAGGGTTAATGCGGCCGTGGTGGCTTTACTTCATAAACTGCGCGCTCCCCTCTAAACGTAAGTTTGCGAACTATGCTATGGCGCTGCTTCTCTTGGCGCGTACAACTGGCAACGCAGCAATCTCCCGCGTCTGGGCGGGCATGCGCGAACCGCCAAGATAAAAGAATTGATCTATAGTTTACCTTATTGTTTTCAGGAGCTAACATAATTTCAGACAAAATTGGTCAGTTCAGATAAAAGGTCTCAAAACAACAAATAGTACATTGAGCCGTATGTTGAGAAGGCCATTTACATGGAGAGGTTTCTGTTATGAGAGCTTTGTGTATTATTTGTTATACACAGAAGAGCCAAAGAAACTGGTACACTTGCCTAACATCGTGTAGGGCCCCCGCAAGCACGCAGAAGTGCCGCAACACGACGTGGCATGGGCTCGACTAACGTCTGAAGTAGTGCTGGAGGGAACTGATACCATGAATCTTCCAGGGCTGTCCATTAATCCGTAAGAGTACGAGGGGGTACAGATCTCTTCTGAACAGCACGTTGCAAGGCATCCCAGATATGTTCAATAATCTCCATGTCTGGGGAGTTTGGTGGCCAGCAGAAGTGTTTAAACTCAGAAGAGTGTTCCTGGAGCCATTCTGTAGCAATTCTGGACGTGTGGAATGTCGCATTGTCCTGCTGGAATTGCCCAAGCCCCTCGGAATGCACAATGGACATGAATGGAAGCAGCTGATGAGAGAGGATGCTTACGTATGTGCCATCTGTCAGAGCCGCATCTAGACGTGTCAGGGGTCCCATAACACTGCAACTGCACACGCCGAACACCATTACAGAGCCTCCACCACCTTGAACTGTACCCTGCTGACATGAAGCAATAGGTACAAATGGTCGTTGTTCTACATTCATACTCCACAGGCCACCTTACGGTGTGTGGGGGAAGGTACTTTTCGTATTACTGTTTCTAGTTTCTTGTTCCAGTCGCAAAGAACTATTGTTGATAGATCTCCACGTAAACTCTAATTTCTCTACTTTTATCTTCATGGTTTTTTCGCGATATAGAGGACGGGCAGAAACAGTCTGGCAATCTGGTAAATGTGTTGCGGGGTAGGTCGCTCTGAGAAATAATTGTTAAAAAAATTCGATACTTTACGCCATTTCCGAGTTATTTAGCATCTAAGTTACCCAAACAGGTCGTTGCACTCACCAAATGAAGCGGCCCGTTAGATACAATTAGTGCCAGTTGTTCTCACTGCATAGATGAAACAATAGCGCACGGGACTGGTCATCCTTTGGCTCAGGTTCGATCCTTATTACCGTCCCACGTCCAATTTTTGCATCGCTCTCTTGTTCGAGTCGAGGAAACCAAACGAGGAACACGTCTGGCGACACCGTCTCCGACGGGCCGGTTGAATTTGTGCACACAACTGCCTAACTGATGAACTTCTGTGCTGGTTAACTCGGAAACGGCGCAAAGCTTCGAATTTTTTCCATAACAAATATATATATGGTTCATATGGCTGTGAGCACTATGGGACTTAACTTCCGAGGTCATTAGTCCCCTAGCACTTACTTAAACCTAACTAACCTAAGGACATCACACACATCCATGCCAGAGGCAGGATTCGAACCTGCGCCCGCTCGGCCAATCCGGCCGGCTCATAGCAAATATTTCTCATCACAGCGTACCCTGCAACACCTTTACAAAATTTTCACACTGTTTCTGACCACTCAATGTAGATAGAAAGAAACAATATATTGGTTTACTCTTGTGGGAATATACGCTGTCGGGATTTTAACAGTAAACTACACCGTAATATACGATGCCTCTCTTGTAGCGTCTGCCACTGAAGCTGAGCGAAAACCTAATGACGCATTTGCGCTTACTACATGAAACTGTAACGAAACACATTACTCTTTTTTTAATTTTATTTTTTTATTTCCTCTACCGGTTCCATCTGGTAAGGACCCCAAGCTGAGAACCAATACTCAAATATCGGTCGAACGAGGAGTTTGTAAGCTACCACTTTCGTGAGTGAACCACATTATCAGAGGATTCTTCCAGTGAATTTCAATCTGGCGTCTACCCTTCATAAGATTAATTTTACGTAGTTTTTTCCCTTTCAGTCATTCCGTACACATACTCCCAGCTGTTTATTGAATGTGAGTGAATGCTGAGAGGGATTGTTCGACAATCGCCTAATCGTGTAATTATACAGCAACGGGCATTTCCGCATGTTTATTCTCAGTATGTTACATTTGTTTATTTTTAGCGTCAGCTGTCAGTCCCTGCACAAACCATCGCCCCTCTGTACGCCTTCCCGAGTTTCGCTACGATTTTCTCGCTTTCCTATCTTTACCGATTCCCCGCAGACTTTGGGAGTTGCAAATCAACTACACCGGATAGTACAAACATCAGAATGATGCAGAATATCGACCTACACTGGATTGTCAGTACAAGCCTTCATAGAAAAGAATGTATGTGCATAAATCTTTGGATTGTTTATTGTTGACAGCACAATCCCATGATGGTCGAAACCATTAGGTGAAGGAAAATACTGGACGGAGGCATACCATTTGTGGTCATATAGATGTGTCGGACTGTTCGTCGGTGACTTTGCAACACACCGGAATCGATGAGGTCTCAAACGCCACAGCTTCGTATACCAATTGCAGTCAGCAACGCACCATCACATCTGCTGGAACAGCTGCGTGGGGAAAGCAACATGAAAACATACGCAGGAAAGATGTTCGCTGTCTGTTGTTCTAAGAAAGGAGGATACCGAGAAATAAGCACGACATTAAACGCGTGTCTGTTTCGAGGAACGGATTGAAATAAATGAGAACTGTCCTGAAGAGAAATCTGATATTTCAAAAATCGTACAATCAGATCTGGGGAAAGTAAGTTGGTGATATTGGAGTATTAAAAATTTCCATGCAGTCTGTTCCGGCGTAACGGCAAGCGCTGGCACGAAGATCAAGAACGGAAAAGCGGAGAGGGCTGTGGGGCGACGTCAGCCAATAGCACGCTGACTAGGACGTCACCACGACAGTAGCGGCCTGTATACGAAGACAAAAGCGACCCGCCGCCTAGCTGCGGTCGGACAGTTGGAGACGCGCTAGAAGAGCCACAGTGATATTAACGATACCACTGTCTTATGAACTTGTGTGATTAGCTTGCATGGAAAGTGTATCTATCAAAGGACATTGATTATTTGCATGTCGCCAATTCCTTGCGACCAGTCATGTAGAAACGAAAGTTAAGTATTGTCAATTCAGTTACTGTAATAAACTCCATTAATATGATTTGCTTGCATGTTGTCTAGTTATCCGAGAAAACAGCTTCCTAGGCATCCTAAAAGAGACGAGTGGGCAGGATCCCACACAGTCTGCATGGACATCATGAAGCAACAAGCAGAAGAAAACCTCAAAGAATTGCAGGTCCTCTAAGAAAGTACCAGCGTACGCGCCAAGCAGCCACGGTTGATGAAAACAAAGGTACAGTACAGAGCGAAACTTTTCTGCCACTATTGTGAACACGTCACACAGAAATGCAGCATGTGAGATCTGGTAGAAAACCAGGAAAATGAAGGCACAGCATGACATTGCTACTAATCATAAACAGAAACTGTCGCACATTGTCGATGAGTAGGAAGGACATTGAATTGTGTTAAATTAGTTACTTATAAATGTAGACTAGATTTGGCATCAAATTGTAAAATGACAATAATGAGATGAAGCTAATTAGTAAGTTCCATTTTCTAAAAATCATATTCAGGAAAACGTTATTATGAGGAAAGTGTCAAGACTGTATAGAATATGTACATATTAGTGAGCACGTAGGGTTTTAGTTGACTACTTACTTCTTTTCAAGTATTCATCTAAGGTATAGATGGAATTGTTGTGGAGAAAAATCTTTAATAAATAGGTTAGTTTCACCAGGATGTGCTGCAAATCCTTAATGTTACGGGGCGCCGGCAAATCCTTGATCACAGACAAATGCAGGGCAAATACCCTGTGCATTTAACACTTTTTTTAAAATATTCATGTTCTTCGTGGAGAAAGCAGCACCTTTTCCTGTTACGCTTTAAGCCAGTCTCGGTGAGAACATAAAACAAACATTCTAAATTTGCCAAATGTTCACCAGGAGAACGACCCACGATCATCCAGATAGTTCGTACATAAAGCGACTTTAGCTGTTAATTGTTCCAGGAAATGTTGAAAAATAGCAGGCGCTGAAACGCTTCCGAATGGCAGTCTTTGTAACTGGAACGATCCCAGGTGAGTATTCATCACAAAAAATTGCCTGGACTGCTCATCCAGCGACAACAGTAAACATGCCTCAAGGAAATCAATCTTCGAGAAGAATGCCCCCATGCAGAAGAAAAGAATGTACGATACTTTATGGATTTATCGTGGCTTTGAAATCAGCGCGCAGACCTATACCTCTAGACTGCTTTTTACGGATCACCAGGGGGATGCCCACAGGTCTGCAGAAATGGGTTGTATCAGCCCATCGTTGCATTTCATTTGCAACCTGATCAGATATAGCACGGGGGACAGTGTCTAGCATGATTTACTCGTGGTTATGTATTATCTTTAACAATGAACAGCACCTAAAAATCTCTAACCCTTAGTAATCCTGGTTCAAAAAGTTCACTGTACCTATTGCACATGCCAGAAACAGGGTATGAGACACTTCCATCCATGCACAGATCGAGCAAATCAAGCAAGACTAAATTAAAAATATTCATTTTGTAACAGGAACTCCGCAAACACCTGTATTCAGACCAATTTTATTAAGGCGCTGCCGGTTTCTTAACTTGTAGCTACATCATTAGGCGCGTATAAAGATTAAAACATGGTACAAAACGTGGCTAAGAATGTAGAAGGCCCAACCTTCTTAGTTGAAACCATAATGTCCGCAGCGCGGATAGTCAATAAAGAAAACGTTTGGTGGGGGGAAAACCTGCATATAAACGTCAAATCATGGTAACCAACATGGTGGAGAATGTAAAAAGTTTAATCTTTATAGTCAAAATCTTCATGTCCATATGGAGGATAGTCAATGGGTAAATAAAGTTGACGTATTGACCATCTGTCCCACGGACATAAAGGCTTTAACTGTGAAGATTGGGCCTTCTACATTTTCCACTATGTTTGTTACCATGTTTTATATGCCGAAGTTTTCCCTCGCCCAACTTTTTAGTCATTAACTATGCACCCCACAGACATTATGTTTTTAACAAGAAGCTTTGGCTTTCTGCTGTCTTCGCTATGTTGTGTACCATGTTTTAATGTTTGTACGCAACTGATCCTATATGGTTACAAGCGAGGAAACCGATAGTGCCTTATTAAAATTGGAATAAATACAGCTGTTTGTGGGATTCTTGCTACGAAATCTACTACCACAACTGCGGATACCCAGGCCATACATTCGTATGCCAAAACGTTCACGCTGTTTCTGGAACACAGTACATGGAGCGAAACACTTATTAACATCACGAAAAGTTGCTGGCACACTGCAAAAGCCTGGTACTGGTATTTTGCGTCCGTTATAAGCAGACAGAACTAGGCTTTCGTAGCCGTGGCTACCAAACATATCATAGACGTCTTTATTGATTAGGGAAACATACATACCTGCATCTAATTGAAATTTAAGTGTTTTATGAGCCACTATTAAATGGGCAAAAATTTTGTTCTCTCTCTGGATTAAAGTAGAAGGTTTCCACTATGCAGAAAAGTGAGACCTTGTTTGTGCATGCGGCTCAGGTTCAGTAGTTGTTGTTGTGGTCTATAGTCCTGAGACTGGTTTGATGGAGCTCTCCATGCTACTCTATCCTGTGCAAGCTGCTTCATCTCCCAGTACCTACTGCAACCTACATCCTTCTGAATCTGCTTAGTGTATTCATCTCTTGGTCTCCCTCTACGATTTTTACCCTCCACGCTGCCCTCCAATGCTAAATTTGTGATCCCTTGATGCCTCAGAACATGTCCTACCAACCGGTCCCTTCTTCTCGTCAAGTTGTGGCACAAACTCCTCTTCTCCCCAATTCTATTCAATACCTCCTCATTAGTTATGTGATCCACCCATCTAATCTTCAGCATTATTCTGTAGCACCACATTTCGAAAGCTTCTGTTCACTTCTTGCCCATGTTTCACTTCCATACATAGCTACACTCCATACAAACACTTTCAAAAACGACTTCCTGACACGTAAATCTATACTCGATGTTAGCAATTTTCTCTTCTTCAGAAACGCTTTCCTTGCCATTGCCAGTCTACATTTTATATCCTCTCTACTTCAACCATCATCAGTTATTTTGCTCCCCAAATAGCAAAACTCCTTTACTACTTTAAGTGTCTCATTTCCTAATCTAATTCCCGCAGCATCACCCGACTTAATTCGACTACATTCCATTATCCTCGTTTTGCCTTTGTTGATGTTCATCTTATATCCTCCTTTCAAGACACGTAGTCCATCCAAGTAGTAATTACGTCCGAAAGTGGACAGAAAGAATACAATGCACACCGTAAATTTAATTCTGTAGGCTGAGAAATGCGCTTCCAGCTGAGAGAGATATTCCGACCAATCCTCATCCTTGCAGTTAAGCGGGCAAAACCTGGGTGTAGCAACCGGCTGTGGTACTGCTCATTGCGATAGCGAGCCCGTCCTCTGTTGAACATTGAGCAACAGTCAGTCAGTCTCCTGAACCCTAAACTGAAGACTTCTGTTACCGATAGTTTACGTGGGCCTCAAATATGTTTAGAGATTTTAGACTAGATTTAAAAAATGATTGCTGCTGCGACCAGCGGAACACAAACCACGTCCATGCTGGCAGGTGAAGGCGGAATTCGATTCAAAAACTCCTCGTCGCTATTTTCATATGCCGTAATAAGCCTGGATGACAGTTCTATGGTTTTAACGCCTGGAGGAGGTCGGGAAGGTTCTACAACATTTCAGTATCACTAGAGCATTTTCAGCAAAAAAACTTTAATAAGAAATACTTATCTTTAGAAGACATCCGTGTCCATAAGTGGGACTATAATACGTAATACAATCTCAGAACAAATTCAATGATAAACATAAGTTGGACTATAATACGTAATACAATCTCAAAACACAGTCAATGATAAACAGTCTTTTGCCTCGAATAATAGTACTGCTATTTTTGTAACTGTTTATAGATCTTCTACTGAATAATTCTACACAGAAATGCCGTCGGCCCAACATGAGTCAAACATGACTTGGTACATTTAACTCTGAACTTTAATACACTGTCATGATTGACGGCGCTAGCTCACTGGTGGATCTGAACTACGGTGAGGCTGCTATCAGCGTAGGAGAGCGGCTCTGCACTCTGATGTAAGTAGACTTCAAGCAACGGCGGAGTACGGAACTATTTGCGAGCGTCTCTTCGCCGACGTCTCTCATTCGTGGCTGCGGGGGCGGCGGCTGTCTTTGATTTGTGATTCCGTCGTGAGATACCAACTTTGCTATGGGGTCTTATTCTTCGGGCGACATTACAGAACTTGCTGTCCTACTTATTTTTTGTTACATTTCATTAAAAGCGTTTGGAGTATGTCAGTGTACTAAACTGTTTCAGGAATGAAGCTAGTTAAGCGTGCAAAAGTAGGTAATAAATTTAACAAAAGCTTCATTTACTGCTTTGTGTGCGGATATTTCTTTGCTTGGCTTGTGGATAATACTTACATAAATTGCAAACATTTGTGAAATGCAATGGCAGGAAGAACAGGAGCCGGCAAGTGTGGCCGTGCGGTTCTAGGCGCTTCAGTCTGGAACCGCGTGACCGCTACGGTCGCAGGTTCGAATCCTGCCTCGGGCATGGATATGTGTGATGTCCTTAGGTTGGTTAGGTTTAAGTAATTCTACGTTCTAGGGGACTGATGACCACAGATAATACTTACATAAATATGCCATTTGAACCATTTTTTGAAGAACACGACCTCCGGTCTGGTGGTGTACAGGGTTAAAAACATTTAAGGGTAATGCAGGAGTAGCTCTAATAGTGAATAAGGAATTAGGAGTCTGGGTAAGTTTCTATGCACAGCATAGCGAGGTGATTATAGCAGTAAGGCAACATCCATCAGAGGCGAACGAGCATAAATGCTTTTGGCTCCGCAGATAATGAAGAGATTGAAACAATGTTTTATGAGATAAAAGAAAATATTCATACGATTGAGGGAGATGAACATTTACTCGTAATGTGAGACTGAAATTAGATATTAAAAAAGGAAGAAAAGGAGAAATTAGTAGGAGAACGTGAAGTGGAGAAAAGGCATTGAAGAGGATGAGAATTTTTCACGGAGCAAACTTTAACCATTGCTAACAAGTAGTTTAAGAATCATGAAAAACATTTGTATACGTGGAAGAGACTTCGAAACACTGGAAATTTTCAGACATTATATATTGATAAGACATTATATAATGATAAGACAGAGATTTTACCGAACGTGGTGGAGCAGTGGTTGGCACACTGGACTCTCATTCGGGAGGACGACCGCTCAAACCCGCCCCCGGCGATCCTGATTTACGTTTTCTGTAATTTTCCTAAATCGCTTCGCGTAAATGCCGGGATGGTTCCTGTAAAACGGCACGGCCGACTTCCTTCCCCCTTCTTCCCTAATCTGATGGGACCGATGATCTTGCTGTTTGGTCTCCTCCCCCGAATCAACCAACCAACCGCAGATTTAGAAACCAAATTTTAAACATTTCCAGGGCAGATATGAGCTCTAATCATAATTCATTGCTTATGAGCTACATATTAAAGCTGAAGAAGGTTGGAAATTAAGGACATATCAACCTGGATGCATTGAAAGTATGAGAGATTGTTGAGAGTTTTAAGGAAAATATTAGACAGCGGTTGACTAAAACAGGGGATGAGAATATATTAGAAGACGAGTGACTTGAGTTGAGAGATGAAATAGTGTAGGCAACAAAAGATCGAATAGCTAAAATGACAGGGCCCATTAAAAATCCTTGGATAAGACACGATATACTGAACGTAACTGATAGCAAGATAAAATATAAAAATGCTATAAATTAAGCAAGCAAAAAAGAACAGAAATGTCAAAAAAATAAGATTAGCAGAAAGTGCAAAATTGTTCAGCAGGTGTGGCTAGAGCAGAAATGCAGAGTTGTAGAGGCGTACATGACTAGGGAACAAATAGATAGGCCTACAAGTATATTAAGGAGAAGCAGCTATATGAATATCAATACCTCAGATGGAAAGACAGTACTGAGCAAAGAAGGAAAGGTGGAAGGACTATGTGGAATCGCTATTCAAGAGAACTGAACTTGAAAGCAATAATACGAAAATAGAAGAGGCTTTAGATGAAGATATGTTGGCAGATACTATACTGCAAGAAGAATTAATAATTCTAATTTCAAATTGGCTGGTACTCAGAGGTGCGGACACTATCAAACCATCAGTTTAACAAGGAATGATTGTGAAATATTGACATGAATTATTATTCATAGAAGAATGAATAAACTGGCTGAGGCCGACTTCGGTGAAGACCAGTTTGGATCATGGAGAAATGAGGGAACAGCAGAGGCAATAATGTACCTATGATATATTTAGAAGATAGGTTAAAGAAAGACGAACTTCGGATTATAAAAATTGAAGTTTTGAAGGACTTTGTCAATGTTTACTGGAATACGCCCTTTGAAATTCTGCAGGTAACAGCGATAAAACACAGGGAGTGCAAAGTTTTCTTTAACGTCTTCAGGAACCAGACTACAGGTATAGGAAAGGAAGGAGTAGTAGTTCTCAGGGGAGAGTGACAGGATGTTATATAATTACTCACACTGAGCAAGCAGTAAGGAGAAATTTGGAAAGAGGATTAAAGTTCAGAAAGAAGAAATAAAGAGTTCGATGTGTGTCGACGACATAATAATTCTGCTAGAGACGGCAAAAACTTGGAAGAGAAGCAGAACGAAATGGTTAGTGCCTTGAAAAGAGGATATAAGACGAAGCACAATAAAAACAAACTAAGAATAACGGAATGTAATCGAATTAAATAAGGCGATGCTGAGAATATTTGATTCAGATGTGAGGCACTAAAAGTAATAGACGAGTATTGCTATTCGGGCAGCAAAGTAACTGAAGACGGCAGAGGCAAGAGAGGACATGAAATGCAGAATGACATTCGCAATCGGGTCTCAGAAAAAGGAAAATTTGCCGTAGGGAAGTTTCATCTGAGGATATTTGTCTGGAGTGAACCCTTGTAAGGAAGTGGGACATGGACGATAATCACCGATACATGAAGAGAATAAAAGCTTTTGGAACCAAGGAGGAAACAAAAGTGATGGGATAGCGATATGCACATGTATATTTGAATGTAGTATCACGTACACAAGATATGAAACGGCAGTACACTGTCGGAACTGTAATTTGTACTCAGGTAACTTACGTGAAAAGGTTCCGACGTGATTATGGCCACACGATGGAAATTAACATAGTTTGATCGCGAAACGGTAATTGAAGCTAGACGCGTGGGACATTCTATTTCGGAAATTTTTAAGAAATTTAATCTTCTGAGATCTTCAGCGTCAAGAGTGTGTAGAGAATACGAAATTTCAGCATTACCTCTCGCTACGCCCAACGCAGTGGCCGATGGCCTTCAAATAGTTCAAATGGCTCTAAGAACTATGGAACTTAACATCTGAGGTCATCAGTCCCCTAGACTTAGAACTACTTAAACCTAACTAACCTACGGACATCACACACATCCTCGCACCTGCAACCGTAGCAGCAGCGCGGTTCCGTACTGTAGCGCCTAGATCGTCCGGTGTTCCGGGCGGCCTGTGGATGGTTTTTAGGCGGTTTTTCATCGGCCTCGACGAATGCGGGCTGGTTCCCCTTATTCAGCCTCAGTTACACTATGTCGGCGTTTGCTGCGTAAACATTGTCTCCACGTTACGCGTACGCCATAATTACTCTACCACGCAAACATTTGGGGTACACTCGTCTGGTATGAGACGTTCCCGGTGTGTGTGTGTGTGGGGGGGGGGGGGGAGGGGGGCACTGGCGATGGGGTGGCACTGGCGGTGGGGTGGGTGGACTGCTGTGCCCTGTTGTGGGGTTATGAACCGCTGAAGATTACAGAGGGACGAAGCTTATCCGTCGTTTCTAGGTACCCGGTCCAATATACAGGGTGGTCCATTGATAGTGACCGGGCCAAATATCTCACGAAATAAGCATCAAACGAAAATACTACAAAGAACGATACTCGCATAGATTGAAGGGGGAAACCAGATGGCGCTATGGTTGGCCCGCTAATAGCGCTGCCTTAGGTCAAACGGATATCAACTGCGTTTTTTTAAAATAGGAACCCCCATTTTTATTACATATTCATGTAGTACGTAAAGAAATATGAATGTTTTAGTTGGAGCACTTTTTTCGCTTTGTGATAGATGGCACTGTAATAGTCACACACGTATAAGTACGTGGTATCACGTAACATTCCGCCATTACGGACGGTATTTGCTTCGTGATACATTACCCGTGTTAAAATGGACCGTTTACCAATTGCGGAAAAGGTCGGTATCGTGTTGATGTTTGGATATTGTGATCAAAATGCCCAACGGGTGTGTGCTATGTATGCTGCTCGGTATCCTGGACGACATCATCCAAGTGTCCGGACCGTTCGCCGGATAGTTACGCTATTTAAGGGAACAGGACGTGTTCAGCCACATGTGAAACGTCAACCACGACGTGCAACAAATGATGATGCCCAAGTAGGTGTTTTAGCTGCTGTCGCGGCTAATCCGCACATCAGTAGCAGACAAATTGCGCCAGAATCGGGAATCTCAAAAACGTCGGTGTTGAGAATGCTACATCAACATCGATTGCACCCGTACCATATTTCTATGCACCACGAATTGCATGGCGACGGCTTTGAACGTCATGTACCGTTCTGCCACTGGGCACAAGAGAAATTACGGGACGATGACACATTTTTTGCACGCGTTCTATTTAGCGATGCAGCGTCATTCACCAACAGCGGTAACGTAAACCGGCATAATATGCACTATTGGGCAACAGAAAATCTACGATGGCTACAACATGTTGAACATCAGCGACCTTGGCGAGTTAATGTATAGTGCAGCATTATGGGAGGAAGGATAATTGGCCCCCATTTTATCGACGGCAATCTACACTAATGGCCATTAAAATTGCTACACCACGAAGATGACGTGCTGCAGATGCGAAATTTAATCGACAGGAAGAAGATGCTGTGATATGCAAATAAATAGCTTTTCACAGCATTTACACAAGGTTGGTGCCGGTGGCGACACCTACAACGTGCTGACATGAGGAAAATTTGCAACCGATTTCTCATACACATACAGCAGTTGACCGACGTTGCCGGCCGTGGTGGCCAAGCGGTTAAAGGCGCTACAGTCTGGAACCGCGCGGCCGCTGCGGTCGCAGGTTCGACTCCTGCCTCGGGCAAGGATGTGTGTGATGTCCTTAGGTTAGTTAGGTTTAAGTAGTTCTAAGTTCTAGGGGACTGATGGCCTTAGAAGTTACGTCCCATAGTGCTCAGAGCCATTTTAACCATTATTTGACCGGCGTTGCTTGTGTTGTTGTGATGCCTCGTGTAAGGAGGAGAAATGCGTACCATCACGTTTCCGACTTTGATAAAGGTCGGATTGTAGCCCATCGCGATTGCGGTTTATCGTATCGCGACACTGCTGCTCGTGTTGGTCGAGATCCAATGACTGTTAGCAGAATAAGCAATCGGTGGGTTCAGGAGGGTAATAACGGAACGCCGCGCTGGAACCCAACGGCCTCGTATCACTAGCAGTCGGGATGACAGGCATCTTATCCGCATGGCTGTAACGGATGGTGCAGCCACGTCTCGATCCCTGAGTCAACAGATGGAGACGTTTGCAAGACAACAACCATCTGCACGAACAGTTCGACGACGTTTGCAGCAGCGGAGACCATGGCTGCGGTTACCCTTGATGCTGCATCACAGACAGGATCGCCTGCGATGGTGTACTCAACGACGAACCTGGGTGCACGAATGGCAAAACGTCATTTTTTCGGATGAATCCAGGTTCAGTTTACAGCATCATGATGGTCGCATCCGTGTTTGGCGACATCGCAGTGAACGCACTTTGGAAGCGTGTATTCGTCATCGCCATACTGGCGTATCGCACGGCGTGATGGTATGGGGTGCCATTGGTTACACGTCTCGGTCACCTCTAGTTCGCATTGACGGCACTTTGAACAGTGGACGTTACATTTCAGATGTGTTACGACTCGTGGCTCTACCCTTCATTCGATCCCTGCGAAACCCTACATTTCAGCAGGATAATGCACGACCGCATGTTGTAGGTCCTGTACGGGCCTTTCTGGATAGAGAAAATGTTCGACGGCTGCCCTGGCCAGCACATTCTCCAGATCTCTCACCAACTGAAAACGTCTGGTCAATGGTGGCCGAGCAACTGGCTCGTCACAATACGCCAGTCACTGCTCTTGATGAACTGTGGTGGCGTGTTTGTACCTGTACACGCCATCCAAGCTCTGTTTGACTCAATGCCCAGGCGTATCAAGGCCGTTATTACGGCCAGACATGGTTGTTCTGGGTACTGATTTCTCAGGATCTATGCACCCAAACTGCGTGAAAATGTAATCTCATGGCAGTTCCAGTATAATATATTTGTCCAATGAATACCTGTTTATCATCTGCATTTCTTGTTGGTGCAGCAATTTTAATGGCCAGTAGTGTAAATGGTGCAATGTATGCTGATTTCCTACGTAATGTTCTACCGATGTTACTACAACATGTTTCACTGCATGACAGAATGGCGATGTACTTCCAAGATGATGGATGTCCGGCACATAGCTCGCGTGCGGTTGAAGCGGAATTGAATAGCATATTTCATGACAGCTGGATTTGTCGTCGAAGCACGTTCACCGGATCTGACGTCCCCGGATTTCTTTCTGTGGGGAAAGTTGAAGGATATTTGCTATCGTGATCCGCCGACATCGCGTGACAACGTGCGTCAGCGCATTGTCAATGCATGTGCGAACATTACGGAAAGCGTACTACTCGCTGTTGAGAGGAATGTCGTTATATGTATTGCCAAATGCATTGAGGTTGACGGACATCATTTTGAGCATTTATTGCATTAATGTAGTATTTACAGGTAATCACGCTGTAACAGCATGCGTTCTCAGCAATGGAAAGTTCACAAAGGTACATGTATCACATTGGAAGAACCGAAAAAAAAAATGTTCAAACGTACCTACGTTCTGTATTTTAATTTAAAAAACCTACCTGTTATCAACTGTTCGTTCAAAATTGTCAAAATTGTGACTATTTCAGCGTCGTCTATCACAAAGAGAGAAAAGCGGTCCAACTAAAAGATTCACATTTATTTACGTACTGCACGAATATGTAATAAAAATCGGGATTCCTATTTAGAAAAAAACAGTTGACATCCGTTTGACCTATGGCAGCGCCATCTAGCGGGCCAACCATAGCGCCATCTGGTTTCCCCCTTCAATCTAGAGAAGTTTCGTTCTCTGCGGTTTTCTCGTTTGACGCTTATTTCGTGAGATATTTGACCCGGACATGATCAATGGACCACCCTGTACACAACAGACACCCAGCTTGGTAGTACACTTTACTGAAAATGCGTTGATATTGCTAATGGTGTCCTAAAAGATATTTCAGGTTCTGGGCAGTACTTACACCTGAATACCTCTTTAAAAACTATGTTTTAATGTAAGTCAACACCAAATAACGAATTACGTTTCTTTATAACTTTTTATGGTGTGGTCACTTCCTCCACCCCTTGGTACAGTGCGTTATGGGAAATGCGTCGGTACTGCTAGGGGTAAACTAAGTAACAAAAAGTTAATTTATATAATAGAACATTGTGAGTGACACGCTTAGGTGTTTTCAGTAACTGAAGAAAGAAACGCAAGACGAAACGATTATAAAGATTTTGAATGTGTAGCATTCTACATAGATCGCAAGGAAGAAACCGGCACAAGTATTCAAGTATACGCGCACACGCGCACACACGCGCGCACACGCACACACGCAACCACGCAACCACGCACACACGCACACACGCACACACGCACACACGCACACAGAGAGCGCCCAGCATTCGACGTTCCCCGTCTCTCGTGCGGCACAGACTGCTTGATGCTGTTTGTGTTGCTGCCGCTGCGGCTGGCACCGAGCGACTTCCTCGCGGCCCTGTTGCTTTTAGCCCGTGCGCAGCCGACTCACGGCCTCGATGTGGTCAGCGGCGTTGCCCTCTATTCTGGACGCCATTGTGCAGTCTGTTTGGTGAGCAACGCCGTGCTCCAGCTGACGTAGGAAAGTGCCTCCGCCTACAGCTCCCGTTTCCACTTTTGCGGCAACCCCACACTATCATGTATCGTGCCGGGTTGGAGCTGTGATGAAAGATCAAACTGGTCTCTTGTAAAATGTAGGACTGTAGGGATTTCCTCATGGAGAATTTAGTTTCGCAGAGGTCCTGATCATCAAGACTGGCATGATACTGAGCATTTTCCTATTTTCAGTCGTGTCTGCAAGGTAAAGAATTATGGAGGTTCAAATGGCTCTGAGCACTATGCGACTTAACTTCTGAGGTCATCAGTCGCCTAGAACTTAGAACTAATTAAACCTAACTAACCTAAGGACATCACACACATCAATGCCCGAGGCAGGATTCGAACCTGCGACCGTAGCGGTCACGCGGTTCCAAACTGGAGCGCCTTTAACCGCACGGCCACACCGGCCGGCTACAAGAATTATGTTCTATGATATCGCAAATAAAATCATGCTATTATACTGGAGGGTGGAGTTTTGCAAATGTGAATGTGATATCTATGACAATGTATGCAGTCCATAAAGTATGTCTGTGTCGTGTTTGGACACAGCCTCTGTCGATTTCCCTCACAATGGATACTGGACACAAAGAAAAGAATCTACTAATGCGGCCTGGCCAAACTGCGCTACGCGAGAGCGAATGATCCGACGGCGCTCCTGCCTAGCTCTCGGAGCGCAGCGGACGTGGGGATGAGGGGTGGCGAGGAACAGGCAAATGAAGGCTGCAGCTGGACGCCGCTGGAGCGATGTAGTCAATGGTTCAAATGGCTGTGAGCACCGTGGGACTTAACATCTGAGGTCATCAGTCCTCTAGGCTTAGAACTACTTAAACCTAACTGACCTATCACACACATCCATGCCCGAGGCAGGATTCGAACCTGCGACAGTAGCAGTAGAGCGGTTACAGACTGAAGCGCCTAGAACCGCTCGGTCACAGCGGCCGGCGCAAAGTAGTCAATTTGTCACATCCCCAGCAGTTTGCTGAGATAACTATTTGTATTGGCACCTTGGGGCATACAGTATGTGGGAAACTGATGCATACAGCTATTTGTGTACAAATATCTGTCGCCATTCTTTGCAGATGATGGGAGTTCTCAGAACTTTAGTTCACAGAACACATAGCATTTCCGATGATAGCAGTCTGCAGGCCGAACTCCTACATTTAAAGAGAGTTTTTGAAGTCAGTGGGTATTCTCAACAGCAGAGACGTAAGACGCTATGAATGGAATCAAAAGTGGCCGTAAGCAATGCAGAAGAGGGCGCAGTAAGATATAAATCATATAAATCAATGGCTTTCCTACCATATGTGGGAAGCCTATCGTCAAAAATAGGAGGTGTACTCAACAAGCACAAAGTAAAAGTTTTTTCGTCCTTCACTGAAGACAGCAACACTCTTGGATTTCGTTAAAGATAATTTTATGCTTCGGAAGCTGAGGTTTACAAGAAGTGGTCTCTCATACATCGGTCTGACGATTCGTACAATCCATGAAAGATGTACAGTACTCTGCAGGTACACCCGCCTCTTACAGCCATATAAATCGGCTGTGGCAGAACGCTGTACTGATAATGGCCACTCTTTGTTGTAGAAAAACTTCGAAAGTTTAGCGTCTACATCCTCCTTCTGGGACTTGGTGCTGGAAGAGGCAATTGAATTTAATTAATATAGTGGCTACAACTTGGATAAATTATGGAATCCGGTGCTTTCTGTAAGAAACTTAGGAAGACGTCGTGACACTGCAGCTCAGAGCGATACATCAACATCGCAGCATGGATTGACTGCGCAGCCATACGGTCCCAGAATTTGAATTTAAAAGGACGGAATAAATGCTGGAGCGTTAGTCTTTCGCCTCACACTCAAGATGGCTGAACGATATGCAGCCGAGATATTAGAAGAAGCTGAATTTATGCGGCTGAACACACGACAGTTAATGAAGCAATGATAAAAATCCTACTTAAGTATGCTGTATTACTTACCTCTTAGAAGCCGCGGCGGGGGGGGGGGGGGGGTAGCCGCGTGGTCTAGGGCCTCCTGTCACGGTTCGCGCGGCTTCTCCCGTCGCAGGGTTGAGTCCTCCCTCGGGTATGGGTGCGCGCGCGTGCGTGTGTGTGTGTGTGTGTGTGTGTGTGTGTGTGTGTGTTGTCCTTAGCGTAAGTTAATTTAAGTTAGAGTAAGTAGTGTGTAAGTTTAGGGACCGATAACCCGAGCAGTTTTGTCCCATAAGATCTTAACACAAATTTGTTCACCTCTTAGAAGTAGTCTTACTGTGTTTAGAACATGTCTACTTAGTTTCCCGCATCTGCAGGCTTCAGCATATAGCGGCCTCACTCACACCGTTTCTCGGAATAGTGCTGTGATGGGGGAAGCTCTGGAGCGCAAATCTTCGCCAGACCTGCCTGTACTGTACTAATGCGAGATATTTCATTCGTAGTTGTTTACGTATCACGATCGAATACCTGCCCCCCCCCCCCCCCCGCCCGCCCCCCACACACTTCCATCACACCTACACTCGGACAGAGAATCTTTATCAGGCGTTAGCTGTATGATGTCTCAAAAACTTAAATCATGGTACACTAGTGTGAATCACAAAGTATTATACGTGGAGCAAAGGACAATGACACTGGTACGTGTGAAAGTCGAGCTGCGAGTGCGTCGCCGTCTGTTCATGAGCTATAAATGTGTACTGCTTTGCAGCGAGTTCGCTGGCAACATCGCACGCGCGTCACATATTTACAATATCGCCGCCAGACTAATAACTGATATCACAGAAAAATTTCTGCATCTGGCACTGCTTTCCAGCGAGTTCGCTGCAACATCGCACGCGCGTCACATATTTACAATATCGCCGCCAGACTAATAACTGATATCACAGAAAAATTTCTGCATCTGGCTGAATCGTCACAAATGGACGCACAGCGTGGAATGTTCCATCGTAGTTACTTCTCATATCCATCAAATCGTACTCATAATCTCGCGCCGTGCCAATAGTTAACGAAACTTAAAGTAACTCTCTACTAGCAGCTCTATATCCTCATGCACCACACTCACATATTCATATATATCTGAGACTACCACTAAATAGCGTGCACTCCACTAGAGGAGAAATAGAAATGGTTTATAGGTTGTTAGCGAAATGTAAGACTCGATATTCTTTCCGAAATAGAAACCAGACCAACAGCGAGTAATGGGTGCCTAGGAGTTACCAGGAAGGATGTGTCCTCAATGCTTCACACAGATATTGATGAGTGCATGGCAGAAGACTCACACAGCAAATACGACGGCCTAAGTCGTGTCACATTTCTTCATTTGGGATAACATCCATTGTGTTTCGTGGACAGTGAAGCACTTATGAGTGGTTTAAGCATTATCATATGGCCATTTACAGACAGTTCCACACTTGAGGTATGGCGAATTCTTCCTCTTTTTTATTTTCCCTGGCGTTCTATGAATGAGACCGGTGTTTCAGGATTTGGTAAACGTCCTTATACACTACTGGCCATTAAAATTGCTACACCAAGAAGAAATGCAGATGATAAACGGGTATTCATCGGACTAATATATTATACTAGAAGTGACACGTGATTACATTTTCACGCAATTTGGGTGCATAGATCCTGAGAAATCAGTATCCAGAACAACCACATCTGGCCGTAATAACGGCCTTTACGCCTGGGCATTGAGTCAAACAGAGCTTGGATGGCGTGTACAGGTACAGCTGCCCATGCACTTCAACACGATACCACAGTTCATCAAGAGTAGTGACTGGCGTATTGTGACGAGCCAGTTGCTCGGCCACCATTGACCAGACGTTTTCAATTGGTGAGAGATCTGGAGAATGTGTTGGTCAGGGCAGCAGTCGAACATTTTCTGTATCCAGAAAGGCCCGTACAGGACCTGCAACATGTGGTCGTGCATTATGCTGCTGAAATGTAGGGTTTCGCAGGGATCGAATGAAGGGTAGAAAAAAATGGTTCACATGGCTCTGAGCACTATGGGACGTAACATCTTAGGTCATCAGTCCCCTAGAACTACTTAAACCTAACTAACCTAAGGACATCACACACATCCATGCCCGAGGCAGGATTCGAACCTGCGACCGTAGCGGTCACGCGGTTCCGGACTGCACCGCCTAGAACCGCACGGCCACCACGGCCGGCTTTCAGGGTAGAGTCACGGGTCGTAACACATCTGAAATGTAACGTCCACTGTTCAAAGTGCCGTCAAAGCGAACAAGAGGTGACCGAGACGTGTAACAAATGGCACCCCATACCAACACGCCGTGTGATAAACCAGTATGGCGATGACGAATACACGCTTCCAATGTGCGTTCACCGTGATGTCGCCAAAGACGGATGCGACCATCATGATGCTGTAAACTAAACCTGGATTCATCCGAAAAAATGACTTTTTGCGATTCGTGCACCCAGGTTCGTCGTTGAGCACACCATCGCAGGCGCTCCTGTCTGTGATGCAGCGTCAAGGGTAACCGCAGCCATGGTTTCCGCTGCTGCAAACGTCGTAGAACAGTTCGTGCAAATGGTTGTTGTCTTGCAAACGTCCCCATCTGTTGACTTAGGGATCGAGACGTCTCTGCACGATCCGTTACAGCTATGCGGATAAGATGCCTGCATCTCGACTGCTAGTGATACGAGGCGGTTGGGATCCAGCACGGCGTTCCGTATTACCCTCCTGAACCCACCGATTCCATGTTCTGCTAACAGTCATTGGATCTCGACCAACGCGAGCAGCAATGTCGCGATACCATAAACCGCATTCGCGATAGGCTACAATCCGACCTTTATCAAAGTCGGAAACGTGATGGTACGCATTTCTTCTCCATACACGAGAAATCACAACAACGTTTGACCAGGCAACGCCGGTCAACTGCTGTTTGTGTATGAGAAATCGGTTGGAAACTTTCCTCATGTCAGCACGCTGTAGGTGTCGCCACCGGCGCCAACCTTGTGTGACTGCTCTGAAAAGCTAATCATTTGCGTATCACAGCATCTTCTTCCTGTCAGTTAAATTTCGCGTCTGTGGCACGTCATCTTCGTGGTGTATCAATTTTAATGGCTAGTAGTGTATGTTGTTAGCGAAATGTAAGACTCGATATTCTTTCCGAAAAATAAACCAGACCAACAGCGAGTAATGGTTGGCTAGGAGTTACCCGGAAGGATGTGTCAATGCTTCACACAGATATTGATGAGTGCTTGGCGGACGACTCATACAGCAAATACGACGGCGTAAGTCTTGTCACATTTCTTCATTTGGGATAACATCCATTGTGTTTCGTGGACAGTGAAGCACCTATGAGTAGTTTAAGCATTATCATATGGCCATTAACAGACAGTTCCACATTTGAGGTATGGCGAATTCTTCCTCTTTTTTATTTTCCCTATCGTCCTATGAATGAGACCGGTGTTTCAGGATTTGGGAAACGTCCTTATATTATTTAACTTCGCGGCTGGATGCACTCACTGACACCACAGTCGAACGTGACGTAAGGGAGCGAAATGGTGAGCACCATCTTTCTGTGAATCGTGTAAATATTGTTATGCGTGACATATTTCAACGGTTTGTGGGTTTATACACTGTAGGAAAATGAGGTACAAGCCCAGCGTTTGCCTAAACGAGAGTGAGAAACAGCCTAGAAACCATACTCAAACTGGTCGGTGTAACAGCCCACGATCGCTAATCCCCCACATCCACAAGCCTGACTCAACCCCTGTGTCACAAGCTAGATCAAGATATGCAGCATGAAATGGAAACATTCAGTAGGATTCAGTAGGGCGCTTGCTGCCACCTGACCTCGTGTTTCCCATCAGTGGTAGCAGTCTATTTGTCCTACAGAGTTTCTCACCACATCCAGCGACGTCCATCCGTTAAGCGAAGCAGAAAGCAGTACTCACCAGGAATGACTAGCAGCCAACAATCAGCAGCAGTTCTGTTTTTATACAATAGAGCAAAGCCATGTCGCTTATGTTGCTGTACGGTCGATATCGTAGTGTGTACTCCATGAATCTGGTACGGAATTCCCCAGACTGCGAGCTGCTGCACTGTAACTAGTCAATTGGATTCTATACCTCATATGTGACGACATTCACCTCGGACAGCAATGGTACGTGGAAATTTGTTGATGCTACGATGATTACTTCTCGTAGGTTTGTTACTTATCGCCCAAGAAACTTTCACTTTTGACTATCAACAGCCTTTGTCTGCCCCTGGTAGCTGAGTGGTCAGCGCGACGGAATGTCACACCTAACCGCCCGCATTCGGTTCCTGGCTGGATCGGAGATTTTCTCCGCTGAGGAACTGGGTGTTGTGTTGTCCTTATCATCATCATTCCATCCCTATCGGCACGCAAGTTGCCGAAGTGGGATCAACTCGAAAGACTTGCACCAGGCCAGGGGTCTACCCGACGGGAGGCCCTAGCCATACTGCATTTCCGTTTCCCAAAAGCCTTTGTGGTTTTTACCGTTAAACCCCCCCAACAACAAAGGAATTTCGCCTTTGTCAGGATTCTGTCCCCCCATGAACTATGGACATTGCCGTTGGTAGGGAGGCTTGCGTGCTTCAGCGATACAGATAGCCGTACCGTAGGTGCAACCACAACGGAGGGGTATCTGTTGAGAGGCCAGACAAACGTGTGGTTCCTGAAGAGGGGCGGCAACCTTTTCAGTAGTTGCAGGGGCAATAGTCTGGATGATTGACTGATCTGGCCTTTTAACACTAACCAAAACGGCCTTGCTGTGATGGTACTGCGAATGGCTGAAAGCAAGGGAAACTACAGCCGTAATTTTTCCCGAGGGCATGCAGCTTTATTGTATAGTTAAATGATGATGGCGTCCTCTTGGGTAAAATATTCCGAAGGTAAAATAGTTCCCCATTCCGATCTCCAGGCGGGGACTACTCAAGAGGACGTCGTTATCAGGAGAAAGAAAACTGGCGTTCTACGGATCGGAGCGTCGAATGTAAGATCCCTTAATCGGGCAGGTAAGCTAGAAAATTTAAAAAGGGAAATGGATAGGTTAAAGTTAGATATAGTGGGAATTAGTGAAGTTCGGTGGCAGGAGGAACATGACTTTTGGTCAGGCGAACACAGGGTTATAAATACAAAATCAAATAGGGGTAATGCAGGAGTAGGTTTTATAATGAATAAAAAAATAGGAGTACGGGTAGCTACTACAAACAGCATAGTGAACGCATTATTGTGGCCAAGATAGACACGAAGCCCACGCCTACTACAGCAGCGCAAGTTTATATGCCAACTAGCTCTGTAGATGACGAAGAAATTGAAGAAATGCATGATGAAATAAAAGAAATTATTCAGATAGTGAAGGGAGACGAAAATTTAATAGTCATGGATGACTCGAATTTGGTAGTAGGAAAAGGGATAGAAGGAAACGTAGTAGGTGAATATGGATTGGGGATAGGAAATTAAAGAGGAAGCCGCCTGGTGGAGTTTTGCACAGAGCACAACTTAATCATAGCTAACACTTGGTTCAAGAATCATGAAAGAAGGTTGAATACATGGAAGAAGCCTGGAGATACTGACAGGTTTCAGATAGATTATATAATGGTAAGACAGATTTAGGAACCAGCTTTTAAATTGTGAGATATTTGCAGGAGCAGATGTGGACTTTGACCGCAATCTATTGGTTATGAACTGTAGATTAAAACTGAAGAAACTGCAAAAAGGTGGGAATTTAAGGAGATGGGATCTGGATAAACTGACTAAACCAGAGGTTGTACCGAGTTTCAGGGAGAGCATAAGGGAAAAATTGACAGGAATGGGGGAAAGAACTACAGCAGAAGATGAATGGGTAGCTTTGAGGGATGAAGTAGTGAAGGCAGCAGAGGATCAAGAAGGTAAAAAGACGAGGGCTAGTAGAAATCCTTCGGTAACAGATGATTAATTTAATTTATGAAAGGAGAAAATATAAAAATGCAGTAAATGAAGCAGGCGAAAAGGAACACAAACGTCTCAAAAATGAGATCGACAGGAAGTGCAAAATGGGTAAGCAGGGATGGCTAGAGGACAAATGTAAGGATGTAGAGACTTATCCCACTAGGGATATGATATATCCTGCCTACAGGAAAATGAAAGAGACGTTTGGAGAAAAGAGAACCACTTGTATGAATATCAAGAGCTCAGATGGAAACCCAGTTCTAAGCAAAGAAGGGAAAGCAGAAAGGTGGAAGAAGTATCTAGAGGATCTATACAAGGCGATGTACTTGAGAACAATATTATGGATATGGAAGAGGATGTAGATGAAGATGAAATGGGAGATCTGATACTGCGTGAAGAGTTTGACAGAGCACTGAAAGACCTGAGTCGAAACAAGGCCCCGAGAGTAGGCAAGATTCCATTAGAACTACTGACAGCCCTCTGAGAGCCAGTCCTGACGAAACTCTACCATCTGGTGAGCAAGATGTATGAGACAAGCGAAATACCCTCAGACTTCAAGAAGAATATAATAATTCCAATCCCAAAGAAAGCAAGTGTTGACAGATGCGAAAATTACCGAAATATCAGTTTAATAAGTCACCGATGCAAAATACTAACGCGAATTCTTTACAGACGAATGGAAAAACTTGTAGAAGCCGACCTCGGGGAAGATCAGTTTGGATTCCGTAGAAATGTTGGAACACGTGAGGCAATACTGACCTTACGACTTATCTTAGAAGCTAGATTAAGGAAAGGCAAACCTACGTTTCTAGCTTTTGTAAACTTAGAGAAAGCTTTTGACAATGTTGACTGGAATACTCTTTCAAATTCTGAAGATGGAAGGGGTAAAATACAGGGAGCGAAAGGCTATTTACAATTTGTACAGAAACCAGATGGCAGTTGTAAGAGTCGAGGGACATGAAAGGGGAACAGTGGTTGGGAAGGGAGTGAGACAGTGTTCAGTGTTGTAGCCTCTCCCCGATGTTATTCAATCTGTATATTGAGCAAGCAGTGAAGGAAACAATAGAAAAATTCGGAGTAGGTATTAAAAACCATGGAGAAGAAATAAAAACTTTGAGGTTCGCCGATGACATTGTAATTTTGTCAGAGACAGCAAAGGACTTGGAAGAGCAGTTGAACGGAATGGACAGTGTCTTGAAAGGAGGATATTTGAACCATTTAAGATGAACATCAACAAAAGCAAAACGAGGATAATGGAATGTAGTCTAATTAAGTCGGGTGATCCTGAGGGAAATAGATTAGGAAATGAGACACTTAAAGTAGTAAAGAAGTTTTGCTATTTGGGGAGCAAAATAACTGATGATGGTACAAGTAGAGGGGATATAAAATGTAGACTGGTAATGGCAAGGAAAGCGTTTCTGAAGAAGAGAAATTTGTTAACATCGAGTATAGATTTAAGTGTCACGAAGTCGTTTCTGAAAGTATATGTATGGAGTGTAGCCATGTGTGAAAGTGAAACATAGACGATAAATAGTTTAGACTAGAAGAGAATAGAAGCTTTCGAAATGTGGTGCTACAGAAGAATGCTGAAGATTAGATGGGTAACCACATACCTAATGAGGAGGTATTGAATAGAATTTGGGAGAAGAGTTTGTGGCACAACTTGACTAGAAGAAGGGATCGGTTGGTAGAACATATTCTGAGGCGTCAAGGGATCACCAATTTAGTATTGGAGGGAGACTAAGAGATGAATACACTAAGCAGATTCAGAAGGATGTAGGTTGCGGTAAGTACTGGGAGATGAAGAAGCTTGCACAGGATGGAGTAGCATGGAGAGCTGCATCAAACCAGTCTCAGGACTGAAGACCACAACAACAAACAGGGTTTTGTATTTCAGTCTCATTTTCAAGGGCTGATGCGATCTAACGCAGATCAGCGACATTTATGAATATCCTAGGATCTACCGCACATTTCAACTGTGTAGTCAATGCAACGGATGTTGTGTTGTTTTCATTAGTTCGGAAATTACCTACAGGAAAACGGAAGCTAACATCCGTATAGCCCTCATAATTCACCAGTGCGCATTACGTGCGATACGCTCACGAACAACTGAACTACATACGCCTGCTGTGCTGCAGAAGGAGTGCAGCTTTCGCCACAGCGAGTAAGTTTCCTAGTTGTAGTACTCACTAAGAGACCAACTGATATCGACGGGTTTTGGCATCGTACAGGGCTCAGTAATATTAAAGTAACCACCGCCTACGTTCGACGTAAATGCGCAGTAACCACTCACACACGGTCGGCGGCAGCACTGGTAGTGGAAAGTATATAAAGCATGTCGGGGGACGCGGAAAACAGTCCAGTCCTTGTCAGAATATGGAAATGGAGCGATTTATCTGATCTCGAAAAGGGAATGATCATTGGCTTTCGGGCAAAGGATGGAAGCATTTCCGAAAGGTCTAAGTTTGTAAACTGTTCGTGTGTCATCGTGCTTGAAGTGCACCGTGAGTGGCAAAATGGCGCTATCCAAACAGGCTCCGAGGCAACGGTGGTGCACCAGAGGCCATAGATGACAGGGGGAATAGTTGTGCAACTGTTGAGTAACTGACCGCCCTGGTAAACCAAGGAGCTGCGAACAGTGGCTCCTCGACGACCGTTCAGTGAACGTTGCTCCGTGCAGCTGGAGCCTGGGTCATGCATCCATGCTACATGATGATCGTCGTTGACGAATGCAACTGGACATCTACTGAGCTGTGACAGGTGACGTTTTCAGGTTAATCACGTTTTACGCTCCACAGAACAGATGGCCCTTGTGGAGTTCACCGTGAAGCGCCTGAAAAAAAATGGTTCAAATGGCTCTGAGCACTATGGGACTTAACATCTGTGGTCATCAGTCCCCTGCAACTTAGAACTACTTAAACCTAACTAACCTAAGGACAGCACACACATCCATACCCGAGGCAGGATTCAAACCTGCGACCGTAGCAGTCGCGTGGTGAAGCGCCTGAAAGCAAACACTCTAACAATCGTCAGAAGGGCCAGACCATAGGAGGGGAATGTTTCCGTGTCATTCCCTCAGTGATCTGGTCATTTTGGAAGGCACTGTGGATCAACACAAGTTTACATACATCCTTGGGGACCATGCACACCCTACATGCAGTTTTTTCTCCTCGGGGCAATGGCATCTACCAGCAGATGTCACAGCCCGAAGAGCATGTGCGTGGTTCGAAGGGCACCAGAATGAGTTTACCGTACACTTCTGGCCACCATACTTCTCGGATTTAAAGAAAGTCGAGAATCTATCGGACCAACTCACTAGTGCTGTTCGCGCCACGGACCCTCAGCCGAGAAACCCAGTGCAACTGGCTACGGCACGGGAATCGGCATGGCTCCACATCTCGGTCGCTAGCTTCAAGAAACTCAGTAACTCTCTTCCTGCCTGTCTCGTAGCGGTCGGCTGCAAAATGAGATTATTCAGGCTTTTGACAAGTGGTCACATTAATATGACTGTACAGTACATGTGCCTAACGGAAAACAGATTTCATTTTTTCTTAGTGCAAAGGAGTTTCCTGCTTTCTTTTCGTGTGAGATGAATACCTTTCGGCACATGGTAAAGACTAACTATGACAGGAAGAAAAGAAATGAATCGTTGGGAAATAGAGATTCGAGCAATAATTGCTTATCCATTTGGGTGCTCTTACATCCACATATTCGCTAAAAGAGATATATATTCTTGAGAAGAAACAGACATGTAGTCTACACCGAGAAGCAGACACGTGTCACATAAGTATTTAAGAATGTACATGCATGATCGTGTTTAGTTTGGTGGCACTAAAATTCTTATTACTTTATATATAAATTCCGGGGTACTGCTTCTTGAGTCCACGCAAACTTCTGACATTGATCTGAAAGCAGATCTTGCACGTTTTGGCCATCATCTCAGTTTGTAAAGGCTTTTTTACTCATAAATACTGCAACTCATCGAAATAATTAATTCTTCGATTTCTCGGAGGCTGTCAAGTTACGGATCTGATAGGTGTGAACAAAAGTTTCATTTTTTTCTAGTGTTGTAACAATTCAGTGGCAACAATAAGAAGACAAAGAAGACGAATACTTGAAAAAAAAAAAGACATTCTGTTTGCGGACATAATGACTTTCAATGTACTACTTTTTTGATCTTTCAGTTAATCATTTTTTTATAACACAATGTTAACCGGTTTCGGATATCAAAGGCCATCTTCAGATGCTGTGGGTAGTATTCGACGATCAAGTATTCATGCGATGTCAACGCTTGAACGCTTGTTCATTAAATTATTGGTCAAAATATAAAAAGAAATACGTAAGAACAACAGTGTGTGAATATCATATACGGGAATGCTGTAGCTGTGACATTGTTGTGAACCACCTGAGCATCAGTAGCCACCGTGAGATGTCAAGTAGTATGCTTCTGCAACAACCACAGACCACGGAAATGTAGCAATGTACACCCTCGCAATTTGATAGCTCTATGGGACCGTATCATCAACTAATTGCATAGCTCCATATGCCATACCTGAAGTAACTCATAGAGTTTCTTTTTCGCCAAATTGAGACCATTATCAGGGCTAGAGGGAGTTTTACGTGACATCGGCATAGTATCTCTGTTGGATGAGTAGTATTTTGTCTGGTGTTCCGTGCAAAAAGAAGTAACTGGTAATAATGTATGTATGCCACTGTCAGTGCGCAGTCAACGTGCCGGAACCTGGAGTTCGGATCATAATAGGAGGCGGTCAGTAGTAAACCTCGAACCATTTTGCTTTTCATTTTTCTGAAAAAATATTAACTCATTTTTGTAAGACACGATTCAGTTTATAGACTTTATGGCAGACAGTTACAGTAAGTGTTCATCCGGTATCACACCACGTGTGCGTCATACAGGTGGGTATAGCTGCAATGTTTTTCTGTCCAGGCCCAGCTGACTGCGCCTTTTCTCTTTGCCTTCACCAGTTTGGCGTTCCCTTTTTTTGTGATACGGCCAGAGGGCGTGTGGAGCGTGCTAATAATAGCGCATTTGGAACGGCGTGCGTAAGGAGGCGGGCAGTCGGTGTGCGTCCCAGTGCCATCGCTGACGCAGCTCACCTGCGCTGCCTGGCGTTTACAGCCTGGTGCCTGCTGCTTGCTACGGTATCTGGCAGTCGCGTCTCCCACCAGGTACTGCAACTGCCACTTGTTGTCTCTCTCTTGTAAACCCCTCCACTCTAATGGAATACCCTGTCCATCAATCGAACAGTGCTATTCTGTGTGACGATTCACTATGTAAATGGGGACATTTATTTAGAAAAGCTTGTTTTTCAGTTGTGCGTTCCAGGAACCGACTGTGTCTCGCCGTTATAGACTAAAAAACAGTGGACAGTTAGATGAAATAAATCAGATAATTTGCGAGAAGATGGATGACACTAGAGAAATTTTCGATTGAATTCCACAAGGTTCAATGTTTGGGCCGTTATTGTTCCTCACACACTAAGTTTACGAAGGGGCGTAGATCTGACTAACATTTTACAAACGCCCAGTTATGGGAAAGAGGCAGTATTGCTTTAATGTCTGTTTTTGTTTTGTGAATGGAACGATGTAGGTCCAAGATCTTCGAGATTTTCATGTAACATTTCTGGAAGCTTGCATTGACACTCAGTTCTGAAAGCGCGACTTAGGTGATAAATGTGAAGCCCACTTCTGATACAAGAGCACAATTCTCACTGTTTAACCTGACGCTTACATGTATCGGTTCTCATTGTTACCGACGAAAAGAAACCGAGAAGTAACATGGAATAAGCCAGATAATCGAGACAGCGCATCTGATGTGGGGGAAGTGGCCAATGGAGTTTCACAACGTTCATTGTTCGCTCTGCTATTAGTCCTTGCCCACTAAGTTTCCATGCAGCTTGCATATGCCTGACATTTCGCAAACGCTACAAAGATATCAATACAAGGTTGCAGCGCATCTGATGTGGGGGAAGTGGCCAATGGAGTTTCACATCGTTCATTGTTCGCTCTGCTATTAGTCCTTGCCCACTAAGTTTCCATGCAGCTTGCATATGCCTGACATTTCGCAAACGCTACAAAGATATCAATACAAGGTTTCCATTGAGTAAAAGTGTACAATTTGGGAAAATTAAATTTGTGGGGGTGGGGTGGGGGGTGGGGGGAGAGAAAATTGGAAATTTGTGGTAAGTTCCTATGGGACCAAACTGCTGATGTCATCGGTCCCTGGATTTACACACTACTTAATCTATCTTAAACTATCTCACGCTAAGGACAAAACACACACCGGTGCCCGAGGGAGGACTCGACCCTCGGACGGGGGAAGCCGCGAGAACGGTAGCAAGGCGCCTTAGGCCGTGTGGCTACCCCGCGCGCCCAGGGGGGAAGTGAATTGTTTTGCTTCACTTAAATACTTGTAGCTTTTTCCTGGAGTAAGACGTTGAAGGAAGTATGTAGCTTTGTGATTAGAATGATGTATTTGGAACACCCTGAAATAGAGGGATGTTTTCAGATATCTGGAGGTCTGCACAGATACGGCCATGGATATCCGCTTTAATAACTACTTTGCGAATAAAAGCCTGCGCTTTCATGCATATTTTCTTGTAAATCTTCAAATATTACCTATAAAAACATCTTTGTGGGCCTAGAAGACAGTATCAGTACTAAGAATTTCGTTCATTTGTGTTACATGAGGATGATAACGATAAGTTTTAAGTCACTATTGTAAACCATTTGAAATGATGTGTCACTATGTTGGGTTCGACGCCCACTGTCGTGAAGAGGGTAGATGCTTTGTTGTCATCTGCAATGGCTAAAGATGCCGAGATGCCCTTCTTCCTGTTTGTCCCCATACTTACATGCAAACCCCGATTACGGTGTATTGCAGCGGCCTTACTTGTGATTGACTCCTGTTTCGTCTACTGTGTAACAGGTCACGTACGCAATTAGGATAAGCTGCCACAATGCTGCCTCAAGGCTCTACTAGGGCACTGTATCCACTGTAAACTTCGCTTCACGGTCTAACATCTGTTTATGTATCAGATGTATCAGAGACGTCACAAATAATGTGCAGCACAAAATATACCAAGGACCCTCTTACATATATATACAAATACAAAATTAAACGTCTATTACATTGAGAAGTATATTATGTTAGCATGATTTAATACTGTTGAACTGAAGTAAATATGACATTAAACAGTATGCATTAAGTGACAACAACTTGTAACTCCATTAGACTGGCCAACTGCTACGAAGAACATTTCACAGTAATCTTAATAACTCCAGAAAGTTGCAAGTTGTGGAACGTATCAAGAATATGACAGGTTATATTGTATTAAAATGTGGTCATGATCGATCTCTATGTTAATAATCCGTAGAATGTAAATTACAACCTGTGTCTTGGGAAGACAAAACTTTAGGCTAGCGGCGTTTCAATGAAAAGAGCTCCGAAGTACAGAACAGGTTAAAACGATTAAAGAAATTTAATACCAATGGATGCAAATGCGGATTACGACACTTGAGGAAGCGTATCTGTGACCTCTGTACGTAATGTTTGACAGAGCTTAACATTTTTTTGCAAAACAGCTGCATGCGACATATTACAATACTGGCCATTAAAATTGCTACACCACGAAGATGACGTGCTGCAGAAGCGAAATTTAACCGACAGGAAGAAGATGCTGTGATATGCAAATAAATAGCTTTTCAGACCATTCACACAAGGTTGGCGCCGGTGGCGACACCTACAACGTGCTGACATGAGGAAATTTTCCAACCGATTTTCCATACACAAACAGCAATTGACCGCCGTTGCCTGGTGAAACGTTGTTGTGATGCCTCGTGTAAGGAGGAGAAATGCGTACCATCACGTTTCCGACTTTGATAAAGGTCGTATTGTAGCCTATCGCGATTGCGGTTTATCGTATCGCGACATTGCTGCTCGAGTTGGTCGAGATCCAATGACTGTTAGCAGAATAAGGAATCGGAGGGTTCAGGAGGGTAATACGGAACGCCGTGCTGGATCCCAAAGGCCTCGTATCACTAGCAGTTGAGATGACAGGCATCTTATCCACATGGCGGTAACGGATCGTGCAGCCACGTCTCGATTCCTGAGTCAACAGATGAGGACGTTTGCAAGACAACAACAGTTCGACAACGTTTGCAGCAGCATGGACTAGCAGATCTGAGACCATGGCTGCATCACAGACAGGAGCGCCTGCGATGGTGTACTCAACGACGAACCTGGGTGCACGAATGGCAAAACGTCATTTTTTCGGATGGTTCCAGGTTCTGTTTACAGCATCATGATGGTCGCATCCATGTTTGGCGACATCGTGGTGAATGCACATTGGAAGCGTGTATTCGTCATCGCCATACTGGTTTATCACACGGCGTGTTGGTATGGGGTGCCATTGGTTACACGTCTCTGTCACCTTGTTCGCATTGACGTCACTTTGAACTGTGGACGTTACATTTCAGATGTGTTACGACCCGTGGCTCTACCCTGCATTCGATCCCTGCGAAACCCTACATTTCAGCAGGATAATGCACGACCGTATGTTGCAGGGCCTGTACGGGCCTTTCTGGATACAGAAAATGTTCGACTGCTGCCCCGGCCAGCACATTCTCCAGATCTCTCACCAACTGAAAATGTCTGGTCCATGATGGAGCAACAGGCTCGTCACAATACGCCAGTCACTACTCTTGATGAACTGTGGTATCGTGTTGAAGCTGCATGGGCAGTTGTACCTGTACACGCCATCCAAGTTGTGTTTGACTCAATGCCCCGGCGTATCAAGGCCGTTATTACGGCCAGAGGTGGTTGTTCTGGGTACTGATTTCTCAGGATCTATGCACCCAAATTGCGTGAAAATGTAATCACATGTCAGTTCTACTATAATATATTTGTCCAATGAATACCCGTTTATCATCTGCAATTCTTCTTGGTGTAGCAATTTTAATAGCCAGTAGTGTAAACGTGAAACCCATTTGTGACGTCACTGCGGAATTTCCACTCTGTTACACGATGCTTACTTGTACTGTGTACTTGCTTCAGTACCATCATACTTAATAAAGTACTGAACATTAATCATGCAGCAAACTACTAGCCTCTTAGTATTGTAGCCCATTCCAGCCCGCATTGCATCAGGATGGGTGAAAAAGAATGCTAAGGGAGAGGACAGATATAAGCCAAGGTGTACAGTCAAACAGCGGTAGTACTGGCAGGCGTTTATTCAAGCAGCGTATAAGCACTGTGTACTTGCAAACACAGCCGATCGCGGAATGCGCTGAAACCCCAATCAGGCAATTGCGTCCGCAGTCCTGAGTCGTGGACCGCATTGCTGAGCAGTCCATCAGCAGGCGACGCCGAGCGTGTCGCGTGTGGTGAAGAACGTGTGTCCTTTGATGCAGTAGCCGACGACAGACGTCCGTTGCCAAGTACCTGTGCCCTGTTGAACACCCGCCCCCCTCGCGCTCCCCATCTCCCCAGGGGTCGAAGGGATGATAATCGATGACGTCTAGGTGGCTACGAGGTCGCGAGGATCCATCTGACCCAGCCGAATCGCAGACAGATTGAAGTCCGTCGGCCGAATTCTCTCAGTGGGCCGATGTTGGCCGCCTACCTGCATCCTGCATCTGTGAAGTTTCCAGTGTCCCGCGGCACTACGCCACTGGTAGGCACACCTCCCCAGAATTCGATGAGTCAGTCAGGGTGTAGGTTGTCAGTCGATCTCCAGCGCCAAGGGTGGGTCGCATTTTCTCTGAAACGCAGAAGCCCAGCATTCTCTCCGATTCAAGATGCAGACAGAATCGTGGCACGACTGAAGAAGCTTTGAGCCCCTGAGCTCAATTATTTATACCCTCATAGCTACGCCTCTGATGTCCTATTAGAGGCGGGCAAGTAGGTTTGCTTCATATTACTTGTCCTGTAAGCTTTTCCTCGCTCGCTCTGCACTGAGCACAGGTTACTACGCCCGGTTAAATCTGCAACATGTGAGTTTCAAGTTAGCACGCAAATGCCCAAATTATAAAATATTACTTCACCCATGGTCACAATGAATTAGCTTTTCCGTACCCTTAACTGTTGGCCAGTGTCGCAAATTCCGGTCTCTCCGGATTGTTTGATCGTAATGTCGCCTATAAGGTCCAGTGGCTTACTTGATTAGCACAACGGTGTAAGTAACCAATCATGCCTCGCACCTCACTAAGCTGTTGAATCTGAGCAACTGATAAGAAACGCAATAGATGGGTTAGTTGTACGAGGGGAAAGCTACATAGTAAATTGGATATCGAGATCATCGACTATGGCTTGAAACTTTGTGCAGCTTTGACAGTATAGGGAGAACCTACTTTGGCCAGGGAGTAGATGACCCTAACCACACACGTACCACGAATCATTAATATACTACAGAATATTTTACCCAAGAGGATGCAGCTATCATTACGCCATACAGAAGAGTTGCATACTCTCGGGAAGACAAAGGATTGATAGAAAAAGCAGAGGTGACCCAAAGAAGTTCAGCATGCTTCGGCACAGGTACATTTAGTACACTCAAGATCACATACGTAGTTATAGGCCATGTGGACATCTAATGCTTAATGGTATGAACTCTGACGAATCTGTGATCGATTTCGGTTCAAAAACTTATTGGTATTAGGTTTTATGTGTGACTCCGTTCAGGCTGTCTACGCTCACTATTTGGACTATCCGTCACCCCTGGGTGGGAGTGGTGGCGTGCTCCTGTAATCCAGCGACTTGGAGGCTGGGTGTGGTGGATAGTCTGAGGACGTGAGTACTGTTTCACAGCATCCTGTGTTGATCTGGTGTCCGCACTGAGATCGCTATCAATATGGTTGCTTAAGAGGAGTCTTGAGCGACCAGGTTAGCTAAGGGGGGCGCACCGGGCCATGCAGGAAACTGAGCAGCCTAAAGTCTCTCTCCTAGTCATCCCAATGTTTCTATAGTTCCTAGTCCGCTGAAGGTTACCTGAATCTCAGCCTCCTGGGTAGAGTTTTACTGGCTACGTGGGCTTTCCGAGCGTGCTGTTTCCTACCATTTTGTAGACGACGCAGGTACGTGGGACTTCGAACAACAAGTTTTGCACAGTGGGTTTTCCGACCATAGCCTCTCCCACTGATGACTGACGCCAATCATTCACCAGCACGTACGTCTTATTACCGTGTCGGCCGGCCAGTGTCCTCGCCGATAGCCTTTGTTTCCGTGTAGTTTTGCAGGCCTAGGCTACTTTGAGTTCTAGGCACTGCGGGAAATGGAAATATTAATTACAAAAACAAAAAGGAAGCTGTGTCTTCTCAAGGATGGTCATCGCTTCTGGATGCTCAGAAAATGAACTGGTTGCGCGTGAACTTCGAACGGAGTAGGTGCCGAGGCCATTTAAAAATTGAAAGTGGCAGAATCATCGCTGAACAACAACATTATCGTCCACCAGACGAAGCAGATGTGCAGATTAAGAAAAAAAAAGTATAATTGCAGGAAAAGAATCCACGAAGAAAAGGCTGTGTATTTCTTCCAAAGCTGTATACAGGAATTTCGATATTTGAAATATAAAAGTTTAGATTTCGTCGCAGATATGCCAAATCATACGAATTCCAAGACTACATTGTGTAAAGCTACAAGCGAAGCTACGGCAACGACACAGAACCGTGAAATTACACTCCTGGAAATTGAAATAAGAACACCGTGAATTTATTGTCCCAGGAAGGGGAAACTTTATTGACACATTCCTGGGGTCAGATACATCACATGATCACACTGACAGAACCACAGGCACATAGACACAGGCAACAGAGCATGCACAATGTCGGCACTAGTACAGTGTATATCCACCTTTCGCAGCAATGCAGGCTGCTATTCTCCCATGGAGACGATCGTAGAGATGCTGGATGTAGTCCTGTGGAACGGCTTGCCATGCCATTTCCACCTGGCGCCTCAGTTGGACCAGCGTTCGTGCTGGACGTGCAGACCGCGTGAGACGACGCTTCATCCAGTCCCAAACATGCTCAATGGGGGACAGATCCGGAGATCTTGCTGGCCAGGGTAGTTGACTTACACCTTCTAGAGCACGTTGGGTGGCACGGGATACATGCGGACGTGCATTGTCCTGTTGGAACAGCAAGTTCCCTTGCCGGTCTAGGAATGGTAGAACGATGGGTTCGATGACGGTTTGGATGTACCGTGCACTATTCAGTGTCCCCTCGACGATCACCAGTGGTGTACGGCCAGTGTAGGAGATCGCTCCCCACACCATGATGCCGGGTGTTGGCCCTGTGTGCCTCGGTCGTATGCAGTCCTGATTGTGGCGCTCACCTGCACGGCGCCAAACACGCATACGACCATCATTGGCACCAAGGTAGAAGCGACTCTCATCGCTGAAGACGACACGTCTCCATTCGTCCCTCCATTCACGCCTGTCGCGACACCACTGGAGGCGGGCTGCACGATGTTGGGGCGTGAGCGGAAGACGGCCTAACGGTGTGCGGGACCGTAGCCCAGCTTCATGGAGACGGTTGAGAATGGTCCTCGCCGATACCCCAGGAGCAACAGTGTCCCTAATTTGCTGGGAAGTGGCGGTGCGGTCCCCTACGGCACTGCGTAGGATCCTACGGTCTTGGCGTGCATCCGTGCGTCGCTGCGGTCCGGTCCCAGGTCGACGGGCACGTGCACCTTCCGCCGACCACTGGCGACAACATCGATGTACTGTGGAGACCTCACGCCCCACGTGTTGAGCAATTCGGCGGTACGTCCACCCGGCCTCCCGCATGCCCACTATACGCCCTCGCTCAAAGTCCGTCAACTGCACATACGGTTCACATCCACGCTGTCGCGGCATGCTACCAGTGTTAAAGACTGCGATGGAGCTCCGTATGCCACGGCAAACTGGCTGACACTGACGGCGGCGGTGCACAAATGCTGCGCAGCTAGCGCCATTCGACGGCCAACACCGCGGTTCCTGGTGTGTCCGCTGTGCCGTGCGTGTGATCATTGCTTGTACAGCCCTCTCGCAGTGTCCGGAGCAAGTATGGTGGGTCTGACACACCGGTGTCAATGTGTTCTTTTTTCCATTTCCAGGAGTGTATATATATATATATATATATATATATATATATATATATATATATATATATATATATATACAGGGTGAGTCACCCAACATTACCGCTGGATATATTTTGCAAACCACATCATATACTGACAAATCGATTCCACAGACCGAACGTGAGGAGAGGGGCTAGTGAAATTGGTTAATACAAACCATACAAAAATGCACGGAAGTATGTTTTTTAACACAAACCTACGTTTTTTAAAATGGAACCCCGTTAGTTTTGTTAGCACATCTCGAACATATAAACAAATACGTAATCAGTGCCGTTTGTTGCATTGTAAAATGTTAATTACATCCGGAGATATTGTAACCTAAAGTTGACGCTTGAGTACCACTCCTCCGCTGTTCGATCGTGTGTATCGGAGAGCACCGAATTACGTAGGGATCCAAAGGGAACGGAGATGGACCTTAGGTACAGAAGAAACTGGAACAGCACATTACGTCCACATGCTAACACATTTTTATTGGTCTTTTTCACTGGCGCACATGTACAATACCATGAGGGTGGAGGTACACGTACACACGTGGTTTTCGTTTTCAATTACGGAGTGGAATAGAGTGTGTCCCGACATGTCAGGCCAATAGATGTTCAATGTGGTGGCCATCATTTGCTGCACACAATTGCAATCTCTGGTGTAATGAATGTCGTACACGCCGCAATACATCCGGTGTAATGTCGCCACAGGCTGCCACAATACGTTCTTTCATATCCTCTGGGGTTGTAGGCACATCACGGTACACATTCTCCTTTAACGTACCCCACAGAAAGAAGTCCAGAGGTGTAAGATCAGGAGAACGGGCTGGCCAATTTATGCGTCCTCCACGTCCTATGAAACGCCCGTCGAACATCCTGTCAAGGGTCAGCCTAGTGTTAATAGCGGAATGTGCAGGTGCACCATCATGCTGATACCACATACGTCGACGCGTTTCCAGTGGGACATTTTCGAGCAACGTTGGCAGATCATTCTGTAGAAACGCAATGTATGTTGCAGCTGTTTGGGCCCCTGCAATGAAGTGAGGACCAATGAGGTGGTCGCCATTGATTCCGCACCATACATTTACAGTCCACTGTCGCTGTCGCTCTACCTGTCTGAGACAGCGAGGATTGTCCACGGACCAGTAATGCATGTTCCGTAGATTCACTGCCCCGTGGTTTGTGAAACCCGTTTCATCGGTAAACAGGTAGAACTGCAACACATTCTATGTTAATGCCCATTGACAGAATTTCACTCGATGATTAAAGTCATCACCATGTAATTGCTGATGTAGCGACACATGAAACGGGTGAAAGCGGTGACGATGCAGTATGCTCATGACACTACTTTGACTCAGTCCACCGGCTCTCGCAATGTCCCGTGTACTCATGTGTGGGTTCATGGCAACAGCAGCTAACACGCCAACTGAACCCGCTTCTCCTGTGACGGGCCTGTTACGGATCCGTTTGCGTGCTACGACCATACCTGTTGCATACAGTTGGCGGTAGATGTTTTGCAACGTGCAGCACGTTGGATGCTCTCTGTCCGGGTACCGTTCTGCATACACCTTGCAGACTTCAGCTGCATTTCGTCATAGATGAGTATCATCTCCACCTTTTCAGAGTTCGAATACACCATGGTCACAGTTCCTACAACACTACACTATCACAGACGTCTGGTAACACGGTGTACTACAGTTGGTCTGCGTGCGGAGACGAATGCAGAATAACAATAGCAGCAAGCGCTACATCCGGGCACTGCGACAGCTAGACCAAACCACAACAGTGCACTACAGCCACACTCGTAAACACGGTCGTCATTATAAACATGTCCCTGGAGATGCTGCTCGCCGACCGTGGCCCGTGTTTGTTACAACACGCAACTGAACGTCGGAGGTTTCAAGCGTCTACTTTAGGTTACAATATCTCCGGATGTAATTAACATTTTACAATGCAACAAACGGCACTGATTACGTATTTGTTTATATGTTCAGATGTGCTAACAAAACTAACGTGGTTCCATTTAAAAAAACGTAGGTTTGTGTCGAAAAACATACTTCCGTGCATTTTTGTATGGTTTGTATTAAACAATTACACTGGCCCCTCTCCTCACGTTCGGTCTGTGGAATCGGTTCGTCAGTATTTGATGTGGTTTACGAAATATATCCAGCGGTAACGTTAGGTGACTCACCCTGTATATATATATATATATATATATATATATATATATATATATACTGGGTAGTCCATTGATAGTGACCGGGACAAATATCTCACGAAAAATGCATCAAACGAAAAAACTACAAAGAACGAAAGTCGTCTAGCTTGAAGGGGGAAACCAGATGGCGCTATGGTTGTACCGCTAGGTGGCGCTGCCGTAGGTCAAACGGATATCAACTGCGTTTTTTTAAAAATAGGAACCCCCGTTTTTTATTACATTTTCGTGTAGTACGTAAAGAAATATCAATGTTTTACTTGGATCACTTTTTTCGCTTTGTGATAGATGGCGCTAATAATAGTCACAAAGCGTATAAGTACGTGGTATCACGTAACATTCCACCAGTGCGGACGGTATTTGCTTCGTGATACATTACCCGTGTTAAAATGGACCGTTTACAAATTGCGGAGAAGGTCGATATCGTATTGCTGTATGGCTATTGCGATCAAAATGCCCAACGGGCGTGTGCTATGTATGCTCTTCGGTATCCTGGACGACATCATCCAAGTATCCGGACCGTTCGCCGGATAGTTACGTTATTTAAGGAAACAGAAAGTGTTCAGCCACATGTGAAACATCAACCACGACCTGCAACAAATGATGATCCAAAGTAGGTGTTTTAGTTGCTGTCGCGGCTAATCCGCACATCAGTAGCAGACAAACTACGCGAGAATCGGGAATCTCAAAAACGTCGGTGTTGAGAATACTACATCAACATCGATTGCACCCGTAGCATATTTCTATGCATCAGGAATTGCATGGCAACTACTTTGAACGTCGTGTGCAGTTATGCCACTGGGCACAAGAGAAATTACGGGACGATGACAGATTTTTTGCACGCTTTTTATTTAACGAAAAAAGCGTCATTCACCAACAGCGGTAACGTAAACCGGCATAATATGCACTATTGGGCAACGGAAAATCCACGATGGCTGCGACAAGTGGAACATCAGCGATCTTGGCGGGTTAATGTATGGTGCGGCATTATGGGAGGAAGGATAATTGGGCCCCCATTTTATCGATGACAATCTAAATTGTGCAACGATGTTACTACAAGATGTTTCACTGCATAACAGAATGGCGATGTACTTACATGATGGATGTCCGGCACATAGCTCGTGTGCGGTTGAAGCGGTATTGAATAGCATATTTCATGACAGGTTGATAGTTCGTCGAAGCACCATACCATGGCCCGCACGTTCACCGGATCTTATGTCCCTGGCTTTCTTTCTGTAGGGAAAGTCTGAGGATATTTGCTATCGTGATCCAGCGACAACGCCTGACAACATGCGTCAGCGCACTGTCAATGCATGTGCGAACATTGCGGTAGGCAAACTACTGGCTGTTGAGAGGAATGTCGTTACACTTATTGCCAAATGCATTGAGGTTGACGGGCATCATTTTGAGCATTTATTGCATTAATGTGGTAATTACAGGTAATCACGCTGTAGCAGCATGCTTTCTCAGAAATGATAAGTTCACAAAGGTACATGTATCACACAGGAAGAACCGAATTAAAATGTTCAAACGTACCTACGTTCTGTATTTTAATTTAAAAAACCTACCTGTTACCAACTGTTCGTCGAAAATTGTGAGCCATATGTTTGTGACTATTACAGCCCCATCTATCAAAAAGCGAAAAAGTGGTCCAACTAAAACATTCACATTTCTTTACGTACTACACGCATAGGTAATAATAAATGGGGGTTCCTACTTTAAAAAAGGCAATTGACATCCGTTTGACCTATGGCAGCGCCATCTAGCGGGCCAACCATAAGCGCCATCTGGTTTCCCTCTTCAAGCTAGATAAGTTCCATTCTTTGTAGTTTTTTCACACGTTCAGATCGTCCGCTCAAAACTCTGGCATCTTTCTTTCTACATCCACCACAGCTGGCGGCTGACTTCCAACTGCCCAACGCTACGATCTGTTCACATCCAACTGCCCAACACTACACAAGCGAATATTCCAACAATGAGTCTAATCAACCACAGACTGCACACAGCACAGTCAGTGATTTTTATACAGAGCGCTACGTGGCGTTATCAACATAAGAACCTAAACAGCCTACTTACAATATCGGTTGGATCTTGGACGACTCGTAAACGGTGGCCTGGTAAAATGAGTTGCGATTTCAGTTGGTAAGAGCTGATGGCAGGGTTCGAGTGTGGTGCAGACCCCATGAAGCCACGGATCCAAGTTGTCAACCATGCAGTGTGCGAGCAGGTGGTGGTTTGATAATGGTACTGGCTCTGTTTACATGGAATTGACTGGGTCTTCTGTCCCAGCTGCCATTTGGAGACCATTTGTAGCCATTCATGAACGTCATGTTCCCAACCGAAAGTGGAATTTTTATGGATGACGCTTGTCCCTCATAGATACCCTTCCGTTCTGGCAGCAGAGGCACGCCAAGGCACTCCACCTCGGCAAGGTCGTTGGTTTGTGGGGAAGGCAGTGACCTTAAAAGTGAACAACTCTTAAAAACAGAGTTTTTCTTAAAATTTAATTACAAATATATATTTTAAAATTTTTAGTTTAATTTTGTTGTTGTTATTTTTATTACAGTTACGTATAAGTGTTTATAGAAGAACAATTAAGAGAATATTACAGAAGTTGTACTAAAACTTCAACTCTTGGACAGTTCCAGAACATTTAGTTGTAGAAAATGATGCAAACGGTTTAAAATAAATGTATTTTATGGTGAAAACGTTTGGATAAGCAGCAATTTTAGCAAAATGAGGTGTGATACTCAAAACGCCTACTCTTAGTTATGTGTCGAGAGTTGGAGGTTATTTTTAAATACGTTTTTGAACGAATTGTATTCCTGTTTGATGTTAATGCCTAAGCCGCCTCCTCTCGTACAGAAGACTTTTTGCATTGCCCTCTCCATTACTTTACTCTCAGAATATGTAGGCGGTAACACACACACTCAGTTTCAGATCTTTCGGCATGTGTACTGCGGAAACAACTTTCTTGAAACGCCGTGATTGTCTCCCATAGTGACGCAGAAGTTTGAAATTTGGCTCAAACGTGCGTACTGCCTGCCTTTGTAATTGTGGAAAGGCGAGACGCGCTGCAACAGCAGCCTCCGATTCGACCGACGGTTCAAAGAGGATGGTGTCAACACGTGAGAGAAAAAGGCCAGAGTTCGGAAGTTCATGTCAGATAAAATGTGGGTAAATGATGTCACATTAGCCCCAAATTTCGCCACAATTCTACCAAACGACACCGTAGACGTGTCATACGATAGGGAGCTCGTAACACCACTTCTTAGCCACAGCTGACCCCTCCTTTTGACGCTTCTCCGATGGAGGTCAGAACTGCAACGCCTGCCGTTGCAGTCGAGCTGTTTTCTTACGGGTGGCTGAGAAAAATATTTCAGGCACATCGACGCTGAGAATCGACTTCAAAAGGCCGTAGGGGGTGACATAAAGGGCGTCAATGAAAGTACCCATTTCCTCCGAGCCTTGATTCCCAGACATTTCGAGGTCGAAAACGGAAGTTTCCAGTGTGGTGAGCAGCAGGACGACGTTCGTGACGACGTCTGACACTGCTGACACCCTCCAACCGACTCAACCCTTCTCTAAGGACACAGTGGACCAGAAATGCCAGGGAATGTGATGGCACCCCCTTGGAGCGCACTGTAAACGCAGATTTTGATCTAGTGTACAGGGTGGAACCACAAGGGGCCGTTCAAAGCCATTCGACGAAATCCGAGCGTGATCCGAAGCAGCAAAGGGTCTTAAGTTTTTTTCAGCCCGCGCAGGGCGTCATGCATTTGTAGCATTACAGAGGTTGGTTACTGGCATGTTTGAGCCAAATGTCAAACGTCTTCGTCCTGATTACATTAGATTAGTACTTGTTCCACAGATTATGAATACGACACTTCGTAATGATGTGGATCGTGTCAGGTTAATAAAAGGTGTCTATACAAGATATTACAATTACAGAACATATTACATGACACTTAATATTATTAATTTTTTTTTGGGGGGGGGGGGGGAATTACCCACTTACTATGTACAAAAATTCATCTAATGAGTAGAAAGAGTTGCCATTCAGAAATTCTTTTAATTTCCTTTTAAATGCTAAATGGCTATCTGTCAGACTTTTGATACTATTAGGTAAGTGACCAAAGACTTTTGTGGCAGCATAATTTACCCCCTTCTGAGCCAAAGTTAGATTTAACCTTGAGTAGTGAAGATCATCCTTTCTCCTGGTGTTGTAGCCATGTATACTGCTATTACTTTCGAATTCGTTCGGATTGTTAATAACAAACTTCATATGTGAATATATATATATTGTGAGGCTACAGTGAAGATCACTAGCTCTTTAAATAAGTGTCTGCAGGATGATCTTGAATGAGCTCCAGCAATTATTCTGATTACACGCTTTTGTGCAATGAACACTCTTTTACTCAATGATGAGACCCCAGAATATGATGCCATACGAAAACAGAGAATGAAAATAGGCGTGGTAAGCTAATTTACTTAGATCTACATCGGCAAAATTTGCAATGACCCTAATAGCATGAGTAGCTGAACTCAGTGCATACACCTCGAAATTTTGAATATTCTATCTTAGCTACCGCTTTCTGATCGAAGTCTATATTTATTAATGGTATCATTCCATTTACTGTGTGGAACTGTATATACTGTTTTTTGTCAAAGTTTAATGAGAGCCCATTTGCAGAGAAGCACTTAATGATTTTCTGAAAAACATCGTTTACAATTTCACCTGTTAATTCTCGTCTGTTGGGTGTGATAGCTATACTTGTATCATCGGCAAAAAGTACCAGCTTTGCATCTTCGTGAATATAGAATGAAAAGTCCATAATACATATTAAGAACAGCGAAGGACCCAAGACCGAACTTTGCGGCACCCCGTTGTTGATTGTTCCCCAGTTTGAGAAATCACCACTTTTTGCATTTTATGTGAACTGCTTATTTCAACTTTCTGCACTCTTCCGCCGCGCGGGATTAGCCGAGCGGTCTTAGGCACTGCAGTCATAGACCGTGCCGCTGGTCCCGGCGGAGGTTCGAGTCTTCCCTCGGGCATGGGTGTGTGTGTTTGTCCTTAGGATAGTTTACGTTAAGTAGTGTGTAACCTTAGGGACTGATGACCTTAGCAGTTCAGTTCCATAAGATTTCACACACATTTGAAGATTTTTTTGCACTCTTCCAGTTAGATATGATTTAAACCACTGTCCCATTCACACCACAGTACTTGAGCTTATCTAGAAGTATTCCATGGTTTACACAATCCTAAGCCTTTGAGAGATCACAAAAAATCCCAACGGGTGACTTTCGATTACTCACAGCATTTAATCTTTCATTAGTGAAAGTATATATAGCATTTTCCGTTGAAAAACCTTTCTGGAAACCAAACTAATATTTTGTTAAAACTTTATTTTTACAAAGGTGTGGAAGACAACTATGGCGTTTCGAGGAAGTAATCCTTTAACTGGGTTACACAGTGTAGATTTCAGTGCTAGCCGTTTGCATATGTTGGTTTTATATGGGAAGAAGAAAACTTTCGCATAAATTGATTTATATTTTCTCTGTATGTTTGTTATTTTTCCCCAGTTTTCATTACACGTAAATAGCAGAGTGTTATCAGTCGATCCATTTCGATTTTATATGGACGGAATGTCACAGCTTTTGGAGACTGTTGAGCACACGAATTGTACAGTTTCAGGGGCTTACATCGGGGCGAAGGTGAAGGACCGTGGTCCAGCCCGGCTGCAGAAGAAGGAAGAGCGAAGAAGGAAGGAAGCACCATGTGGCGGCCCGCGTACCTGCTGATGGTGCTCGTGGTGCTAGTAGGAGCGGCTGGAGGTGGTCTACGCATAGGTCAGTGGCTCCCACTCAGTCCCACAAACACCAGTTACATTTGGATTGGATTGGTTGGGGGAAGAGACCAAACAGCGAGGTCATCGGTCTCATCGGATTAGGGAAGGAAGTCGGCCGTGCCCTTTCAAAGGAACCATCGCGGCATTTGCCTGGAGCGATTTAGGGAAATCATGGAAAACCTGAATCAGGATGGCCGGACGCGGGATTGAACCGTCGTCCTCCCGAATGCGAGTCCAGTGTACTAACCACTGCGCCACCTCGCTCGGTACACCAGTTACACTGAGGTGGCAAAAGTTATGGGGCAGAGATATGTTGTGATGTCACCGCAGTTTCTGTAGTAAAAATCGCGGCGAAGTGTCAGTCGAGAATCTGGCGTGTTTACATCTAAGATGGGTGTGTGTCAGCCGTCTTGACAGCAGCAGAATCGTCCTAGTTTCGGCACTGACCGACAGATGGCGGTTCTTTAAAAAGAGTACGGTCAGTCTGGCGTCCAGCCACGTGACGGGGAAACTCAACGGCCGGCACGCTGGCTCATGGCGGGCTTCCTCCTGGCAGGTTTTAGCATAAAGCTAAAGTAAATGTATGATGTAGAAATAAATAAAAACTGATCTCAATGTGGCACAAAGGAGCTTGTAGGCTCATTTTAAAGCAGAAAATTAGCCTGTTGTGCTCACATAAACGCGCCTGCAGTCGCTTTGGTAGTTTTTGAATTATAATAAATCGAATATTTTAATAACTAAGTAAGATTGTGCATTGGAAATCTTGGAGACGCTTTGCAAAAATTTTACGAACAACGTGTCAAGTGAAAGGTCTGAATGAGTAGTATTAAGATATCTATGTAACTTTTTTACACGTTTTAAAAATTCAAATGAGGAGCCGGAATGCTGTTTTCGTGATTAAAAATGCAGAATTTTGATAACAAAAAATAAGAACTATAAAGATAGCTGCAGTATGGAAAAGTAGGCAGAAAGAAATAGGTAATACAATAATAATATCAGTTATTTAAGCATCGAAATTATTTTAAATAATGAAAAGTTCTATATGAAGAACACATAAATTTTAATAATATGAGAATAAGGTCCCGTACAGACATTTTTTGATCAATCTGAATTCAACGAAAAATTTCCGTCTGAAGAGAAGTGTTACATGCATTTTATTGTATCTATATTCAGTGTGAAACTAAATTTTATGTGCAAACAAACTTGATTCGACTTCAAAGCGTTCAAACCGAGGGCTTTTAAGGACGACCATTTTCTGTGGTTGAGTTGAGTTGAAAGGGGTAGAACGTGTAACTGGCAAAAATCCGTGCACGAACTGGACTTCGAATATTTTCGGACCGCGAAGTCGCGTGGAACATGTGATTTTCAGCAGTTGGGTGCTGCTGGACTTTGAAGAATTCTCGGTGGTGCGTTTGTGAGACTTGTGAAAATTTCACATACGAGTTGAACTTAGAATATTTTCGTACCGCGAAGTCGTGTCGAACTTTAACTCTGAACAACCGCCGTGGGATATAGTGATTTCAGCTTGCGGTTGGACTTCGGATTGTGTTTGGTTTATTATTATTTTTCGAGAAGTATTCTCCGCTCGGAACTTTGTTCACCTTGGAGCTTCAGCTATTTTAAAAGAAACATTAAGTGAATAACTGCTGAATGACTGTGATTAATATTTGTCTGGTGCTGTTAAACCAACTCGGTAAATATCTTAGGTCAAATCAAGAACACTTAACAGTATTTTAGTCAAATCTGTCCTGAACAAGTTAAAATAAACTCCAATTAGTTAAAGCTGTGTTTGTTCACTAGAAATTATTCCTCCCTGCTAGCATTTATTTTTATAAACTTGAAATTAATTTAAAATTACTGGAGATAGTGCAGCGGATGTGGCTGGCATCCCTCAGACCTAACGTAGCCAATTTAGTAAATAAGTCCGACCACATTTTACGGAACCCCAAGAGGATGCATGCGATGTAGATGCTTGGGTGATTATTGTTTTTTTTTTATTATTTTTTCGTGCAGAAGCACGTGGGGGCTCGAACCATCTAGTTTTACTAGATAACTGACTTTGAACTAAAATTATTGTGACCACCCTGTTCAACCAGTGTGTTTCTCCCGGTCTCGCGCTTAGAGAGAAACCGTAGCACGTCGCAAATGGTTTTCTCGACGCTGCGAAGTTCGCAAATGGGTATTTCTCGTCCGTAGTAGTTCAGAATGTACATATAAAGGTAGCGCTAGTATCGCATACAAGGTATAAAAAAACAGTGAACTGGCAGAGCCGTTATTTTTACTCAAGTGATTCGCTTGAGAAAGGTTCCAGCGTGATTACGGCGGAACGACGGGAATTTTTAGACTTAAAACGAGGAATGCCAGTTGCAGCTAGACGAATGGGATATTCCGTTTCGGAAATCGTTAGAGAATTTAATATTACAAGATCCGCATTGTCAAGCGTGTGTCGAGAATACCAAATTTCAGGCATTATATCTCTCATCACGGACAACCCAGTGGCCGACGGCTTCCACTGAATAATCGGGAACAGCGGTGTTTGCGTAGAGTTGTCAGTATTAACAGACAAGCAACACTTCTTCGTATAACAGCAGAAATCAATGTGGGACATACGACTAACTTATCCGTTAGGACAGTGCGGCGAAATCTGGCGTTAATGGGCTATGAGAACAGGCGACCGACGTGAGTGCCATTGCTAAAAGCATGACATCGCCTGCAGCGCCTCTCCCGGGCTCGTGAAATATATCGTACCCAAAATGACAGGAAAACCGTGACCTGGTCAGGTAAGTCCTCATATCAGTTGGTAAGAGCTGATGGTAGGGATAGAGTGTGACGCAGACCTCATGAAGTTATGGACACAAGTTGTAAGGCTCTGTTCGGGCTGGTGGTGGCTTCATAATAGCGTCTGTGTTTACATGGAATGGACTGGGTCCTCTGGCCCAATGAACCGATCATTGATCATTTGGAGCCATTGATGGACTTCATATTCCCAAGCGACTATGGAATTTTTACGGATGACAAGACGCCATGTTACTGAGCCACAGACGTTTGCGATTGGTTTGAAGACATTCTGAACAATTCGAGCGAATGATTTGGCCACCCAGATCGCCCAACACGAATCTCATCGAACATGTATGGGACATAGTCGGGGGGTCACTTGGTGCACAAAATCTTGCAGCGGCAACACTTTCGCAATTATACACGGGTCTAGAGGCAACACTGCTCAGCATTTCTGCTGGGGTCTTCCAACGACTTGTTGAATTCATGCCACATCGAGTTTCTGGGGAATAGATTAGAGATATACCATAACTTCTGTCGCAACCGAGAGAGGTGGAGCAGTGGTAAGCACACTGGACTTGCATTCGGCTGGGTTCAAACCCGAGTTCGGAAATCCTGATTTACGTTTTCCGTGATTTTCTGAAATAGCTTCAGGCGAATTCCGGGATGATTCCTTTGAAACGTGACGGTCGATTTCCTTCCCCATCCTTCCCTAATCGGAGATTGTGCTCCGTCTCCAATGACCTGTTTGTCGACAGGACGCTAAACATTAATCTCCTCCTCCTCTACTTTCGTCACCTCAATGTACATATGCTCTACACTGTATTACATTCACTTAACACATTCCCGGCAGCCATGTAAACGGCACTGTGTACGAAGCCGCGGTGCGGGAAGCTGTATGGCGACTTCCACATTCACACATAAAGGGCTGGTGGTGCCCACCTGTTACCAGACAGCCGTGGCCCTGTGGACCTGCTAGAAGCTTCCACTGCTGCAGCTGCCTGCCGTGCCACACACAAAGTGCAACATATGAGATGTGATCAAAAAGTAACGGGAATATTTTGATTTCACGTGCTTTATACATCAGATTTTCAAGTTTTTTTGCATTGTTGGTACATGTGTTACTGATGTATGTTTTCATTTTCAGCTCTTTTGAATATTTGGTTAATTGCTGACATTCGAAAAGGTTATTCGTGTTTTCAAGCGCTCGCCGAATTTTTACTTTTGATAAAAAAAAATGTTCAAATGGCTTTGAGCACTATGGGACTTAACAGCTGAGTTCATCAGCTACGGTCGCAGGTTCGAATCATGCCTCGGGCATGGATGTGTGTGATGTCCTTTGGTTAATTAGGTTTAAGTAGTTCTACGTTATAGGGGACTGATGACCTCAGAGTTAAGTCCCATAGTGCTGAGAGCCATTTGAACTATTTTTTTTATCGAAAGTAAAAATTCGGTGAGCACTTGAAAACACGAATAACATTTTCGAATGTCAACAATAAACCAAATATTGAAAAGAGCTGAAAATGAAAACATACATCAGTAATGCTGACTGTGGCTTTTGGTGAATCTACTGTGAATAATACAATAGTTTACGAGTGGTATAAACATTTCAGAGAGGGTCGAGAAGATGCCCTGGACGCCCTAGCACATCAATTACCGACGACTATGTGGAAAGAGTAGGGAAAATGGTTCAGAAAATCACCGAGTCACAATCAGAAAGGCTGCTGATGATATCGGCATCTCATTTGTCTCGTGCTCAGACAATTTTTTCGAGTGTTTTTGGCATGAAACGTGTAGCAGCAAAGTTTGTTTCGAAATTGTTGAATTTCACATAAAAAGCACATCGCGTAGACATAACTCAGGAATTGCAGACTGAAGTCGACAACGATCTAGAATTTCTAAAGAACGTTGTAATAGGTGACGAAACAGGGTATACGGGTATGACATCGAAACCAACGCCTAGTCGTTCAGTGGAAGCTACCTAAAGAGCCAAGACCAAAAAAATTCGACAACTTCAGTCAGATGTAAAGGTTCTTCTCATTATTTTCTTTCATTACAATGGGATAGTGCATCATGAGTACCTTCCTTATGGTCGTAAAGTCAATAAGTAATACTACCTGGAAGTTATGCGCCGTTTGCGCGAAGCAGTCCGAAGAAAATGACTAGAATTGTGGCAAAACAACTCGTGGAAATTCCACCACGATAATGCTACCGCTCAGATCTCAATGGCTGTTAGTGATTTTTTGGCAAAAAAACAAAAGTGCCCTGGTGTCTCAACCACGGTACTCGTTGGACATGGCCTCTTGCTATATCCTTCTGTTCCCGAGGCTGAAGAGAACCCCGAAAGAACGTCGTTTTGACACCATTGATGAGATAAAAACATAATCACCGAAGCAACTGAACGCCATAACGCAATGTAAGTTCCAGTAGTGCTTCCCAGATTGGAAAAACCGATGGCACAAGTGTATTACATCTGTGGGGATTACTTTGAAGGGGACAAAGTTGATGGTGCTAAGTAAATAAAGGTTATCTAAGAAAAACTTCCTTTACTTTTTGAACGTACCTCGTATCTTTCCTGGTAACGCCCATAGGCTCGTCCTATGCCTTACTGTGGACGCCAGTTAAAAAAAAAAAATGGTTCAAATGGCTCTGAGCACTATGGGACTTAACTTCTGAGGTCAGAAGTGCCCTAGAACTTAGAACTACTTAAACCTAACTAACCTAAGGACATCACACACATCCATGCCCGAGGCAGGATTCGAACCTGCGACCGTAGCGGTCGCGCGGTTCCAGATTGTAGCGCCTAGAACCGCTCGGCCACACCGGCCGGCTGTGGACGCCAGTGCTGGCTTACAATAACCCTGGGGGAAGCCATGAGATTATGAGCTGGTAATTTCTGTATTAAGTTTAGATACGTGCTTGAAAATGACTCACGGTTGAAACTGACCAATTGGACGGATAATAAAAAGTATGCAACCTACTTGGACCACGTTTTCATTCTCAATACACGTCCAAGCAGTTTACCACAAAAATAAAATTTTAAAACCCCTGCATTCCTTCTAAATGGGTTGTGTACCGAGTTTACCAGGCTGGCTTGAGGGGTTGTAAGTTACCTGAACGGTAAGCGGTTCGTGTTTTCCAACACTCATTGCAAGGAATCATCTGAGAGTCCTGGCAGGAAGCAGGACTTTATAGAGAGTACTTTTGGTAGCAGTAGGAAGTGGCCGATCAGATGCGTGACTTCGAGTCCTGAAAGTGGTTGTCAGAACGACCTGAATGTTTCATGACAGTTTCGTGGATCAGGTTTGGAACTTGCGGCAGCCCTCGCGAGAGTAGGAGACGAGTCGTGGGGCCTGTGGCTCAGAAGTTACGTTTTAAGAGTTTTCCGTATTACAAGGCGGTAATCAGTTGACCTTAGCTATCAGGCTATTTAATTTTCCTTAATGGAAAGGTCGAAACAGTTTGTAAGTACGTCTCCCTTGTGCGGGGACAGAGTCGCTTTCATCCGACAAGGAGAGTTTTGTTTTTCGTAGCACCTATTACGTCAGTGCGAAAAGTGTCGCTTGAAACAAACTGGTTGGTTGTTGTTCAAATATTTTCAAGCAAAAAATTTTGAACAAAAAATGATCAATTTATTTCAGGAGGGCCATTTGGCATCCACATAAGTGTTCTGAAGTTTTCCATCTTGTTCGTATGGCTCTTTGTGACTTTGCAATACAATTTGAGTGCTGCCGATTTGTGAGCGTGTAGGTCCCCTGTAGACGGGGGGCCTTTTACACCAGGTGGTGGACTCAGTAACTTGCAGGAGGTGCTGTTCAGTGAACGACGTCGATTTGACAAGGTTTAACTGAAGCCAATAAATTACTTTTGTTCCCGTGAAAATTTAGACGTAGTGTGGTTGTGTGAATTTTAGCTGTTGATTTCGAACTATTTCCTCTTTTGTTGTTGTAGAACATTACCGGCGGAAGTTGCTAGCAGTCATTTGGATGTGGTGCACTGAAATGTTAGGGATGGAGTTTTTCAGTCCAGTTCTCGGATCTCAGAATTTTCCTAGAAGTAAGTACACTACTGGCCATTGAAACTGCTACACCAAGAAGAAATGCAGATGATAAACGGGTATTCATTGGACAAATATACTAGAACTGACCTGTGATTACATTTTCACTCAATTTGGGTGCATAGATCCTGAGAAATCAGTACCAGAACAACCACCTCTGGGCGTAATAACGGCCTTGATACGCCTGTGCACTGAGTCAAACAGAGCTTGGATGGCGTGTACAGAGCTGCCCATGCAGCTTCAACACGATACCACAGTTCATCAAGAGTAGTGACTGGCATATTGTGACGAGCCAGTTACTCGGCCACCATTGCCCAGACGTTTTCAATTGGTCAGAGATCTGGAGAACGTGCTGGCCAGGGCAGCAGTCGAACATTTTCTTTATCCAGAAAGGCCCGTACAGGACCTGCAACATGTGGTCATGCATTATCCTACTGAAATGTACGGTTTCGCAGGGATCGAATGAAGGGTGGAGCCATGGGTCGTAACACATCTGAAATGTAACGTCCACTGTTCAGAGTGCCGTCAATGCGAACAAGAGGTGACCGAGACGTGTAACCAATGGCACCCCATACCAACACGCCGTGTGATACGCCAGTATGGCGATGACGAATACACGCCTCCAATGTGCGTTCACCGCGATGTCGCCAAAGACGGATGCGACCATCATGATGCTGTAAACAGAACCTGGATTCATTCGAAAAAATGACGTTTTGCCATTCATGCACCCAGGTTCGTCGTTGAGTACACCATCGCAGGCGCTCCTGTCTGTGATGCAGCGTCAAGGGTAACCGCAGCCATGGTCTCCGAGCTGATAGTCCATGCAGTTGCAAACGTCGTCGAACTGTTGGTGCAGATGGTTGTTGTCTTACAAACGTCCCCATCTGTTGACTCAGGGATCGAGACGTGGCTGCATGATCCGTTACAGCCATGCGGATAAGATGCCTGTCGTGTCGACTGCTAGTGATATGAGGCCGTTGGGATCCAGCATGGCTTTCCGTATTACCCTCCTGAACCCACCGATTCCAAATTCTGCTAACAGTCATTGTATCTCGACCAACGCGAGCAGCAATGTCGCGGTACGATAAACCGCAATCGGGATAGGCTACAAATTGACCTTTATCAATGTCGGAAACGTGATGGTACGCATGTCTCCTCCTTTCATGAGGCACCACAAGAACGATTCACCAGGCAACCGGTCAACTGCTGTTAGTGTGGCCGAGCGGTTCTGGGCGCTTCAGTGTGGAACCGAGCGACCACTACGCTCGCAGGTTCGAATCCTGCCTCGGGTATGGATGTGTGTGATGTCCTTAGGTTAGGTAGGTTTCAATAGTTCTAAGTTCTATGGGACTGATGACCTCAGATGTTAAGTGCTCAGCATTTTTTTTTCGCTGTTTGTGTAAGAGAAATCGGTTGGAAACTTTCCTCATGTCAGCACGTTGTAGGTGTCGCCACCGGCTCCAACCTTGTGTGAATGCACTGAAAAGCTAATCATTTATCATTTGCATATCTCAGCATCTTCTTCCTATCGGTTAAATTTCGCATCTGTAGCGCGTCATCTTCGTGGTGTAGCAATTTTAATGGCCAGTAGTGTAGGTAGCGACAAGGCTGCAAGTATTGACTCTTGGAGTAGAGAGACTTATAATCCTGTCTTCCGTGTCATTTTTCCCATTTAGATACGCAGCATAAACAAAGACTTTTAGCCGATGCTGCCTTGCATCAGTGCGTTTGTGACGCTAAAAGAGTTTTCTAAGTGTATAGACGAGAAAAACAAGAACGTGAGCTGCAAAGGCGGCTAATAATGCATTCAACATGTAGTCGACAAAATCGTAGTATGGTATTCATCAACTGAAGATGGATATAAACGCGGAACGCATCTTTGCATACGTAAGCCCACATCAAATGTGGCCTGCTGGTGCATTTCGTCAAGTAATTGAATCCGCAGCCGCGGAACTCAACCACTATTATAATCGATGAATTAATTATTTAAAAACCAATCTCATATCGTGTTCCTCACAGTATTTGCTCAAATTTTTCTACCCATTTAAAAGTACTGGAAGAATTTCTCAGAGTAGTTGCAGAGCTCTTGAAACAGGGCGTGAAATAACCATATTTGCTACTTTTCAGTTTAATTCGATGAATTCACTTTATGGGTTGGGTTTTTTGGGAGAGGAGACCAAACAGCGAGGTTCAAATGGCTCTGAGTACTATGGGACTTAACTGCTGAGGTGATCAGTCCCTTAGAACTTAGAACTAGTTAAACCTAACTAACCTAAGGACATCACACACATCCATGCCCGAGGCAGGATTCGAACCTGCGACCGTAGCGGTCGCACGATTCCAGACTGTAGCGCCTAGAACTGTACGGCTACTCCGGCCGGCAGACAGCGAGGTTATCGGTCTCATCGGATTAGGGAAGAACGGGGAAGGAAGGTGGCCATGCCCTTTCGAAGGAACCATCCCGGCATTTGCCTGGTGCGATTTAGGGAAATCACGGAAAACCTAAATCAGAATGGCCGGCGGCGGGATTGAACCGTCGTCCTCCCGAATGCTAGTCCAGTGTGCTAACCACTGCGCCACCTAGCTCGGTAATTCACTTTATCGTTTTCCTTTGTCTTCACAATCTACATTAACTAAAATTCGTGCCTGAGTTTGATCGATTTCCATTTCGCTGTGACTGTGTTGAGAGAGTGGGAAGGAACAATATTAAAAGGAGGAGCGGCTGGAACGGTCCTGACTAAATTACCTACCGCTTTGGTGTGCTAAGCTAGTTAAGATGATTCTCTTAAATGATAATAAATTTGAAATGTTTTGGTGAAAGCCAGAACAGGTCCAACATATCCAAGCAGAATACTCTCACCTCGCAGTTTATAATGAAGCAGTAGTAAGAATTATAGTAGTGTCGCAGATAAGCAGTATACCGATGCCCATGCAATTGAACACTCCTAACCAGAATTATCTCAAAATGCCAAGCCGCATTAGTCTGATTCGGTTTGTAGCAAGATGCTTCAATGCTGAGTTAATATATCTACATAAATTTACTATACATTTCAGCTGGACATTACATTGGTGTGGCCGCGCGGGATTAGCCGAGCGGTCTCAGCAGCTGCAATCATGGACTGTGTGGCTGGTCCTGGCGGAGGTTTGAGTCCTCCCTTGTCCATGGGTGTGTGTGTTTGTCCTTAGGATAATTTAGGTTAAGTAGTGTGTAAGCTTAGGGACTGGTGACCTTAGCAGTTAAGTCCCATAAGATTTCACACACATTTGAACATTTTTTTACATTGGTGTGAGAGTGTTTAGTGATCAAAAAAGACAGTAAAAATACACTCGTTGCACAGCAACTGCTGGATAAATATAAAATCGCCGAGGTGTTGTGCTGCTGTTTGGACATGCTGTAGGAAAAGTGTGAAATGTGCTTTCATGACGAGGGGTCCGTTTTCAGCTACATAACGAGTAGTTGTCAGTTTAAGATTTACCAATCTTCGTTTACATTTTACACGGCGAACACTTTCTCCAGCTTTACAAGATCGATGCCGAATTCGTTGATGAATCAGCTGAGTCACAGAATTAAATTTCCTGTGGCACGGTGACATTTATTTTGACTCAGTTTCTTATTCATTTATTAACTTTCTGTTTCAAATGGCACGAGGGAAAGCTGCAGTGATTGTATAGTGAGCGACGTGTTGCATTGGTTATGTAATGGTCTTGTATTTGAGAGGATCTGGTTCAAACCGCGTCCCAGTCATCCCGACTTAGGTTTTCTGTTGTTTCCCTAAACTGCTCAATAAAAAGTAGAAAGGAACACGATTGATGTCCTTCCCTAGCCTTCCCCAAACCTACGCTGAGCATCAGTTCCAATGACCTCGGCGCTGACGATATTTTGGGTCCTAATCTTCCTTCTTTTGGTCGTACCTCTGTACAACGACCGTGAAATATGCAACCGAAACTACTACTCACATCTACAGGGTGTTTCAAAAATGACCGGTATATATGAAACGGCAATAAAAACTAAACGAGCAGCGATAGAAATACACCGTTTGTTGCAATATGCTTGGGACAACAGTACATTTTCAGGCAGACAAACTTTCGAAATTACAGTAGTTACAATTTTCAACAACAGATGGCGCTGCGGTCTGGGAAACTCTATAGTACGATATTTTCCACATATCCACCATGCGTAGCAATAATATGGCGTAGTCTCTGAATGAAATTACCCGAAACCTTTGACAACGTGTCTGGCGGAATGGCTTCACATGCAGATGAGATGTACTGCTTCAGCTGTTCAATTGTTTCTGGATTCTGGCGGTACACCTGGTCTTTCAAGTGTCCCCACAGAAAGAAGTCACAGGGGTTCATGTCTGGCGAATAGGGAGGCCAATCCACGCCGCCTCCTATATGTTTCGGATAGCCCAAAGCAATCACACGATCATCGAAATATTCATACAGGAAATTAAAGACGTCGGTCGTGCGATGTGGCCGGGCACCATCTTGCATAAACCACGAGGTGTTCGCAGTGTCGTCTAAGGCAGTTTGTACCGCCACAAATTCACGAAGAATGTCCAGATAGCGTGATGCAGTAATCGTTTCGGATCTGAAAAATGGGCCAATGATTCCTTTGGAAGAAATGGCGGCCCAGACCAGTACTTTTTGAGGATGCAGGGACGATGGGACTGCAACATGGGGCTTTTCGGTTCCCCATATGCGCCAGTTCTGTTTATTGACGAAGCCGTCCAGGTAAAAATAAGCTTCGTCAGTAAACCAAATGCTGCCCACATGCATATCGCCGTCATCAATCCTGTGCACTATATCGTTAGCGAATGTCTCTCGTGCAGCAATGGTAGCGGCGCTGAGGGGTTGCCGCGTTTGAATTTTGTATGGATAGAGGTGTAAACTCTGGCGCATGAGACGATACGTGGACGTTGGCGTCATTTGGACCGCAGCTGCAACACAGCGAACGGAAACCCGAGGCCGCTGTTGGATCACCTGCTGCACTAGCTGCGCGTTGCCCTCTGTGGTTGACGTACGCAGTCGCCCTACCTTTCCAGCACGTTCATCTGTCACGTTCCCAGTCCATTGAAATTTTTCAAACAGATCCTTTATTGTATCGCTTTTCGGTCTTTTGGTTACATTAAACCTCCGTTGAAAACTTCGTCTTGTTGCAACAACACTGTGTTCTAGGCGGTGGAATTCCAACACCAGAAGTATCCTCTGTTCTAAGGAATAATCCATGTTGTCTACAGCACACTTGCACGTTGTGAACAGCACACGCTTACAGCAGAAAGACGACGTACAGAATGGCGCACACACAGACTGCGTTGTCTTCTATATCTTTCACATCACTTGCAGCGCCATCTGTTGTTGAAAATTGTAACTACTGTAATTTCGAAAGTTTGTCCGCCTGAAAATGTACTGTTGTCCCAAGCATATTGCAACAAACGGTGTATTTCTATCGCTGCTCGTTTAGTTTTTATTGCCGTTTCAAATATACCGGTCATTTATGAAACACCCTGTAGTTACACCGGGCACGCCACTTGTCAATAGATGCAGGCGGCACCATCGTATTGCCCAAAGGTGTGTTCCGGAGATAAGTGGAAACATGTTGGCATGCGTTCAACGGCTCAAAAATATGAAAATTGTCGTATGGTTCACGTCAAAAATTTAAAAAATAGTACTATTATTGTAATTATCTGTAAATGAAACCGAAATATTATTGAAAATTGTTCTAACAATGTTAAGGAACATGGCAGAAGTTCGCCTCGTGTTTGTATTTGGTGGAGCAAGCCTAAGGTGCATTGTTAAACAAACTGATTCAAAGAGAAAGAAAAGATTTCAGCTGTTATTACAGAAAAACTATGAAAAATGGAAACACCTTGTGCGTGTCATTGGGTAGAAGGAAGTTCAAAGTCTTTCACAGATATTATACCATACACTGAACATCAGCACCATGCGTTGCTCGAGGAACATCGGAACGGTAGTCCATTTCATTCCACACACGAATGAAGAGTTCCCTGTTTAGCGAATCAGCAGCTTGAACAATTGGCTGGCCGGTGTCGCCGAGCGGTTCTAGGCGCTTCAGTCTGGAAACGCGACCGCTACGGTCGCAGGTTTGAACCCTGCCTCGGGCATGGATGTGCGTGATGTCCTTGGGTTAGTTAGGTTTAAGTAGTTCTAAGTTCTAGGGGACTGATGATCTCAGATGTTAAGTCCCATAGTGCTCAGAACCATTTGAGCCATTTGAACAATTCGAGTCCTCAGCTCCTGAAGTGTAGCTGCCATGTGCGGAACAAAGACACTGTCTTTTATGTACCCCCACAGAAAAAAAATCGCCAGGTGTGAAACACAAAACATATTCAGTTTCGGTGAGTCTATTTCAAGTTCGATGGCGATGCTAGGATTTTTTGACCCCAAATTCTTGCATGAAGTCGGTTTATATTGCCCGATAGAAGGAACGTCGATTCGTCCATAAAGTTGAGTCGTTCGGAAAAACTGTCGTATCTTGGCGAACTGAAAGGCACAAGTCGTACCTTCTCTTATAGTCGTCGGAACGCTGTTGCTGTAGTAATAGCAACTTGTAAGGCTTCATATGCAGGCGTCGGTTCAGAGAACGCCAAAACGATGTTTGCGGAAGCTGAAGCTTCTGACCTGCCCGTCCTGTGTACATCCGAGGCCTCGTGACGCAGCTCTAATACACTCGACATACGCCTCAGAAATGCGCAACCGACCAGTGCTCTTCTCACTACATATGCGACCATCTGCCAAGAATTTTTTATATGCCAATCACAAATCTACAAATCCAACAAACAAAATAATTTCTCTTGTGGTGTAGTCGCCATCTTGCTAAAAACAAACAAAAGGGCAGCTGTGGTAAAATTGGATCTTTCCTCTATTCACTGACATGCGCAATGTGTTTCTGTCGTTTATAGTTTGTAATAAACATCTGAAATCTGTTCTTCCGTGCCGCGCATGAATAGCCGAGCGGTCTGGGGCGCTCCAGTCATGGACTATGGGGCTGGTCACGGCGGAGGCTCAAGTCCTCCCTCGGGTATTGGTGTGTGTGTTTGTCCTTTGAAGAAGAATAATTGATACACAGTCAACTTCAAGCCTTTCTTTGGCCTTCTTATCCAGTCGGTTCACCTTACTTAGTGGTATCACTAGAGGAGGCGATAGTAAAACAGTCATCAGTCAGTCTCTCCACCAGCTTAACAAGCGACAACACACCTATCCTTTCCATGATATACTGCAGGATCTAAAAAAAGAACAGTTTGCTTGCGAGTGCCTAAATTGACAAATTTGTAACGTTTAAAAAAGGCTAACAAATTCGAGGAATAATGTCTAGAATTATGTTTTCTTTTTTAATCCATATATACCTCAAAATTTTTTCAATCGCCTAGCATTTATTTACAATTGATAACTTGTGTTTTTAAGATAAGTAATAATAAATATCAACAGCTGAAATACAGGCGTTCACGCTAGTCAGGACTCCAAAAATTCAACTAGTAGAGAATTTCTTCAACTCTAAGTATAGTGCAACTTCGTGTCTTTTAGTCTGAAGCGATACGAATATGCTGCGTATGGTGACCGAGAGAAAATGCTTTTCACTATCCAGATACAGAAACGTACTGTAAGTGTTACTAATTACGGAATTACTAGGAGTGGTATGAAAACTATCAGATGGAACAGGTGTCAGATTGGTGTTTGTCCTTAGGATAATTTAGGTTAAGTAGTGTGTAAGCTTAGGGACTGATGACCTTAGCAGTTAAGTCCCATAAGATTTCACACACATTTAAACTTTTTTTTTTGTTCTTCCGTTTTGAATCACCCGATATTTAGCGACGATGTTAAAGTTACGAAAGAAAGATAATTGCTCGTCAGCCTTCACAGGGTGTAGTCGTTTGCCATAATATGACATATTTCTGACTGTCTAATCATAGAAAGTGTGACAGTGTCGCGACAATAAATCTTGTATCAAAGTAGATTGTTTTCATGGTATTACCACAAAGAAGGGCCCTGTATTACTTTTATACACATTACGACGGAAGGAGAAGTTGTTATGCAGGGAAAAGGCGCTCTGATTTACAAACGTTTCTCTAAACTTGTTATTTACTAATTAATTATTTAAAAAAAATACAGTTTAAATTCAGATTTATGTAGGAAGACTCCTTACAGAAAATAAAAGATTTTGATATACAGTTTTTAGAAGAAAGGCGACAAAAACGCCTAGTTTTCGAGCCGCTTACGTGTGGTCCTGATTTATGGCCGGCGCAGCTCCGTCTACGTTCGCCCTAATGGTTTTAATTTTGACTGACATAATCTTATGATTATGCGTCTTTAATGTTTTAATTTTTAATCTGTGACATGGCCAGTGTTTGGCTCACAAAATAATTTCATTGTTGTTCTGAAGAAGATTCCATTACTGGAATCGAAACCTAGGTAAACGAATAAAATTACCTTGCAACTGAAGGCTGAAAACATTGTTTATTTGCTGTACATTTCACAGTTGCTGACACGCTGCAATATGTTAAAGATTTGTAAAAACTTTTTTGTTGTAAAGAAGACGTTTCATTACAGAAGAAGACCATCATACTAAGGAAGAAGCATACTTTAATATTTTTTTTTTGGTCATCAGTCTACTGACTGGTATGATGCGGCCCGCCACGAATTCCTTTCCTGTGCTAACCTCTTCATCTCAGAGTAGCACTTGCAACCTACGTCCTCAATTATTTGCTTGACGTATTCCAATCTCTGTCTTCCTCTACAGTTTTTGCCCTCTACAGCTCCCTCTAGTACCATGGAAGTCATTCCCTCATGTCTTAGCAGATGTCCTATCATCCTGTCCCTTCTACTTATCAGTGTTTTCCACATCTTCCGTTCCTCTCCGATTCTGCGTAGAACCTCCTCATTCCTTACCTTATCAGTCCACCTAATTTTCAACATTCGTCTATAGCACCACATCTCAAATGCTTCGATTCTCTTTTGTTCCGGTTTTCCCACAGTCCATGTTTCACTATCATACAATGCTGTACTCCAGACGTACACCCTCAGAAATTTCTTCCTCAAATTAAGGCCAGTATTTGATATTAGTAGACTTCTCTTGGCCAGAAATGCCTTTTTTGCCATAGCGAGTCTGCTTTTGATGTCCTCCTTGCTCCGTCCGTCATTGGTTATTTTACTGCCTAGGTAGCAGAATTCCTTAACTTCATTGACTTTGTGACCATCAATCCTGATGTTAAGTTTCTCGCTGTTCTCATTTCTACTACTTCTCATTACCTTCGTCTTTCTCCGATTTACTCTCAGACCATACTGTGTACTCATTAGACTGTTCATTCCGTTCAGCAGATCATTTAATTCTTCTTCACTTTCACTCAGGTTAGCAATGTCATCATCAAATCGTATCACTGATATCCTTTCACCTTGTATTTTAATTCCACTTCTGAACCTTTCTTTTATTTCCATCATTGCTTCCTCGATGTACAGATTGAAGAGTAGGGGCGAAAGGCTACAGCCTCGTCTTACACCCTTCTTAATACGAGCACTTCGTTCTTGATCGTCCACTCTTATTATTCCCTCTTGGTTCTTGTACATATTGTATATGACCCGTCTCTCCCTATAGCTTACCCCTACTTTTTTTCAGAATCTCGAACAGCTTGCACCATTTTATATTGTTGAACGCTTTTTCCAGGTCGACAAATCCTATGAAAGTGTCTTGATTTTTCTTTAGCCTTGCTTCCATTATTAGCCGTAACGTCAGATTTGCCTCTCTCGTCCCTTTACTTTTCCTAAAGCCAAACTGATCGTCACCTAGCGCATTCTCAATTTTCTTTTCCATTCTTCTGTATATTATTCTTGTAAGCAGCTTCGATGCATGAGCTGTTAAGCTGATTGTCCGATAATTCTCGCACTTGTCAGCTCTTGCCGTCTTCGGAATTGTGTGCATGATGCTTTTCCGAAAGTCAGATGGTATATTGCCAGACTCATATATTCTACACACCAACGTGAATAGTCGTTTTGTTGCCACTTCCCCCAATGATTTAAGAAATTCTGATGGAATGTTATCTATACCTTCTGCCTTATTTGAACGTAAGTCCTCCAAAGCTCTTTTAAATTCCGATTCTAATACTGGATCCCCTATCTCTTCTAAATCGACTCTTGTTTCTTCTTCTATCACATCAGACAAATCTTCACCCTCATAGAGGCTTTCAATGTATTCTTTCCACCTATCTGCTCTCTCCTCTGCATTTAACAGTGGAATTCCCGTTGCACTCTTAATGTTACCACCGTTGCTTTTAATGTCACCAAAGGTTGTTTTGACTTTCCTGTATGCTGAGTCTGTCCTTCCGACAATCATATCTTCTTCGATGTCTTCACATTTTTCCTGCAGCCATTTCGTCTTAGCTTCCCTGAACTTCCTATTTATTTCATTCCTCAGCGACTTGTATTTCTGTATTCCTGATTTTCCCGGAACATGTTTGTACTTCCTCCTTTCATCAATCAACTGAAGTATTTCTTCTGTTACCCATGGTTTCTTCGCAGCTACCTTCTTTGTACCTATGTTTTCCTTCCCAACTTCTGTGATGGCCCTTTTCAGAGATGTTCATTCCTCTTCAACTGTACTGCCTACTGCGCTATTCCTTATTGCTGTATCTATAGCGTTAGAGAACTTCAAACGTATTTCTCGTCATTCCTTAGTACTTCCGTATCCCACTTCTTTGCGTATTGATTTTTCCTGACTAATGTCTTGAACTTCAGCCTACTCTTCATCACTACTATATTGTGATCTGAGTCTATATCTGCTCCTGGGTACGCCTTACAATCCAGTATCTGATTTCGGAATCTCTGTCTGACCATGATGTAATCTAATTGAAATCTTCCCGTATCTCCCGGCCTTTTCCAAGTATACCTCCTCCTCTTGTGATTCTTGAACAGGGTATTCCTATTACTAGCTGAAACTTGTACAGAACTCAATTAGCCTTTCTCCTCTTTCATTCCTTGTCCCAAGCCCATATTCTCCTGTAACCTTTTCTTCTACTCCTTCCCCTACAACTGCATTCCAGTCGCCCATGACTATTAGATTTTCGTCCCCCTTTACATACTGCATTACCCTTTCAGTATCCTCATACACTTTCTCTATCTGTTGATCTTCAGCTTGCGACGTCGGCATGTATACCTGAACTATCGTTGTCTTGTGTCGGTCTGCTGTCGATTCTGATTAGAACAACCCGGTCACTGAACTGTTCACAGTAACACACCCTCTGCCCTAACTTCCTATTCATAACGAATCCAACACCTGTTATACCATTTTCTGCTGCTGTTGATATTTCCCGATACTCATCTGACCAGAAATCCTTGTCTTCCTTCCACTTCACTTCACTGACCCCTACTATATCTAGATTGAGCCTTTGCATTTCCCTTTTCAGATTTTCTAGTTTCCCTACCACGTTCAAGCTTCTGACATTCCACGCCCCGACTCGTAGAACGTTATCCTTTCGTTGATTATTCAATCTTTTTTAATGGTAACCTCCCCCTTGGCAGTCCCCTCCCGGAGATCCGAATGATGGACTATTCCGGAATCTTTTGCCAATGGGGAGATCATCATGACACTTCTTCAATTACAGGCCACATGTCCTGTGGATACACGTTACGTGTCTTTAATGCAGTGGTTTCCATTGCCTTCTGCGTCCTCATGTCGTTGATCATTGCTGGTTCTTCCGCCTTAGGGGCAATTTCCCACCCCTAGGACAAGAGAGTGCCCTGAACCTCTATCCGCTCCTGCGCCCTCTTTGACAAGGCCGTTGGCAGAATGAGGCTGACTTCTTATGCCGGAAGTCTTCGGCCGCCAATGCTGATTATTTATCAAAATTTAGGCAGTGGCGGGGATCGAACCCGGGACCGAAGACGTTTTGATTATGAATCAAAGACGCTACCCCTTTTTTTTAGTCTCATTTTGTTCGTTTTCGTTCGTTGTATCTGCTCGGTGCGGACGTCGCAAGACACCCGTTTCAGTTCGTAGTTGATCCATTATCTCAGTTTTTTTATTACAGAGGGCAACTAACCCTCTGACCGAACACGCTGAGTTACCGTGCCGGCAACCCTAGACCACGGGTGACCACACAGCACTTTAATATCACAGAGCTATAAATTTAACTTTGTTTTTGATAGGAAAACCAGTCACAGACAAGGGAAGCCAACCGAGCCGGCGATCATCGGCGAGAGAAAGGAAGTCTATAAGGGAAAGTTGGTGACGAAAGAAAAGTAAGAGAGGTAACAAAGCTGGGTAAACGCAACACCACAAACCTCAAGATCCAGGGATGCATTCCTAAACGATCTAATCATTTTTTCCTGTTTTTTTTTGTTTTTTTTTTTGAGCGACAGTTTTATTTTCTTCCAATACGGTTTTTATTACCCTGCGCTACAGGAGAAATTGCACCAGAAAATAACGGTTTGTGTGACCAGCGTGCTGACAGAATGGAATTTTTCGGAAACACACTCTACAAAAATATCGATATAAACAGCCCTGCATGTAATAATGTAAGAAGAAAGAAGCTGCAAGCTGATAACATGGAAGTTTTTCAATATTAATAGTTTTCGCAAGAACTTAAACTATTACATTAATTAGCTTTTTGTATTAAAACCCATTGCACAGTAGCCTCTCGAGCACTTACTTGTACTCTGTTCATGAAGTGTTTTTCTGTTTCCCACTTATGTTATTCGTGGTGTTATTTAAGTTCTGTGATAACTATCTAATTGATAATTGCAATCTCCTAGTCTGCATAGTGGCTGCAATATCGGTCACTGCAGCCAAAGAAAGTGAAAACTGCTTCGGAAAAGAACTCTGCGAGCCTGGTAGGATCATTCTGGCAGAAAGCTGCAGGCCACGTGCTGCAGAGACGTAAGCTCCCAGGCGCACGGCTGACAGTTATATGAATGTTTGTCACCGGCGGGCACGTACAAAGTGCGTCACAGTCCTACGCCTTCCCCTCACGCTGCAGACCGAGGCACTACAGAGCGCAGCTTTGTGCCTTCCAATTAAGGAGCTCTACTTATTCTAGTTTTCCTGTACTGCTCGCCTTAATATTGTTACATCAGCTGATTCCTTTTCTTGATTTTTTAGGTTTCAGAATGTAACTCTTCATAATCCTTTTTAATCTCTTAGATTTATTTTTCTTTCTGCAAGCTGCAGTTAAATTGAACCACCATCATTCTGCGTGACTCTACTTCAAAATTTTCCGGTTTAATTTCTTCTATTTACTCCACTACAAGAAGTTCCAAAATTCCAATCTAAATCGTATTCTCCGGTAGCTGCCACTGGTGGTGATCCCTGCATTCTCCTTTTGACCCTGAAAGCTTTGCTGGCGGGAGCGTGTAAACTCCTGGTAGGGTCACTTTTAGCTAGGCACGTCAAGTGGTAGGATCCAGGACAATTGCAGCCCGTAATGAAGGGCAAGGAAATCAGGTGAGGTGAAACCAGTCCTGGGAGAAGGAACTCGAAAAGAAACGGGAATAGGATGATAAGTTAGAGGAAGTTAAGATAACTCCTAGCTCCTCTAATCGCTGGAAACCTCGAGACACTGTTCCTGTTCCCCAGGTTTTGCTCGGTTTGGTATGTCTAGTTTCCCAAAATGAACAAAAGATAATATCTCACACTCTAAATTCAAACAGAAACAGATGAATTGAGGAAGGAAAAATGATTTAGTATGAATGGATGAATGACCTGAGTAACTTGGATATGAGAGGCTTGAACCCGAAATCAAATTAATTATATCATAAACATGCCAAAATGAAAATGCAATGAAAATAATTTCAAAGACAAAACAGAAATTAAAAGGATATAAAGAACAGAAAAATTGTCATGTTTTATAGTGAAGTAACCAAGGAAAATCGTCCTTTATCTGGAATAGCTATTTAACAGAAAAATAAATACTGACAAATAAGGGGCTATCAAAAGGTTTCCGTCTGAGGGCGTTGCTGCAGGGCATATGCAACGTAGTGCGACTCCGATGCGGTTATGCGCTGAAGAGCCAAAGAAACTGGTGCACCTGCCTAATATCGCGTAGGGCTCCCGCGAGCACGCAGAAGTGCCGCAACACAACGTGGCCTGGACTCGATTAATGTCTGAAGTAGTGCTGGACGGAGCTGATACAGTGAACCGTGCAGGGTTGTCCATAAATCCGTAAGAGTACGAGGGGGTGGACATCTCTGCTGAAGAGCATGTTGCAAGGCTCCCGGACACGCTCAATAGTGTTCATTTTTGGGGAATTTGGTGGCCAGCGGAAGTGTTTAAACTCAGAAGAGTGTTCATGGAGCTACTCTGTAGCAATTCTGGACGTGTGGGGTGTCGCGTTGCCTTGCTGGAATTGCCCAAGTGCGTCGGAATACACACGCCCCGCACCATTACAGAGCCTCCACCAGCTTGAACAGTCCCCTGCTGACATGCAGGGTCCATTGCTTCACGAGGTTGTCTCCATACCCGTACACGTCCATCTGCACGATACAATTTGAAACGAGACTCGTCCAATCAGGAAACATGTTTCCAATCATCAACAGTCATATGTCGAAGTTGACGGGCCCAGGATAAGGCGTAAACCTTCGTGTTGTGCAGTCATCCAGTGAACAGAAGTGGGCCTTCGGCACCGAAAGCCCATTTCGTTCAATGGTTCGCACGCTGACACTTGTTGACGGCCCAGCACTGAAATCCTTAGCAGTTTGCGAAAGGGTTGCACTTCTGTCACGTTGAACGATTCTCTTTAGTCGTGGTTAATCCCGTTGCTGCAGGATATTTTTCCGGCCCCAGCAATGTCGGAGATTTAATGTTTTACCGGATAATTGATATTCGCGGTACGCTCGTGAAATGGTGGTACGGGAAAGTGCCCACTTCATCGCTAACTCGTAGATGCTGTGTCCCATCGTTTGTGCGCCGACTATAATGTTGTTGTTGTTGTGGTCTTCAGTCCTGAGACTGGTTTGATGCATCTCTCCATGCTACTCTATCCTGTGCAAGTTTCTAAATCTCCTAGTACCTACTGCAACCTACATCCTTCTGAATCTGCTTGGTGTATTCATCTCTTGGCCTCCCTCTAAGATTTTTTCCCTCCACGCTGCCCTCCAATACTAAATTGTTGATCGCTTGATGCCTCAGAACATGTCCTACCAACCGATCCCTTCTTCTAGTCAAGTTGTGCCACAAACGTCTCTTCTCCCCAATCCTGTTCAACACCTCCTCATTAGTTATGTGATCTACCCATCTAATCTTCAGCATTCTTCTGTAGCACCACATTTCTAAAGCTTCTATTCTCTTCTTGTCTAAACTATTTATCGTCCATGTTTCACTTCCATACATGGCTACACTCCATACAAATACTTTAAGAAACGACTTCCTAACACTTAAATCTATACTCGATGTTAACAATTTTCTCTTCTTCAGAAACGCTTCCGTTGCCATTGCCAGTCTACATTTTATATCCTCTCTACTTCGACCATCATCAGTTATTTTGCTCCCCAAATAGCAAAACTCCTTTACTACTTTAAGTGTCTCATTTCCTAATCTAATACCCTCAACATCACCCGACTTAATTCGACTACATTCCATTACCCTCGTTTTGCTTTTGTTGATGTTCATCTTATATCCTCCCTTCAAGACACCATCCATTCCGTTCAGCTGCTCTTCCAAGTCCTTTGCTGTCTCTGATAGAATTACAATGTCGTCGGCGAACCTCAAAGTTTTTATTTCTTCTCCATGGAATTTAATACCTACTCCGAATTTTTCTTTTGTTTCCTTCACTGCTTGATCAATATACAGATTGAATAACATCGGGGATAGGCTACAACCCTGTCTCACTCCCTACCCAACCACTGCTTCCCTTTCATGCCCCTCGACTCTTATAACTGCCATTTGGTTTCTATACAACTTGTAAATAGCCTTTCGCTCCCTATATTTTACCCCTGCCACCTTCAGAATTTGAAAGAGAGTATTCCAGTCAACATTGTCGAAAGCTTTCTCTAAGTCTACAATTGCTAGAAACGTAGGTTTTCCTTTCCTTAATCTAGCTTCTAAGATAAGCCGTAGGGTCAGTATTGCCTCAGGTGTTCCAATATTTCTACGGAATCGAAACTGATCTTCCCCGAGGTCGGCTTCTACCAGTTTTTCCATTCGTCTGTAAAGTATTCGCGTTAGTATTTTGCAGCCGTGACTTATTAAACTGATAGTTCGGTAATTTTCACATCTGTCAACACCTGCGTTCATTGGGATTGGGATTATTATATTCTTGTTGAAGTCTGAGGGTATTTGGCCTGTCTCATACATCTTGCTCACCAGATGGTAGAGTTTTGTCAGGACTGGCTCTCCAAGGCCGTCAGTAGCTCTAATGGAATGTCGTCTACTCCCGGGGCCTTGTTTCGTCCCAGGTCTTTCAGTGCTCTGTCGAACTCTTCAAGCAGTATCACATCTCCCATTTCATCTTCATCTACATCCTCTTCCATTTCCATAATATCGTCCTCAAGTACATCACCCTTGTATAGACCCTCTATATACTGCTTCCACCTTTCTGCTTTCCCTTCTTTGCTTAGACCTGGGTTTCCATCTGAGCTTGATATTCATACAAGTGGTTCTCTTTTCTCCAAAGGTCTCTTTAATTTTCCTGTAGGCAGTATCTATCTTACCCCTAGTGAGATATGCCTCTACATCCATACATTTGTGCTCTAGCGATCCCTGCTTAGCTATTTTGCTCTTTCTCTCGGTCTCATTTTTGAGACTTTTGTATTTCTTTTTGCCTGCTTCATTTACTGCATTTTTATATTTTCTCCTTTAATCAAATAAATTCAATATTTCTTCTGTTACCCGAGGATTTCTATTAGTCCTCGTCTTTTTACCTATTTGATCCTCTGCTACCTTCACTATTTGGTCTCTCAAAGCTACCCATTCTTCTTCTACTGTATTTCTTTCCCCCATACTTGTCAAACGTTCCCTAACGCTCTCCCTGAAGCTCTCTTCAACCTCTGGTTCTTTCAGTTTATCGAGGTCCCATCTTCTCAAATTCCCATCTTTTTGCAGTTTCTTCAGTTTTAATCAACAGTTCATAACCAATAGATTGTGGTCAGACTCCACATCTGCCCCTGGAAATGTCTTAAAATTTAAAACCTGATTCCTAAATCTCTGTCTTACCATTATATAATCTATCAGAAACCTTTTAGTATCTCCAGGGTTCTTCCATGTATACATCCTTCTTTCATGATTCTTGAACCAAGTGTTAGCTATGATTAAGTTATGCTCTGCACAAAATTCTACCAGGCGGCTTCCTCTTTCATTTCTTACCTCCTATCCATATTCACCTACGACGTTTCCTTCTCTCCCTTTTCCTACTACCGAATTCCAGTCACCCATGACTATTACATTTTCGTCTCCCTTCACTATCTGAATAATTTCTTTTATTTCATCATACATTTCTTCAATTTCTTCGTCATCTGCAGAGATAGTTGGCATATAAACTTGCACTACTGTAGTAGGCGTGGGCTTCGTGTCCATCTTGGCCACAATAATGCGTTCACTATGCGCTGGTTGTAGTAGCTTACCCGCATTCCTATTTTTTTATTCATTATTAAACCTACTCCTGCATTACCCCTATTTGACTTTGTATTTATTACCCTGTATTCGCCTGACCAAAAGTCTTGTTCCTCCTGCCACCGAACTTCACTAATTCCCACTATATCTAACTTTAACCTATCCATTTCCCTTTTTAAATTTTCTAACCTACCTGCCCGATTAAATGATCTGACATTCCACGCTCCGGTCCGTAGAACGCCACTTTTCTTTCTCCTGATAACGACGTCCTCTTGAGTAGTCCCCGCCCGGAGATCCGAATAGGGCACTATTTTACCTCCGGAATATTTTACCCAAGAGGACGCCATCATCATTAACCACACAGTAAAGCTGCATGCCCTCGGGAAAAATTACGGCTGTAGTTTCCCCTTGCTTTCAACCGTTCGCAGTACCAGCACAGCAAGGCCGTTTTGGTTAGTGTTACAAGGCCAGATCAGTCAATCATCCAGACTGTTGCCCCTGCAACTACTGAAAAGGCTGCTGCCCCTCTTCAGGAACCACGCGTTTGTCTGGCCTCTCAACAGATACGCCTCCGTTGTGGTTGCACCTGTGGTACAGCTATCTGTATCGCTGAGGCACGCAAGCCTCCCCACCAACGGCAAGGTCCATGGTTCATGGGGGGGCCGACTATAATACCATGTTCAAACTCACTTAAATCTTGATAACCTGCCATTGTAGGAGCAGTAACCGATCAACAACTGCGCCGGACACTCTTATATAGGCGTCGCCGATCGCAGCGCCGTATTTTGCCTGTTTAAGTGTCTCTGTATTTGAACACGCATGCCTATACTACTTTCTTTGATGCTTCAGTGTAGAAGCATAGACTTGTAGGCTAAGGATTAGTACGGCATTCGTACGACGTGCGTGCGATAAATGCGGAAACGTGAACTGTGGCAGCGTAATTACCAAATGCGCCCAGACAGGAACAACATGATGTTATTATTTTCTTGGCTGCCGAAGAACAAACTCTGGTGGACATCCATCGGAGAATGTGTAAGGGGTAGCATGTCTGTCGAAAACGACCGTTGCGATACGGTACGCCAATGGGTGCTGCTGCTTCATGATAGCGCACGTCCCAACATCGCAAATGTCGTAACACAGAACTTACGCCAACATAAATATGGAGACACAAGCAACCGCCCTATAGTCCACATCTCTCTCGATGCGATTATTATGCCAGCTGTCCCTTAAAAAAGGCCGTGAAGGGTCGACGAAACCTATCGGGCAAGGAAGTGCAGCAGGCAGTTACAGAGTCCTTCACGCTTCAAACTGATGCGTCGCTCAGATGATTGCCTCAATGCTCAAGTCAGTTTTGCCTGATTGGCATTTCGATTCTGAACTGTACGGCATTCGTGAGGAAATTTTTTGATTGCTCCTTATTGAATACAAGGTTACAACTCTATGTATCAGAGGATAACTAATTCTAGCGATATAATCACTGGGCGTTATTTAGCAATTCTGATAATTTTCTTCTTACAGAAGGTGAGGAAATAGGACAGCAAGGAATATTGTGAACCTTTACATTATTTTGACACAAAAAACGATTACTGGATCACTGAAAAGAAGACAGAAAGTCTAAGAGTTTACATACTGTAGACGCAATATCACTACAGACAGAAACCATCCGCATTATTTGCAAAGGAATTTATGTTAAACGATTAAAAAATACAGAACATGTAAGTCGTTATACCTTCGATGGCGGCCATTGTGAGGACGCCCGGTATGTGAAAAGGATTCCTGTAATGATTTCCTGAGAGTTGTGCGTTATCGTCTTTAACGACGAACCCGTCTCCGATAAATTGACTACACTGGTGGACGTGAAACTGGAGGACCCTGGTTCGGTACTCGGTAGCCCTCACTTTACACTCGACAATTATGAGATGCGTCTGCACAGCTGCTCGAAACATGGCTCACCTACTTCCGACTTGGATCCATTCGACTACATGCCTGAGACGTGGTTTGGTGCCTGGCAGCCCTTGCACTCTTCTACGATGATCATCTGGGGTCAGACAAATCCTGAACTCGCCAGTGAAGAGAACCCGATACCACGGCCTATATTCCATTCCAGGTGTTCCACTGCTAACCTTCTTCGCTGGGAGGTTTGTACCTTCCTTCGTAATGGGCGCCTAGAGATCAAATTGATCAAATGGTTCAAATGACTCTGAGCTCTATGGGACTTAACTTCTGAGGTCATCAGTCCCCTAGAACTCAGAACTAATTAAACCTAACTAACCTAAGGACATCACACACATCCATGCCCGAGGCAGGATTCGAACCTGCGACCGTAGCGGTCGCTCGGCTCCAGACTTTAGCGCCTAGAACCGCACGGCCACTCCGGCCGGCCCGATGCTATTCAATCTGTATATTGAGCAAGCAGTAAAGGAAATAAAAGAAAAGTTCGGAGTAGGTATTAAAATCCATCGAGAAGAAATAAAAACTTTGAGGTTCGCCGATGACATTGTAATTCTGTCAGAGACAGCAAAGGACTTGGAAGAGCTGTTGAACGGAATGGACAGTGTCTTGAAAGGAGGATATAAGATGAACATAGCCGGCCGCGGTGGCCGTGCGGTTCTAGGCGCTGTAGTCAGAAACCGCGGGACTCCTACGCTCGCAGGTTCGAATCCTGCCTCGGGCATGGATGTGTGTGATGTCCCTAGGTTAGTTAGGTTTAAGTAGTTCTAAGTTCTAGGGGACTGATGACCTAAGCTGTTAAGTCCCATAGTGCTCAGAGCCATTTAAACCATTTAAGATGAACATCAACAAAAGCAAAACGAGGGTAATGGAATGTAGTCGAATTAAGTCGGGTGATGCTGACGGAATTAGATTAGGAAATGAGACACTTAAAGTAGTAAAGGAGTTTTGCTATGTGGGGAGCAAAATAACTGATGATGTTCGAAGTAGAGAGGATATAAAATGTAGACTGGCAATGGCAAGGAAAGCGTTTCTGAAGAAGAGAAATTTGTTAACATCAAGTGTAGATTTAAGTGTCAGGATGTCATTTCTTAAAGTATTTGTATGGAGTGTAGCCATGTATGAAAGTGAAACATGTACGATAAATAGTTTGGACAAGAAGAGAATAGAAGCTTTAGAAATGTGGTGCTACAGAAGAATGCTGAAGATTAGATGGGTATATCACATAACTAATGAGTAGGTACTGAATAGAATTGGGGAGAAGAGGAGTTTGTGGCACAACTTGACTAGAAGAAGGGATCGGTTGGTAGGACATGTTCTGAGGCATCAAGGGATCACCAATTTAGCATTGGAGGGCAGCGTGGAGGGTAAAAATCGTAGAGGGAGACCAAGAGATGAATACACTAAGCAGATTCAGAAGGATGTAGGCTGCAATAAGTAGTGGGAGATGAAGAAGCTTGCACAGGATAGAGTAGCATGGAGAGCTGCTTCAAACCAGTCTCAGGACTGAAGACCACAACAACGACAACAACAAGGGGGAGATTGAGTACCAGCCGAGCACTTGCGCAGATGGACGTCGGAAAAGGGCTCTGCCAAACCAACAGTCGACAATCGTCCACGCAAATTCTCTCTGGATCCGGCTCACTTCCCTGTCCGGCAAGTTAGCACACTTTGCGTTAAGCTGTACTAGTAGGACAGGTACAAAGAAGTCTTCTTATAAACCGTCGACTTTTTGCACCTTTTTCTATTTTCATCCTCTTAGTGCTTCGCTTGATTTTGAGTACGCGCCTGAGCTGCATTTTCGCTGTGCGCTTTCAGCGCCGTAAATCACCTGGAAGGTACAAAGGATGAAAACGTGCCTGGTCACTATATACTTTTCATATCGCTCCCATCGGGCAGAGTTGGCTAAATGTGTGGTGGCCGCTTACCAGCGCTATTTTCTCCCGGGAAACGTAAATCGGTGTGATGAATAAATCGGCCTGCCAGCCACACTTGGCCGGCGCGCCAGCTGCCGCCACAAGCGATTAACGGCGTTCTCTAGCTGGCGCCACGGCGGCCCAGCCTCTGCGTCTCGCGGTGCACATTGTGTGTACACACGACAGGTCCCAGAATCCACCTTGGCAGCCGAGACCGCTGACGCACGCTGGCATCGCGGCATCTGTGCAGGAGGTAGTTATTCGGGACACTGATTAAGGAAGATATTTCCACCACCAGAATCATCACAGATATCCAGTACGCTGGTCCAAACCGCAGGATTGTCTACGGACTCTCGTGGGGTCTGCGTATGTGACAACGTTGGTGGAAGGTTATGTGTCAATGTTGGTGAAAGATCGGGTAGCGGTGCTCGAGAGGCGTGTGTCAAATCAGGTTTCTCCCTGCTGCTTCTCAACATAGAGACGATACTGCATACCACAGGCATCTATGACCGTCACCTACAATAAACAGTTCCAAAAAAATGGTTCAAATGGCTCTGAGCACTATGGGACTCAACTGCTGAGTTCATTAGTCCCCTAGAACTTAGAACTAGTTAAACCTAACTAACCTAAGGACATCACAAACATCCATGCCCGAGGCAGGATTCGAACCTGCGACCGTAGCGGTCTTGCGGTTCCAGACTGCAGCGCCTTTAACCGCACGGCCACTTCGGCCGGCAAACAGTTCCACTCCTGACACAAACCTCACCCTGCCACGCTACGTGCACTCTGATGCACTTTTTTTTTTTTTTAGAAAAAAAGGAGACTACAATTTCAGAAAATTTGGATGATTTATTCAAGAGAAAGATCTCCACAAACTCAGCAAGTCAACAATGCGATGGACCACCTCTGAGTCTTGTACAAGCAGTTATTCGGGTGGCATTGACAGAGAGCCTTTACTGGCAGTCTTTCACTACCCATACGGTCTACGTGTTTCTTCCATTTCCCAACTTTCCTTTAGTTTTTCGTTTGGGTTAATATTCCTAAATCCTTTCCTTATATCCTCATTTCATGGACAGCCAGTCACCGCTTAATGAACAGTATTTTAATTTTTTTGAACGGCTTTCTCGTACTATTTTCGTGGACGGATGCATTCTTGAGGACAATTTTGGCGGGGAGCAGTACAGATTTGGCCTATATAAGATAAAGCGTGCCGTCTTTGTTGGTCTGTTGACTTCCCCGGGGAAAAAGTTTTGTGACCTCTGAGCAGACTGGCTTTCCTGTAATGCACACTCCCCGTCGTTTTTAAGCGCTGGACACCAGTGCTGCAGCTCCACTTGTGTCCGATCTTTAGAAGAGGCAACCTGTAGCTCGATGCTACTCGGAGATGATAGTACCGCGTAGGGAGACGATAGAACGGTGCGGGGCAGGCAGATGCGTACCGAACGAGAACGCGTAGCAGTTAAGTTAAGTGGCTTCGCTCATTTTGCTACGCTCGATCAACTCGTCACTCGCTCGCTTTCCCATGAGGTCGCATGGTCTTTACATAAATCAACGTTCCTTCGAAATTAAGTCCGTTCATTTTTGTATCCAAACTTGAGTTTGTATTCTCTAAAAAGTTGCTGAGACAAGAAAGAACGCGTTCAGCAATTTTTAAAATCCCAAAAAGCATCAAGCTAACTACTTAGAGTTCCACTGGCGTTCGTCACTCTGAAAACCCACGTTTGCTGTCGAAAGGTGATCTAGCAGCAGGCGTTTTCCTCATAACGTTGTATGACTATTCGGACATGACCAGCTATTCTAAATCTGTTCCTCAAGACAGCATGTAGAACTCCTCGAAGCTTGTATATCAAATTTCAAATAATAAGAATCGGAGCTCTGTAGCCAAATCAAGCCGAAATTGAAACTTTCTTTGGCACAATCAACATTAATTTACTCATAGCGCCAGGAAGTCTCTACAAATTAGGAGGAACTGTTGAAGAACAAAAAATTATAATTTTATACAAGCAAGAAACAAGACTGTCAAGTAAGAACACCTTGGGTATTGAAACTTACAGACCATTTGAAAGCAAAGCAGACGAAAGAATCTTTAAAAATACATCCTATGTGGGGATTGCATCGGCAGTTTTAGAATACATTGTGACATTTGTAATCGGATAAAACCTGTGAGCAACAGATTAATGTCAGTTTCCTTGAAATGTGCAAATAAAATGAACAAAGTAACTAATGAACGTATGCTGACCAACAAAAATGTAAAATAAACCCAAAAACGTTGGGAGGTTGTAGAAAATGCAGCTTCCAGAATGCCTAAAGATCATCTGAAAATTTTGATGAGCGAGTTTAATGCACATTTTGGGAAAGAGAAAAGATTGAGGAAAGTAGTTGACGAATGAACCGCGCGCGAAAGGAAAAATCAAAACGAAAACCTCGTCTGTTGACTGACAGAGACCGCCGACAGTTAAACAGGATCGTAATGTGTAAGAGGCAACATCTATCCAGACCATCACACATGTGTTCCAAACTGCATCAGGATCCAGTGCAAGTACTATGAAAGGATGGAGGTGAGAAAACGTGGATTTCATGGTGGTGCGGCTGCTCATAAGCCACAAATCACGCCAGTAAATGTCAAACGATGCCTCACTTGGTGTAAGGAGCGTGAACATTGGACGATTGAAAAGTGGGAAAATGTTGTGTGGAGTGACGAATCACGGTACACAATGTGGCAAACCGATGGCAGGGTGTGGGTATGGAGAAAACCCGATGAACGACATCTGCCAACATGTATAGTGCCAACAGTAATATTTGGAGGTGGTGGTGTTATGGTGTGGTCGTGTTTTTCATGGAGGGGGCTTGAACCCTTGTTGTTTTGCATGGCAGTATCACAGCATAGGCCTACACTGATGTTTTAAGTACCTTCGCGCTTCCCACTGTTGAAGAGCAATTCGGGGATGGCAATGCGCGCCTACCCGAGTCCAGGAAGCAGAGCGTTAGCGCTCTCGGCTATCTTGGCGGGTCGGTTAGCAGACACATACAGGTAGTTTAATAGATTGTACTGTCATTTGATAGGCTATTGTCATTGTACTGCTTTTAAACATCGAGGACAAGTGAATCGGTGCCTAAAGAATAAGAAACCTGAGGAGGATTCGAACCAAAGCAAATGGGTTTTATGTCCCAGTAGCCTACTCAGTGTGCTACAACGAATGGTTGAGTAGGGCGGGCTGATACACATTCCTGTGTACATTCTGATTCTCTGCACGATGTGACACTGCTGTTAGCTTCTCGTTTTCGTACATGTATTTTCAAAATGCACTTCATCTAATTTTGATTTATAAACATTTGTCTTAAATCTGGATGCAGAATCACATTGCCGACCTTCAAGTGCAGCATTTTTTATTCATCCTGTATAACCTCTCTACCTCTGCCTACTGACACGTTACCCTAGTAGCCGTTTACTCAACTATCACCGCCCTAGCGGTCGTTCACGGAAACAGTGGTCAACAAAACAGGACTTTGGACTTCTCTTCCCTTCGATATTAGACTGCCCATGTTCCATTTATTTGTCATGAAATCCAAATTAATTAAATTGTGTGCATATTTTTAATTCACACTCACATTACGCTAAAACAAGGCAAAACAGTAGAACAGCAATTACGACGACAAGTTATACGTAATGTTAAAAAAATTTCATTTAATTACAGACAACTTGTTTAGTCATATGCATAAAGTGCTATAACTACGAATCTGTCCTGATGTGTACACTTTTTAATTTGAGAATATCCTAGTTCATAGTAATTCCTCTACGTCGTTAACCATAATTTGATGTTGTAACGTATGTACAGTGCATTCATCAACTTGAATCGCTCTGTATCATCGGATGTGGCGAGAATTTAGAAAAGTTACTCATTATTCCACAACCAAGAGTGCAGTGTTCTGTTACAAGGTCATAAATGGACCGAAAGTATTTACCATATGTTCAGATTCATATATATGTTGTATTTAAGATTGAATGCCCTGAATGGTGGCTACGTTGACAGCAAGTGTGTTGAGTAGAACAGTGGTCATATGAGTGAATCTTTAAACAAGCCCACAGAGCAATTCTCGCGTTTCTTTGCCAGGTGTTTGTTAGTGAGGTAAGATCGTAGAGGTTGGGAAGCCAGAATGTCACGGGGCCTCAGATTGTGTTAATGGGACTTAGGATATTTTGTTGATACGAACTGAACATTTGGAAATATTTCCGGGCTCTCAATTCAATCGGGACTTGGAAATTTTCAAGTCACTTGCAGTGTTTGGTTCTTTTGCAGCCACCCGAACTTTATTATTATTCATCTGTTTATAAGCAGCTGTGAACTATAGTGACTTGTCTGCATTTTATGATTTCGTTAGTGTGACGAAATTATCCCGTATGAAGTCGCAATAATCTTGACGATAATGAACCTTAGATGTCGCTTTGAATGTTAGTGAGATTTATCGGTGTCAAACTTTTTAAGATTTTCCTATTGGTTCTTCGTATATTTAAGCATTACTCTATGCACTTTTTCCACGCATGGTACTGTCTGTAAATGCTCTGTTTGCGCTACTTATTTACCTTGTTACTTAGAATGTTGGTCAGCCGACTTATTAATTTGATGTGGGGACACCATTCACACATATTTGTGTGCTTGTATAAAAAAGAACGTTTACTTAAGTTCGAAAAAAACTGGATTAGACAACATCATTATCCTTTGAGATTGTTCTTTCCCCTTTAATTATTTATTAGTAATGTCTAACATTCTCAGAATGGAGAAACGGATGTTTATGTGCTTTGTTGAATCATAAAAAGAATTCAGAGATTTGCACGTTAATGACTGATGTGATTTTTGATGGTGAACTTGTTTAATCAGCCTGTACGAGTATGGTGTACAGGCAGGCTTAGTTTTGTTGTTGCTGTTAGCTGTAAATTTGTTATTCATGTTGTGTTCTAACAAATACATGCAACTGCACGATTATTATTACTGGTACGTCTGGTTTGTGTTCAACCTGCGTTTAATATGAACGCGATCTATAGATGGTTCTTACTTACGGTCGAAACTAGATAGTCATCATATTTTAATTTTGTTATAAAGGCGATACAGGCATTAAAGGATTTTTGTGAAGTTTTTTATAAATTTAAAAATATTTATTTACTGCTCATTTCTTGATAATTTCGCTAATGTGTGTACTTGTAAAAAGTTTTCAGGTTTAAATTTGTGTTAGAATTTGGGCTTAAAAGTGATGGTGCATGACCAACTCCTACTGATTTCAGCGAGCCGTACAAAAATATTATATTGAGCATGCCTGCAGCAATGTTATTGTTAAGTCGCGATTTAATTGTGACGCGTTAAGGCAACAGTTTATGTGGCTTTTTTTATGAAGGTAATTTGTATGTAATGTAGACCTGTACGTAAGTGAAACCTGGACGATAAGCAGTTCACACGAGAAGAGAATAGAAGTTTTTGAAACGTGGTGCTACACCCTGAGGCATGAAGGAACGGTCAGTTTGGTATTCAAACGGATGTTGGTTGGAGTAGGTACTTGAACATGAAGAGACTTGCACGGCATAAAGTAGCGTGGAGAGCTGTATAAAGCCATTCTTCGGACTAAAGACCACAACAGTAAATGAGCAGTATGGAGGAGATCTGTTGGAGGAAGAAAGCTTTGGTAAGGATTTGGAATGGCTGAATAAGTTGTGAGCAGCGAGTCATAAAATTTCGGAGGACGGAAAATTCAGGCGACGTTAGCGTAATAGAGGACTCGTCAGATTAAGGCTTTGCAAGTGTAGAGACTAGTGGATGGTATTACTCCTACCTAGGCATTACGGCTGCACTAAAAGGCTAATCATTTTCGTGTCCAAGCTTGCTGCACGTTTCATGCCAATATTATTGTATCTGAATAATGCGGGCATGGTGAGGCAAGGTGCTTCAGACCGAACAGCAAATATTTTAGGAGGCAGTAGTGTAAACAAATATGAGTAAAACGATCCATATAACATATGCGCGGTTTACACTGATAAGCAAAATCATTATGACCACTGCCCACTGAGAAGTTGGATGGGACCAGGTGGTGCTGCGGGAACGTGACGCGGTAAGGAAAGTACACTACTGGCCATTAAAATTGCTACACCAAGAAGAAATGCAGATGATAAACGGATATTCATTGGACAAATATATTATACTAGAACTGACATGTGATTACATTTTCACGCAATCTGGGTGCATAGATCCTGAGAAACCAGTACCCAGAACAACCACCTCTGGCCGTAATAACAGCCTTGATACACCTGGGAATTGAGTCAAACAGAGCTTTGATAGCGTGTACAGGTACAGCTGCCCATGCAGCTTCAACGCGATACCACAGTACATTAAGAGTAGTGACTGGCGTATTGTGAAGAGCCAGTTGCTCGGCCACCATTGACCAGACGTTTTCAATTGGTGAGAGATCTGGAGAATGTGCTGGCCAGGGCAGCAGTCGAACATTTTCTCTATCCAGAAAGGCCCGTACAGGACCTGCAACATACGGTCGTTCATTATCCTGCTGAAATGTAGGGTTTCGCAGGGATCGAATGAAGGCTAGAGCCACGGGTCGTAACACATCTGAAATGTAACTTCCACTGTTCAAAGTGCCGTCAATGCGAACAAGAGGTGATGGAGACATGTAACCAAGGACACCCCGTACCATCACGCCGGACGATACGCCAGTATGGCGATGACGAATACACGCTTCCAATATGCGTTCACCGCGTTGTCGCCAAACACGGATGCGACCATCATGATGCTGTAAACAGAACCTGGATTCATCCGAAAAAACAACGTTTTGCCAATTGTGCACCCAGGTTCGTCGTTGAGTACACCATCGCAGGGGCTCCTGTCTGTGATGCAGCGTCAAGGGTATCCGCAGACACGGTCTCCGAGCTGATAGTCCGTGCTGCTGTAAACGTCGTCGAACTGTTCGTGCAGATGGTTGTTGTCTTACAAACGTCCCCATCTGTTGACTCAGGGATCGAGACGTGGCTGCACGATCCGTTACAGCAATGCGGATAAGATGCCTGTCATCTCGACTGCTAGTGATACGAGGCCGTTGGGGTCCAGCACGGCGTTCCGTATTACCCTCCTGAACCCACCGATTCCATATTCCGCTAACAGTCATTGGATCTCGACCAACGTGAGCACCAATGTCGCGATACGATAAACCGCAATCGCGATAGGCTACAATCCGACCTTTATCAAAATCGGTAACGTGATGGCACGCATTTTTCCTCCTAACACAAGGCATCACAACAACGTTTCACCAGGCAACGGTATATGTTGTAGCAATCAAAGACAAGCTGACGGCTGATGGCAAGCTGCGTCGCTTCACGCTTGATGTCTTCACCGACGGCGATATCGTATTTCAGCAGTATAATAGTCCGTGCCTCTAAGACAAAATTGTGCTACAGTGGTTTGAGCTGTATGATTGTGAACTCACGTTGATATCTTGTCCACCAAATTCACCTGATGTGAATCCAATGGGACCCATTTGAATCGGTGTCGGACTCCATCACAGCGTACACAAATCAGCGGCTAGTTATCTATGGGAATTGCATGACTTGGGCATAGACATCTGGCGCCACATACCTTCACAAAGCTACCGACAAACTGTACAATCGATGATACGAAGAAACTGTCCTGTATGCGTTGCAAGATGGCTCAAGAAGCTATTAAGCGTTGCAAAGATGGCTCAACAAGCTATTAAGCCGGTGGTCATAATTGTTTGGCTCTTCAGTGTATATTGGTTAAAGCGAAACCATTAATCACAGAAGGTGTTTGGGACGCCCTGCTAAGCTCGCAGGACACGACAGGTAGTTTAAGTTGTGAAAAGGGGCCAAAATAAGCAGCTGTCAGTTACGCTCGAACATACAACCTTTTATTTGATCAAAAAATACAAGAGCCAAGAATTTTAAAAAATCAAGAAAAAAAAATACTTTAGTTTTGGAACTTAATTAGCTGCTGAATGCACCGTAATATCTCGTGCCTTAAGGGCAAGACCACTTTAATTTAAAAACGGCTGAAAGCCAATAACTTAAAGCTCAACCAAAATCAGAAATTTAAAAGGCAAAGCCTTATCTTAAAACAGCTCCTTAATGAGGCTGAAGGCCCATATAATCTGACACTTTAACAGCCATGAACTTAAATTCCAAATCTTCTGAAGGCCCAACACATAAGACTGAATAATATTAATTTTAAAAATGCCAAAGGCTTTACGTAAAACAGTTCTTAAATTAGGCTGAAGGCCCAAACCATATGACACCTTAAGGGCATAGCAACCTTAATCTAAAAAACGGCTAGAAGCCATACAAGTACAAATAACAAGAACAAACAAGAAAAGGGAGTACACCCAAGGGCACTCAGAAGTTCCAAGGGTCGGCCTGGAATTCAAACACTACCGCTCGTTTAGGTGAGACAGGCAGTCAGCCCAACCATTGTCAATCCGACGACAATCCAACCGACAGACAGTCAACGGACCCATCGACAAGATAATCTCCGCTTCACCCGACCAGCACAAAACAGGGAGTTCAATGGAACTACGTAGAAGGTATTGGCGCCCACAACCAATTATACACTGAGCTGTCAAACTACACACCGTGCTGGACAGCGACAACACGATGAGTAAAATACATAGCCTGAATTTACGCCAACGGCCAGGGCAGGTAACCGGAACGTTAACGGCCACAAGGCAGAAGATTCCGCTGGTGCGCTTCAGTTCAAATAACCAAGTACAGTTGAACTCCACCGGAGGGTGGCTAAAATTTGCCACTTGAAAACACACGTTGTTGGTTCAAATGGCTCTGAGCACTATGGGATTTAGCATCTAAGGTCATCAGACCCCTAGAACTTAGAACTACTTGAACCTAACTAAACTAAGGACATCACACACATCCATGCCCGAGGCAGGATTCGAACCTGCGACCGTAGCAGTTGCTCGGTTCCGGACTGAAGCGCCTAGAACCGCTCGGCCACCGCGGGCGGCCACGCGATGTTGCTCGCGGTAATACCTCAACAGCCGACAACGAACTCCAAACGACACAATGTGAACAGTCGTGACTTGCTGGTGGATTAAGTCAAAACTCAGATTTCATGTCGGGATCGGTGAGCCACGAACCTCGTAGCAACGGGAACAGCACCACACACTCCGACACCGCCTAGAGGCCGCCAGAGGACTCGGCCAAACTGTGAGCCGCGTAGATTTCGTCGCTGCTCCGCGCCAACCGACCAACTGCCCGCACACAGCCCAGCCGGAAACTATAAGCGCCAGGTCAAAGACAGTCCAAGGTGCGAATATCGATACACACCGCTGCTGTCACCCGCGGAAAGAGAGGATAACAGCATAATCGCTATAACCGCGGGAGACTAAACACAGAATAGCAACCAAGGTTTAATCAAACGCGTAGCGTGAGCCAGCCACGGCTCAGTGTTCTTAACTGGATGCAAACAATTAAGTTCAGAATTGTTTTTTCGTGACTTCCGCCATCGGCTTCATGCATTTTCGAAGTCTTTTGACAGTACCACGAGTGGCTCTTTTGAGGTCCGTTCTGACATTTTTTATGAGGGCAGCAGTGGTTTAATTGTGTGCCGCAAATGAATCTGCTTCTGATATAGTTGTAGTGTATCTCTGAAAATTCTGTGGCTCACTCAACAGTCTCTCCGTCCGCTATTCAGAATGGAAGCATGAACATCGGAATAGCGTTAGTTAATCGTTAGGGCATTTTACAAGAATTCCAGATACATTGATATGGTGAGACGCGCATTCACCAGAACGTTTAATTCTAGGCCCTCCATGAAATTACAGTGGTGAAAGGAAGTCCAACTGTGATGACAAAAATTAAGCATTCTTCGGTGCGGATTTTGAGTAATGGTTTCCCTGTTTTTGTAGAGGCTGATGAGACGTTTGGAGAAGACTCGATCCCTACATGACTCAAGGAAGGGCCATTCAAAACGACTATAAGCACTCCGTCATCAGGCCACAAGTGGCCCATCGGGACCATCCGACCGCCGTGTCATCCTCAACTGAGGATGCGGATAGGAGGGGCGTGTGGTCAGCACATCGCTCTCCCAGTCGTTACGATGGTTTTCGTTGACCGGAGCCGCTACTATTCGGTCGAGTAGCTCCTCAGTTGGCATCACGAGGCTGAGTGCACCCCGAAAAGTGACAACAGCGCATGGCGGCCTCGATAGTCACCCATCCAAGTGCTGGCCACGCCAGACAGCGCTCAACTTCGGTGATCTGACGGGAACCGGTGTATCCACTGTGGCAAGGCCGTTGCCCAAGACGACTGCCCTCAGCTGGAATTTTGGAGAATTTCGAACGAGTGCAACTTCTATTCAATGAGGAGACCATCTAACAAATACCACTACTTGCAAAGTAGGTTAGAAATCAGATTAATAATGTTGCTCACGCGGCATATGTTCGCTTTATCGGGCAACAACAAAGTTATTGACTGTGGATGGTATCGTCAGTCATTAATTTTGGCACTTACCTTGAATGGATTCCCACGTAGATTTCGTCGAAGTTGTTATGGCTCATCTTGTTGATTCTAGGGCGATTCCACTTTGACTGCTAGAAGGTCCAGATCTGTATTTTAGCAATATTTGAAGACCTAACAGATGCGTTTTTCAAGAAATTGTTAATGATCTAACAATCCCAGATCAGAACAATGGTACGGTAGAAATAATTTTTGGCTTGGTGTTCACGATCCACAATTTTATTAAACTTCTTGTAAATTCACATATACTTCTTCTTAATTGTCACATCATCAAGAAAACAGTTTTGTATCAATCTTCATATATTTAATTTCCGCTTACACCAAACACAAGACTTGGCTGTTCTTTTACAAAGCGAAATAACAACTTAACTTCTGCAAAGTGAAACAAAGACTCCCCTGTGCGCATTCGCGGCGAAACGGTTACACGCAAGTCAAAGATTATGACCGTCTCACAGAAATGAATACACACAAGAACCATAGCACTGTAATATATCTATACATCGGAGTAGCTATACATTAATAACACCAAATGTGAATATTGTCACAAAAATGTGTCTGTTACTTCGCAGAAAAGTAGTACGATATTACTGGTATCGAGAACTGGGGTTGGAGTGCGGTAATGGTCACGTAAATAAAGAACCATTACAACCACTACATCAAAAAGACATTGAGCACAGCAACTCGGGATATTACTACTATCACTGAGGATAATGAAACAGAAGTTGAACCCTTCCTCTTACAAAATACTACTGTGACAACCTTTGAACGACAGTGACATGGAGCAGCGATATTGTTTAGCAAGAGAGATGGTTGAGGTCTTTGAAAATGGAACAGTCCTTAGCGATCAGGTTGAGGGATGAGGCACAATTCTACCTCCATAGGGACACCAACAAACGAAATGGCTCCACTGGGGTACTGTGGATGCACACACCCAAGCTGCCTGAAATGCTGTGGAATAGCCCACATATAGTACCGATCTAAATCAGTATGGTTATTTCTGTTGGCCATTGCGGCCTTATTACTTTAGGAGATGGCGTAAAAAAGATCTGAGGATGGCCATTACGGACTGAAACCGGTCATCGTCTAAAGAATTCATATTGTAATCAAAGACTGAAATGAAAAACGTTTCTGTTGGGATTATCTAAAGTACACAGATTCTTCGAAGATGCAGCTGCAGCACTCCATGTCCTTCGTGCTCCAATTTCCAGAAATATTCATACTATCGAAAGTAGTGAACTTCAGTAATTCACCACAGAATTCATTTCAAGACAGCCGCTCGGAGTGGCCGCATGCTTCGAGGCGCCATGTCACGGATAGCGTGGCCCCTCCCGTCGGAGGTTCGAGTCCTCCCTCGGGCATGGGTGTGTGAGTTGTTCTTAGCGTACGCTAGTTTAAGCAGTTTGTAAGTCTAGGGACCGATGACATCAGCAGTTGGTCCCTTAGGAATTCATACACTTTTGAACATTTCAAGACTACTCAGCACACTGCAGAAGGAAAGCACTTTGAAAACCTTTTCTACTAAATTTAAGATTGTCTGTTATAGCATAAATAACATAATAATAAACTATCAACCCATATTATGTCGTAGTAGCCAAAAACATTGTAACATCTATTTTGCGCCCGTCTGCACTAACGATCAATTCATCTCTTGTTTTAACTTTTTCTTTGTAGACATTGCCTTCTACCTCACGAACAGAGTTAAACCTACATGGTAAGGGCTGAAGACCTTTGTTGCGGAGAGCTGTAATGGTCCATCTTCAGGGGAATGTTGGGTTAGTTGATATGTCACCTGACGACTAGAATGCGCAGGATCTCATATTGTTGAGAGACCATACCTATCCATGCAACAAAAGGAAACACCTCCAATGATAACGGAGTTCCTTTTCAGGAGAGTGTAGATCACGGGGTTATTTGAGACGAATGGGTAATGCAAGAGACCCAGTCAACTGTTTCTACACCATTCCACACCACACATTTACAGAAAAGCGTCCTTGATGAGATGATGATGTTTGGTTTGTGGGGCGCTCAACTGCGTGGTTATCAGCGCCCGTACAATTACCCAATCTTTGCTCAGTCCAATTTCGCCACTTTCCTGGATGATGATGAAATGATGAGGACAACACAAACACCCAGTCATCTCGAGGCAGGGGAAAATCCCTGACCCCGCCGGGAATCGAACCCGGGACCCCGTGCTCGGGAAGCGAGAACGCTACCGCGAGACCACGGGCGGCGGACAGCGTCCTTGATATTGTGTCTCCTCAAAGAAATGTGGTTTTTCGTCGGACTACCGATGTGATTTACGGGTTTTACTAATATCGTCACGAATGAAAGTGGATTCATCAGTAAAAAGAATTAAGGTTTTTTTGGAGCTATATACTACTAGTCAATGACAAACAGTTGACCTTTATGTTGCTCTCAAAAGGGCTGAATCAGTGTAAATGATAAGGATAGAGCCAGTGCGTACATATTGTCCGCCATAGTCTTTTATGTGGAACATCGATATGTATAGGAATTTTGTGTGTGCTCCTCGAATGACTACGTTCTAACAACTGAATAATGCCATCTGCGTCATCCACAGTCTGTTAATCTGCACGTGTAGATGACACGTGTCTGCTGGACACTGCACTCCGCTGTTCGAAAATCGCCTAACGTATTATCTACCGGCAGCTTTAGCTTTTCCGTTACAGAATCCGCACATAAATACCATTTCGGCATACTCACTATTTGTAAGTGGCCTCTCATTCGCTGGGCCGACGTTTCAAAAACTCGCCCGGCCATTCTAATTTAGGTTTCCCGTGATATTCATAAATCGCTTCTCGTAAAAGCCGGGATGGTTCCTCTGAAAGAGCACGGCCGACTTCCTGACGTCCTTCCCCAATCCGATGGGACCGATGACCTCGCTGTTTGGTCCCCTTCCCCAGATCAACCAACCAACCACTGTTTGTAAATAGGTGCGGCATGCTTGAACGATACATCGGAATTGTCCAACAAATCACAGTCACAATTACCGTCAGCGGCGTTCCGACACTACGGGTTAAAGCGTTTCATCGTAGTTTTATTACTTTTTTACCAATTTTGACAGCGCTTACCTTGGCTACATGTTTTATGTTTTTTTTACTAGTTTAGGGCCACAGACGTACCTGATGATGACTTCGTAGATCGAAACCGCTCGTAAAATAAACAAGAAAAATTCTCATAGGTGGCATCATGGTCGCTGCTGCCCTCATTAGGGAACATCCAGAGCAGTCAGACAAGCAACAACACATCATGTTGAAACATCCCCTTAGAAAAATTATACATAACTGTGCTTAGACTGACACACAATATTTTTTAGCGCAACGCAATCTGACTGTCAATAATCCCTACAAGAGAATGGCCCTGACTAAATTAATCTATACGTTTCACAAATCACTTACTTCACAAAAATCTTCGTTACTCGAACTACAATACAGCGAGCGCCACTACTGCCAGCTAAATGAATGATTCAGACTACTGAAGGCACTAACTACTGATAAGCATAGTTAGCAAATGAAATATTTTGATAGCGAACAAACAATGTATTTACCTCAATAGTGTTCAAAAGTCATAATATATATATCAGTCCATGAAATCCAATATTACAAATTTACTCTTCGTGACGGACACACGTCCAGATCGTCCGCTCTCAAAATTCCGCACACCTCTCTCCCCACATCCGCCACTGCTGGCGGCTCACCTCCAATTGCGCAATAGAGTTGTGGCGATTCGTGAATGAGTCGTTCATTTGAACGACTCTAAATAAAGACTCGTAAGAATCGAATCGTGATACGGACGAATCGTCGTTCAAAAGAATCGTAAGAACGATTGCGTGTTTCCGAGTCGTGACGATTCCAAGTTCCAACGATTCATCGACTCTTAGTACGCTATGCTTCGAAGGCATCTTCCGGAATCATGCCGAGTCGTGCCGAATGATTACGACCGCCAGATGGCAGTCAAGTGGAGGATGCGTGTGAACAAAGGAAGCTCGGAAGGAACAAACGAAGTTCGTGGGCCGTAATATTACTCGACATGAAAACCAAGCTGACACTTTTACTGTCCCTATATAGTGCACATACGCGGATTCGTATCATCCTACGTTTTTCTGTGCTCTTTCCAATTCCACAGCACCTTATATTTCACAATAAAGCAACTGTCAGCCCTCACACACTGCAAATTTAGCTTAACTTTTGTTTCGTCGAAATACAAAGCATAGGTATTTTGCTTTTAATTTGTCTGAGAACTTGCTTCTGCCACTACTATTTACGTGAGAAGACGACATACTTCTAAAGTGTAGGACACAATCGTATACAGCGACATTACTTCACTGCTAATTTGCTAATTCTGTTAGTTCCACCAGTCCCGCCACTAAATGGCTGTCGCACTAGAACAATATTACAGAGCCTACATACCGTCTTTAAACTAAAGCTTTTTAAGTAATAATTTCCAGTTCGAATTTTAAAATGTTATCCTGTTCACATTCATATTAAATTTTAGTGAAGTAATGTCGACGTATACGACTGAATCCTATTGTGTAGAAGTATGTCGTCTTCTCACGTAAACAGTAGTGACGGCGGCAAGTTCTCAGACAAATTAAAAGCCAAATACCTATGCTTTGTATTTAGAAGAAATGAAAGTTAAGCTAAATTTCCTGTGTGGGAGGTCTGTCAGCTGCGTTATGAATTACAAGGGTGATGTGGACTTGGAAAGACATCTTAGCACAGGAAAACTTAGAATGATATGAGCCAAACCACGTCTGCCTCACTGCTAGATTTTGTTATTATAAAACAGACGTCTGCAGTTAGGCGCGTTCAAGCCACACAACCAAACTGGCATACCACGTAATTTTGCACCACCTTCCGCACAAATCGACTCCTCTCTCCTGGCATACTGAAATAAAACAATAGATGCAATCAAATCAAACGTGACCTTTCAACAATTAAGGCATGACACGTATAAATCGAGAATCGCACTTGTAACGTCATATGCATGTTTACTCATAAATAAACTATTTGTGGCATATCTTATCAGTTCGATTCTAACCCCTTTGACAATTTTAGACCTGTCCTGCCATCTGTGAGTAAGATGCTTTTTGCATTCCGTAAGAATCGTGCCATCGCAGACTAGAATGAATCGTGAAAGAATCGTGAACGAATCGTAGGAATCGATTCGCAATGTGAGATTGAATCGTAGGAATCGAATCAGGAAAAAGAATCGTGTTGCCCAACTCTATTGCGCAATGCTACGCTCTGTTAACAGCCAACTGCCCAACACTACAATAGCAAATTCCAACAATGCCACCCAGCCACAGACTGCACACAGCACAGCCAGTGATTTTCATACAGAGCGCTACTTGGCGTTACCAACATAAAAACCTAAACAGTCTACTTACAATGTTCTCCGAAGGGCGCAAAAATGCACCGACTCGGACTGTGGGACTTTCCAACATTTATCGTGAAATGTACAACAGTTATAATGTGACTTGTACTATAATGCTTAGAGATGAATGTGTTAAAAATACGTATTTTTCAATCGATACTTTTTAAAACGCATGTTACCCTCTCTCTCAGGTAGGCAAAACAGGTAGCATGTTCAAAGACAGAAAGACACTGATACATTTAAGACGTGGACAAGAATTAGTAAGGCCCTCAAACGCTTCTGAGAGACCCGCTAAACCCGCTGGGCGGAACAGGTAATAGGATTGTGGAAAGGGCCAAGGGCTGAGGCCAGTCTCTGCTTCTAATTGTCATTTATTGTAATTTAGCAACTCTTTCACGGCTGAAGGCCTCCAACAAGAAATCGTAACAAGATAAAAATCCAATTAAGATAGCAATAAAATAATTCAAAAAACAATATACACAAAGTGCAATACAAATGGTTGAGGGCCACAATTAATTTACAAAATTTTAAAATATATTACCATAGACCTTTAAAGGCAGAAAGCCAACAAGAAATCTTAAAAAACATCAACAAGATAAAAATCCAATTAAGATAACAATAAAATAATTTAAAAAAACAACATAGACAAGGTGCAATACCAATGGCTGAAGGCTACAAACAAACTTCAAAAATGGTTCAAATGGCTCTGAGCACTATGGGACTTAACATCTATGGTCATCAGTTCCCTAGAACTTAGAACTACTTAAATCTAACTAACCTAAGGACATCACACAACACCCAGTCATCACGAGGCAGAGAAAACCCCTGACCCCGCCGGGAATCAAACTTCAAAATTTCAAAATTTATTACCATAATCTTTATAGGCAGAAGGCCGCATTGTTTGAGCAAGAAAGAAAAATTTAAAAATTAATTTTGCAAAATTTTAAGAAACAACAATAACCACAAGACTAAAATTTAAAATAGCTGACAACAGATAATTAAACACCGGCGCCACTCAAAAGGCATCTAGGGAGGTCTGTTTGCCCTCGTTCACTTAGGTGAGACAGGTGGTGAGCCCAACTATACTTGATCCGTCGGAACCCAACCAGGAGGCAGCCATGGACCGACCGACACAGCTACTTGGTTCCCGTCCATCAGTACATGAGAACCCCAACCGATAATGTTATAAACTGTGATAAACCACAATGGAGCACGTATTAGCTGTCAAAATTACACACCATGTTGGACAGCGACAACAGGTGAGGAAAGGACGCTGCCTGAAATTGCGTTAGTGGCCAGAGCAGGTAAGCAGAACACTAACGGCCACAAGACAGAAAATTCCACTGGTGCACTCAAATCGTAGTCGATCAAAATAGTTAATTGCACCGCATGACGGCTAAATCTCAGCAGTAGAACCACTCGGTGGTGCTCACCGGAAAACTTCACAAACAGCAAACCACCGAAGCGAAACATCGCAACATGAATAGACGTGGCTTGGGTAGTTGAAACTACTACTCAGCTTTGACGTCCTGTGTCGGCGAACCACGAAGCTCGTAGCGATCGGACAGCTCTACACACGCTCCGACACTGCGCAGGGACTGCCAGAGGCCCCAGCCGACTGCACCGCGCGGAGAACTTCCCTCGTCTGCAACAACCGACCGACTCCCCTCAGAATGCCGACAACATCTGAAATCGTCGTCAGTAGACATAACGCGAACTACACACACAACCTGACATGCACTTGCACGAAGAGCTGAACGATACACAACAGTAGCTAAGCATGCACGAAGACAAATCGGGAGTCGATGCATACACTAACAGCCGACTCATGAACGATCGGCGAGCCAAAACGCGTCGTCCGGTTGGACGACCGACCGACCATCCATCAAGACCGTGGCCCGGCTCAAGTGATGCGTGGCGGCAATGGTCGGGCGAGCCATGCCGATGCAGACCTTACTGTTGCTCCAACCCGACTGCAATAGTGCCGCATTGCAACTTCCCGACTGGCAGGTCCGGACTGCGCTCCCGACGCGTCCCCAACCGACTGGCAGCCCGAAATCGCAACACGAACTCGCGACGTGAACTCTCCTACGACAGACAAGAACCGGGAAGTAATAGCAGACAAGCAAAGATACTACGAGAGGGGATATATCGATAGGAGCTGCTAACGCCGCACACGGTCAGGCAAAGCAGCAACTCAGTGACAGTAGTAATTTAAATTAACATAGTGAGTTGCAAGTACGTTAAAAACAAGGTGTAAAATACATAATAGCGGGAACACGAGCCACGCAAGGCTCAGATACGATTGTATGCACTGAAGACGATTTAAAATGAAAAAAGGGGAAAAATGCTAAAACTTTTTCCTTTGATGTTCATCTCCATGTGCAAGTGGGAGCTCGAGTGTAGTGAGAGATGTATTCCTCTTGCAGCTGCCGTGTTCGACGAAGCGGACCCGCCGCATCTGCGGTCGGCGTACCTCGCGGCCGTGGAGGCCGTGAACCTGCAGACGGCCGGCTACCGGGTTCGCGCCAGCGGCTTCACCAGGCCCGTCCTGGCGCCGCTCAACGCCACCGTGCCGGGACACGACGGCTTCAGGACCGCCAGGATCGGTAAGCTGTCCAGCCGCTTTCACGTTTACTCTGCAGGCTGTCCCAGGACAGTGAACAGTACTCAAGGATTTGACAGTAATGATCATTCGAAGCAAAATAATCTAGTAAACATGCACCTTGCAATGCATACCGTAAAATCTGTGATCGGTGCTGAGAAACAACACTCTTCTACTGCAAGCTCTTTGCTTTCCATATTTTGGCAGGAGGTAGTATGGACCGGCTTAACAACGAAGGCCGGTGTGCCGGCCAGCCTGGATGTGGTTTTTAGGCGGTTTTCCACATCGCCCTAGGTGAATACTGGGCTGGTCCACACGCCCCACCTCATTTCCACGGCTCGCAGACATCTGAACACATTCGCACTATTCCATGGGTTACACTAGACGCAGACAGTTGCGGTACACTAATTCCGTCCCGAGGGGTACGGGGTGGGGGCAGGAAGGGCATCCGGCCCCCCCTTAAATTAACATTGCCAAATCCGAATAACCATGCCGACCCTGCGCCATTGCGGGAAAACGGCACAAGCAAAAGAAAGAAAGAAAGAAAGTATGGACTGAGACAAGAAAAAAATGTCTAGTAAACACGGGCACTTAAACACACACCTCAAGATCTATGAGCAGTTGTTCGGTAGAACAGACTTGTTTCACATGGGAGAAGATGAACACTTGCTCATACCTCCTAAGCTAAGCATGTTAGAACGCATGTTTACGACACATGTTTGCTTCGAATATTATTTCCTGTCGTATCCTTGACTGCTGAGTGTTCCTTCTGGGACACTCTGTATTTAGATTAGCTTAGATTTACTTTTCGTTCTGATTGGTTCATAGTAAAGAGATGTTCCAGGATGTGGAACGTATCAGACAACAAGAATACACAATAAATATATACGAAAAAAAACTGATATGCTACTCTACCTTTCACATATCTCAAGTTAAGCGGTTCTCGTGGGTACGGAATACGTCAAAAAGTTTGAAAGATATTTTTATTTGAAGGATAAGAAAAGTTGTCATAAAACATGTAAATGTTCACCATCGGCTAAGCTACAAGGAGGCAGTCGGTGAAGAGCCAACAACAGAGAAACACTGCGGAGTGACAAATCGGGCAATCATGTCGTGCCTGCTATGCAGCACTGGCTGAACTCTCTCTTTTTCTGTCTCTCTTTCTCTTTCTCTCTCTCTCTCTCTCTCTCTCTCTCTCAATGGCTGGGCTGGGCTGTTTACTGAGGATGGAGCGCTAGCGTGAGCTACGTGTCACTTTCAGTAAGGCTGCATGAGGATGTCACGGTTTCGTACTAGCTGGATTGGCGGCGAATTGAAGAGGACACAGCCACTAGCAGAGGCCTACGTGAACTTCCTTGCGAGTGAACGGCTCTGCGGATTCCAAATCACGGTAAAGGCCATTTTAGATGCTTTCCTTTTTGCCGTGGTCAGGCTCAGGATTGTGTTGAAGGTGTGTTCAGCAGAAATTTTTGTTTGGTGACCACATGGGAGTTTATTAACTGTGATTCCGACCCGTGTTCCTCGTTAATCCGTACAGTAGTGGGTTGCGTCTTAGAATAGACTATTGTGTTCACACCCCAAGTTGACCAGCCGCTTATCTAAGAGCAACAGGCTTTGCCTCGTTGTGAGCCGGCCGTTGTGGCCGAGCGGTTCTAGGTGCTTCAGTCCGGAACCGCGCTGCTGCTACGGTCACAGGTCAGAATCCTGTCTCGGGCATGGATGTGTGTGATGTCTTTAGGTTAGTTAGGTTGAAGTTGTTCTAAGTCTAGGGAACTGATGACTTCACGTCAGATGTTAAGTCCCATAGTCCTTAGAGCGATTTGATCCCCGTTGTGATTGTCGTCAATGTAACATCAAAACCTTTTATTTAACCGGTTGTGTATGTTGATACTGTAGTGTTATATTTAGTCTAGTGCATAATTTTGTTACAGGTGGTCACATATAATCAATGTGTCGTAGTGTTTAGAGCTCAGTTGGCACTGAATATGATTTCAGTGGAAATTTTGTCCTTTTGTTCTTATTGTTTCAGAAAACAAATTGCTTTTATCTCAGGAGAATTGTAGTGTAGTATATATAGGTACCCTGTGGGCATTCCCGGCGAGATAAGGATCTTATCGCATCTGGTGGCATGTTGCACATCCGGCGACAGGGTTACCTACTTGGACTTCTTGCTTGCCCAGGGATCTACCAGGAATTGATCAAGTTTCCTTATAGAATCACCAGCCCTTTCCCTCCTTGCCCCCTCCCCCCCCCCCTCTGGACCATTTGGGATCGTGTACCCCCTCCACACCCTCATGTTTTATAGCTGGGATACTTGTCTAGGAGGAGTTACTCTGCAGCTGGACTGCATAGGGAGACGATCTGGTTGTGTCTTTTTGTTAATAACAAATTGCGTTAAGTCATATCACTTGACTTGTGTTTGTTAATACTAATATTACGTGACACCAGTAGAGACCACAACCACACAGATATGTAAGTACTCTCGTTTTTACACATTTCCCATACTTTTCGTAGTTTCCCTAATTTGTCCTATTTTCCACAGTTTTGCACACTACGCTCAGCTACGGAAATTGTGTGTTAACATCACATCGTGTCGTGTCATGACGTCGCGTCAAAGCATCACGTCGCGTCGATGTCATGATGTTGTCAGCTATGTTCCCGATTTACATATCGCTCCTATGCCACCACTGCATTAGTAATATGTAACATGGTAGTGTTAGAAACGGACACGTTGGTAGAAACAAAGACGTCATAGAGAATTGTATAAGCCAAAGATATTGTATAAGAATACCACACCACCTTACTGCATTATGTGACTTCAAAGTAAAATTCTGGTGCTCCAACCAAAGATACTGTATTTATAGCACACCTCTAGAGAGAGCCGTCCAGTATCTGTAACAACCCCAGCGAAAATCATGTCCCCTGCTGAGAGGTAGATCAGTCCCCTCAGATTTCGACGTGTGGGTGTGTAACAGCGAAAGCCAATAATCGCGGATACAGTGTCCACCTACAGCTGAGAAAATTGCATTTGGTGCCTAACGTTGGTGCTAAAGCAATTCTGACCGAGAAATCACCCGCTCGCGGTAATAACGGCCAACAGATCCCAAGACGTAGGTGGAAATATCAAAGACTGTTTCACGCCTAGATAACGAGGAGCTCCTCCCCAATATCCACCGGATAATGCCAATATCGTATGGAACTCCTTGTACGATAGTGGCCACTAGGACGCGAAAGGGAGAGATCCACATGTCTGTCTGACACTACGCCAGACCATGTCCCCAGGTGTTGTAGAGAAATTAAAAGAATGTATGCATAATCATCTTAGACCTAGAAGCTGACACAAATGAAGCTCGATCGTCCAGGGAGAGAGCGTTTGCCACAGCTAAACCTATCATAACTTGGCGATGCTTTTGCAGATAAGCACTGCAAACAGTTTAATAGCCAACCCCCTCCCCGCCCCTCCATAATTTCTCTATGGAACACCTAGCCAAACGACTCACAACTCGCAGACACGTTCATAATCACCGGAGGAATCCGTGGACTCCTTTGTGGATAAAAGTTGTTAACAGTTCAAGCGCCAAGCACGTTCTTCCCCACCACCGTTTCTCTCTGGACTTTTCAGAAACATACTCCCCTTCCTGCCTCCAACCATCATGCTTTTGAAACCAGCGTGGCTGACTCCGTTTTTCAGTCGGGGAGCCTCCCAGATGGAATGAAGACCGTCAATAAAATCAATCTTACAAGTATAAACGACATTACTACCAGCGTTGCTGACTCCTTTTATCAGTCAGAACGCCTCCCAGATGGAGTGAAGACCCACAACAAAATCAGTCTTACAAGCATAAACGACATTTCTATAAGGCTCGTAAATTAACCACGGGAAAATCCGAATATTGTCCGTAATTTTGACTGCCAAGCGCAATACAAAGCCATCGACTTCGTAGGGACAGTGTACGAGTGTGTCTTGTGATACATCGATCGTAATGTAGAATACATACGTTGTCAGCACCATTTTTTTAATGAGTCCCATCACGGTGGCAAACATGACCCAAGTTATTGCATACTCGTCTAAGACGTTTTTCTCCTAGTACAACGGACTGATAATATATCACTATACAGATAGACTCTGCAACCGTCCCTCTGAGAAGTGTCCGTCAACCAAGTATCGGGACTCTTGCAGAAGCCACTGTGAGCGTACAGACAGACATGGGAATAATGATCAAACTTTGTCATCGACTCCATTGTACTTTCGGAGCTCTAACGCGATCTGAGAGGTGGATATTATTATAACAGTACAAATATGGATTCCTTTTTGCTACTAAATAATACTTTTTTGTGGATAAGACCGTATGCGACAGCTTACAAGTGTGTAATATAAATTAATTTTAGTAGGTTTTTACTCCTCTAGATGTTTTGGGTCTTCGCCAGGTGGCACGCGCTGTCAACATTATCAGTCGCCGACTTACCCTGACACCGGCAGCACACGGGTGATCTACTCCAACGGTCGCTGGAGAATTCTCCGTAAATGGTTCCAATGGCTCTAAGCACAATGGGACTTAACATTTGAGGTCATTTGTCCCCTAGACTTAGAACTACTTAAACTTAACTAACCTAAGGACATCACACACATCCATGCTCGAGGCAGGATTCGAACCTCCGACCGTAGCAGCAGCGCGGTTCCGGACTGAAGCGCCTAAAACCGCTCCGCTACAGCAGCCGGCCATTCTCCTTAAAAGGCGGCGCTAGTTACCAGGCGAATGCGTTCGCACTTATTGCGAACCGTTAGAATAGCGACACGTCGGTGATTTTCCCCATTATTATTTGTAGCCAATGAGATGGCACTTCCCCGCGACTGGCGGGCACGCGTGGCTGAAGTTTGATCATTATTCCCATGTCTGTCTGTACGCTCACAGTGGCTTCTGCAAGAGTCCCGATACTGGGTTGACGGAAACACACATCTTCTCGTCATAAATACGGTGCTGACTGCACTGTTATCAGGTACGTGTGACCAGTTTTTTCAATGTATCATTCTGTAACTGTTGATCATATACACTCCTGGAAATGGAAAGAAGAACACATTGACACCGGTGTGTCAGACCCACCATACTTGCTCCGGACACTGCGAGAGGGCTGTACAAGCAATGATCACACGCACGGCACAGCGGACACACCAGGAACCGCGGTGTTGGCCGTCGAATGGCGCTAGCTGCGCAGCATTTGTGCACCGCCGCCGTCAGTGTCAGCCAGTTTGCCGTGGCATACGGAGCTCCATCGCAGTCTTTAACACTGGTAGCATGCCGCGACAGCGTGGACGTGAACCGTATGTGCACTTGACGGACTTTGAGCGAGGGCGTATAGTGGGCATGCGGGAGGCCGGGTGGACGTACCGCCGAATTGCTCAACACGTGGGGCGTGAGGTCTCCACAGTACATCGATGTTGTCGCCTGTGGTCGGCGGAAGGTGCACGTGCCCGTCGACCTGGGACCGGACCGCAGCGACGCACGGATGCACGCCAAGACCGTAGGATCCTACGCAGTGCCGTAGGGGACCGCACCGCCACTTCCCAGCAAATTAGGCACACTGTTGCTCCTGGGGTATCGGCGAGGACCATTCGCAACCGTCTCCATGAAGCTGGGCTACGGTCCCCCACACCGTTAGGCCGTCTTCCGCTCACGCCCCAACATCGTGCAGCCCGCCTCCAGTGGTGTCGCGACAGGCGTGAATGGAGGGACGAATGGAGACGTGTCGTCTTCAGCGATGAGAGTCGCTTCTGCCTTGGTGCCAATGATGGTCGTATGCGTGTTTGGCGCCGTGCAGGTGAGCGCCACAATCAGGACTGCATACGACCGAGGCACACAGGGCCAACACCCGGCATCATGGTGTGGGGAGCGATCTCCTACACTGGCCGTAAACCACTGGTGATCGTCGAGGGGACACTGAATAGTGCACGGTACATCCAAACCGTCATCGAACCCATCGTTCTACCATTCCTAGACCGGCAAGGGAACTTGCTGTTCCAACAGGACAATGCACGTCCGCATGTATCCCGTGCCACCCAACGTGCTCTAGAAGGTGTAAGTCAACTACCCTGGCCAGCAAGATCTCCGGATCTGTCCCCCATTGAGGATGTTTGGGACTGGATGAAGCGTCGTCTCACGCGGTCTGCACGTCCAGCACGAACGCTGGTCCAACTGAGGCGCCAGGTGGAAATGGCATGGCAAGCCGTTCCACAGGACTACATCCAGCATCTCTACGATCGTCTCCATGGGAGAATAGCAGCCTGCATTGCTGCGAAAGGTGGATATACACTGTACTAGTGCCGACATTGTGCATGCTCTGTTGCCTGTGTCTATGTGCCTGTGGTTCTGTCAGTGTGATCATGTGATGTATCTGACCCCAGGAATGTGTCAATAAAGTTTCCGCTTCCTGGGACAATGAATTCACGGTGTTCTTATTTCAATTTCCAGGAGTGTATTTTAATCATGTTGATAATTTGTCTTGGGAGGGTCGATTTCTCCGTATACGGTGCTCGGTCTCTAAGGTCGCATTTTGTATCATAATGACCTCCTCGAATATTCCACTAAGACTTCAGTCTTCCACAATGTGTACACATACAGCTAAAAATATAAGATGTATTCGAATTTTAGGAGTCGTAATCGGAAAAGACGATACATCAATTTCATCGGAGCTAGTATGATTCATGTCAAGTAGACAAACTGCGTAACGATCTTAGATTAACATGTTCAGTAATTTTAATGGGTCTGTTCGGCAAACACTATCTACAATACGAATCAGGAACGCATAATTTATTCTACAGGGTGTTACTGAAAGGTACGGCCAAACTTTCAGGAAACATTCCTCACACACAAATAAAGAAAAGATGTTATGTGGACATGTGTCCGGAAACGCTTAATTTCCATGTTAGAGTTCATTTTAGTTTCGTCAGTATGTACTGTACTTCCTCGATTCACCGCCAATTGGCCCAATTGAAGGAAGGTAATGTTGACTTCGGTGCTTGTGTTGACATGCGACTCATTGCTCTACAGTACTAGCATCAAGCACACCAGTCCGTAGCATCAACAGGTTAGTGGTAATCACGAACGTGGTTTTGCAGTCAGTGCAATGTTTACAAATGCGGAGTTGGCAGATGCCCATTTGATGCATGGATTAGCACGGGCCAATAGTCGTGGCGCGGTACGTCTGTATCGAGACAGATTTCCAGAACGAAGGTGTCCCGACAGGAAGACGTTTGGAGCAATTGATCGGCGTCTTAGGGAGCACGGAACATTCCAGCCTATGACTCGCGACTGGGGAAGATCTAGAACGACGAGGACACCTGCAATGGACGAGGCAATTTTTCGTGCAGTTGACAATAACCCTAATGTCAGCGTCAGAGAAGTTGCTGCTGTACAAGATAACGTTGACCACGTCACTGTATGGAGAGTGCTACGGGAGAACCAGTTGTTTCCGTACCATGTACAGCGTGTGCAGGCACTATCAGCAGCTGATTGGCCTCCGTGGGTACACTTCTCCGAATGGTTCATCCAACAATGTGTCAGATCCTCATTTCAGTGCAAATGTTCTCTTTACAGATGAGGCTTCATTCCAACGTGATCAAATTGTAAATTTTCGCAATCAACATGTGTGGGCTGAGAGAATCCGCACGCAATTGTGCAGTCACGTCATTAACAGAGATTTACTGTGAACGTTTGAGCAGGCATTGTTGGTGATTTCTTGATTGGGCCCCATGTTCTTCCACCTGGAGCACGTTATCATGATTTCATACGGGATACTCTACCTGCGCTGCTAGAACATGTGCCTTTACAAGTACGACACAACATGTGGTTCATGCACGATGGAGCTCCTGCACATTTCAGTCGAAGTGTTCGTACGCTTCTCAACAACAGATTCGGTGACCGATGGATTGGTAGAGGCGGACCAATTCCATGGCCTCCACGCTCTCCTGACCTCAACCCTCTTGACTTTCATTTATGGGAGCATTTGAAAGCTCTTGTCTACGCAACCCCGGTACCAAATGTAGAGGCTCTTCGTGCTCGTATTGTGGACGGCTGTGGCACAATACACCATTCTCCAGGGCTGCATCAGCGCATCAGGGATTCCATGCGACGGAGGGGGGATGCATGTATCCTCGCTAACGGAGGACATTTTGAACATTTCCTGTAACAAAGTGTTTGAATTCACGCTGGTACGTTCTGTTGCTGTGTGTTTTTCCAATCCATGATTAATGTGATTTGAAGAGAAGTAATAAAAAGAGCTCTAACATGGAAAGTAAGCATTTCCGGACACATGCCCACATAACATATTTTCTTTCTTTGTGTGTGAGGAATGTTTCCTGAAAATTTGGCCGTACCTTTTTGTAGCACCCTGTATACCGCAACCAACTAGACGGTCTGGAACAGATCCTTAGTTGTTCCTTGCATTCTCAGACTTACTCTCGCTAGAAGTTCCCGTACTGATTTGTTTACTACAAACAGTCATCTACATATGCACGTATACAGCACATTGTCTTGTAAACCATTGTAGGTCCTAAAAGTCTTTTTTTAAGTTAGATTATGGAGATATTACATCCCATCATTGCCAAATAATCTGTTGAAGCTACTCTTCCATACCATGTTCACATCCAGCTATCCTGGTGTCCAGAGTAAAAGCAACGAACCGCTACTTCCCCGTCTTGTGTCTGATTTACCGTATAATCATACAAACTGTCAACAGATGTTCGTACAATCGTGTTCTGAAAGGAAAATGGCATTCCGGCCGACGGACAACCGGGTGAAAGATAACGGGGTAATGTCTGCTGGGTAATCTCACATCTACAATCGCTGTAGATACAGTCACCGACGGTGTAGTATGGCACAAAGGAAGACGCCCAACCGACTCTCTACGGTGGAGAGCTATAAGAAGGATGGATGCAGGAAAGTCGCAAACACATGAGGCCTGATGGCTTAATGTAATAAATCTTTCTGTTGTTTCTTGGTTGTGTCAACAATTTATAGACACAAACTACCTATTGGCTTCTGTCTCGGGTTCTTCGGCGGACGTTCATCAAAACGATTTTACTGACGTTTCGCCAGCACGAGGGGCTGGCATTGTCAAAGCTTCACCCTCCATTGCCGATGGTGAACTGGAGCCGAGCTCGCGGTGGCACACTGTATGTACCTGGCGCGCCAATGTCCGAGGGCTTCTCCCCCGTCATTTCCGGTGCGGTTCTCCTCTTGCTACGTGCGACGGTCGTTCGCTACAGTACGGGAAGGCAGGATCCGTTTACCTTAAGGCTTTCCTCTTTCTTGTTGAAACTGTTCGCGTGTTTTTGGATTTCTACAGCTTCTCTGAACAAGCGCGTGTGATAGTGCTTCTGTACAGCCAGAATTTCCGTGTCGGCGAATTTTATTACGTGGTCGGTCTCACTCAGTGCGTGCTCTGCCACGGCCGATTTCTCCACGTGCCCCAAACTGCAATGTCGCTTATGTTCTTTGATCCTGGTGTTGATTGACCGTCCAGTCATTCCGACATAAACTTTTCCGCACGTGCATGGTATACGGTATATTTCCGACATTGCAAGTGGGTCCCTTTTTTCCTTTGCCGATCTAAGACACTCTTTGATCTTCCTTGTCGGTTTGAAAATTGTCTTTACGCCATGTTTGCGCAATATACGGCCGATTCTGTCCGTCACTCTTGGAATGTATGCCACAAAGGCCGTACTCGACATTTCTTTCTCTGATTCCTTACTTCGCTGAGTGTTTGGCCGCAGCACCTCAGACGCGAAATGTAACACCTGGAAAGTGTTCTGAGGAGCAATGGGTACACCACAAGTTATATTAGAATTGTACAGAGCCAAACACTCGGCGAAGTTGGGAATCAGGGGCTTCGTATCAAAGTTGGAAGCATAAAAAGTAGCACGTGACATCTGGTCGTAAAATCAATAAGAGCATATTTGTACTCGTATATTTATATATGGAAAATGAAAAAAATGGATAAATATTGATTAGATAGTATACGGTCACAAACGATATCTGCATTTATACTTAGAGTGTAATCGAGATGGAACATAAGCACTACATTCAAGTCTCTGGGGGAGAACCCTTGGACACTTCCCTAGAAAGCTATGAATATGAGTGATCTATTAGAATCACTGCGGAATGTGCCTCCTAACTGACATATCTGTGCTAAAGGGTGAGAATGCAATCTCATTATAGACCCTTGGAAACTAATATAGTGTGAATATTAGTAAAACCAACAGACTGCAAGAACGATTTTCTGACTGGAAATGGAGGAAAAAAGATCCTGTGAACATATGTTTGAAAATGGACGTATCACATTCACATTACAACAGATGTTCAAAGTGTCCTCCGTGGGGTTGTATGTGATAGGTATAATAGCGGTTGTCATAGAGGATACACATTATCATACTTTGGCTTACACCATGTTGGCAGTCCACTTGCCTGGATCTTGTACAAGGATTCGATTCAGTATCCTATAGAACGCGCAACTCCAAATCTGGTGTACTCTGTCCACCCCCTCCCTGCACGTCCATCTGTCTGTAACGATCCATGATCACACAAATGCCCAAAATTGGCTTGAACTGTTGTATGATGTGATTGATGTCTGTGAGGGTACTTGTTTTGGTATGGCCTGCTACCTCTCGACCGTTTCCATCTGCTTCGCCGTACACAAACACCATCTCGGATTGTTCCCGACATGAATACCGGATGATTTTGATCCTTACAGTGTGCTGCATCAGTCACACAGTCTGCAACACACAAAGAACACACGGCACGTGGTCAGAGGAACTGCCATTCGTCAGCACCATCTATCGTGGAAATGATGCATTTCTAAACACGTGTTCATAGGACCTTTTTCTTCCATTTCCAGTCTGTCCCTGCAGTTTGTCGGTTTCATTTATGTTCACAATTTACACGGGTTTTGTTGTTACTTATACAGAGCAAGTGATAGCCATGGCGTCACAGATGTATGGAACTTAGAATAAACACAAACATTATATGGATGGGGTAATCGATCGAGAAGAAGCGCTATATTGAAGAGGTGCTGCATTAAAGCATGAGAAAAATCTTTCTCACAGTCTTGGACTTTGTTCTCCACAAAAATGTGGGATAAAGGTATTGCCGAATTAGTTCTGGCTCCCACAAGCATTACTGACCGCAACAGTAGATCTGTGTGGCGGGTGACAGCTGCTGTCGTAACCCAGTCATCAGGGACGCCGAAATCGCACCCCACCCTTAATCCATACCTCATTTCTGCTGGGTGTGGTAGGCCATGTCCATCACTGCTAAATAGTCCAGGGTCGGCGACAATTCTACCTTCCATCGTGCATGGTTCTCCCGTCACAGTTAAATATGTTCAAATGTGTGTGAAATCTTATGGGACTTAACTGCTAAGGTCATCAGTCCCTAAGCTTACACACTACTTCACCTAAATTATCCTAAGGACAAACACACACACCCATGCACGAGGGAGGACTCGAACCTCCGCCGGGACCAGCCACACAGTCCATGACTGCAGCGCCCCAGACCGCTCGGCTAATCCCGCGCGGCCCGTCGTAGTCCACTGGTTGTAAAATATCTGAAAAAAATATTGGTTATAAACCAAATTTCTTTTTTTCGTAGCATTTCTGGATATTCGTGACAAGTAAATTAATATGCTGTAGATACATACTTTCTCCCCCTCTGTCAGTGCAAGGGGGCCGGAAGATCACCTTTCAGCAGAAATGTTACAGTTGGAAGTGTTGTACACGCTATTGAATCAAGACTGAAATACATTCTTGTTATTTACGGTTTCTAAAACTGTCAATGGTGTAGCGTTTCTCAGAGATTTTTACTGGCGTGTTAAGAATATTGGAGATAAAATCTAATGAGAGCAATTCAGATGTTGCAAAGGAGAATCCTAACTGGTGGTTGTATAAAATTCTAAAGGATGTAATATGTTATAGGAGTGTATCCCTATAGTTAATCATTATCTGTCGAACAGATCTGGAGTATTACCTATTGAAGGTTTTCTTATCTGAATCTCTACAATCATTCTGGAACTTGTCTACTGGGGGGGGGGGGGGGGGGCGGTAATACTGGAACATATAGCATTGATCGTGACGTCTTTTCTGGTTATGACCCCTTAAATTAGAATATATGCGTTACATTTCTAGCTGGATATGCACATGGTGTGGAAGATTGTAGTTTTACTGGATTATCCGGTAAGGGTGTGATGTAATATCTCCATAACCTACTTTAAAAAAAAAACTTTTAGGACCTACAATGGTTTACAAGACGACGTGGTGTATAGGTGGTATTCCATGCTGCACATCTAGGTCACTGTTTGACGTGCACAATCAGTATGGAAAATTATAGCGAGACTAAGGCTGGAAAAAAAAGAAAGAAATAGGTATCTGCTTTAGAGAGTGTGAGAGTGTGGTTGGTTTGGTATAGAATAAATTATGCCCTACTGATTCGTTTTGGATATATCATTTGTCGAACAGACATATTAAAATTACCGAATATATATACGTAAGATCGTTCCGCAATTTGATTACCGTATATGAATAATACTAGCTCCGATAGAATTGATGTGTAGTCTTTTCCGATTACGACTCCTAAAATTCGAATACATCTTATATTTTTAGCTGTATGGGTACATTTTGTGGAAGACTCTAGTTTTAATGAATTATTTGATATGGTAGTAAGCAATATCTTGATACTCTACTTAAAAAGAAGACAATCAGGGCCTATAACGGTTAATAAAAATGTGTTGTATACCTGTAATTTTAACGTGGAAATCGGTTACACCAATGATCTGCACTGATAGCCAAACTAATCGTTGAATTCAGAGTTACTCAGCAAGTGATTGAAATCATCTGCCGGCCGGAGTGGCCGTGCGTTTCTAGGCGCTACAGTCTGGAACCGCGTGACCGCTACGGTCGCAGGTTCGAATCCTGCCTCGGGCATGGATGTGTGTGATGTCCTTAGGTTAGTTAGGTTTAAGTAGTTCTAAGTTCTAGGGAACTGATGACCACAGCAGTTAAGTCCCATAGTGCTCAGAGCCATTTGAACCATTTTTTGAAATCATCTCATACTTCCTATAGAGCGGGCCGGAGTGGCCGTGCGGTTCTAGGCGCTACAGTCTGGAACCGCGCGACCGCTATGGTCGCAGGTTCGAATCCTGTCTCGGGCATGGACGTGTGTGATGTCCTGAGGTTAGTTAGGTTTAAGTAGTTCTAAGTTGTAGGGGACTGATGACCTCAGCAGTTAAGTCCCATAGTGCTCAGAGCCATTTGAACCATTTTGAACTTCCTATTCAACCAACAGTGGGAGACTAGCTTTCTTATGCTCTCACAGCTATTGTTGATAGAAACATCGTCTTGCCAGACGTGTCACGGTTCAAATACACAGGGCAAATGTCAATCTGTTTGTCTTTCTTTCGGCGAGCGGGATATCTCTCGGTTAGCAATGTCGGCCACCAAACGCAGCTTTCTCAGCAATAGGTGGACACTGTATCCTCGATCATCAGCATTGGCGCTGCACACCCGCTTACATAGGAGTCTGAGGGGCATGCTCTACCCTCCAGTTGGCGACGTGATTTTCGCAGGGTTTGTCGTGGACACTGGATGACTCTCTCTAGAGGTGTGCTACAAATACATTATCTTTGTTTGCAGGCATCATAATTTTGCTAAGGCTTCACATAATCTAATAACCTAGTGTGGTATTTCTTACACAATATCTTTGGCTTATGGAATTCTAAATAGCGTCTCTGTTTGTACCAACGTGTTCGTTTCTAACACTCTGATGTCACACAGTAGAACTGAAATGAAATGAAATGATCGTGTGGCATTGTTGGACGGGAGGCCCCATGCGAGGAAGTTCGGCCGCCGTATTGCAAGTCCTTTTTAGTTGACGTCACTTCGGTGACTTGCAAGTCAATGATGATGAAAGACACACAACACCCAGTCATCACGAGGCAGAGAAAGTTCCTGACCCCGCCGGGAATCGAACCCGGGACCCCATGCGCGGGAAGCGAGAACGCTACCGCAAGACCACGAGCTGCGAACGCAGTAGTACTGGAGTGGAATCATAGGAACGATTTATAAATCGTCTGAGATCATGACGGTCACACGGCGATATGTTGATATATAACACACATATGTAACAGAGTGCAGCTTCCAAAAGTGTGTAAAATACGTAAAACTGGGGAAACTACAAAAAATATGAGAAAATATGTAAAAATGTAAGAAAATACATATCTGTCTGGTTGTGTTCTGGTGTCACGTAATATTGGTATTAACAAATAGAATCCAAGAGAGGCGACTTAACGTAATTTGTTACTAACAAATAGACACTGCCTGATGCTCTCCCTATGCCGTCCAGCTGCAGAGTAACGCCTCCCACACTAGTGTGCAGTTATGAAAATGATGTTGTGGAGTGGGTGCATGATCCTCATTGCTCCTGAGGGAAGGGTGGAAGTGGGAGAGTGAGAGGAGGGGAGCGACTGGTGATTACCTTGGGTGACTTTGATCAGTTCCAGGTGGTTCCCTGGGTGAGAGGGAGTGGGGGAAGCAAGGAGCCCAAGTAGGTAAACCTGACACGGAATGTGTAGCATGATACCGGATGCAGTAAGATCGTTATCTCGCCATGAATACCCACAGCATTGTATTTGGAGTGTGTTCTTGAGGCTAAACACCTATATATTCAACTCATGTGATTTGGGTGTAAATGCCTTCAGTTGTTTCAGCGGTATTAACTGGACTACCGTCTGTTTGATTAATATTCTGGTTGTTAACTTGGGTTGTGTTGATTATTGTTAAGTGTCTTTTGGAGTGGGGTGTAAAACTTTGGATCTGGTTGCTATTCATTGATTTCTTTCAAAGTGTTATTTGACCTTGCTATCTCCAGCACGTTCCACATCCCATCCCGATTCCACTACCGTTTCAGTGGCCATGTATTATCATACAGAAAAATCATTTCACAACACTTATTTCCAATGGTCGTATTTCTGCACTGAATTTGTACAGAAGTCGAATTCTAAGTAAAACTCTAATTATTAGATATAATAAAGAAATTCACCAATGGAATAGAAGGAGTTGGCCACCAATAAATCTTTTAGGCTCCTATGAACAAAACTTTTTTGCATTAAACTCTTTATGGCTGTTGGTGGAAATCTGTATATTTGAATGACAGATGCCTTTCTGGACCACAGTAACTGATTTTAAATCTTTGTGAAAGTTATTCATATTTCTGGTGCTGATTTCATGAACTGCGTTGTTGGCTTGAAAAGGAGATATATTTTTAATGGAGAATTTCACTAAGCTGTAAATGTACTGGGAAGTAGCATTTTCTGTTTTTAATACGCCATGAAACAAATCTCATAATCAACTTCTTTAAACTGTAAAGAGTACTCGTGTCTAAGATATAAAAGGAGCAGTAAGTGTTGCAAATCAATCAGTGCCAAAAAGTTAGTCATAACCAAACTCCTTTGTTTTACTTCCTGAAACTTACCCACTTTGCAAACTCTACACTCTCTGTGAATTCCATCGTTATGTTCTGACACCTCTGAGGCGTAATTGTCTTTATCGCGCCATAATGCCACTTCAAACAAAAACATTAGTCTACTAACTGTGTAAATTGTCTGACGCATGTTTTCAAATTTAATTCCACATTTCTTTCCTTGAGTGTGAGTGGGGAATCGTTGTGGAAATCATTTCAATGTGCGGTAAACCACCCAAAAGAAGACTTCTTCATTGATCCATTATGGACCGTGGGACAACGGCTGGCATTTATTTCTTGATGCAATAATTTACCAACAGCCGTATGTATTGTAGAAATTTATTTTATGAACTTCTTATGTGCTACCAGTTTCGGCATTACATTGATGCCATCTTCAGACCCCACACGTTATAGTCGCAAAAACGCTATACACGGAAGGAGCCATATAACTTGATCCGTGAATCAAATTTTTATGCAACAGCCTGAAGATGGCATCAATGTAATACCGAAACTGGTAGCACATAAGAAGTTCATAAAATAAATTTCTACAATACATACGGCTGTTGGTAAATTATTGCACTGAGAAAAACAAACGAAGACTGGCTCCGAATACCAGCCCACCTTCGCGGGGTGGAACTAGGCTGCTCGAGGTCATTCGTTCAGTTTCGCTTGCCTCTTACCATTTTACCCGTCACGCTATTACAGTGCCATGACCTGTACTGGCTGCATGTTTACATAATTCGCTACTTGCGTATGACTGTTTGTTTTATTCCTTGAAGTAATTTTCAGTTCCTTGCAGTTCTTAATTTAATAGAAAATAATTCTTAAAGAAGTGGCGATTCTTAGCTTCATTAACCAAGAATGAAAGATTAATTTACTATGTCTACATCATCTACATCTACGTGACTACTCCTCAGTTCACACGTGAGTGCCTGGCAGAGGGTTTTTCAAATCACTTTCAGACTACATCTCTACCATACCATTCCCGAAGAGTACGTGGGAAATATAAACACTTAAATCTTTCCGTATGAGTTCTGATTTCTCTTAATTTATTGTGATGATCATTTCTTCGTGTTAAGACTGGCATCAAGTATTTCACGTTCGGAAGAGAAAATTTCTGATTGAAATTTAGTGAAAAGATCTCACTGTATGAAAAAAGTCTTTGTTTTCATGACTGCCACCCCAGTTCGCTTATCACATCCGTGAGACTCTCTCCCCTATTTCGCGATAGTACAAAATGAGCTGCCCTTCTTTGGACTTTTTCCATGTCCTCTGTCAATCCTATGTGGTAAGGATCCATGTTGTTGTTGTAGTCTTCAGTCCAAAGACGGGTTTGATGCCGTTCTTGATGCTACTGTATCCCTTGCGAGCCTCTTCATCTCCGAATAACTACTGCAACCTACATCCTTCTGCATCTGGTTACTATATTCATCTCTTGGTCTCCTTCTATGATTTTTACCCCCAACGCTTTCTTCCAATACTGAATTGGTGATCTCTTGATGTCTCAATAAGTTTCCTATCAACCGATCTCTTCTTTTGATCAAATTGTGCCGCTAATTTCTCGTCTCCCCAATTCCATTCAGTTCCTCCTCATTAGCTACGTGATCTATCCATCTAATCTTCAACATTCTTCTCTAGCACCACATTTTGAAAGCTTCTATTATCTTTTTGTCTAAACTATTTATCGTCCATGTTTCACTTACATACATGCCTGCACTTCTTATACAAATACCTTCAGAAAAGCCTTCGTAACATTTGAATGTATATTCTATGTTAACAAATTTCTCTTCTTCAAAAATTCTTTTTTTGCCATTGCTAGTCTAGCTTTTATGTGTTCCCTATTTCGGCCATCATCAGTTATTTTGCTACCCAAATAACAAAAAAAAAGACAAGAAAAACAAAAAAAGAAAAAACAATCATCTGCCTCTTTAAGTGTCTTGTTTCCTGATTTAATTCGACTACATTCTATTATAATTGTTTCGCTTTTATTGATGTTCAGCTAATGTCCTCCTTTCAAGAAACTGTCCATCCCGTTCAACTGCTCTTTCAAGTCCTTTGGTATTTCTGACAGAACTACAATGTTATCGGCAGACGTCGGAGTTTTTATTTCTTCTCCCTGGGCTTTTTCCATCCCAAATTGTTCTTTGGTTTCCTTTACTGTTTGTTCAATGTACAGATTGAATAATATCGGAGATAGGCTACGAGCCTTGTTTCCGCTTAGCCCATTCAGAGCTCTGTCAAAATCTTCTCGCAGTATCGTATCTCCCATTCGGTCTCCATCTACGTCCACTTCCCTTACAATGAAATTGGCTTCGACTACATCTCCCTTGTGTAAGCCCTCTACATACTCGTTTGCACTTCCTGTAAATCTGCCGGCCCGTGTGGCCGAGCGGTTCTAGGCGCTTCAGTCTGGAACTGCGCGACCACTACGGTCGCAGGTTCTAATCCTGACTCGGGCATGGATGTGTGTGATGTCCTTAGGTTAGTTAGGTACTTTAACTTAGGGGACTGATGACCTCAGATGTTAAGTCCCATAGTGCTTAGAGACATTTGAACCACTTTGAGCCTGTAAATCTAATTTTTTTAATGTTTGTATTCCCTTTGGCTTGCTTCATTTGCTGTATTTTTATATTTTCTCCATATGCAATATTGTGCAATATTGTGTTATCCAAGGATTTATACTTGACCTTGTCCTTTTACCTATTTGATCCACTACTGCCTTCACTTTTTCATCTCTTAAAGCTTTACCCTGTTTAGCTAACCGTTGTCTAGAGCCCCATTTGAAACTCTCAACAACCTCTGATTCTAGGTGCCATCTCTTCAATTTCTTATCGTTTTGCAGTTTCTCCAGTTTTAATCTACATTTTATAAACAATAAATTGGGTCAGAATTCGTATCTCCGCCTTGCGACTTCTTAAAATTTAAAATCTGGTTCCTAAATCTCTGTCTTAACATTATATAACCAATCTGAAACCTACCGATGTCTCCAGGTCTGTTCCATGTAAATAACCTTCTTTTATGATTCTTAAACCAAGTGCTAGCGATGATTAAATTATGGTCTGTGCAAAATTCCACCAGGTGGCTTCCTCTTTCATTCCATTTCCCGAATCCATATTCACCTACTATTTTTCCTTCTCTTCCTTTTCTTACTGTCGAATTACAGTCTCCCATCGCAATTAAACTTTCGTCTCATTCAACTCCCTGAATAATTTCTTTCATCTCATCATACATTTCTTCAATCTCTTCATCACCTGAGGAGCTAGTTGGCATATAAACTTGTGCTACTGTAGTAGGCATGGGCTTCGTGCCTATCTTCGCTACGATAATGCGTTCAATATGCTGTTCATAGTAAGTTACCCGCATTCCTATTTTTTATCCGTTACGAAATCCACTTCTGCATTACCCCCATTTGATTTTCCATTTATAACCCTGTATTCACCCGACTAGAAGTCCTGTTCCTCTTGCCACCAAACTTCACTAATTCCCACTACATCTGACTTCAACCTATCCATTTCCCTTTTTAAGTTTTCTAATCTACGTGCCCAATTAAGGGGAGTTGGAACGCCCTATCCTGGCAATGTTAAATTTAGTGACTTGGGTTCCCTGTATTTCAGGAAACCCTGTAGCCATTGACATGAAACTTTTACAGGACATTAAAATGTATGTTCTGAGTCTACTGAACTACAGTAACAGCATTTCAGCCACTGCTTTTGGAAATACAATTTTTTAATTACACAGTTAAAATTCTGTGTACTTTTTGTACGTTTACCTAAATAATTTTAATTATACATAAAATTATGTTCTTCTTTTAGTTCAGTAGACTCTGGATATGTATATTATTACTGCCTGAAAAATTGAATACTCTAAGCGAAGTGGTTTCTGGGATTTAGGGGAAAATGCAACAGAAAACGTAAATTTTCAGGAACGGCTTCTGTAACTTACTTAATATATGCTTAATATTTTTTTTAATTTTTAGTCACTCAGAAGCACCATGCACTATACTGTATATCATCCTCTTCATTTTTTTCCAAGTTTTTCTTCTTTTCTTCTTTCTGGACTCCTTAGTGGCGAACTGTGCTGCATACTCTACTTTATCAATGCGAACCTTATCCATCCGTGCAAGTTCCCTGAGGCCGATTGCTCCAGGATTAATTCCCATACGTTGTAGCACTTTCATCCTACCCATGTTACCATCATTAAAATCATCAATAGCAGCATTTCTGACCTTCCCCCTCCCTCACTTTAGTGTCTTCATTCCAACAACAACATTTTTTGGTAAGCGAGTCCATATAAGATTATTGTACGACTATGGGGATTTTGAGTCTGACCATGCAGACACTTCTTCTTCAGTAATTCAGGTCCAAATGGCTCTGAGCAGTATGGGACTTAACTTATGAGGTCATCAGTCTCCTAGAATTTAGAACTACTTAAACATGGGTCTCATCTCAGTAGGGAAGGATGGGAAAGGAAGTCGGCTGTGCTATTTCAAAGGAACCATCCCGGCATTTGCCTGGAGCGATTTAGGAAAATCACTTGAGTACTGGGCATTGCGGTAAATGCACTATGAATCAGGTCCAGGAGGGCAAAGGTGGTGTACTGGTTTTTCATCAGTTGACAGTCTGTGGAAGAAAGTAGCCCATATTGCCTGCTTCATTTCCAACAAATTCTCAGTATTATTTCTTATGGCCATCCCATAATACTGCTGTAGTTCGTTAATCATTTTGTCTGTCAGCCTGCCTCTTATGGTTTTACCATCTCTCTAGCATTGTTTCAACTTCCTCAACCTTGCGCCCATCCTTTTCTGGACATGACCTTTATAACACAGTTATCCACAGCCCTCTATATAAAAAATTACCAATTTTATTAGATCTTGAAGTAATGCACGTAAAAATTTTAACAATTTCAACCGGTGTAGATTATATTTAAGGAAATAAAACAAAATACTTCCTATGTGAAGTTATAAGTGATATATATAATATATATTGCTTGCCTTGCTGTGCTGGTACTGCGAACGGCTGAAAGCAAGGGAAAACTACGGCCGTAATTTTTCCCGAGGGCATGCAGCTTTACTGTATGATCAAATGATGATGGCGTCCTCTTGGGTAAAATATTCCGGAGGTAAAATAGTCCCCCATTCGGATCTCCGGGCGGGGACTACTCAAGAGGATGTCGTTATCAGGAGAAAGAAAACTGGCGTTCTACGGATCGGAGCGTGGAATGTCAGATCCCTTAATCGGGCAGGTAGGTTAGAAAATTTAAAAAGGGAAATGGATAGGTTAAAGTTAGATATAGTGGGAATTAGTGAAGTTCGGTGGCAGGAGGAACTAGACTTCTGGTCAGGTGACTACAGGGTTATAAACACAAAGTCAAAGAGGGGTGATGCAGGAGTAGGTTTAATAATGAATAGGAAAATAGGAATGCGGGTAAGCTACTACAAACAGCATAGTGAACGCCTTATTGTGGACAAGATAGATAAGAAGGCCACGCCTACGACGGTAGTACAAATTTATATGCCGACTAGCTCTGCAGATGACGAAGGAATTGAAGAAATGTATGATGAAATAAAAGAAATTATTCAGATAGTGAAGGCAGACGAAAATTTAATAGTCATGGGTGACTGGAATTCGTCAGTAGGAAAAGGGAGAGAAGGAAACGTAGTAGGTGAATATGGATTGGGGCTAAGAAATGAAAGAGGAAGCCGCCTGGTAGAATGTTGCGCAGAGCACAACTTAATCATAGCTAACACTTGGTTTAAGAATCATGAAAGAAGGTTGTATACATGGAAGAACCCTGGAGATACTAAAAGGTATCAAATGGCTCTGAGCACTATGGGACCTAAAAGGTATCAGATAGATTATATAATGGTAAGACAGAGATTTAGGAACTAGGTTTTAAATTGTAAGACATTTCCAGGTGCAGATGTGGACTCTGACCACAATCTATTGGTTATGACCTGTAGATTAAAACTGAAGAAACTGCAAAAAGGTGGGAATTTAAGGAGATCGGACCTGGATAAACTGAAAGAACCAGAGGTTGTACAGAGTTTCAGGGAGAGCATAAGGGAACAATTGACAGGAATGGGGGAAAGAAATACAGTAGAAGAAGAATGGGTAGCTCTGAGGGATGAAGTAGTGAAGGCAGCAGAGGATCAAGTAAGTAAAAAGACGAGGGCTAGTAGAAATCCTTGGGTAACAGAAGAAATATTGTATTTAATTGATGAAAGGAGAAAATATAAAAATGCAGTAAATGAATCAGGTAAAATGTAATACAAACGTCTCAAAAATGAGATCGACAGGAAGTGCAAAATGGCTAAGCAGGGATGGCTAGAGGGCAAATGTAAGGATGTAGAGGCTTATCTCACGGGTGGTAAGATAGATACTGCCTACAGGAAAATTTGGAGATAAGAGAACCACTTGTATGAACATCAAGAGCTCAGATGGAAACCCAGTTCTAAGCAAAGAAGGGAAAGCAGAAAGGTGGAAGGAGTATATAGAGGGTCTATACAAGGGCGATGTACTTGAGGACAATATTATGGAAGTGGAAGAGGATGTACATGAAGATGAAATGGGAGATACGATACTGCGTGAAGAGTTTGACAGAGCACTGAAAGACCTGAGTCGAAACAAGGCCCCGGGAGTAGACAACATTACATTGGAACTACTGACGGCCTTGGGAGAGCCAGTCCTGACAAAACTCTACCATCTGGTGAGCAAGATGTATGAAACAGGCGAAATACCCTCAGACTTAAAGAAGAATATAATAATTCCAATCCCAAAGAAAGCAGGTGTTGACAGATGTGAAAATTACCGAACAATGAGTTTAATAAGCCACAGCTGCAAAATACTAACTCGAATTCTTTACAGACGAATGGAAAAATTAGTAGAAGCCGACATCGGGGAAGATCAGTTTGGATTCCGTAGAAATACTGGAACGCGTGAGGCAATACTGAACTTACGACGTATCTTAGAAGAAAGAATAAGAAAAGGCAAACCTACGTTTCTAGCATTTGTAGACTTAGAGAAAGCTTTTGACAATGTTGACTGGAATACCCTCTTTCAAATTCTAAAGGTCGCAGGGGTAAAATACAGGGAGCGAACGGCTATGTACAATTTGTACAGAAACCAGATGGCAGTTATAAGTGTCGAGGGACATGAAAGGGAAGCAGTGGTTGGGAAGGGAGTAAGACAGGGTTGTAGCCTCTCCCCGATGTTATTCAATCTGTATATTGAGCAAGCAGTAAAGGAAACAAAAGAAAAGTTCGGAGTAGGTATTAAAATCCATGGAGAAGAAATAAAAACTTTGAGGTTCGCCGATGACATTGTAATTCTGTCAGAGACAGCAGAGGACTTGGAAGAGCAGTTGAACGGAGTGGACAGTGTCTTGAAAGGAGGATATAAGATGAACATCAACAAAAGCAAAACGAGGATATTGGAATGTAGTCGGATTAAGTCGGGTGATACTGAGGGAATTAGATTAGGAAATGAGACACTTAAAGTAGTAAAGGAGTTTTGCTATTTGGGGAGCAAAATAACTGATGATGGTCGAAGTAGAGAGGATATAAAATGTAGACTGGCAATGGCAAGGAAAGCGTCTCTGAAGAAGAGAAATTTGTTAACATCGAGTATAGATTTAAGTGTCAGGAAGTCATTTCTGAAAGTATTTGTATGGAGTGTAACCATGTATGGAAGTGAAACATGGACGATAAATAGTTTGGACAAGAAGAGAATAGAAGCTTTCGAAATGTGGTGCTACAGAAGAATGCTGAAGATTAGATGGGTAGATCACATAACTAATGAGGAAGTACTGAATAGGATTGGGGAGAAGAGAAGTTTGTGGCACAACTTGACCAGAAGAAGGGATCGGTTGGTAGGACATGTTCTGAGGCATCAAGGGATCACCAGTTTAGTATTGGAGGGCAGCATGGAGGGTAAAAATCGTAGAGGGAGACCAAGAGATGAATACACTAAGCAGATTCAGAAGGATGTAGGTTGCAGTAGGTACTGGGAGATGAAGAAGCTTGCACAGGATAGAGTAGCATGGAGAGCTGCATCAAACCAGTCTCAGGACTGAAGACCACAACAACAACAAAAACATAATATTTTACTCGGAAAATTACAAATTTTAAAATGGATGAAAATATGAAAAAAAAATCCGTTCTAACTCCCCTTAAAGGATCAAACATTCCACGCTCTGAGTCGTAGAAAGCTACTTTTGTTTCTCCTAACGACGACGTTCTCCTGAGTAGTCGTTATCTGGCAATCCGCATAGGGAACTATTTTATCTCCGGGGTATTTTACCCATTAACCATGGATCTTGTTGTCGGTGAGCTCGCTCACGTGTCTCATTGATAGAGTCGTCCTGTAGATGTAACCACGACGAAGGGGTCTCTGTTGAGAGACCAGACAAACGAGTGATGGTTGAAGAGGGGTGTTACCCTTTCAGCAGTTGCAGGGGCAACAGTTTCGATGTTTGATCTGGTCTTGCAACATCAACCAAAACGGCCTTTCTGTTCTATTAGTGCGGATGGCTGAAAGCATGGGGAAGCTACAGCTCTACAGAATAGTTTAAGAATCCCATTCTGCACACCACTACTCTAGAGAGGACAGACAAGATTAGTGCAGGCAGTCTCTTTAGTAGATTATTTGCAGCATGAAAGTGATATGGCAATAAAATGTAGTCCTTGATTTGCCATCCCGTAAATTTATCTGTGAGATGGTCCAATTTTTATTCGTAATTATAATTCCTAGGTATTTCGCTGAATTCAAAGCCGTTAGATCTGTGTGATTTACAGAGTACTAAGATGTAAACCTAAAATATTTCCATGTTCGTTTAAAATATTGTAGTTCTGTTTTCACCCAGATAAACTATAACATAGTTTGCACTAAAAGATGTAAGTCTCTTTTCACAACAATATTATCTGCAATGACTACATTAACAACTTCGATTTTCATATATAATGGCAGTGGCTGGTACTGCAGATATAAAAGAGACTAATTAATGGAATTTGTCTCAGAAGGCAGATAAGTAATATTGATATTCTTGTTATGAGTATAAATATGATAAGACTAGGTGTGAAAATCAGTTGTAATATCACAAATACAATTCAGGAGCCAACGTATTGAAAAGAAGAATCACAAATTAACAGCGAAATTGCAGAACCACTTGAAGAATTCTTCTCTTGAAGGCAGCCGAGGACAGTGAATAGTTGGACAGTATTATTAGTGCTGTATACTCTTTGGAATATTTTGTTCACGTATATAGTTCAGGTGAAGCCCCACTGATGACATTGCAGTCATACCTTGCATGCCCACGCACCAAGCTTCCTTCTCTATGAGGTCACAGTCACCAAATGACAAGCCACATATCCCTTATCTGTGACATCATTCACGATCGAAGAAGCCACACCTCTTTTCTTGGAATAGTGACAGCCACTAAAATGAAGCAGCAACAGATCCCAGTAATTCACAGGCTATTAAATCGAAATATCCAGTCTCAATATAACCCCAGAGACGTCATCTTGGCTGGCCATCTTCATAAGTATCACAGAAATATGAACTTTTCGTGACCTGTTCAAAATTATTCATCAAAAAATTACGTAAAGGATGTGATTTACAGCATTTACATATCTGAAATGCGTAAGATTAGTCATCAGCAACAAAAACACTAACAAACACACACACACACAATAGTGTAAGGCACAATGGACCCTCAGCTGATTACACCCACATCTAAATTGTTCTAAAACACATGATGTTTGTCAAGTGCCACAATGTTAATTCAGTTCCTAGCGTGTCTGCAAAAACACGTATACTTCATCAGCAACACAATGTTTATGTCAATTTTACATCTACATTTAAAATATTAGTCAAAACTGACGCCCAACACATACTGTGGGCCCGTAAATGAAATGTCCCAGTGCTATTTCCCTGTTTAAATTATCACAAAACAGACCTGGATAAAAATATTACATACTATACACGAAAATGACATCTGATTTTTGGATCAAAATGAGGCTGTGTACTAAAAAAAGAAGGAAAATAGATAAACAGAGATAGCTGACATAAACGAATAGGCAGTCTGAGTTATTGTCAGGACTGAAAGAACGCAATTAATGTATCGCCTACACTTCATGCCTCAAGGGTGACTATGAAGCCTCTAATTAGTTGCCACGATTCTAATTCCACATCCACATTTCTCTATAACTTTGCAAAATACATGTAGCACGCTAAGCTACATTTCATCCTAGGCCCAAATGAGAATATGGTCAAAACAAACCAAAAGAAGCGTCGTCTTAGGGGGGGTGGGGGGGAGGGAGGGAGGAAGATCATAACACACACAGAAAATTTACGTCAAATGTCACAATGCTATTTTCACTTTTAAAATATTCAACAAAATACATACAGAGTGCTACTTACACTATTTATGTGTCTAAAATGTACTTCAAAAAATACAGCAGCAACACACAATGTTTACGTTAAATGTTACAAAGATATTTCCACATTTAAAAAAAATCTGTCAAAATACGTCAAGGTATTGGCATTTTGCTCATCCAGGCATTTTACCAGTCATTAAAACTCGTGATTTCATGATGATATCACAGAAAAGGGGACATAGCTTGTGATGTCAGTGATGGAGTACTGACCTTTGCATAATATGTCACAAATCTAAGAATTTTGTTTGTTGGAACAAGGCTTGAGTCGGTGGCATTAACAAACATCGATTTGCTAACTAATCGTTTTTGCTTGTTGAAACAAGTCGAAAATTTGAAGCCATTTTTAACTTTCAGATATTTAGCCTCTATTGTGTAAGAGTAATCGTAGGAAAAATATGAGTCGTTCGCAATGTGTCACGAAAATAATGCAAACTTTAGGGCTGGGCTAGCACTTGGGTAGGTGACCAGCCAGTCTGCCGAGCGCTGTTGGCAAGCGGGGTGCACTCAGCCTTTGTGAGGCAAACTGAGGAGCTACTTGATCGAGAAGTAGCGGCTCCGGTCTCGTAAACTGACATACGGCCGGGGAAGCGGTGTGCTGATTACATGCCCCTTCATATCCTCATCGAGTGACGACTGTCGACTGAGGATGACACGGCGGTCGGTCGGTACCGTTGGGCCTTCATGGCCTGATCGGGCGGAATTTAGTGTTAGTTATAGCAGAACGGAACACAAAGGACTCGAAAGTCAAAATGTTGCACACTGCATTTCATTCACACATAACATTAAAAATGGAATGGATCGAAATTTATTTACATGGTCTACGCCCACATTGGAGCACTAAAATCAAACATAATACAACAAAGCCTACAATGATTAAGTTTAGGTCTTAGCAGTCAGTAATTTCTTCTTTTCTCAAAATTTCTTCATTCGCTGTGATCTTCTGCAGATATGACATACATCTTTCGTTCTGATGGTTTGAATATCAGCCGTGTATTTGTTCTTCAGAAGGAGTTTCTCTTCTCTGTGTTGAATCTGATGTGGGGTGATGTTCAATTCATCCAGATCACTTTGTACTTCTTTAAACCAGATGTTTTTGGTTTTACTGTTCCAGAAGTAGTTAAAAATTTGCTTCAGGATTCTAGTATTTGGTAGGCGAGATATGGGGCCGAAAAATGCAATCCTTCTTTTCCGCATTAGATTAATAATGAATTCGCTTTCGTTATACACTACTGAATTGGGCAAAAGTCTCCACTGCCCATTAACTTGATGTTTTTGACTGATAATTGTTCGGAGAATTCTTCTATCAACTTTCTGCAATATGTCAGTAGTTGCTTGAGTATTTGGTTTGAATAAGTGTTTCACTTGCATATGCTGCTTCCGGTTTAACGACGGAGGAGTAATGGCGAAATTTAGCATTTGCTGAGAGAGATCGTTTCTTGTAGGTTGGCCATTTGGTTCTCTGCGCTCGCTGTAGTTTTAATGTTCTACTATCTATTGATGCTCCTTCATTAGCATTCCACGTAATAATCTCACCAAGATATTTAAACTTTTTTACTGCTTTAATTTTTTGATCATTATGAAGTATGATATGGGATGTGTCAATTGGGAAGCTGGGCATCATTTCTGTTTTCTCAAACGAAATTTGCAATCCAACCTTTGCCGCTAATCTTTCTAGTTGTTCTATCTGAACCTTTGCTTCATCAATATTGTTTGCTATCAGCGCCAAATCATCTGCAATTGCAAGGCAGTTAAGTCCAATCTTTCTTCCAATCTTAGCAGATGGTGGGCATATCTTCTTCCATTCACGCATGATTTTCTCCAGCACACAATTGAACAATAATGGAGACAATCCATCGCTTTGTCGAAGGCCAGTATGAACCTCAAAAGGTTCAGAGAATTCATTTCTGAATCTTACTCTAGCTTTGGCATTTCGAAGGTTGGCTATAACCAGGTTGACAAGTTTCTGAAATAAACCAAATTCTTTAAGAATTGACAGAAGAGATTCACGATGGATACTATCGTAGACTTTTTTAAAATCGACAAAGGTGATCACTAGCTTCTTGTTCCTCGCCCTTTGATGCTTCATTAGCCATTTGAGACTAATAATTTGATCAGGACAGCTTTTTCGTCCTAGACGAAAGACTCCTTGATATTCGCCTATTTCACCATCAAGCTGTTCATGATATCTGAAATACAGAACCGTGGAAAAAAAATTATTAGTAATATCCAGCAGGGTTATACACCTATAATTATTTAGATCCGATCTAGCTCCTTTTTCGTGTAGTGGATGGATTATTGCAACATTACATTCCCCTGGTAACTTCTCAGTATTCCAAATGTCAGTAAAATGCTTGTGTAAGTTCAGAACAGTTTGTACATTTGCATATTTCCAAAGTTCTGCCACTAGTTGGTTCTCAACTGCTGCTTTATAATTCCGAAGTGCGTTAATCACTGCTTATACTTCATCTGGATGCGTTTTGTTTCTTGGATAGGAGTCAAATTCCAAACGATGTTCAAGGTCCCCGCTATTTAGTAACTGTTTTAAATATCTAGCCAATATCATTGAATTATCATAATTGTTATATGCTACCTTTCCGTTTGTATACTTCATCATAAGAGTAGGTGGAGTGTATTTCGTCTGGTACTGTTTGAACTTCTGATAGTAATCTGTTGTCTTGTGGCGATTGACAGCATCCTCGATAGATTTTAGCGAGTCCTTATGAAATTGCCTTTTGACGCTTCTAATTTCTTTGGCGGTTGATAGTCTAGCATTTATTAATTCCTCCCTGGAGCATTCAGTTCTCTTCTGTTGGTCATTTAACCAGGCCTTATGTCTATGTTGAATCGCTAAATAGCATTCCTCATTCTACCAAGCATGTTTCTTGCGTTTCCGTACAGGAGCTACTTTCTCAGCCAAGGCTTTTAATCGATTGACAGTGGCTTCTAGATTGTCGCTTAAAGGTATTCTTGATCTCTCGTAATATATCTGACTATTAATAATATAACTAGGGTTGCATGTTCCTTTTGTGTCTAACTTTTGAGGTCTGCTTTTGCTTTTAGATGTCAGTTTGATTTTAATGTTTGAAATGTTGTGGTCTGAATCAACGTCGACGCCACGCAGCACTTTAACATTATAGATTTCCCTATGGAATTTCTGATCAGTGGCCACATGATCTATCTGGAACTCTCCTAGCTTGACGTTAGGGCATTTCCACGTTATTAACTTATGTGGTCTTCTCTTAAACCTTGTTGTCTTCAAAACCAATCCATTTGTAGTACAAAATTCAGTTAAACGATCGAAATGTAAAAAATATCTACAATGCATGGATAGATTAGCAGAAAATGGCAATGTACTACAAGACACAGAAAATACTCTAGCACGGGCATCACCATTAAATTTGGCTGATTTTCATATTTGTTTTAACCGAATTTCTGCAAATTTAGACGTGCGAACAAAGTCCTTTATTTTGGTACAAAGGTAAAACTCTTCTCGAATACAAGTGCACTTAAAAGCCATTACTCAGACCAGCAGTAGTGCCCATGCGTGTTTTGGAATGTCATTGAAATTTTTTTTTTATTTTGATAAATTTAGTGAGCGGTACAAAGCTAGAATTAAGCTTGTCAACTAACCTGGAAGTTGTATCACTATTGCCAGTAAGTAAGATGTGTGTATTTTTAGAAATAATGAAGATAATTTAGAGGTGCCAATATTTAATTCGAGGTTCCACTGTGGCTTTTGCAAAGTGTGGTACAATAGTCGACCTTTCGTCATAGCCTCCGTAGTTTTGTGAGTAGTGCCAATATGTGAGCCGTGTGTATTTTTTAAAAATCTAATAGGATAGTTAAGTTACAGTATTAGCGCCATATATGTTTTGTACTTGAAATCTTACATACTTCAAAAAATAATTTTATTTTGGTGCAGAAATCGAATTTTCGTGGTGCAAAATTTGCACTTTTTTAAATCTTACAGATCAGTTAATTAAGCACAGCAGCGTCATGTGGGTTTTTTACTTGAAATCTTCCACTTTCTGAGAAATAATTTTGTTTTGGTGAAAAGCTTGAATTTTCATGATGCAAAGATTATATTTTCGAGGTAGCGAATTTTCATCTCAGTGTTTTATAATTGTGCTTACTGAAGTGAAGAATTACTGAAAAACTTCTAAAACATCAGTTAATCAAAATCAGTTCATTCCACCATGAATAAACTAGCCTCACAATGAAACAACAATATTTTTATATATTTTGACAGATGTTTTAGACGTAGAGGTACCACTATAATACTTGCATAAATACTGTGTCTCGCTGACCTACTTCCTACATACATTGCAGACTTGGAAATACTGTAAGTTATACCATTTTTATGGGTATCTCAAGCATGAAAATTGCGTTGTGGCCTTAGACATAAATTTTGGGCATGTTAGTATGCTCTTCTCCCCTTAAACAGTTGCTTGTTCAGCGTTGTTTTCGTTGCTACTTCATTTAGGACTACAATGAAATGTCAGCTGCCTACGTAGCTATGAGCGTTTTGTACAGTTATAGACCAGTTTAGATTTAGAATTAGAAATGTGGCAATCAGTTACTAATAGTAATCAAAGCGAACTCGGTCTCTGGTTAGAAGCCCGCCACCGCTTAAATTTTGATTAATAATCAACAATGGCTACAGAAGACTTCCGGCGTAGGAAGTCAGCCTCCCTCATTCTGCCAACGGCCTTGTCCAAGAGGGCGGAGGAGCGGACAGAGGTTCAGAGCACTCTCTTGTCTTTGGGGTGGGAGACTGCCCCTAAAGGCGGAAGAATCAGCAATGATGAACGGCAAGAGGTTGCAAGGCGTATATCCGCAGGTCATGTGGCCTATAACTGAAGAAGTGTCATGACGATCTTTCCATTAGCAAAAGATTCAGAAATAGTCCCCTGTTCTGATCTCCGGTAGGGGACTGAAAAGGGGAGATGACCAGGAAAAAAAGATTGAATAACGAATGGGTGAATAACGTTCTACAAGTCGGGGCGTAGAAAGTCAGAAGCTTGAACGTGATAGGGAAGCTAGAAAATCTGAAATGGGAAATTCAAAGGTTCAGACTAGATATAGTAGGAGTAAGTGAAGTGAAATGGAAAGAAGCCAAGGATTTATGGGCAGATGAGTAAAGGGTAATATCAGCAGCAGTAGAAAATGATATAACGGGAATAGTAATGAATAGGAAAAAAGGGCAGAGTGTGTGTTACCGTGAACAGTTCAGTGATAGCGCTGTTTTCATCACAACAGACAGCAAGCCAACATGAACAACTATAGTTCAGATATATATGCCGACGTCGCAAGCTGAAGATGAAGAGATAGAGAAAGTATATGAGGATATTGAAAGGGTAATACAATACGTAAAGGGAGATGAAAATCTAATAGTCATGGGGGACTGGAATGCAGTTGCAGAGGAAGGAGGTGAACAAAAGGTTACAAAAGAATATGGGCTTGGGACAAGGAATGACAGAGGAGAAAGACTAATTGAGTTCTGTAATAAATTTCAGCCATTAATAGCCAATAGTCTGTTCAAGAATCGCGAGGAGCAGGTACACTTGTAAAACGCCGGGTGATAAGGGGAGATTTCAGATAGATTACATCATGGCCAAGTAGAAATTCCGAAATCAGATTGTGGATTGTAAGGCGTACCCAGGAGCAGATATAGATTCCGATCACAATGCAGTAGTGATGAAGAGTACGCTGACGTTTAAGAAATTAGTCAGGAAAAATCAATACGCAAAGAAGTGGATACGGAAGTACTAAGCAATGATGAGATACGCTTGAAGTTCTCTGAGGCTGTTGATACTGCACTAAGGATTTGCTCTGTAGGCAGAACAATTGAAGGGAAACGGACGTCTCTAAAATAGGCGATCACGGAAGTTGGAAATAAAATATAGGTACATCGAAAGTAACTATGGGTAACAGAAGAAATACTTCAGTTGATCGATGAAAGAAGGAAGTACAAAAATGTTGATATAAAATCAGGAATACAGAATACAAGTCGCTGAGGAATGAAATATGTAGGAAGTGCAGGGAAGCTAAGACGAAATGGCCGCATGGAAAATGTGAGGAAATCTAAAAAGAAATGATTGTCGGAAGGACTGACTCAGCTTAAAGGAAAGTCAAAATAACTGAAATGAAAAGCAAGGATGGGAACATTAAGAGTGCAACGGGAATTTCACTGCTGAATGCAGAGGAGAGAGCGGATAGGTGGAAAGAGAACACTGAAGGCCTCTACGAGGGGATTAATTTCTGTGATGTGATAGAATAAGAAACAGGAGTCGATTTAGAAGAGATAGGAGATACAGTATTAGAATCTGAATTTAAAAGAGCTTTGAAGGACTTCCGATCAAATAAGGCAGAAAGGATAGGTAACATTCCAACAGAATTCCTAAAATAGTTTTGGAAAGTGGCAACAAAACGACTATTCACGTTGGTGTGTAGAATGTATAAGTCTGTCGACATAGCATCTGACTTTGGGAAAAAATATCATCCACATAATTCCGAAGGCTGCAAGAGCTGACAAGTGCGAGAATTATCGCACAATCAGCTTATCAGCTCATGCGTCCAAGTTGCTGACAAGAGTAATACACAGAAGAATAGAAAATAAAACTGAGGATGCGTTACATGCCAATGTGTTTGGCTTTAGGAAAAGTAGAGGCACGAGAGAGGCAATTCTGGACAAAGCGTTCGACAATGTAAAATGGGGCAAGATGTTCGAAATTCTGAGAAAAGTAGGGGTAAGCTATAGGGAGAGCAAAGAGGGAATAATAAGAATGGACGACTAAATACAAAGTAACTATGGGTAACAGAAGAAATACTTCAGTTGGTCGATGAAAGAAGGAAGTGCAAAAATGTTGAAGTAAAATCAGGAATACAGAATACAAGTCGCTGAGGAATGAAATATATAGGAAGTGCAGGGAAGCTAAGACGAAATGGCAAAAGGGTGTAAGATAGGAATGTAGTCTTTTGCCCCTACTATTCAATACGTACATTGAAGAAGCAATGATGAAAATAAAAGAAAGATTCAGGAGTGAAATTAAAATTCAAGGTGAAAGGATACCAATGATACAATTCGCTGATGGCATTGCTATCCTGACTGACAGTGAAGAAGAATTAAATGATTTGCTGAACGGAATAAATAGGCTAATGAGTACAGAGTATGAACTGAGAGTAAATCGAAGAAAGACGAAAGTAATGAGAAGGAGCAGAAATGAGAACAGCGAGGAACTTAACATCAGAATCGATGGCCAGGAAGAATTCTACTACCTGGGCAGCAAAGTAACCAATGGCGGAATGAGCAAGTAGGACATCAAAAGCCGACTAGCACTGGCAAAATGGGCATTCCTGGCCAAGAGAAGTCTACTAGTATCAAATACAGGGCTTAACTTGAGGAAAAAATTTCTGAGAATGTAGGTTTGGAGCACAGAATTGTTTTGCAGTGAAACACTGTGGGAAAACTGGAACAGAAGAGAATGGAAGCGTTTGAGATGTGGTGCTACAGACGAATGTTGAAAATCAGGTGGACTGATAAGGCAAGGAATGAAGAGGTCCTGCGCAGAATCGGAGAGGAAAGAAATATATGGAAAACACTGAAAGGAGAAGGGACAGAATGATAAGATATCTGTTAAGACGTGAGGGAATGACTTCCATGGTACTAGAGGGAGCTGTAGAGGGCAAAAGTTGTAGAGGAAGACAGAGATTGGAATACACCCAACAAATAATTGAGGACATAGGTTGCAAGTCCTCGTCAGAGATGAAATAACTGCATTCTTCCAGTGCTGACACTAATTCAAACTGCCTACTTGTTTGTGTCAGTTTACGCTGCTTGCTTGCTTATCATAGTATTTTAACGAGCATGCGTTTTGTGCAGTTATGGGCTTGGTCATGTGTGTTTTTTAACATAGCCTCATTTACGCCTAAAATGAAACGACGACGGGCTTTTCGGAATTTATTATTATTATTATTATTTCCACCCAAATGTATCTTGCGACAATTCAGGCATTGTGAAGGTACCCTGGCATTTAAGTTCATAGTTTCAGTAAAGTTTTAGGCATGAATTTGGATATTTTATGTGTGGATATAACACTCAAATAAATATTGTGTTGCTGATGAAGTTTATGTATTTTTGCAGGCGTGAATTAACGTTGTGACACTTGAAGGACAGCACGTGGTACGTGGCACAATTTAGATGTGGAAATATTCAGCTGAGTACAGTGATTGAATTGTATAAGTTCACGAGTGCTGTTTAACCTTTAAATTCATATAAACATTGTACGTGTGTGTGTGCATGTGTGTGTGTGTGTGTGTTTGTTTGTTTGTATGTGTGTGACTAAATGTTTTTTTGGTGATGACGAATCTGATAAGTTTTAGGTGTAGAAATACTAGAACTTCCACCTTATACGTAATGTTTTGATAATGTTTTTGAACATGGCACAATAGATTCATATCGGTTGGAGAGGTTTGTAGATGGCGAAAATGGAGGGAAGTATATTGTGATTGACCGCTTCGTTTCAATGGCTGTTACCGTTCCAAAAGAAGTGATGTATTGAAAATGACGTCATAGATAAAAGGACGTGGCTTGTCACTGATGATGATATCATAGATAAAGTGGTAATGCAGGTGGTTGTGGCAGTGGCCACAGGCGGAGGCCGCTTGAACTGCAGATCTTAACAAAGAGTTGCTGATCAGTTAGGAAAAGTTCACAATCAATGTGTATTATTCATTTTGACATACGGCTGCGTAACATGGACAGTTAAAGCGAAAACCCTTAAATACCGAAGGTTGCTCAGCTAGCAGTATGTCACAACCCTGTATGGACAGAATTATGAGGCAATAAAGAAAAAAATTCTAAGTGCTATATTTGAGTTACTTTAGGGCCACAATAAAAATATATTAATAAAATGCATTAAATCATGTTTATATATTATATTTTTAGCGTTACATATTTGCTACCTTAAGCGTTTAAGAATTAACTTTTGGCTTGCAAATAATTATATATATACTATCGTGACACATGAAAATATTTAAGGATTTGAACCTTATGACCTTCATAGTTTTTGTTCTTTGTGAAAGTCCAGAAAACAGTTCCTTTTCTTGTCGGTGCAGAAAATAACATTACGCTTCTGGCAGATAACTGATGGACCTCCCTTGCAGTTCAACATCTTGCATCTACCTCCCTTGTCAAACACAACTGGCCAGTGTCCAACATTGTCTTCACAACCAACCTTTCAGGGAATCGACTTCGATACATGCCCTATTTTCATCTTCTTTGCGTATTCATTATCTACACAACATTTTCCGTCTTTCTCTCACTTACATATTTGATTATTTTGCACTTGGCATCAGCTGTTTCAGTTTTTAACTGACGAAGTGGCCTCGCTTTCTTTTTGGGTACACCAAGAGAGCCACAATTCCCCTATGCTGCAGCCATCCACTTACTACCATCATATCAAGGAAATGAAAAAATAACCAGTGGGAGCACTTTCTTGATCTGACTCTAAAGGAGCCCCTCCTTCCATAAATTCGTTGTAGAGAAGAATAATTGATACACAGTCAACTTCAAGCCTTTCTTTGGCCTTTTTATCCAGTCGGTTCACCTTACTTAGTGGTATCACTAGAGGAGGCTATAGTGAAACAGTCATCAGTCAGTCTCTCCACCATCCTCACGAGCGACAACACACCAATTCTTTCAGTGATATACTGCAGGATCTAAAAAAAGAACAGTTTGCTTGCGAGTGCCTAAATTGACAAATTTGTAACGTTTAAAAATAGGCTAACAAATTCGAGGAATAATGTCTACAATAATGGTTTTTTATCCACATATACCTCAAAATTACCTCAGTCGCCTAGCATTTAGTTACAATTGATAACTTGTGTTATTCAAGATAAGTACTAATAATAAATATCAACAGCTGAAATACAGGCGTTCATGCTAGTCAGGACTCCAAAAATTCAACTATTCAATTAGTAGAGAATTTCTTCAACTCTAAGTACAGTGAAACTTCGTGTCTTTTAGTCTGAAGCGATACGATATGCTGCGCATGGTGACGGAGAAAAAATGCTTTTCACTATCCAGATACAGAAATGTACTGTAAGCGTTACAAATTACGGAATTACTAGGAGTGGTATGAAAATTACCAAATGGAACAGGTGTCAGATTGGACAGGAAGACAATCATCTCTGTAATGAAAGTGAAATTGAGAGTTCGGGGCATGTGGAGGTGGAGTGGATGGTAGAGAAATTTCTTTTATGGATTTCTATAGATAAGAAAAGACCGAGAGAACGCGCTGGTGGAATGCGTGTGTACAACGTTAGAAAATGTGTGGTTGCAACATGGATGCGTTTATCTGAAGTCTGTAATCTATGGAAATGTCTCTAGGAGGTCAGTACCCACGACGCACGGTGATCTTGAGGATGACGATTACATGTAAGAGACTATACGTTATTTATGAACATTTTTCGAACCACTCGTCTAAGAAAACATAGAAACGCGATGTCTTAAAAGGCCCCAGAAATAACTGAAAAGCTTAATTTACTCACCGGGTAGAACATAGAACTAAAATACACCCATGAACGTCTCGTTTAGGGCAGAGGATACAAGTGACATCTTGGATATTCGGGAATCCAACCGGATGTTCGCGTCGTTCTCGCACGATATTTCAACAGCGTGCCTCGCTGTCTTCTTCAGGTGCTACCTGAGACTGGTCCTTGGGTCGATCGAGTCCATTATTTATGCCTGGGAGGAGCTGGGCGTTCCCTAATCGGTCCGCGCCGGGTCGAGTGTTCCATCTGTGGTCCGCGCCCGCCAGACTCGGCTTCAATGGACCCCTCCAGTCGCAGATGTTCCGACTGCCGTCGGCGCCGGTTCTGGCCGTCCTCAACGGATGTAGTTATCATCTGAGGTGTGTCAGACCTGGTCTGAGATGTTGGGTACTCTATCTCCTGACTGTTACTATGATTTCTACTTCTGTTTCGTGCTGGGCGCTCCCTAATCGGTCCGCGCCGCGTCGTGTGTTCCCTCTGAGGTCCGCGCCCGCCAGACGCGGCTACATTGTCCCTCTCTGGTCGCTGGTGTTCCCTCCGCCGTCCGCTGATCTTGGCAGAGATAGGTCCGGCATATGGCAGGTATGCCATCTTCTTTGCCTCTTCTGGTTCTTCTTCTTGATCCTTTGGCCGGTTAGCAGGTTGAAGTGCCTTCTGGATATCTCTAGAGGAGTACCCATTCCTGCTGAACACTGATTGTAAGTGTTCTATTTCTGTGGCCAGACTATCAGTATCTGACAGAGTTTGTGCTCTGTGGACCAGTGTTTTGAGCACTCCATTCTTCTGTGCCGTATGGTGGTAACTGCTGGCTTGTAGGTATAAGTCAGTGCGAGTAGGTTTGCGGTACATATGCCGGACCTATCTCTGCCAAGATCAACAGGATTCTCCATAAATATGACATCAAGAGCATATTTTGCCCACCCACCAAAATTGGGGCTATGCTGGGGAATGTAAAAGATGACCTGGGGCTACGCAAGCCAGGTATTTACAACATACCATGTCAGTGTGGGATGTCATACATTGGCCAGACCATCAGAACTATGAACATCAGGTGTAAAGAACACCAGAGACATACCAGACTCAGGTAGGCAACTAAATCAGCCATAGCAGAGCATTGTCTGGAACTTGGTCATTCAATGGATTACAATGACACCAAGATTGTGACACAGACCTCAAGATTTTGGGACAGTGTCATTAAAGAAGCCATTGAGATTAAGGTCACAGACAATCTAATCAACCGTGACTCGGGATACCAAATCAGCACTGCCTGGAATCCAGCGCTTGAGCTTGTGAAAACTCAACGCAGGACACTCAGGGATTCTACAAGAAATAGAAGTGGAGACCGAGAGAACAGCCGTTAGACAAGGTGTCTGACATTGGAGACCAGATCTGACACACCCCAGATCACGAACTCGACTTCAGAAGACGGCCAGGCCGGGCGCGGACGGCGGAGGGAACACCAGCGACCAGAGAGGGACAATGTAGCCGCGTCTGGCGGGTGCGGACCTCAGAGGGGACGCACGACGCGGCGCGGACCGATTAGGGAGCGCCCAGCACGAAACAGAAGTGGAAATCATAGTAACAGTCAGGAGATAGAGTACCCAACATCTCAGACCAGGTCTGACACACCTCAGATCAGGTCTGACACACCTCAGATGATAACCACATCCGTTGAGGACGGCCAGAACGGGCGCCGACGGCAATCGGAACATCTGCGACTGGAGGGGTCCATTGAAGCCGAGTCTGGCGGGCACCGGTCCGCATCATCTAAACTACCGGCAGGGTTGAGGGAATGTAGTATTTACCCGAAGGCATCGACTACTAAGTCTGGGTATGGGAGAAGGAACTTCAGGTGGAGGAAAATGTCTTCTTTATTGGCGGATTAGAGAATCAAATGGAATTGGACTTCTGTGGGTTGGACACTGCCAGGTGCGTTACCTGTTAAGCAGTGCGACTGGTCGTTGGTATGTGTCCCGAACATCTGACGGGACTCCGATGTTCCGTATGAGTGGGTTCTCCGAGACCACGGCTTTGTGATACAGGCGTCTGGCTTTTTGTTGAAATCTGCGAAGGACCTCAGGTTCCTGCAGAGCTTCGTGTACGTAACGAGACGGGAACTGCGGGTGCACGTGGAGGATTCGTCGGAACGCCTTATTCTCCAGCGCTTGAAGTCGTTGAATGTGGCGGGTGGCAGCATTGCCCCAGGCGACGCAGGCATAGTCCATAATCGGCCGTACGAACAGCCTGTAGATGAGGAGGCCATTCGCAACCGACAGTGAGGAGCCTTCATTAAGCAGCGGGTAAAGTGCTCCCAGGCGCTGGTCCACTTTCCGGCGGGTGGCCGTGACATGCTGTTGCCAGATGAGCTGACGATCCAGCACGACACCGAGATACGTCACTGAGGGCAGCCACGCGATGACTTCGCCGAATAACCGAAGTTCCGGCACATGCGGCGGACGTCTCCTGGTAAAGATGACGGCCTGGCTCTTCTGTGCGTTGAAGCGGATCCGCCATTTGCGGGACCATCCTTCAAGGTCGGAACAGGCTTCCTGAAGCCGACGGTGCATGGCCTGAGGCCAGCGGCTGCGGGTGTAGATGGCGGTGTCGTCAGCGTATATAGCTTTTTCCACCCTGGGGGAGGTGGGGATGTCCGACGTAAAGAGGCAGTAAAGGATCGGCCCAAGGACGGATCCCTGAGGGACGCCAGCGTCGATGTTCCGGAGAGTCGAACAGGAGTTGGCAACGCGAACAGAAAAGGTTCGCCCTCGGAGGTAGGAGGCGAGCAGCTGTACCATCGATCGGGGAAAGCCGTGCTGCATCAATTTCCAGAGGAGCCCCTGATGCCAGACGCTGTCGAATGCCTTGGAGATGTCGAGGAATACGGCCCCACAGTATTCCCGGTTATTAAAGGCGAGGGTGATGTCTTCGACGACGCGGATCACCTGTTGTTCGGTGGAGTGGCCGCGTCGAAACCCAAACTGCTCCGGCGGGAGGAGCCGCCGTTGGTCCATTATGGTGCGGATTCGTCGTAGCAGCAGCCGTTCGAAGACCTTACTGATATGAGGGAGGAGGCTGATAGGTCGATAACTGGCCGGTTCCTTCCTGTTCTTCCCCGGTTTTGGAACGGGGATAACTGTAGCCCGTTTCCATGCCTCTGGATACGTCAGCGCCCGGAAAATGTTGTTAAAAACCGCAGCCAGCCAGACATAGGCTGCTGGAGGAAGTTCCTTCAGGGCTCGGTTGGGTATGTCATCTGCCCCCGGCGCCTTGGTGGTGTTCAGGCCAGCGATGCACGTCCGAACTTCGTCCGTCGTAACGGGCGGAATTTGGTCCTCACCGACAGCAGCAGGTTGGTCCAGGTAGTGCCGGACTTCCGCCTCCACGCGCTGAACGTGATGGACGTCTATCGGGTCATTCACAGGGACGAAGTTAGCTTCAAATACATCGGCGAGTGCGTTGGCCTTGTCCTCAGGGGTGTAGACGAGTCCAGCTGGGGCGTCCAATGGAGGAACAGTCGTCCGACGTTTAGTGAAGAAGCGAACCGTGTCCCAATGATTGGCATCCGGCGTAAAGGCCTCGAGTTTCGAGGCCCACTGCTGGTTCCTGTGGGCGACGAGGGCGGCCTTGACGTCGCGCCGAAGTTGGTTGATACGTCTCTTAAGGTCCGGATCCCTGGTGAGCCGCCAGTCTTTGCAGAGACGATTGCGAAGACGGATAAGGTCCAGGATCTCATGAGGTAACCCTGGACGAAGTGGCTGCCGCTGACCGGCCTGTGGCGTGGACTGCCGGAGGGCCGTGGTAACAGCAGTGGAGAACCCCGCCGCGGCAACATCGACGGGCGCATCCGGTGGAGTGAATGCCAGCAGATGGGGGAGCCGTTCCCGGTAGCCATCCCAATGTGTACGTCGCAGATTCCACCGCGGCGTCTGCGGAGGAAGATGGACATTCAGCTGGAAAATGACAGGCAGATGGTTAGAATTGAGAGCATGTCTCACTTCTGCCGTCATGAACTGATTCAGGCCCTTGGTGATTGCGATATCCAGGACGTCCGGAGTGCCCCGGGAGGGGTAGCATGTCGGTTCATCGGGCCCACAAGCATGCGCATCAGCTTGCTCAAGGACGTGGAGGAGACGGCGACCGTCATAAGTGGTGGTGAGTGAGTTCCACGCTGCATGCTTTGCGTTAAAGTCACCGGCGAGGAACAGCTTTCCAGGAAGGCGCAACAAAGCCTTCGCATCGTCGACGTCAATGTGCGGCTTAGGTGGGCGGTAGACGGCCACAAAGGTGACGGTGCCGACCGAAGTCTCGACGGCCACAGCTGTCGCTTCCATCTTCCGCAAAGGAGGCGTCGGGACAACATAGTGCGAGATCGTCCTCTTGATGTAGATGGCTGTACCGCCGCCTTGAGTGGGGCGATCGTTCCGATAGCAGAGATAATTTGCGAGATTAGCCCTCAGGCCCGGCTTCAGATGCGTTTCGCTGACCATGCAGATGTCGACATGCTCATCTTCTAAGAATTGGCGAACCTCCAGTAGGTCGTGGTAAATGCCATCCGCATTATAGGTGGCTATACAGAGGTCTTCATAGCGTCGGGGCCTAGGCATGTTGAGTAGGTGCGACGTCGCTGGTGGCTCGAAGCGAACTACGAATGGCCGCTTCAACTGTCGTGGCAAGAACTGCCGGGAGCGCTTGAATTGCTCGGCTCATCTCGGTGACGGCCGTCATCATGGTCTGCATGAGCGCCAGAAGTTGGTTGACGTCAGCTGCCGCAGTGGTCGGTTGGGGACGTCCAAAGTCGTCGGTGCGCCGGCCGCGAAGAGGTGGAAAGGACGCCGAGGCAATCTCAAATGCCGCTGGTGGGGGTGCCGCCGGAGAGGCGTCGCCCCGCAAGACATCCGCCGCCGTCGGAGACTGGAGGACGTAAGCTGCGCGTCGTTGCATCAGTGGAACGCGCTCCTGCTGCGGTGCATCGGTGTATCTGCTGCTGGCAGGTGTGCTTCTGACGACATGGGTCCCAGCACGTCTAGTCTTGGCATTGAGAGGTGGTAAACCCCTCTGTCGGCGACTAGCATCTTTGTGTTTCCGGCAGGAACGATAGCTGGCTGGGTGCCTGCCGCCACACAGTCCGCATTTTGCAGGTTCTTCTTTGGGGACGGGACACTGGCGGCTGTCATGAGGGCCGCCACACTTCACACATAGAAACGGCATTGTGCAGAGCCGCGCCACGTGGTTAAAGCCCTGACAGCGGAAGCACTGAGTCACTCCTCGTGATTTACGCAGCTTCTCGACAGAAACGGAGAGTGCACAAATTCTGGTGACTTTAAACACATCACGATTTTCTGGTGTGTCCGGGAGAACCACCACACGGAGGCCTGACTTCTGCTGCGTGCCAGGCATCCGATGGTAGTCGACGACCGTTGCCGCAAATCCCAATGCAGACAATTCGTCCTTGAGTCTGTCGTTCGGAAGAGAATCGACGATACCTCGAAATATCAGCTTCAGAGTGGGCGGTCGAACAGTGGGAAACGTGTAGCACGGGATTCCCTCGGCGCCCACCATGTCCATAACCTTGACGTAGTCTTCAGTGGCCGTGACAGTGAGTTTTAACTTATCGCCTCCAGCCTGCTTCGCTGTGAAAGGCTGCTTCAGATGTTGCGTCAGCCAATCGTACAATTTCAGATAAGTGTCCGGATATTGCAGGACGATCGGTGGAATTTTATGCTGCTGCTGTTGTGGTTGCTGCTGCTGCTGTTGTTGGTGGAGGTGTTGTGACTGCTGTGGTGCCGCATTAGCCGGCGGCGCCACACCTCCATCGTCGATGACGTCAAACCTGTTGCTTACAGGCACGACAGGCGCGGCCGCCGGGGCCTTGGTCTTCGCCTGCTTCTTTTTCGGCGGACGAAGAAAGCCGTCTTCAGTGGGCGCCACATGGGGCAGTCCAGGTCCAGGATCGCTGCGCTTCCGTCGAAACTGGGACGTCGACGGGCGAGTAGCGTCGTCGTCCAACGACGCGTCAGTAGAATAATCCATTGCCATGTCCAGAGTCCTCGCTGTGGTCGTCAATAAATCATTGCCCTTACGCCTTTGCCGGGTCGTCATGGTTGGGGGGCCGGATGGGGCCGCCGACGAAGCGAGCTCCGCCGGACGGCGATCCGCCACACCCTCCGCTGAGCTAGATGCCGAACTCATGGCAGCGCACGCGTAGCACGTCTGCACACTACGGAAGACTAACTCGAACTAAGAGTCTGGCGGGCGGGGACCACAGATGGAACACTCCACCCGGCGCGGACCGATTAGGGAACGCCCAGCTCCTCCCAGGCATAAATACTTGACTCGATCGACCCAAGGACCAGTCTCAGGTAGCACCTGAAGAAGACAGCGAGGCACGCTGTTGAAATATCGTGCGAGAACGACGCGAACATCTGGCTGGATTCCCGAATATCCTAGACGTCAACAGATCGCCGGGAAAGCATGAAGAATTACAACAGAGGAAACAAGTATTATTTTTCGTTGAAATGCTCGAAGTGAACTTCATTGTTAGAGGATAAAGAAGTAAAGTTTTGTCGGCAGTGTGCAGGCTGATGGAGCAGGGCGTGGCGGGCATCATCGGCCCCTCGCAGAGCGCCTCCACAGACATCGTGCGCTCCATCTGCGACCGGTTGCACGTCCCCCAGTTGGTGCTCAACTGGGACCCCACTCCGCCAACCGCAGCCTCCTACCAGCTCAACCTGCACCCTGAGTCTCATCTGCTGTCGCAGGTGAGCCATCAGTACTCATGTGAGCAGATATTCGTTCAAGTCACTCAGTAAGAAAAATAATGTACAGTTATCAGTATCAAACTATCTGTGTAAAAAATATACCTTGTTAGCCAATGTAGGGTTTGGCAGGCACGAAGACAAGCAGCAGAAATTCTCGCCATGTGCAGGCGGACACAATCTTGCTGAAATGTAAACCCAGGATCGCTTGACATAAAGGGCAACTAAACGGGGCGTACAATAACGTCGATGTACTGCTGCGCTCTAAGGGTGTAGGGGATGACAACGAAAGTGGTCCTGCTATGAAAAGAAGTGACACCCCAAACCATCATTGGTGGTTGTTGGGCCGTATGACGGGTGAAAGTCAGGTTGATATTCCACCCCTGCCAGCAGCGACTCGAGTGGAATTGTCTGTAGTGATGAGTCAGTCACTCTTCGAGCTGAGCCTCCATGCCCAGTGAAGACGTGTCTGGAGTCGCACCAGACTGCAGTGATAACACTGGGATACCAGCCTGACTGTAGCCCGCCATGTGGCCCAACAACCAGGGGTGATGGTCTGTGGTCCACTTCTGTTGATAGCAGGACCCTTTTGGTTGTCATCCCCTACACCCTTGCGGCGCAGCGCTACGCCGATGATATTCGATTCCCTTTTATTGAGTTTTTGTGAAGCCGTCCTGCTCTTACATTTCAGTAACATAATGGCCGCCCGCATACGGCGAGAGTTTCTCCTGCTTGTCTTAGTGTTTGCCAAACCCTACGTAGGTCAGCAAAGTTTCGGGATGGCTCATCAGTTGAGAACGTTCGGAACATTACTGGTTTGGCCCTCCAACCATCTCAAGATTTTGACGATCTAACGCGCCAGTTGGACAGAATGTGGCACGATACCCCCCAGGATGACATCCAGCAACTCTCTGAACCAATTACAAGCTAAATAACTACCTGCATAAGGGCCAAAGGTGGACCTGCGCATTAATGACTTGCTCAATTTGTTAAGCTCTTTATCTTTAATAAATCACCCGTTTTTTCGCTGATTGTAATAATTCGTTTCTCTGTACATGTACATCTACCTATTTCTGTTCCATTCGGACAATTCCTTTGTGGTGCGTCGTTTCCATTTTTGCATGAAACACTAAGTTTGCTCCAGCAGCCGCTAGCCAACATCTTATTTATTCGTTTATTCATGCAATTATTTCCTGATATCAGACTACGCAGCGTGTATTCGCCACATTGACTGCCAATGGATGGATGAAAATTTCCCTTTCATTTTGTTTTCATTACCGCTCTGTTTGACTACGAAGCCATCTTCAGTAGCTTATATAGTGTAACCCATCAAAATTAACAAATCTGCTCAAAAAATGTTCAAATGTGTGTGAAATCTTATGGAACTTAACTGATAAGGTCATCAGTCCCTAAGCTTACACACTACTTAACCTAAATTATCCTAAGGACAAACACACACACACCCATGCCCAAGGGACGTCTCGAACTTCCGCCGGGATCAGCAGCACAGTCCATGACTGCAGCGCCTGAGACCGGTTGGCTAATCCCGCGCGGCGACAAATCTGTGTTCGAGTTCAATTATTCATCAAACAAGTCAGTGGTAAAAGTGTGAAAGGTTGGTCGACTTCATACTTAAAGATATAATACCAAGTACATCTAGAATAAAGATAACGTAGACATTATTCCTAAGTGGTATACTACAAAATGGCTGTTCTAGGTAGCAAAGGCGTCACATTTTTATATTTGAAGTCCGAGCAACAGCGATCAAAGATAGTTGAGACTCAGGAACAACGCTATTGGAGAGGGAAAACACTATACGGACTGATGAGTAGTGGTAAACATTGGGAAATGCCCATGGCAGGGTTCTAACACACCGATAACCGCTTTAGCGTAACGGACGTACGTTCAGGCAGGTGCTGGAGGTATTCTTGCGAGCATGAAGATTACATGCGATTAAGCGTGGCCCCAGATTTACTTGTCATAGTCCTAGAAGTCCGATCATGTGCATCCGTTTGTTCCATTATGGTCACTCTCAGCCGACTCCTATGTTCAGCTTGTGCTTATGTAGTTCCCGTGTTACCTGATCTCTACCCTAAGAGGACCTCGGTAATGCCTTCGAACGAGAATCCCGCATCCCAGCGCCGACTTACCTTCGTGAGTTCTGCGGGTAAGCTGAACGATCACGGATGAGGACGGATCTCCATCCATTACTGTGTTGTCGTGTCCATGTTACTACGGGTCGCCGTTTTCAAAAAGGTGAAAGATGTTCCGGGACGCACTAGGAATGATGTGAGTTCGTCATGAGTATGCAAAGATAGTGATGAAGTAAAATTAATAGCAATAGCAGCCCTCGGTCGCAAAAAAGGATTCTTTTGCCCAAGGTTTCGTCACTGCTATGAGTGTCTTCATCAGTAATAAAACTCTCAACTGGTCATATCACATATTAAACTAAAAATCAAATGATAAAGTTTTAGTCACCAGATTTGTAAAACAGAATACGTAAAACGCAAGCCACTATGGGCTGCTCAAATGCGTCGAGCTACGGTAGCACCAGACTCTGTCTTTTATGTGGATTTACTTTGTAAACGGTCGCTGACCACGAAGCCATATTCAAAACTTGATAGTGAGGAAGAGTAGAAAATGTGATATCATGTAGCATACATCGGTTAACGGTTCTGTAGTTCATGTTACTATTATATCCATTATGAATCTGCCGTGTGACGGCAGCAAATAAGCTGTTTTCCATTTAGATCCGTTGTCCCCCTGCATCATAAAACATCAGCAATATGTTGTGCTGCATTTTTAATATATCGCCTTCTGTGCAAATCGTCTTGTTGCCCATTTTTATTCTGAGGGCGGTTTTCGTTGGGACTGCGAAGACTGCCCCCCCCCCCCCCAGTACAGTACACAAGGGGCAAACTACAAGTATCTCCAGGCTGCCAGAAGATGACAGCGCGAAAACTACAGGACATTCACAAAAATTACACTTATCAGTAGATAGAGCATCTCTCGAAGTTTCGATTCATAATGTATGGACAAAGAGCGCACAATTAGGGCGCAGGCGTGTCAGAACACGTAGACAAATCATCTACTCCACATTTTCATACTGAATTAGTTCGTGCAACCCACTGAACAGATTTCCAAAGCTGGTAAAGGAATTGCACGCACGTGCTCTTCCATCCGTAATGACATTTGCCACGTCCCAAGTTACAAACATGGGAAGATGTTCTGTCCACTGATAATCTCATTTTTCGATGTGTCTTGTAATTTTGCCGGCCGAAGTGGCCGTGCGGTTAAAGGCGCTGCAGTCTGGAACTGCAAGACCGCTATGGTCGCAGGTTCGAATCCTGCCTCGGGCATGGATGTTTGTGTTGTCCGTAGGTTAGTTAGGTTTAACTAGCTCTAAGTTCTAGGGGACTAATGACCTCAGCAGTTGAGTCCCATAGTGCTCAGAGCCATTTGAACCATCTTGTAATTTTCACGCAGTTGTCTTTCGAAACCCGAGAGTTACTTACGAATAAGCCTTTATCTCTGATAGCAGTCATGGGCGAAGCTTTGTGTTAATTACAGAGGATTAACTCCTCTATTGGGATATGTAAAATGCCTTTTAGGCTTCAAAATCTGTTCTATTCTAAATCTATTTTATAAACGGACATATAATATTTTCGTAACATTAGCTCTTGCATGCAGTTTGGTAACCTAAGATCATTATGCATCCACATGTTAATTTCCTCATTAGAACTTTGTATCTGGTGACTAACTGTCGAATCTTTTCAATACCTGTGCTCTGATTAATAATGTTCACGTCGTTGGTGCTCTGCACACTCGTCATGTCCAGAGTAACTCGCTTAAGCTGTTTTGCTCCCTTCTTGCAGTTTTTAGTGTCTTACACAGTATATCATATTACACTACTGGCCATTAAACTTTCTACACCACGAAGATGACGTGCTAGAGACGCGAAATTTAACCGACAGGAAGAAGATGCTGCGATATGCAAATGATTAATTTTTCAGAGCATTCACACAAGGTTTGTGCCGGTGGCGACACCTACAACCTGCTGACATGAGGAAAGTTTCCAACCGATTTCTCATACACAAACAGCAGTTGACCGACGTTGCCTGGTGAAACATTGTTGTGATGCCTCGTGTAAAGAGGAGAAACGTTTCCGACTTTCATAAAGGTCGGATTGTAGCCTAACGCGATAGCGGTTTATTGCATCGCAACACTGCTGCTCGCGTTGGTCGCCAATGACTGTTAGCAGAATATGGAATCGGTGGGTTCAGGAGGGTAATATGGAACGCCGTGCTGGATCCCAACGGCCTCGTATCACTAGCAGTCGAGGTGACAGGCATCTTATCTGCATGGCTGTAAAGGATCGTGCAGCCACGTCTCGATCCCTGAGTCAACAGATGGGGACGTTTGCAAGACAACCAACCATCTGCACGAACCGTTCGACGACGTTTGCAGCAGCATGGGCTATCAGCTCGGAGACCATGGCTCCGATTACCCTTGACGTTGCATCACAGTCAGGAGCGCCTGCGATGGTGTACTCAACAACTAATGGCAAAACGTCATTTTTTCGGATGAATCCAGTTTCTGTTTACAGCATCATGATGGTCGCATCCGTGTTTGGCGACATCGCGGTGAACGCACATTGGAAGCGTGTATTCATCATCGCCATACTGGCGTATCACCCGGCGTGACGGTATGGGGTGCCATTGGTTACACGTCTCGGTCACCCCTAGTTCGCATTGACGGCACTTTGAACAGTGGACGTTACGTTTCAGATGTGTTACGACCCGTGGCTCTACCCTTCATTCGATGCCTGCGAAACCCTACATTTCAGCAGGATAATGCACGACCGCATGTTGCAGGTCGTGTACGGGCCTTTCTGGATACAGAAAATGTTCGACTGCTGCCCTGCCCAGCACTCTCTCCAGATCTCTCACCAACTGAAAACGTCTGGTCAATGGTGGCCGAGCAACTGGCTCGTCACAAAACGCCAGTCACTACTCTTGATGAACTGTGGTATGGTGTTGAAGTTGCATGACCAGCTGTACCTGTACACGCCATCCTAGCTCTGTTTGGGTCAACGCCCAGGCGTATCAAGGCCGTTATTACGGCCAGAGGTGGTTGTTCTGGGTACTGATTTCTCAGGATCTATGCACCCAAATTACGTGAAAATGTAATCACATGTCAGTTCTAGTATAACATATTTGTCCCCTTTATCATCTGCATTTCGTCTTGGTGTAGCAATTTTAATGGCTAGTAGTGTAGAATAGCTCGTTGCGGTGTGCGTGGACTGAAGCTGGTATGAGCTGTGTGGCGTGTGCAGGCGCTGGTGGACGTGCTGCGTGAGCTAAAGTGGCGCTCCTACACGGTGCTGTACCAGGATGAGGAGTCGCTGGTGCGCCTGCGCAGTGTGCTGCAGGAGAGGGAGCCCCGGGACCCACCCATCGCCGTCCGGCAGCTGAACCCAGATGGCGACCACAGGTACACCTGCATCGCTTACCTCATACTCATGACAGTCATATTGTCGGTCGAAAGTTATCTTAATAAATAAGAGAGGTTAAGAAGATTTGCTTTACTTCTGGATTGTTTCTTTCTGAATGTAATGTTTTTTATGAATGTAAGCTGTTGCATACCAAAAAATTCCACTCACAGAAAATGAATGTGAGCATAAATTAACCTCACATTTTCTGTTAAGGACTAAGTCTGTCTGCGAGAATGAGAAGCTAATCCGACTGCAAGAGTGTAAATGAAGTTGCCTGTCTGAATGAGAACTGTCTGTTGGAAAAAAAAGACTTTGATCTTTGGCAAGAATAAGTAACTCAACACTGTTAATTGACCCTATGAAAATGAAAACCTGTATGTTATGTATTTGGCTCATCTGTGTTGTTGCTATAGAAAACGACGTGCAACTGCTCTCCTGGAAAAAGAAGAAAAGGCGTGTCTCTGTTTCTGAGCCGCTACTAATACATAGGATCGTGGCAGCGCAATCCGGGCTCCTAAATACATGTAATGCGAACTAGGTTCTCATAAAATTAATTATCTCTCATAAAGAAGAATTGTCATCAGGTAATGGGATCTGCATAGTGATTTAGAATAATCTGAGTTACTTTCGAGAGAAAAAATTCTTCTCAAGAAACTCTACTGAAATATAAAAAAAACCCTCAGAAATTTCTTGGTACTATTTCATTTACAGAATTTCACCATTGAAAGCTTGGCAAGCAATAAGGAAATTTTTCATTACAAATTACAAATACGTAAGATCAACACTGAAGAAATACAAAACTGTACCTCAACATGAAGATTTATTCTAACACAAAAGCGCTCACATTAATGATTAAATTCTTCTCGTCTTTTCAAATCCATTATCATTGACTGTGACAAAACCTTACAAAAGTAGTAAGAAATTCCTGATCTGGATGTCTGTGTTGAACCAAGAATGCCGAATTAAATGCTGCCGCAGTAAAGTAAAATATGTTCATTCGTCACCTTAAATCCGAAACTTCTCAAAATAGTATCTATCTTAGTTTCTGAAGAAGAGAAATTTAAGTGTCAGGTACTCTTTTCTGAAAGAGTGTAGCCATGTATGGAAGAGAAAAGTGGACGATAAATAGTTTAGACAAAAAGAGAATCGAAGCTTTCGAAATGTGGTGCTACAGAAGAATGCCGAAGATTTGATGGGTAGATCACATAACTAATGAGGAGGTACTGAATAGAATTGGGGAGAAGAGAAGTTTGTGACACAACTTGACTAGAAGAAGGGATCGGTTGGTAGGACATATTCTGAGGCATCAAGGGATCACCAATTTAGTATTGGAGGGCAGCGCGGAGGGTAAAAATCGTAGAGGGAGACCAAGATATGAAAATACCAAACAGATTCAGAAGGATGTAGGTTGCAGTAGTTACTGGGAGATGAAGAGGCTTGCACAGGATAGAGTAGCATGGAGAGCTGCATCAAACTAGGCTCTGGACTGAAGACCACAACAACTTAGTAAACAAATCTCATTCAATACATATGCTAATGTTCCATTTGTAATAATATCTCCCATCAGATCAATAAATTAATTCGCAAGAGCACCATGTTCAGTGTTTTCATGTACAAGCTCACTGCCACGACACCGCGCTACAACTCCCTGTCTCTTCTCCTCATGATCAAGAGTTAGCACCCTTGCATCTTCGCAAAGCGAAGATCACCTAACTAGGCGCCGAGTAGCACATCGTCTCTGACGAGGCTACGCACGCGTAACTAAACGATACAAATGTTACATGCGTGTTCTAAGACACCCAAAACAAGAAAATTGCCTGTAAAATATATACACACACCTTTCATTACCACTCGGCCTCTCCCGCCACAATTTTGCAGAGTTAGGTTTATAAGTGGCAAAGATTAGTCTGGAAAATTCTGTATTGAAGTTGTGCAATAGAGTAAAGAGTACATAACCTGTAACAATGGAATAACAAAACGATGAGCATAGAAAAGTAACTTGTTTTCCAGTAATGACAAATGCATTAAATCGTCGTGCACAGGCGCACAAATAAAATAAGAAACATCAATGTAAACTAGGCACAGGTATGAAAGACGTATAATTCAGTATAATATTCAAATGGTATAGCCGTATTACTCGTGGTACTCGTCCCTGTTTTCTATGTTACTATTTTGTGTACATAATAAATGCTTGATGGATACGCACTGCACATTGTAAGTGAGACTGCTGCAATAAATTTATTCTATCACAAAGATGAAGACAGCACATCACTGAAATGCCATATTTGTATAGCCCTGCGTAAAAGGTGTCGCTGTCGTTGATATATATGCAAGGAAATTTAGTGTCAACATGATTGTACTCAGTACAACAGTAATATGTCGTAGAAGAGTGTGTCGAAATAAACATTTTGTCGAAGACTCAGGGCAAGATAAACACTGTGTTATATCCCATGGCCTCGATAGATGTTACTTGAGTAGCTGACTTCATTTGTGAATAGGCTAAGGCCAGATTCAGAGGATGCAGAATCAGTCCAAAAATTCTCTGCTGACAACTCGAAGCCTGTTGTGAAACTGTGCATTACTTACACAAACACATTACAATTCATGTGTTCAGACATAAAGAATCCTAAGAATGTGTGCAATCAGAATATTACATAGTAGATAAACGATGTTGTAAAAGATTGAATACGTAAGCTAATATTAAGTCTGAAAGATATATTGTAATACACTAATAGCTAAGGGAAGTTTGCACAAAAGAATAAGTTTGGAGGAGGCAGTCAAACCCAATACACAGCACAAAGCTTAAGTTGAAGATCCTAATGCAAATCAAATGACGGGAAACCATAAACTTTGCATAGTAAAGTGTAAATGAAATTATTCATACCAGTGGAACAAAATAATCTAGGTAAGAAATCATATGAACAAAATATTGTTTCCATACTACACATTAAATAGGAATAGAAAAATTAATGCATCATGATATATTAAATCAATATTCCTGGGTGTAATACTGACCTACATTGGATAAAACATATCTATAACAACCATAAATCGGAATATACTTCCTACCCAATTCTCAGGCTCGAGCAACTACTAACAAGGAAACTGGATGAAAGAAGAGAACAGAGGGTTTGTGCACAAAATTGACATTGTACTTGGTAAAAGAAACGAATTGTACTGAAACGTCTGTTGTTAGCCTGTCAAACACAAGAATACTAAAATGTGAACAAAACTGCTTAGTCTATGCTCGTGCCTAGTAACAATTATCATCGAAGAACAATATGCTGAATGTATCCCACACACAAGAAAAATAATGTTGTAAAATAGACACACCTTACAGATATACTCAAAAAGATAAAGAATTAGTATACTAAATTACTACTAAATACGTTTAACCTCTTAAGCTTATGTATTCTGACCATAGCTAAATGAAGCGTCATTGGCCTGTTGACTGGAAAAAAAGTTATTAGAACAAGAAAGAGAAAAACAAACATAAAACTAAGAACATGAAAATAGTTGTTATCTACCACAAATATGAATATCTGATCGACATATAAGTACTTAACATCTTACGCCAGTGTCCAAATTGCTCACCATAACAGTGTATCTGCCTGTAAGAAATTTTGTTGGTTTATCCTGTATCCGATGTTAATGTTACCTTCTATCAATCAAATTTTTATTGTGTTTTATATTACTATGTAATGAACATTTGTTGATATCTCATTCCTTTGTCGCTTTCCTGGGATCCGTGTGACATATACAGCAAAAATATGGGAGTTATTATCTGTAACCTTAGAGCAATTCGTATTAACACAAGTACATGATGTAAAAGATATACAAAATGGTTTACACCCTCTTCAGTCTTTAAAAACCAAGATCTGCACTTAAGCTCCAACTTACATCCAACAAGACAAAATGACATGGAAGATACACATCAAAACAAATTGTATGATCTAACATGCGATTAACAATATTTATTTTGTATATAAGCACGAGACTCCACTGGCATCACCGTATTTGAACGTGGGTTCTCTGTTGGGCGTGAGGAGGAGGACAGTGGGCGTGTGTCGACGAATGGCTGCTGATGACAGAATAACATCATTTATTTATTAACTGCAATACATTGGTTGTTGGCCCTCTGGGCGAGGTATACTTCCACGCGTAATATTCTCGGCGGCGATGAAGGTAGCCGACGGGCGCTCTAACGTGTGTCCACTGCTGCGACTGTAGCTGCCCTGTCTTTAACTGGAAACAGACTCTGAACTGGTGGCGGCGATGAGTGGCGCAGGTTCTTGCGTCATTCCAGTGCCTCAAGACGGTCAATGATGAGCTGGTTGCCCGTCCTTAAACTTCGATTGGGCGCCCCTATATATAAAGTACGCCAACAACAGTTAATATTCCCTCGGACTGTTCCATTACTATTTTGCAGTTGCAAGCCCACATCTATTATTTCATTATGGCTTCAGCTAACACAGCAACAATTTGTATCATCATACGTCCAAGCAAGCAGCAAAATATAAAATAAATAGCGAGCTAGGTGAGAAAAAATTTATGATCTGTGCAAGAAAATGACCCAATTCCGAGCGAGCAGCACACTCTCACAATGATGCAGTTGTCTACGAGATAATTAGTAACTGAATAAGTCTTTGACAGGACTCTGATGCAACTACCCCGATGGGGTTCATTACTGCCGGAACGCTTGTATACATCAACACAGCGATATAATGAAAGTTTATTCTATTATTGTTCAATTAAACAGTTATAGTTTATTTTATTGTTGTTAAACTAATATTAAACTGTAGTTTTGCCCAGACTTGTGTACCATGGTAACATAATGACAGCTATTCTTTAAGTGTGTACAAATTACGCCGTGTGCTCACTCGTGTTACGAAAATAGGAGCGCCCGCTCCAGGGATAAAAATGGATTTCTGCCGCTGATATTTGCGGTTCTTCCTGCACAATAGGTCAGTAGAATATTCTGTTGTTGCTCGGCTATCGTAACAGACTTCAGACTTCGTTATTTCTCCCCCCCCCCCCCCCGGGTCAGTGACACGGTGTTCTCCTTTGTGTTGCTCAGCCGACTCACTTGTGCCATGGTACCATGCTACTGAGCTGCGCAACGGTATGTTAACAAACATACGACTTCTGGCAGCCAATATTACTTCACCTTGTAACTAACTTCATTACTGTAAAACTGCTACCTTCGAATACTTTACTTGTACCGTATTTCCTTGGCTCACTTCCTTTGAAACAATATTTTATGGCTTACCATCACTAACTACATCACAGTTATTGCTCTTATACACCATTGCTCATTTGCCTTCATAACTGTGCGAGCTTTCTATTTAAATAAATGAGATGGTGTGATGTGGCCCTCAACTACGTACCCACTGACTCAGAGTTGCAATTCAAAAGTTTTGGCTGGTTTTGATGTATAGGGGCTGGGATACGCAGTTACCGGTTCAAAATGGTTCAAATGGCTCTGAGCACTATGCGACTTAACTTCTGAGGTCATCAGTCGCCTAGAACTTAGAACTAATTAAACCTAAATAGCCTAAGGACATCACATACATCCATGCCCGAGGCAGGATTCGAACCTGCGACCGTAGCGGTCGCTCGGCTCCAGACTGTAGCGCCTAGAACCGCACGACCACTCCGGCCGGCGCGCAGTTACCGCATTACAAGCCAAATACTGCTGAGTCTACAGTATGCAATATGAATATACACATGAATCGAATGGTCGAAGGTTCCTATCACTCAGCAATTGCGAATGTGACGTAGAAATTTATAAATGAAAGAGTTCCATTAAATGAAATCTGCAGGTACTATCTTAACGACTTTACATGTTGAGTACAATGGTAGAAGTACTTTTGAGAATGCGGTATATTTTTGCAAAACACTTATTGGTGTTGATGGTCCAGCAATTAAATAAAACATAAGTTGAATAACAGGGAAACAATCGATTCTTACTTCACGTAATGAGTTATGAGTAACAACACAGCCCGCGAGATATTCACTTCTAAACGCATACAACGTCTTCACTGTAGCAACCACCGCAAGTTGACAAGTCGGCACTCCGAAGTATTTCTAGTACCCGCGACCACGCGCAAACCGCTCCGCACTCTCCAAGTGTGTCTCGCGGCTGTCCGTGTTCTGTGGCGTACTGCCCAGAACTCTTCTTCCGCTGTCATCCAGTCTCCCCATTCACGAGTGCAGTGATTGGCTAGAGTGCTCGCCCCATGTCTTCAAGCCAACGCACCCACACAAACATAATGAAGTACATTGGAAATACTGGATTTGCATTTAAAAAACTTGAAATTAAATAAATATTCCTACGGTTGGGCCATAAACACGCTCTAACACACATTATTAGATACATAAAGCCGGCAGGAGTGGCCGTGCGGTTCTAGGCGCTACAGTCTGGAGCCGAGCGACCGCTACGGTCGCAGGTTCGAATCCTGCCTCGGGCATGGATCTGTGTGACGTCCTTAGGTTAGTTAGGTTTAATTAGTTCTAAGTTCTAGGCGACTGATGACCTCAGAAGTTAAGTCGCATAGTGCTCAGAGCCATTTGAACCATTTGAACCAGATACATAAACAAATTAAATAAACATATATTAAAGGAATAGAACAAAAGGTAGGCCAGCTAGCCTAAAGTCTCTGTGCTTTCTAAAACACAGTAAATATTTAACCAATTTCTCCATGAATAGTATATATCGGATATAAACAAAGACGTAGATGAATCAATATACACTCCTGGAAAATGAAATAAGAACACCGTGAATTCATTGTCCCAGGAAGGGGAAACTTCATTGACACATTCCTGGGGTCAGATACATCACAGGATCACACTGACAGAACCACAGGCACATAGACACAGGCAACAGAGCATGCACAATGTCGGCACTAGTACAGTGTATATCCACCTTTCGCAGCAATGCAGGCTGCTATTCTCCCATGGAGACGATCGTAGAGATGCTGGATGTAGTCCTGTGGAACGGCTTGCCATGCCATTTCCACCTGGCGCCTCAGTTGGACCAGCGTTCGTGCTGGACGTGCAGACCGCGTGAGACGACGCTTCATCCAGTCCCAAACATGCTCAATGGGGGACAGATCCGGAGATCTTGCTGGCCAGGGTAGTTGACTTACACCTTCTAGAGCACGTTGGGTGGCACGGGATACATGCGGACGTGCATTGTCCTGTTGGAACAGCAAGTTCCCTTGCCGGTCTAGGAATGGTAGAACGTAGGGTTCGATGACGGTTTGGATGTACCGTGCACTATTCAGTGTCCCTTCGACGATCACCAGTGGTGTACGGCCAGTGTAGGAGATCGCTCCCCACACCATGATGCCGGGTGTTGGCCCTGTGTGCCTCGGTCGTATGCAGTCCTGATTGTGGCGCTCACCTGCACGGCGCCAAACACGCATACGACCATCATTGGCACCAAGGCAGAAGCGACTCTCATCGCTGAAGACGACACGTCTCCATTCGTCCCTCCATTCACGCCTGTCGCGACACCACTGGAGGCGGGCTGCACGATGTTGGGGCGTGAGCGGAAGACGGCCTAACGGTGTGCGGGACCGTAGCCCAGCTTCATGGAGACGGTTGCGAATGGTCCTCGCTGATACCCCAGGAGCAACAGTGTCCCTAATTTGCTGGGAAGTGGCGGTCTTGGCGTGCATCCGTGCGTCGCTGCGGTCCGGTCCCAGGTCGACGGGCACGTGCACCTTCCGCCGACCACTGGCGACAACATCGATGTACTGTGGAGACCTCACGCCCCACGTGTTGAGCAATTCGGCGGTACGTCCACCCGGCCTCCCGCATGCCCACTATACGCCCTCGCTCAAAGTCCGTCAACTGCACATACGGTTCACGTCCACGCTGTCGCGGCATGCTACCAGTGTTAAAGACTGCGATGGAGCTCCGTATGCGACGGCAAACTGGCTGACACTGACGGCGGCGGTGCACAAATGCTGCGCAGCTAGCGCCATTCGACGGCCAACACCGCGGTTCCTGGTGTGTCCGCTGTGCCGTGCGTGTGATCATTGCTTGTACAGCCCTCTCGCAGTGTCCGGAGCAAGTATGGTGGGTCTGACACACCGGTGTCAATGTGTTCTTTTTTCCATTTCCAGGAGTGTATTTATAAGCATGCTGCTATCTTTTTTTAGTGTGACTGTGAAGTACTTATGGCCTGACGCGGTCGATAGTAATCGGCCACTTTGACCTTCAATATCTCATGTACTATTCAAGCTACATGCTTGTAATTTACACCAATTTCAGTTTACACTAATAGCTTTCTCAGGAGACGTAGATCGATGAAATCGGATGAAGCGTTAAGATTTTGGAAATTCCTTACTGGGTGTTACTTGTATAATTTACAGTCAGATACTGAACAGTCAGATACTGAACAGTCAGGTATTGAAAATCTGATTACACCATCAGAATCGTCGTGCAAATAATGGTAATGTACATGTTTCTTTTTGAGGTATCATGATTCCTCTGGCTACTATTAATTTCTATATGAACTGTGAAATATCTGCCATTAAGGTTTCACAAAGTCCGCCATCTTTGGCACTCCCCACTACAAGTCTCTTTCATCGACATAGCGTCACCAAGGAATTCCCAGCCATGTGGTTGATGGACCACGTGTTGCGGCTACCCCTCTTGCAACGGCCAATGTCCGGCACCACGCGGCTTACCTGCCGAGCACCGGCTAGCCGAGCGGCCCGTGCGGTCATGCCAACTCTGGATTAGAATATTTTCAGGGCGCGCCCGTTACCTCACAACGTTCACTCATTATACTGCTGCTTACTTCTGTAGCTTTTCACGTGCGCTAAGTATTGCTCCATGGTAACACAGTCATTTTGTGTGGCGGTCATCTGATGTACAGAGGTGATCAGGTCCTCATCAATGGTATCGGTAAGAAATGGGTGGCCAAAACTGAGGAAGGTAGGTCAGACATATAAATTAAGGATGCACCATACTGACGACTATGGATCCCATTATCGTAGCTGGTAAGCGGAAAGTGGGTCCAGATATCTCACAACGAGTTCCATTTTAACCCTTGACCCTGCAGAACCAACCTTTGTGTGCTATCCAGCCGGCCCTGCTCAAAACAAGTACTGATAGCGACTGGCGACTCTGGAACTGAATGTAACGAGTTGTGTCCTACCCCCTCCTCTGACAATACTTCCTTAGGACATTCTGTGGCCCCCTTCTCAAAATGAAACCACACGAACTTGCAAGGCTTTGGCACTGTATGCATTAACTTAGAAGAGCAGATGGTAACCAGTCCGGTGTGGCAGCGTAACAAATCTTGTGAAGACATTAAGACGTGACTGTGTCTGACTGGTACCACTACTAAGTTCTCCTGTACTTTTAGTCAGACGCACTTCCGCAAAGAGTCCCATGCTACTGGGTGTGCGTGTACTGCATAGCACTGCAGACATCAGTTTCTACAAGTTAGTGGTATTTGTACGCAAACTTCCAGATGAGTCACTCTCTACTGGCTTGTACCGGTAGCCAAGCGATAGTACATAATCAAGTACTCCTCCCTTGCCGGTTTAATAAGTTCCATAGGCGCTGGCACAACAATCTGGGTTTCTTTGAAACACGTGAGCAGTCGTTCCAGTGGTAGTAGAAGTGGTGTAAGGTACCTCCGCAGTTTCAACAAGGGCATCCATAAAGATGTCAGCAAGATTGTATAATAATGTGGCAATCATTAACTGTGCGTCAGTATTGTTCAAGCGATCACCAATAATACGGAAATTCCTATTGGTAGTTTTAGGAGATGATCTAATATGTGATATTAAAGTAGCGGTTAACTTATGATGCCGCCGAGTGTTTTTCAGCACAGAGCTTTGGATAGTGGCGAGCTGAGTTGCGTGCAAATTGTCTGCCTCCTGGTACTTTTTCGCCTATTCCCGAAACTTCTGTAATGCCTTATTGAAGCTAGATATGTCATCTGCATCGGCTGTGCCAAACACTGTCTTTAAGATGCTACCACCTCCTGCGTCCAACCACCCTTTTCTTCGTCTAATCCGCGGGCTCGACTCCGTAGTCTGTCAGAGATGCAGTAGTTGCTCTTGTAGCTTTGAAAACTCCGATCATATCAGACGATACTCTCCTTGTGTAACGTTATACCCTGACTGATTACTCATCATGCTGTGCAATTTTATAACGTTTCTTCCAGTCTCCGAATCTCGTTCCCGTGTGCCCAAATTTTGCAGTTTACCCTTAGTGTCCACTGGTGATCCGACATAATCAAGTCCCTCTGCTCGGAAAAAACGACTTCTCCTGACACAGAACATGCCTTAATTGATGCGGCTGCATATCTGTAGTACAGTGGGCTTAACACGGTAAGACTGCGTGCTTCATACCTTCTACATGACCGAATGTTTTCCCGGATACTGCTTCTATTCTCTCCCGACCCGGGGTAAGAACGTGCGTTCTGCAGAGAAAGAAAATCCTAATATCCGTCCCACATCCCTGCTCTAGATCTTAGCATATGCCTATGATTCGCCATATTATCCTGTTTCCTTCGCATTGCTTTTTTCCTTTTCCTCCTCCTCGCTCGTCGTTTCTCCCAGTCCCCCACCCCCGCCACCCCTTCTATGGAAACTGACGTCACACGAGGCAAAGTGCCCACATCCGTTTCAACTGCCGAATTCAGCTCACGTGATATTACCTGATAAGAGCCATTATACCATGTCACAAACTTCTTCATTTCCCATTCGGCACACAAGGATTCGTTAACATAACCCACTGACCCACATGGTACTTGGGTTGTTACATCAAGCACCCTTTCCTGTTTCCCTAAAGCTGAGGGAATTAGATTAGGAAATGAGACACTTGAAGTAGTAAAGGAGTTTTGCTATTTGGGGAGCAAAGTAACTGATGATTGTCGAAGTAGAGAAGATATAAAATGTAGACTGGCAATGGCAAGGAAAGCGTTTCTGAAGAAGAGAAATTTGTTAACATCGAGTATAGATTTACGTGCCAGGAAGTCGTTTCTGAAAGTATTTGTATGGAATGTAGCCATGTATGGAAGTGAAACGTGGACGATAAATAGTTTGGACAAGAAGAGAATAGAAGCTTTCGAAATGTGGTACTACAGAAGAATGCTGAAGATTAGATGGGTAGATCACATAACTAACCAGGAGGTATTGAATAGAATTGGGGAGAAGAGGAGTTTGTGGCACAACTTGACAAGAAGAAGGGACCGGTTGGTAGGACATGTTCTGAGGCATCAAGGGATCACAAATTTAGCATTGGAGGGCAGCGTGGAGGGTAAAAATCATAGAGGGAGACCAAGAGATGAATACACTAAGCAGATTCAGAAGGATGTAGGTTGCAGTAAGTACTGGGAGATGAAGAAGCTGGCACAGGATAGAGTAGCATGGAGAGCTGCATCACACCAGTCTCAGGATTGAAGACAACAACAACAACAACAACAAAGCATTAGTATTCATTTTTTGTACTTGTCTCCAGATAAGTTTCATTGTCCTAGAGAAATCCTTCACTGTCGAGGTGTCTCCTTGCGAGGGGGCTTTGCAAAACTCAAAGAGTGATGGAATCTTGCGCCCAAAAATTATTTCGTATGGAGATAACGCTGTGCTTTGATGAACTTTCGAGTGGTATGCAGCGATGACGTAGGCCAATAGGACGTCCAAATTGTTATGCTAGGAATTTATATAAAAACTCAATATTTTCGCAATCGACCTGTGGACTCGTTCTGTGCGGCAGTTGGCTTGAGAATACAATTTTTCTGTCCATTTGAAAGGATCTGCCAGCTTCTGGTAACTTCTATAATTTAATTTTCTGGTGGTTAAGTTCTGCTCTTTGGGCAGAGGGAACATATTTTTTCACGTATTGGTTCATGAGCTGTTTACACATCATCCACCAATAGCTCTGCAGTGCCCTCCTTTCCACTGCTCTTCGATACGAATGTCCCGCTAAAATCGAATCATGCGCTTGTCTTAACACTTCGTCACGCAAGCTCTGTGGTACCACTAACTATGGCCGATTTCGTGTTGTCTGATGCAATACTCCATCTTCCGTGCACAACTGCTGTTATTTAGGAAACTGCTGGCAGTCTGGGTCAGCACTTTGTGCTGTCCTTCGTCCACGTACGTCAATGCCTGTGCATTCCTTGTCATGTGCTTTACAACTGAGTCTGTCTATGTTAGCGTACGACCTTCCTGGCCGATGTACTACCTCGTAATCGAATATGCTTAAGCACAATCTACTTTTTGGATCTTTAAGTCTTAAAAGCCACTTAAGCGTTGCATGATCAATCACACTTTAAATCGTTTACCATACAGGTAACAACGGAAGTACCCAATTTCAAAAATCACTAAGAGCACTTCCTTCCCTGTAGAGGAGAATTTCGTTCAGCATTATTGACCTGCCATGAAGCGTACGCAACAGGGTGCTGCTGTACATCTATTTCCCGACTCCAAATAGCTCCTAGTGAAAAATCGCTCAAATCACAAGAAAGAATAAACGGTTTTTCAAAAACCACATAGACCGAAACGAGACTGGATGACAATAGATCTTTTAACTTCTTGAACGCCACTTGATACTCAGCTGTTCAACAAAACTTTACTCCTTTCCATAGCAATTTCTGCAGATTTTGGAACATATCTACGCGAACCCCGAATAAGATTGCAGTTCCTTTAGCTTGGTGGGCGTTGGATAATTTTGAACAGCCTCAACCAGCTTTGGCTTGGTATGAATTCCATCCTGCCCTATAATGTGACCCAAAGTCGAACTTCTTGCGTTACAAAATGATACACTCATGCTCATAAATAAAGGATAATGCTGATACATGGTGAAACAACGCTCTGGTGGGCTTTTTGCGGGTTTAAATCACCTCGGGGTATGACCATGCGGTGCATTTGACCTGCGGTCGTCGGACCGTGGCGCTGGCAGCAGTCCACATACACATAGGTGTGTTGGTGCATGTCAGAGTACGGTGCAGTGAGTAAGTGTGCAGATGTTTCCAGACGTGCTAATGGTGACTTTGTGTTGAAAATGGCTCAAAGAACACATATTGATGACATTATGAGGGGTAGGATACTAGGGCGACTGGAGGCTGCTCAAACACAACAGGTCGTAGCACGGGCCCGCCGTGTGTCACGAAGTGTAATCTCAAGATTATGGCAATGATTCTAGCAGACAGGAATTGTGTCCAGGCGCTACAGTACGGAACATCCATAGTGTACAACACCACAAGAAGACTGATATCACACCATCAGTGCCTGCAGACGGCCACGGAGTACTTCAGGTAGAATTGCTCGGCACCTTACCGCAATGACTGGAACAGTTGTCTCCAGACACACAGCCTATAGACGACTGAACAGACATGGTTTATTCACTCGGAGACCTGCAGGGTGCATTCCACTGACCCCTGGTCACAGGAGAGACCGTAAAGCCTGGTGCTAAGAGCACAGTACATGGTCACTGGAACAGTGGTCCCAGGTTATGTTCACGGACGAGTTCAGATATAGTCTGGGCAGTGATTCTCGCCGGGTTTTCATCTGGCGTGAACCAGGAACCAGATACCAACCCATTAATGTCCTTGAAAGGGACCTGTACGGAGGTGGAGGTTTGATGGTATGGGGTGGGATTATGATTGGTGCACCGACACCCCTGCATGACTTTGCCAGAGGAACTGTAACAGGTCAGGTGTATCGGGACGTCATTTTGCACCAGTACGTCCGCCTTTTCAGGGGTGCAGTGTGTCCCACCTTCCTCCTGATGGATGATAACGCACGGCCCCACCGAGCTGCCATCGTGGAGGAGTACCTTGAAACAGAAGGTATGAGGCGAATGGAGTGGCCTGCCTGTTCTCCAGACCTAAACTCCATCGAGCTCGTCTGGGATGCCCTCGGTTGACGTATCGCTGGACGTCTTCAAACACCTAGGACACTTCAGGAGCTCCGACAGGCTCTGGTGCAAGAATTGGAGCCTATACCCCAGCATCTGCTCGACCACCTGATCCAAAGTATGCCAACCCGTTGTGCGACCGGTGTACGTGTGCAAGGCGATCATATTCCATATTGATGTCGAGGTATATGCGCAGGAAACAGTGGCGTTTTGTAGCACATGTGTTTCGGGACGGTTTTCTCAAATTATTACCAATACCGTGGACTTACAGATCTGTGTCGTGTGTGTTCCCTATGTGCCTATGCTATTAGCGCAAGTTTTGTGTAGTGCCACGTTGTCTGGCACCATATTCTGCAGTTATTCTTAATTAATGAGCGTGAGTGTATTTCTGTAAACTCAACGTGAACCATGCTACACCATTATGTCGTACAGCTACACCTTGCACTGTTTTGGTTTTAATCTGTGGGACACACTACCCAGCAAATGCTGAAAGGTTGCTCAAAATGGCTCTGAGCACTATGGGACTCAACAGCTGTGGTCATCAGTCCCCCAGAACCTAGAACTACTTAAACCTAACTAACCTAAGGACATCACACACATCCATGCCCGAGGCAGGATTCGAACCTGCGACCGTAGCAGTCACACGGTTCCGGACTGCGCGCCTAGAACCGCGAGACCACCGCGGCCGGCGAAAGGTTGCCGCCGCATTTTTAAGTCCAAAATGCGCGCGGTGAAAGTGAAAGTGCCTAGCCAGCCTTGAGAACGCTGTTTACGGCCGGTCCTCCTACGTCTCTTCCAACTGGTGGTAACCACTATGCAAATTCAATGTTGTGAAGTACCAACACTGACACAAGCTGTCCACTGTCTCTGTTATATTAGGCATATGTAACGCATGCGACACCGTTTTCTGGTTGAGGAAACGGTAATCAGAACAGGCACAATATGCTCTGCCACCATCTGGTGATTTTTGGTCTACAATTGCAATGGGAGCAGACTAGGGGCTGCAACTAGGTTTTATGATGCAGTCTCAAAGTTTCTAATCTATAAACTCTTCCATAATAGGCTGTAAATGCCTGGGTGCTTTGCTTCCAATAGGAATTCGGTACTGAAAAGGCGATGTTGCGGGTAAGTGGCCCGACAGATTAAATAATTCCACGTACTAATGCTCTTTCCTGATCTTCAACATGTGCTACCTTACTCCTTAGCGCTGATCAATCGTCAGACCCTCCCAGAATTGTGTAACTTGCTATAAAACTACAGTCTAGTTCATCCTCATCTTTTAAATTCACAAGCAGGGTAACCAGCGACAACTTTACTTCCGAGGGGCCAAAATTATCAATACCGACAGGCACCACTCTAGTGCGGCCTGCCTCGTGAACGCAGGACACGCTACATCATATAAAACAACTAACTGCTTCCAGTACTTCATTATCCGCCAAAGATTTAATGATACACAACGCGTTCTTTGGCAGGTCAGTACCAACATCAATCCAGACTACCTTTGCTGTAGCTTTCTGTTTGCAATCCAGCGGACTGATCTTAGAGGACCTTGTGCGCAATTCAGTTGGTTTCTCCTGGCCATGAGGTGGACCTTGCGATAGTGAAGGTAATCTGTCTACAGAGCTTAGTTGAACCGAAGTTCCATTTCCTACCGTATGCCGTTCCAGGTCAATTATGGCGCGATGTGGAACCAGGAAATCAAGTCTGAAATCACTTCGTACCTGCCGGTAACGACCGAAGGAACTTCAACATTCCAGCACCGAGTGAATTTACACGCTCTCCACCTACGTCACTTAACGTCCAGTGAATGCATTTAACCTGTTTTACCCAAATACTTCTTTGCTTGCAACCGATACCTGAGAACCGGTATCCAACAACATTTTACATAATTTATACTCCACATAGCTGGTCAGAAAAAGTCTGCCACTGGTTTCTCACATGCGCTAACTCTTATTGGGAGCATAGCACAGTGGACACCCCGCCACATTCGCCGTTTAACTGCTGTCCGCAAGATCTACCCTGCGATTAAAACTCCTGTTGTTGCTGATCTCTGTTATGGCGTTGCCGATCTGAGTGAGTAAATTTCTTGCAATGCCTGCAACGTTGCTGTTTGTAATTTTTTTGTACGTAGCCCTTTCGTCCACACCAAAAACGGTTTATATGCATGTTTGTATGTATTGATCTGGGGTCCTAGAAAACGATGGAGAGGCTTCGTCCCCGCCGTAGCCCTCAGTGGTACACAACCGCACAACAGACTACAGCAGTCCATTCACCCCATCGCCGCCCCACACCGAATCCAGGGTTACTGTGCGGTTCGGCCCCTAGTGCCTCCCCCCGGGAACTTCTCATTCCAGACGAGTGTAACCCCAATGTTTGCGTGGTATAGTAAGTATGGTGTATGTGTAAGTGGAGACAGTGTTTGCGCAGCAACGTCGACATAGTCTAACTGAGGCAGAATAAAGGAAACCAGCCCGCATTAGCCGAGGCAAATGGAAAACCACCTTAAAAACCATCCACAGGTTGGCCGGCACATCGGACCTCGACACATATCTACCGGGCGGATTCGTGCCGGAGACCGGCACGCCTTCCCGCTCAGGAAGCAGTACGTTAGACCACACAGCTAGCGGGCGGACGTTTATGTGCGTACTAAACACTGTCCGATGTTCACGTTCTGGTACCGCGCGCCGCGGAATTTGAATCCCTGCCTGACGTCATCGACGTCGAACATCCCTAGAGGTCTCTGCACCATCGCGCTGTAAGCTGTGGCGGCGCCCGCCTACTGGCCTGCATTTAGTGTGAGGGCGCCACAGTGGAACACGTGGTTCCAGCGGCCAATAGCCTGCCTCTCGCTCAGCTAGTCTCCCCCATCTGCTCCTATTCCTCGAACACATCCGCATCCTCTACACCTCCAGCCGCCTTGATCCCCCTCACCCCCTGGTTGCTCCTCTCCTCTCCCATCCCCGCCCCCTGCCGCGTCTTCACTGTTGTGTCCCCCCTACCCTCCATCCCTACACCCTTCATCTCCTTTCCCACCCGGATTATGCCCTCTCTCCCTCCATTTATCCCTCCTATCAACTCTGATCCTCACTCCCCCTCCTTTCCTCTGTCCTTTTCCTGGGCTCCCTCTGCCCCCCTTCCATCCTCTTTTTTCCCAACCTCTCCCCTCTCTGCCCCCTTCTCTCCCCCGAGCCCTTTTGCATTTCCCTCCTCTGCCTCCTCTCATTCCCTCTCGCGTCTGCCCTGCCCCTCTCCCTCCTTGGTTCCCCCCCTTTTCGTTTTTTTTTCCTTCCTCCCTCCTTGTTCTTCCCGCTCCTCCAGGTCCCCACCCCCCATCTGCCTTTGGCTCAGGAGTGTCATCTTTGTGCCACCCTTTTCGTGCAGTTTTTTACAGTGAGTGTTCTGTGTTGTGTTTTTTGTGAAGTGTTGCGAACGGCCATCATACTGTCGCTGGGTGTGCTTTTTATCTCTTGCGAACAGAAACTAGACTGTCGCCGTGTTTTTTAATTGTGTGTGAACTATATTACTTGTCTGATTCCTGTGTCTTTTATTAACATTGCCAATCCCTTTTGCTTTCTGTTTTAACTTTTCGCGTTTTTCCGCCATACTACACTTTATGTCACCGTTTTATCGCCTGTTTTTCTTGTTTCTTTTCTTTTTCCGTTTTTAAAATAAAAGTCTGTAGGCTTTAGAGCAGCGTACTAAGCTGCTGCCAGCCCGCCCCCTTCAGGGGGAATTGAAAATCAATAAAGGAAAAAAAAAGAAACAAGCTCAGCTAGTCAGTCTAACCTTGCGTACGTCTCTGGACACATTGCCTCGCCTTAGACAGCTTTTTACTTTCTTGTTCTGTTAACGAGTGGACGTGGTTGTTAGGTTTTCTTGTGACTCCATTGTTTCGATCTTGTTGTCGTTCATTCTGTCCTTCGTTGGTAGTGTCCGTCCTCTCCGAAATTTAAAGATTTAGTTGATCAATGAAAGAACAACATGTTATAACGATCGACAGACGGGATTCATTGTTCTGTACATCAAGAAGCACTTTGTTCTAGATTTGCAGACATGGAGCAGGTGAAAAATTGGAGGTACGAACAGTAAAATTTCTCAAGTTGCAGGCATTTCTTCCCTGTCAGTTGCAACAGTTTTCAATGGATCTGAACGATAAGGAGACTTCATGTATTACTGCTAAGTACATTGGTTATGACAAGGGGCGTGCCTGAAACAATCTTTCGATTTAAAAACCACTATTGTCGAATTTCTGAAGGAAAAAGGAGTGCAGGAACGAACATTATACCATGCGGAATGGATTGCAGACTTCGCGTCTTGCCGGCCAGAGTGGCCGTGCGGTTCTAGGCGCTACAGTCTGGAGCCGAGCGATCTCTACGGTCGCAGGTTCGAATCCTGCCTCGTGCATGGATGTGTGTGATATCATTAGGTTAGTTAGGTTTAAGTAGTTCTAAATTCAAGGGGACTGATGACCTCAGAAGTTAAGTCCCATAGTGCTCAGAGCCATTTGAACCATTTGAACTTCTCGTCTTAAGTGGACTTGACCGCCAAATGGCTCTGAGCACTATGGGACTTAACTTCTAAGGTCATCAGTCCCCTAGAACGTAGAACTGCTTAAACCTAACTAACCTAAGGACATCACACACATCCATGCCCGAGGCAGGATTCGAACCTGCGACCGTAGCGGTCACGCGCCTAGAACCGCATGGACACACCAGCCGGCTCTTCATAAAGGCAAAAATAATTAAATAATATTGAAAGTTCCTTTTGCTTGTGATCTACTTGTTGAGAAATATAAAACTAAGCCGTAGTTAGTGCGAGTGCCCCTGTTTTCCCCACTTCCCCCTTCTCATGCTCAGCCAGCATGCCTGCCGGCGTGCCGGTTGAAGAAATGTGCAGCGAGGCCGAGCGCTTTGGCACTCGTGCCTGGGCAAGGGCTGCAAGCCGAAATCTTGGCCTCCGCTGAGTTACAGCACGATCTATATCGTGACCTCTTACACTCGAAAATCGATAGTCAGGCAATCGATGCCCAAAGACACACTGACACATTGAACAATGACCGTTAAATTTTTAAATTATTTCTTGCCTACTTAGCATCCTTTAACATCAGAATACTTTTGTGGCAATGCAGTACATACAGGCTAAGAGAGGTGCTAGCACTTGTCATTAGACACTCCATCTGAAAGCTTTATACTTCTTAAGATGTTAAAGAAACTATGGAATGAAAAGTTAAAACTGTTTTCAAACTGAATCACGCATTTCTGAACGAAATTTAAGGAAACAGGATCACTTCATTCACTACCAGTATAAACAGTAAATTTTTAATCATTTATACTGGAACTGATTTCCTTTACTTCAATAAATTTGAGAAATGTGTCAGAACAATGCATGACTGAACGTCCTTCATGTTTTTCTCAATTAATAGGAACAATAAAAGACAGAAAATTCAGCATTGCACACTATTATTATGAATCGACACTAATAATTTTGCAGTTCTCTGTGTTTTTAATGAAACAAATGCGTAACGAAATTTGTTCTCTGTAATTTAGTGTAAAATAATCACCTATTTACGCCTCATCTGTAAGATTACTCTGTGGTTAACACTTAAGTCCCTGGCAGAGGGTTCAGGGAACCAACTTCATACTATTTATCTACTGTTCCACCATCGAACATTGGGTGGGAAAAGTGAACACTTAATTCTTTCTGTACGATCTGCGATATCTCTTATTTTATTTTTATGCTTATTTCTTTCTATATGGATTGGCTTCAATGAAATATTTGTGCGTTCAGAGGAGGAAGCTATTGATTGAAATTTCGTGAGAAGGTATCAAAGCAACAAAAAGTGCCTTTGTTTTAATGACTGCCACCCCAACTCGCTTACATATGTGTGACACTATCTCTGCTATTTCGCGGATAGCACATAACGAGCTGCCCTTCTCTGAAAATTTTCGATGTCCTTCAATCCTATCCGGTACAGATCCCAGGTACAGATTCCATACTGCACAGCAGTACTCTAGCAGAGGACAGACAAGCGTAATGTAGGCAGTCTCTTTAGTAGACCTGTTGCAACTTCTAAGTGTTCTGCCAATAAAAAGCAGACTCTGGTTTGCCCTCCCCACATTTTCTACGTGTTCTTTCTAATTTAAGTTGTTCGTAATTGTAGTTCATAGTTATTCAGCTGTTCCTCATTTCGGGTCAATTGCCACTTTTCACATTATACAGACATTTGTCTAAGTCACTTTACAGTTGGTTTTGATCTTCTAATGACTTTACCAGACAGTAAAGGAAAACATCATCTGCAGACAGTCTAAGGGAGGTACTCAGACTGTCACCTAAATCGTTTATATAGACTAGGAACAGCAAAGGGCTTATAATAATTCCCTAGGATACGCGAGTTATCAGTTCTGTTTTACTCGATGACTTCCTGTCAGTTACTACGAACTGTGACTTTTCTGACAAGAAATCGCGAATCCAGTCACACTACTGAGACGATACTCCATAGAATGCAGTTTAAATAGAAGTCTCTTGTGAGGAACGGTGTCAAAAGCCTTCCGGAAAATCTAGAGGCATGGAAACAATTGGAGATACCCTGTCGATAGCAGTCGTTACTTCGTGTGACAGACGAGCTAGTTGTGTTCAACAGGAACAATATTTTCTAAATTCGTGTTGACTATGTGTCAGTAGACCGTTTTCTTCACATAACATATTCATAAAGGTAGATATACCTGTGTTAGTAAATGCAGATACACTTTTATTAACTTACTACAGCCTAATCTATCTATGCTTGCCTTACTACAGGATAATACAGAAGAATGTAGCAAATAGACATGTGCAAAGTTTATTGAAGCTAATGAGAAAGGCTATCTGAAGCCCCTAACAAGTTTCTGCAGAGACTAATTCAGAGAAACAGTTAAATTGCCTGTACTCTCACTATGTATCTTTGAAAATTACTCACATAAAATGCAATACGCAAAATGAGGGTGATTCATATTTTGAAATGAAACTATTCATATTAACTGGAATCGATGCCAAAAATACATACATTTTTATTTATTTTAGATGCAGTCACAGCTTCTGTGATTGTGAGTCTGATTGTGTGACAGAGAGTAAAAGACACAAAAATATAAAACCTGGATAACTTTTCCCAATAGACATCACAATTCCAAAAATAATACCATGTAGATTATGTGTATTCTGTATAACAAAGAACCTCACTAAATAAAAATCTCAGAAAAAACGACCACTGAAAAATAAATAATAATATTACCTTATCCTAGCTTATCAATATGGTACAAAAACTTGGAATGATTAAAGTAGAGTGCATGAAGTAGAGTGCATGAAGTAGAGTGAATGCAGTACAGGGAGTGTAACTGAGTGAGTGAGGTAGAGTAACTGAGTAGGAGTACATTGGAGTGGAATGAATGAAGTAGAGGGAGTGAAGCTGTGTGAATGAAGTAGAGGGAGCCAAGTAAAATGACCAGAATGGAATGAAGCTAGTGAAGAAGGGTGTGTGAAGTAGAGTGAATCAATTAGAGTAAATAAAGTAGAGTGACAAAATTGGAGTAGCTGATGTAGTATGAATGAATTTGTGACTGATGGGAAGTGAGTATAGTGGAATGAGTGAAGCAGAGTGAGGGAAGGGGAGTTAGTGATGTAGAGTGAGCGAAGTGAGTGAAGTGTAGTGATTGAAGTGAAGTAAGTGTGTTGTTGAGCGAAGTAGAGTCAGCGACATGGTGTGAGTATTGTAGGGAGTAACGTGATGAGAGTTAAGCAGTGTGAACTAGATGACATGCAAATATATCTTTGCTTTTCTTGAGTGTAAATTACAATAATAATGTCATATAACTATAGTGAAATTGTGTTTGGAGTTTGACTTTATGTATCTGCATAAATCGATACATCTTATTCAGTTTCCTGAAACGATGGGAAGACATATAAATACTTCTTCTACTGTGTGCTTTCACTTGCAGGTCTTTGCTGAAGGAGATTCGGCAAGCGGGAGAGACTCGTCTGGTGCTGGACGTGGCCACGGAGCTGATCCCAGAGGTGCTGTGGCAGGCCAATGAAGTCAACCTCATGGGCCTTTACCAATCATTCTTCATCACCTCACTGGTAAGCATGTTCAGGACGCTGCGACAAGTTCTTGAAATAATATCCAGATTTACAGTTCCGCCGAACTGATTTTACGATTATTGAACTGCGATACAGTAGTTTCTCTAGTGCTTTTAACACTTTAATGTTCGGATAATAAGTTGCCGTCTCTTTAATCTAAGAATAGATGATCAATGCAGCTAGCCACTATCTCTGTGTAAGGTCTTGTCTGTATAGACGTGTATCTGTTGTCTTTAAGATACCTGCCTCGGGCATGGGTGTTTGTGATGTCCTTAGGTTAGTTAGGTTTAAGTAGTTCTAAGTTCTAGGGGACTGATGACCACAGCAGTTGAATCCCATAGTGCTCAGAGCCATTTTGAACTGCAGTCAGTTGGGAGAATCAATCGTTTGGACAATTTGTTCCTTTTACGAAAGATTGCGAATTCCAGACGTGTACGAAGCTTTTTTGGACGATTTAACACTGACTCAGTGATTGCAGGCTCTCTTCGACACAGCTGAAACTTCCCCACTAATTACAGGGCCAACGTGATCAACAAATGATTCAGAAAAAATTCATTCGTTCATTCACTCCAGAACAAAAATGTCACAAACCTTATTTATGGAGGAATTCGTGTATTAAATCCATCTCCATTACATGTCCAGATTTCCGGTGATTCCACACCTTAATTATTTTCCTTTTACAATCTCTTTCTCTTCAAAACAAATCGGTAGTGGCACAAATGTTAATTGGCTCGCTTTAGCGAGAAGAAAAGCAGAATATGTATCTCTCAGAAACACGTCAATCCCTCAACAGATACTCCAGAAGCTGTCCTAGTTACCACTCAAACAACCTTGGAGAATGCATATATGCCTCTCTGTTATTTCAAAGAATAAATGCACTAGAAAACACTTTGGCGTCGACGAGCTGTCGCCGCATATATTACGAGAAAATCAGATCAAATAACTTTTCCAAAGTGAATGAATGTGGATGGTTTGATTGAAAATGATTAATTGGTGCGTGGTAGAGGGTATTTACTGTGGGGACATTACATACTCTTTGTCATGAGCGCCTAGTGCAGATCTCAGTTGCTCGCAGTCTGAACTTTTATCAACTACTTGCGAATACCAGAGTCCATGCATCATCTTTCTATTTAATCAGTAATTTTTTCTCGACACAGAACAATGACATACTGTTCCCTGCATCCGACTTCTACGGTTCTGACAGTAATTGAGCGCCAAATTTCACATTTTTTAAAAATCAAGTCTCTGTTTTACTGACTAAATTATCTCATTAATCTCGATAGCCTCTTTTATTGCACTGATGAGACTAGCACTTGGTGTGTGTACAAGCAGATACTGGACAAAAAGTATCAGAAATGAGGCATTATAAATGTGCTAAAAGTGGATATAGACTTTGAAATACTTCTCAACCAGCAGTGATTTACGACTTTTATATAAACAAACTGCAGTTGTCATCCAACCCCCGCCTTCCTCTAGCCGTCCCGTCGCACAGCAGTCCGCATGGGTTCTTATTCTGTGTTTATTTAAGACCTAGTTTAGAATCCTGGGTATTATCGTAATAAATATATTTATTTAAGATTTAATTTATTAACTAATTATCCTTATCTCGATATTTACATCACACTTATAGTTACCGCTGTAATTTATTAGCGACAATGACCACTGCTGTATTTATGTCACCCTTATCTTTATTGGTGCAATTTATTACCTAATTAGCTTACCCAGGAGTCCTTATCCCAATAATTTATTATTCAGTATAGCCCCCGGATATCTTTACAAGATATCAGAGGTCCGTATATTAATTAATATAACTTATGACACAATATGGCGACGCAGTCTAAAGATGATTGCAAAAAACGGTCATAAACATTTTACAGGCATTGCCACCACTATGATAAGTATAAAATAGCACTAAATACAAGATCATTAACAGTTACTGAGGTAATATAAATTTTTATCGCTGTTACTTATGAATAATTATTTTACAAAGAATGTAGCTGCTGTACTTGTACTTACCCACCCAAAATAATCAGAACTAATTTGCAACATCATCATCCAAAGACACACGAAAATTACCACAAATTCGAGACTTTTAATGTTTAAGCAATTTGACTGTGTGCATATTGTAGGATAGAATGGAACAGAAACATTTATGTATGTAAACAAATAGTATGTCAGGGTAGTTCCAAGTGTTGCAGCATACAGACAAGCTCATGTAGGAGAAGAACAGATGTTATTTATACAAGAGCAGGTTGCTTATCATAATACACGAGTATCATTAAAGATTTATGACTTGAATCATAGCCATCAAAATCGTCTCGAATGGATTGGGTAGGGTATCGCAGTGTGTATCACTTTTACAGCGCAAGGATACTATACAGCTGTCAAGCTACTGCCATCAAACAGTTAATGCTGACAAGATACATAAATAAGTCTAGAAATTCAGTACTTCACGATTACACTATTGTTAGCAAGGCATTAGAAACGGTAACAACCGTATCGCTATATGCTGTGTGAAGTACTAATGCTAAGGGTAAAACAAACTCTTTCTTTAAAAACAGTGTCACTGACGCACTTACAAGCAACGGAATTAGTGGGAATTGCTGATTTTGATTCCTATGCGATCATTCTACATGTGCGATCTGAAAAGCAGAATATAGTGGCATTAGTGTATTTTGTGACTAAAGTTCTTAGTACATCTGAAACTACCTGGCAGATTAAAACTGTGTGCTGCACCGAGACTCGAACTCGGAACCTTGCGTTTCGCGGGCAAATGCTCGTTCGATCCTCGGTCCGGCATACAGTTTAATTTGCCATGAAGTTTCATATCAGCGCACACTCCGCTGCAGAGTGAAAATCTCATTCTGAAAGACTACTTCTTTTTACTAGTGAGTTGTTGTTGTTGTGGTCTTCAGTCCTGAGACTGGTTTGATGCAGCTCTCCATGCTACTGTATCATGTGCATGCCTCTTCATCTCCCAGTACCTACTGCAGCCTACATCCTTCTAAATCTGCTTAGTGTATTCATCTCTTGGTCTCCCTCTATGATTTTTACCCTCCACGCTGCACTCCAGTACTAAATTGGTGATCCCTTGATGCCTCAGAACATGTCCTACCAACCGATCCCGTCTTCTAGTCACGTTGTGCCACAAACTCCTCTTCTCCCCGATTCTATTTAATACCTCCTCATTAGTTATGTGATCTACAGATCTAATCTTCAGCATTCTTCTGTAGCACCACATTTCGAAAGCTTCTATTCTCTTCTTGTCTAAACTATTTATCGTCCATGTTTCACTTCCATACGTGGCTACACTCCATACAAATACTTTCAGAAACGACTTCCTGACACTTAAATCAATACTCGATGTTAACAAATTTCTCTTCTTCAGAAACGCTTTCCTTGCCATTGCCAGTCTACATTTTATATCCTCTCTACTTCGACCATCATCAGTTATTTTGCTCCCGAAATAGCAAAACTCCTTTACTACTTTAAGTGTGTCATTTCCTAAGCTAATTCCCTCAGCATCACCCGACTTAATTCGACTACATTCCATTATCCTCGTTTTGCTTTTGTTGATGTTCATCTTATATCTTCCTTTCAAGACACTGTCCATTCCGTTCAACTGCTCTTCCAAGTCCTTTGCTGTCTCTGACAGAATTACAATGTCATCGGCGAACCTCAAAGTTTTTATTTCTTCTCCATGGATTTTAATACCTACTCCGAACTTTTCTTTTGTTTCCTTTACTGCTTGTTCAATATACAGATTGAATAGCATCGGGGAGAGGCTACAACCCTGTCTCACTCCCTTCCCAACCACTGCTTCCCTTTAATGCCCCTCGACTCTTATAACTGCCGTCTGGTTTCTGTTCAAATTGTAAATAGCCTTTCGCTTCCTGTATTTTACCCCTGCCACCTTCAGAATTTGAAAGAGAGTATTCCAGTCAACATTGTCAAAAGCTTTCTCTAAGTCTACAAATGCTAGAAACGTAGGTTTGCGTTTCCTTAATGTTTCTTCTAAGATAAGTCATAGGGTCAGTATTGCCTCACGTGTTCCAATATTTCTACGGAATACAAACTGATCTTCCCCGAGGTCGGCTTCTACCAGTTCTTCCATTCGTCTGCAAAGAATTCGCGTTAATATTTTGCAGCTGTGACTTATTAAACTGCTAGTTCGGTGATTTTCACAACTGTCGACACCTGCTTTCTTTGGGATTGGAATTATTATATTTTTCTTGAAGTCTGAGGGTATTTCGCCTGTCTCATACATCTTGCTCACCAGATGGTAGAGTTTTGTCTGGACTGGCTGTCAGTAGTTATAATGGAATGTTCTTTACTCCCGGGGCCTTATTTCGACTTAGGTCTTTCATTGTTCTGTCGAACTCTTCACGCAATACCATATCTCCCATTTCATCTTCATCCACCTCCTCTTCCATTTCCATAATATTGTCCGCAAGAACATCGGCCCTGTGTAGACCCTCTATATACTCCTTCCACATTTCTGCTTTCCCTTCTTTACTTAGAACTGGGTTTCCATCTGAGCTCTTGATATTCATGCAAGTGGTTCTCTTTTCTCCAAAGGCCTCTTTAATTTTCCTGTGGGCAGTATCTATCGTACCCCTCAATAGATAAGCTTCTACATCTTACATTTGTCCTCTAGCCATCCCTGCTTAGCCAGTTTGCACTTCCTGTCGATCTCATTTTTGAGACGTTTGTATTACATTTTTCCTGCTTCACTTGCTGCATTTTTGTATTTTCTCCTTTCATCAATTAAATTCAGTATCTCTTCTGTTACCCAAGGATTTCTACTAGCCCTCGACTTTTTACCTACTTGATGCTCTGCTGCCTTCACTATTTCATTCCTCAAAGCTAGCCATTCTTCTTCTACTGTATTTCTTTCCCCCATTCCTGTTAATTGTTCCCTTATGCTCTCCCTGAAACTCTCTACAACCTCTGGTTCTTTCAGTTTATCCAGGTTCCATCTCCTTAAATTCCCACCTATTTGCAGTTTCTTCAGTTTTAATCTACAGTTCAGAACCAATAGATGGTGGTCAGAGTCCACTTCTGCCACTGGAAATGTCTTACCATTTAAAATCTGGCTCCTAAATCTCTGTCTTACCATTATATAATCTATCTGAAACCTTTTAGTATCTCCAGGGTTCTTCCATGTATACAACCTTCTTTCATGATTCTTGAACCAAGTGTTAGCAATGATGAAGTTATGCGCTGTGCAAAATTCTACCAGGCGGCTTTCTCTTTCATTTCTTAACCCCAATCCATACTCACCTACTACGTTTCGTTCTCTTCCTTTTCCTACTGTCGAATTCCAGTCACCCATGACTATTACATTTTTATCTTCCTTCACTACCTGAATAATTTCTTTTATCTCATCATACATTTCATCAACTACTTCATCATTTGCATAGCTAGTTGGCATATAAACTTGTACTACTGTAGTAGGCGTGGGTTTCGTGTCTATCTTGGCTACAATAATGCTTTCACTATGCTGTTGGTAGTAGCTTACCCGCAACTCCTATTTTTTTTATTCATTATTGGACCTACTCCTGCATTACCCCTATTTCATTTTGTATTTATAACCCTGTATTCACCTGCCACCTCCTGCCACCGAACTTCACTAATTCCCACTATGTCTAACTTTAACCTACCTATTTCCCTTTTTAAATTTTCTAACCTACCTGCCCGATTAAGGGATCTGACATTCCACGCTCCGATCCGTAGAATGCCAGTTTTCTTTCTCCTGATAACGATGTCCTTTTGAGTAGTCAACGCCCGGAGATCCGAATGGGGGACTATTTTACCTCCGGAATATTTTACCCAAGAGGACGCCATCATCATTTAATCGTACAGTAAAGCTGCATGCCCTCGGGAAAAATTACGGCCGTAGTTTCCCCTTGCTTTCAGCCGTTCGCAGTACCAAAACAGCAAGGCCGTTTTGGTTAGTGTTACAGGGCCAGATCAGCCAATCATCCAGACTGTTGCACCTGCAACTACTGAAAAGGCTGCTGCCCCTCTTCAGGAACCACACGTTTGTCTGGGCTCTCAACAGATACCCCTCCGTTGTGGTTGCTCCTACGGTACGGCTATCTGTATCGTTGAGGCACGCAAGCCTCCCCACCAACGGCAAGGTCCGTGGTTCATGCGGGGTACAGTGAGTATTTAATTTAATTAAAATTGCTTTAAAGACGAATCCGATGCAATTCACTACTCAGAAACCTTGCGGTTAATACTACACAAACCAAAAAAGTTTTGCATCACTCCGGTTCCCAGAACTCCTGAAGACAGACGTTGACCGTGGATATTGTATTACAAGCGGTTCAAATGGTTCTGAGCACTATGGGACTTAACTTCTGAGCTCATTAGTCCCCTAAAACGTAGAACTACTTAAACATAACTAACCTAAGGACATCACACACATCCATGCTCGAGGCAGGATCGAACCTGCGAACGCAGCGGTCGCGCGTTTCCAGACTGTAGCGCCTAGAACCGCTCGGCCACCACGGACGGCTATTGTATCACAGACACAGGCCCTTTCACTGTTCAGAGTTTTCGCTAAACCCGCTCAAAGATGTAAACAACCATGCATGAGCAGCGCCTATGAGACGGAGGATGTCCGACAGCCGATGAGTTCCAGTCATTCCACCAGGAAGGAGGAGGACGGCTTGAGTTGTCTGCAGTTTAACTATGCCTAGACGGTCAATACCGCGGTTCGATCGTGTCCGCGTTGTTAATTTGTGCCGGGAAGGGCTCTCAACAAGGGAAGTGTCCATGCGTCTCGGAGTGAACCGAAGCGATGTTGTTCTGACATAGAGGAGATCAGAGAGACAGGAACTGGCGTGACATGCCTCGCTCAGGCCATCCAAGGGCTACGACTGTAGTGGATGACTGCTATCTACGGATTATGGCTCGGAGGAACCCTGACAGCAACACCACCATGTTCAATAATGCTTTTCGTGCAGCCACAAGACGTCGCGTTACGACTCAAACTGTGCGCCATAGGCTGCATGAAGCGCAACTTCACTCCCGATGTCCATGGCGTGGTTGCAGTTTGCAACCACGACACCGTGCAGCGCGGTACAGATGGGCCTAACAACATGCCGAATGGACCACTCAGGAGTGGTTCAAAATGGTTCAAATGGCTCTGAGCACTATTGGACTTAACATCTGAGGTCATCAGTCCCCTAGAACTTAGAACTACTTAAACCTAACTAACCTGAGGACATCACACACATCCATGCCAGAGGCAGGATTCGAACCTGCGACCGTAGCGGTCGCTCAGTTCCAGACTGAAGCGCCTAAAACCGCTCGGCCACTCCAGCCGGCGCTCAGGATTGAGGATTGGTATCAGGTTCTCTTCACCGATTAGCGTCGCACATGCTTTCAACCAGACAATCGTCGGAGACGTGTTTGGAGGCAACCCGGTCAGGCTGAACGCCTTAGAAACACTGTCCAGCGAGTGCAGCAAGGTTGAGGTTCCCTGCTGTTTTGGGGTGGCATTATGTGGGGCCGACGTACGCAACTGGTGATCACGGAAGGCACCGTAATGGCTGTACGATAAGTGAATGCCATTCTCCGACCGATAGTGCAACCATACCAGCAGCATATTGGCGAGGCATTCGTCTTCATGGACGACAATTCGCGCCCCCATCGTGGACATCTTGTGAATGACTTCCTTCAGGATAACGACGTCGCTCGACTAGAGTGCGTACCATGTTCTTCAGACATGAATCCCATCGAACATGCCTGGGATAGATTGAAAAGGGCTGTTTATGGACGACGTGACCCACCAACCACGCCTGAGGGATCTACGCCGAAATGCCGTTGGGGAGTGGGACAATCTAGACCAACAGTGCGTTGATGAACTTGTGGATAGTATGGCACGACGAATACAGGCATGCATCAATGCAAGAGGACGTGCTACTGGGTATTAGAAGTACCGGCGTGCACCCCTTTGAAAGTCTCGCTGTATGGTGGTACAACGTGCAATGTGTTTTTCCCATAAGCAATAAAAGGGGTGGAAATGATGTTTATGTTGATCTCTATTCCAATTTTCTGTACATGTCCCTGAACTCTCGGAACCGATGTGATGCAAAACTTTTTTTGATGTGTGTATTAACAACCTTAATTTATAATCACAGGGAGAAAACCAGTGACTGAGTGATTTGTGCACTCATATTAAATCCTTCCTCAAAGAAAGTTTTGTTTCAGTTTCAGTTGGACAAAAAATGTTTCACGTATTTCAATACATGCCGAACATTCAGTAAACAATCAGAGAATCCATTTCTGGCAGATTTCGCAATTGAAAGTTTCAGTACTCGCGAAAATAAATCATTTTTCAGATTTTGATGCAACTGCAAACGGTATCAAGATTTTTCAGAATCCTTTTAACACCGATACGTTCAGTGTTGCCTGAGAATTTCAAATGCAAATGGCCGATTTACAAAGAAGTGATTTTTATAAAGATAAGTATTTAAATTCCTCTCACACATTTCAATCAGTTGCTTAAGTTTACTCTTGTTTTCTTTTCCACTTTCGGCACTACTTATCTGTGTGAGAAAAACATTCTCCAAAATAAAGTACACAAAAATATTCACAGATCGAAACTAAATGGCTAGCATTTAAAGTCGCATGCTTTTATTTCGATCAGTAAACTTGATCCACAACTTCATATAGTTGTTGAGTGGGAAGTTATAGCTAAATAAATCTCATTATGTGAGTTGACTATGTGTTTCACTTAGGTATGGTAAATTTTCAGGAAATCTCAAATAATAAATTACAGTTGAAATGTCCAGTTACATTATGTGTATGTTAATGTGTATCTTAATTGATCTTATAATAAAAGCAACTGGTTATTGTACGTATTTTGTATGATTTGTTTGTGTTGTAAATTTTACACAGTCCAGTGTCACATCGGTTAATGAGCGTGATTCATCCCTGAATCTTCCTCGTAATTAATTCTAGTTAATTGAAACATTTTTTCTGTAGGAATCCATTTAGAGTAAGTCAAATCGTTCCATTCCGAAACAATAGTAAAGCAGGTTTACGGTATAGTAATGTAATCTTTTACTTTTAGTACAGTAAATACTGTTTTAGAACAAATTTGTCTGAAGATGTTTGTTTATGCCCATGTTTCAAAATTTACTGGAAGATAAATAGTATTATGTTTAATTAAAATCTTGGTGTGCATAGCTATTGCTTTATGGGTATCCGTAATGAATACGTGTCTGTTACCGATGACGAAACAGAATTTGAATTCATAAACAGATACTGCAAGGAAAAGGGTTGCCAGACGCTGGCGAAGAAAATATCTTGCAACATCGTTGCAGAGAATATGCGGCTCCGTCGCGGGCGGTATGGGTGGCGATAATTGCGGCCCGATGCGCTTTGCGATCAGTTCTGCTGACTGAGTGTATCATTCACGGAGTTTATACTTTACAGAGCGGTAGTTTATAGGAGAAATCCTGACGTAGTGTTCATTTATAGTGGCCAAAGAAACAGATCCAGATCAGAAAGTAGGTTTGAGATGGTTATTAAAGACTGAAAAAAAACACTTAACAGACTATGCAAAACATGATTCGTTAAGCGAGTCAGTGTTTTCATTTTCTTCTACTCGTTTTTCGAATAACCATTATGGGAAGCGCTCGATAGGCAAAGCTCGACTGTATTTAAAAGAAAAAATACGGAAGATCGAATACCTTGCATGTCTGACGTGTCACCGTGGGCCGGATTGATGATGTTCGCGGATCGGTTTTGCCTGTGAGCCGTAGTTTGATGACCCTGGTCTCAGGAGAGAGAGGGAGAGTGTCGGGTTATGTGAACCAAATGATCTTCTGGCCAATGATCTTCTTCAGTGCGGATGCACTCACATTGCTCATACTCTTATGGGAATCGGTAGATTGACTGCTGCGAGTAATGAGTATAGTGAGCAGGGACACTATAAATGTAGTCTCGTGGGGAGCGTGCCAGAGATAAGTCCCTGCAATCACAGTATCCTCTGTGTCCTCGATGGCTCAGTCGGATAGAGCGTCTGCCATGTAAGGAGGAGATCCCGGTTTCGAGTCCTGGTCGATGCACAAATTTGCAACTGTCCCCGTTGATATTTATCAACGCCTGTAAGAAGCTAATGGTATCGATTTCATTGCAAATATTGTTCCTAGTTTTTATCTTTACAGCGGTGTTTCCCAGATGCTTCTTATAGGCTCTATCTGGTCCAGTGTAACCTCTAGATATTTTGGGTGCTGGTTGTGGTGAAGTAGTCTGTAACCAAAGCACACCTGGAGCCATCTGTCTGGCGCAATGTTGCGCAAGTGAAAGCAAGCCATCTCAGCCTCGGTCGGGTTTGGTCTCAGTCTGCGTCTAAGAACGTATATTCCCAATATCATCAGATCGGATGTTAAAGATGGCTTCCGATCCTTAAAAATTTCATGTCCCACTGCCAACATCCGGTCATCAGCACATCCAAACTTATGAGAGCTAGTTTTAGGCATGTCAGAGATGTACAGATTAAAAAGTTGTGGGGCAAGGACAGATCCCTGGGGTAATCCATCATTTAGGGTCTTCGAAGGGCTTATCCTGTTGCACAGTACGACCAAGAATGACGTTCCAGTAAGCATGCTGTTAATAAGTTGGACTGTTTTCCTGCATGGGATTCTTTGAACAAGTTTGTAGAGATGATTGTGCCTCTATACTATGTCATAAGTTGCTGAGAGATCGATAAATGCAGTTGATGTTCTTAAATTAGTTTCAAAGTCTGCTTCTAAGTAGGTGGCGAGTGACATTATCTGGTCCATACGGCTTCTTTCAGGGCGAAAACCAGCTTGTTCAATCGGAATTTTCTCAAATGTTATAGCCCAGATGTTTTGTAAATGGCTCTTTCAATACTTCTGTACGCTTAGCTAGGAAGGGCTATTGTGCGGTAGCTTTCCGGCTCGTTGCTTGGTTTTCTTGGCTTAAGGGTAGCGATGACGTTAGACCTTTCATTCCGTTCTGTATTCTCCTCCTCATCATGATATCAGTAAAGAACTCTGTTACCCATTATTAGGTACATTTACCACCGTTCAGGAAGAATTCAGGATGAATTCCATCAGGTCCTGGTGCCTTTTCCGCTTTAACTTCTTTGAGTGACATTGTTATTTACTCGACAATTAATGATTGGGAAAATACGGTGTGGTCGGGCTTAGATGTTTCAGATTCATAAATTATTGTTTGATGTGGGTGGTGCGAGCTTTGGCCTGTGGTATTCTTGAAATACTCACAACGTGCTTCGCAGTCCTGTCCGGGTGAGAGACCACTTCCCCTCTTGTATGCTTAGGACTTACACCTAATTCTTTAAAAGTGCCTGGTCTTTTCTGCTAGAACATTTGAAGCCCACGTTCACGACTGTTTCTGTCCATTTCTCACGTCTAGCCATGTCAAGTAGGAGGTGATCCGCTATCTCTCCTTAGAGGAACTCCTTGTATAGTTTTACACATTGAGCATTCCATCCTGATAAATATTCCTTGTGGAATCCTCTAGGGCTGGTCGTCTTTGCTACTTCAATCACTACTCTTGTGAACTTTTGGCAACTTTCGATAGTGGGTGGAATCCAGCCTCAACACTTTTCAAGGTGGTTGAGGAACTTGTTCCAGCCCGCCTTCTTAAAATTACATCTTGGACGAGGACAGGATCTGATCAGAGGAACGCGCTTTCGATTACGGGTGGTCGATGTTGACTGTGTGGAAGGTCTTGAAGTACTCTGCAGGTCCCTTGCAGCAATTGTGAACTGACCGTCTTTTTTTACGAAGCACCAATCAGGGTTGTATTCTAGGTTCTATGCTGTTGATTTAAAAGATCCCTTGTCTTTTGCATAAAATAGCAGAAACAGATTGTTATCATCGACCCAGCTTGCTAGGGGTTCACTGCTGCTATCGTGCGTCTGATGACTCCTGAAGTCCCCCACATAGCCTGCTGGGTGGGACAGTAAAGGCAGGACTTCAGGTGTCCGTTCGGTGGCGGGGAGTTTACATATATAGTATTGATAATTATTTCTATCATTTTGACTTTGTAAGTGTTGTTGGTGAAGGATGTCTTAACCCTGTAAGTACGTTACTCGGAGGAGCGCACATTTGTGGCGACTCCATAGGTACGGTGACAAGTGGTTTGTAACAAGTCATGTTCAAAAAAATGTTCAAATGTGTGTGAAACATTATGGGACTTAACTGCTAAGGTCATCAGTCCTTAAGCTTACACACTACTTAACCTAAATTATCCTAAGGACAAACACACACGCCAATGCCCGAGGGAGGACTCGAACCTCCGCCGGGATCAGCCGCACAGTAACAGGTCATATTCTGGTATTTCCAGTCTATTGGTTAAGTGCTCTTTACTGTCAATAAGGGTTTCCTGGATACAGAGATGTCTACATCTACATCTACATCTACATTTATACTCCGAAAGCCATCCAACAGTGTGTGGCGGAGGGCACTTTACGTGCCACTGTCATTAGCTCCCTTTCCTGTTCCAGTCGCGTATGGTTCGCGGGAAGAACGACTGTCTGAAAGCCTCCGTGCGCGCTCTAATCTCTCTAATTTTACTTTCGTGATCTCCTCGGGAGGTATAAGTAGGGGGAAGCAATATATTCGATACGTCATCCAGAAACGCACCCTCTCGAAACCTGGCGAGCAAGCTACACCGCGATGCAGAGCGCCTCTCTTGCAGAGTCTGCCACTTGAGTTTGTTAAACATCTCCGTAACGCTATCACGATTACCAAATAACCCTGTGACGAAACGCGACGCTCTTCTTTGGATCTTCTCTATCTCCTCCGTCAACCCGATCTGGTACGGATCCCACACTGATGAGCAATACTCAAGTATAGGTCGAACGAGTGTTTTGTAAGCCACCTCCTTTGTTGATGGACTACATTTTCTAAGGACTCTCCCAATGAATCTCAACCTGGTACCCGCCTTACCAACAATTAATTTTATATGATCATTCCACTTCAAATCGTTCCGCACGCATACTCCCAGATATTTTACAGAAGTAACTGCTACCAGTGTTTGTTCCGCTATCATATAATCATACAATAAAGGATCCTTCTTTCTATGTATTCGCAATACATTACATTTGTCTATGCTATGGGTCAGTTGCCACTCCCTGCACCAAGTGCCTATCCGCTGCAGATCTTCCTGCATTTCGCTACAATTTTCTAATGCTGCAACTTCTCTGTATACTACAGCATCATCCGCGAAAAGCCGCATGGAACTTCCGACACTATCTACTAGGTCATTTATATATATTGTGAAAAAAGCAATGATCCCATAACACTCCCCTGTGGCACGCCAGAGGTTACTTTAACATCTGTAGACGTCTCTCCATTGATAACAACATGCTGTGTTCTGTTTGCTAAAAACTCTTCAATCCAGCCACACAGCTGGTCTGATATTCCGTAGGCTCTTACTCTGTTTATCAGGCGACAGTGCGGAACTGTATCGAACGCCTTCCGAAAGTCAAGAAAAATAGCATCTACCTGGGAGCCTGTATCTAATATTTTCTGGGTCTCATGAACAAATAAAGCGAGTTGGGTCTCACACGATCGCTGTTTCCGGAATCCAAGTTGATTCCTACATAGTAGATTCTGGGTTTCCAAAAACGACATGATACTCGAGCAAAAAACATGTTCTAAAATTCCACAACAGATCGACGTCAGAGATATAGGTCTATAGTTTTGCGCATCTGCTCGACGACCCTTCTTGAAGACTGGGACTACCTGTGCTCTTTTCCAATCATTTGGAACCTTCCGTTCCTCTAGAGACTTGCGGTACACTGCTATTAGAAGGGGGGCAAGTTCTTTCGCGTACTCAGTGTAGAATCGAATTGGTATCCCGTCAGGTCCAGTGGACTTTCCTCTGTTGAGTAATTTCAGTTGCTTTTCTATTCCTTGGACACTTATTTCGATATCAGCCATTTTTTCGTTTGTGCGAGGATTTAGAGAAGGAACTGCAGTGCGGTCTTTCTCTGTGAAACAGCTTTGGAAAAAGGTGTTTAGTATTTCAGATTTACGCGTGTCATCCTCTGTTTCAATGCCTTCATCATCCCGGAGTGTCTGGATATGCTGTTTCGAGCCGCTTACTGATTTAACGTAAGACCAGAACTTCTTAGGATTTTCTGTCAAGTCGGTACATAGAATTTTACTTTCGAATTCACTGAAGGCTTCACGCATAGCCCTCCTTACCCTAACTTTGACATCGTTTAGCTTCTGTTTGTCTGAGAGGTTTTGGCTGTGTTTAAACTTGGAGTGAAGCTCTCTTTGCTTTCGCAGTAGTTTCCTAACTTTGTTGTTGTACCACGGTGGGTTTTTCCCGTCCCTCACAGTTTTACTCGGCACGTACCTGCCTAAAACGCATTTTACGATTGCCTTGAACTTTTTCCATAAACACTCAACATTGTCAGTGTCGGAACAGAAATTTTCGTTTTGATCTGTTAGGTAGTCTGAAATCTGCCTTCTATTACTCTTGCTAAACAGATAAATCTTCCTCCCTTTTTTTATATTCCTATTAACTTCCATATTCAGGGATGCTGCAACGGCCTTATGATCACTGATTCCCTGTTCTGCACATACAGAGTCGAAAAGTTCGGGTCTGTTTGTTATCAGTAGGTACAAGATGTTATCTCCACGAGTCGATGTCGATACCGTTATCTACCAGACTTGTATGCAGGCCCTAGCATTTGGTCCTGCTTATCCCTTCCGTACAGATTGTCTGGCAACCAGTGTTGTCCGGTTCTTAGCGTTACCCAGAGTGCACCACGTTGAGGCGTGCTGACGTTGCACCACAATATCGAACACAATGTTTCAGCAAGGACTTTTCTTCACTTGTAGCTAAAGACAGACCTGATAAATTTGACTCATTCTGCGCCCCATTCGCGCGTGTAGTGCAGATAATTTTATCCAGTAATTCTCAGCTGAGAAACATTACATATCGCATCAGGGCAGAAGATATTGTTTTGAAGGTTTCGCCAAAGGTGAGTGTTTTCAATGCGGACGAAAAGGCTTAGCAATAAAGGCCGCACTGTTGGTTAAGACCTTCTTACCACCACAATTCTTAGGCTGTGTAACATGGCTGCAAGTAGTACACCATTCTTTTGTAGACAGCCCGCGTGGTGCACCAAAAAATCGGACTACTACATTCACAGTGTGGTGACGGACTCGTTCGAAATACGACAGTCATTTTGCCGCGTCGTCAAGTCGATCCGTCTGCTGGTTCCACATTTACACGGCTCCACTCTCATGACTCTCGTCAGCGGTGGAAAGTCACGTGATTACCTGGTACTACTATTACATCATCTATAGCGCTTCAAGGCGACGTGTGTTGTCCTAATTTTCTCCGGTTAGTTTGTTTCCTATAAACTCGACCACTATCCATACAGGGACTGTTTTATGACTCATACTTTATTCGAGGATCTGTGGAAATGCTAGGGTGCGTCGTGAGGCAGTTATCTACATCTACATAATTACTCTACAAATCACAATTAAGTGTCTGGCAGAGGATTCATCGATCCATCTTCAAGTTGTTTCTCTACCGTTCCACTCTCGAGCAGCGCGCGGGAGAAACGAACTCGTAAATGTTCGCGTGTGAGCTTTGATTTCTCTTACTTTATTACGACGATCCCAATGCAGGTTGTCGCTAACGAAATGTTTTCACACTCTGAGGAGGAAGCTGGTGACTGAAATATCATGAGGTCCTGCCGCAGCCAGAAACACCTTTAGTGTAATGTCTGTCATTCTGATTCGCGTATTATATCCGTGGCACTATCTCCCTTATTTCGCGATAATACAGTACGTGCTGCCTTTCTTTGAACTTCATCGGTATCAGTCATACCTGATGCAGATCCTACAATACACAGCAGTACTCCAAAAGAGGGCGGACAAGTGTAGTGTAATTGTTCGAATGACTCAGAGCACTTTGGGATTTAACAAAAACGGTTGAAATGGCTCTGAGCACTATGGGACTTAACTTCTGAGGTCATCAGCCCCCTAGAACTAAACCTAATTAACCTAAGGACATCACACACATCCATGCCTGGGGCAGGATTCGAACCTGCGACCGTAGCAGTCGCGCGGTTCCGGACTGTTGCGCCTAGAACCGCTCGGCAGTAGTGTAAGAAGTTTCTTTAGTAGACCTTTTACATTTTCTAAGAGTTTCAACAATAAATCGCAGTCTTTGGTTTGCTTTCCCCACAACATTATCTATGTGATCGGTCCAATTTAAGTTATTCGCAATTGTAATCTCTAAGTATTTTGCTGAGTTTATAGCCTTCAGATTTGTGTGATTTATCGTGTAACTGGAATTTAGCGGATCGTTCTAGTACACATGTGGATGAATTTACACTTTTCATTTTTTAGAGTGCATTGCCATTTTTTATACCATACAGATATCTTGTCTAAATTATTTTGCAATTCGTTTCGATCATCTGACACCTTTACAGCACGCTAAACGACAACATCATCTGCATCAATCTAAGGGGGCTGCAAAGATTTTCTCCTAAATATTATAACCACTACTGGCCATTAAAATTGCGATACCACGAAGATGACGTGCTACAGACGCGAAATTTCACCGACAGGAAGAAGATGCTGTGATATGCAAATGATTAGCTTTTCAGAGCATTTACACAAGGTTGGCGCCGGTGGCGAGACCTACAACGTACTGACATGAGGAAAGTTTCCAACCCATTTCTCATACACAAACAGCAGTTGACCGGCATTGCCTGGTGAAACGTTGTTGCGATGCCTCGTGTAAGGAGGAGAAATGCGTACCATCACGTTTCCGATAAAGGTCGGATTGTAGCCTATCGCGATTGCGGTTTTTCGTATCGCGACATTGCTGCTCGCGTTGGTCGAGATCCAATAACTGTTTAGTAGAATATGGAATCGGTGGGTTCAGCAGGGTAATACGGAACGCCGTGCTGGATCCCAACGGCCTCGTATCACTAGCAGTCGAGATGGCAGGCACCTTATCCACATGGCTGTAACTGATCGTGCAGCCACGTCTCGATCCCAGAGTCAGCAGATGGGGACGTTTGCAAGACAACAACCATCTGCACGAACAGTTCGACGACGTTTGCGGCAGCATGGACTATCAGCTCGGAGACCATGGCTGCGGTTACCCTTGATGCTGCATCACAGACAGGAGCGCCTGCGATGGTGTACTCAACGACGAACCTGGGTGCACGAATGGCAAAAAGTCATTTTTTCGGATGAATCCAGGTTATGTTTACATCATTATGATGGTCGCATCCGTGTTTGGCGACATCGCGGTGAACGCACATTGCAAGCTTGTATTCGTCATCGCCATACTGGCGCATCACCCGGCGTGATGGTATGGGGTGCCATTGGTTACACCTCTCGGTCACCTCTTGTTCGCATTGACTGCACTTTGAACAGTGGACGTCACATTTCAGATGTGTTACGAGCCGTGGCTCTACCATTCATTCGATCCCTGCGAAACCCTACATTTCATGGGGATAATGCACGACCGCATGTTGTAGGTCCTGTAGGGGCCTTTCTGGATACAGAAAATGTTCGACTGCTGCCCTGGCCAGCACATTCTCCAGATCTGTCACCAACTGAGAACGTCTGGTCAATGGTGGTCGAGCAACTGGCTCGTCACAATACGCCAGTCACTACTCTTGATGGACTGTGGTATCATGTTGAAGCAGAATGGGCAGCTGTACTTGTACACGCCATCCAAGCTCTGTTTGACTCAATACCCAGGCGTATCAAGGCCGTTATTGCGGCCAGAGGTGGTGGTTCTGGGTACGTATTTCTCAGGATCTATGCACCCAAATTGCGTGAAAATGAAATCACATGTCAGTTCTGGTATAATATATTTGTCCAATGAATACCAGTTCATCATCTGCATTTCTTTTTAGTGTACCAATTTTAATGGCCAGTAGTGTAGATCATGAGCATGTCGAATTGTTGATGTGACGCCTCGTGTACCGTTGCAGGACGCCCTGACTCTGGACCTGTCGCGCCTACGCGGCAGCGGCGCCGGCGCCAACTTCACGCTGCTCAGGATGGTCCAGCGGGAGCGACTGCTGCACGACTCTCCAGCAGAGCTGCGCTCCAGCCGCACGGTAAGCTGCTGCTAACACTCCCCTTCATGTTGCACTCTTCCCGCGCTAACATCTTCATGTCAGACTAGCACTTGCACCCTAAGTCCTCAGTTATTTGTTGGGTGTATCTCAGTCTCTGTCTTCCTCTACAATTTTTAGCGTCTGCAGCTCTTTCTAGTACCTTGGAGGTTTTGTCCTATCATCCTATCCCTTCTTCTTGTCAATGTTTTCCATATGTCTTTATTCGCCAATTCCGCAAAGGACCTCCTCAATCCTTATTTTATTTATGCATCTAATTTTCAACATTCTTCTGTAGCACCACATCTCAAATGCTTCGACTGTCTTGTGTTCCGGTTTTCCCGTAGTCTATATTTCACTGTCATACAGTACTGTGCTCCGGACGTATAGTCGTGCTCAAAAGTATCCGAACGAACAAAATTGCATTTCACCTAGTTCGCTTGCAACCCGCATAACGCAGCAGTCTATCAGGTCATCTAATCCCTCCTTGGTACATTCATTTGACTATTGAAAATGGTTCCAACAAGTCACCACTAGAAAACACTGCTCTGTATTGCAATAACTCAAGATGTAAACTAATACCACGATACTAAAAATAACAGGGAACACCTTAACACAATGATACTGTCCTTCAGGCTTGTAAGCTCACATTTATTACAATAAATGACATACCTGAAATGTTACCACTCTCATTATTACGTCAGATAGGTAATGCACGTAGTAAGTTCGTCGTATTCATGATTTCCTCTTCAAAGTAACATACCGCACTTATTATTTCACACAAAATATCATTAAGATTTTAAGTTATTCTCGAACAGCTAGTTGAGAATATGTATGAACTTCAAATGACACGACGAACCGTCTTGTTCTGCATATGGATTCAAACCTAAGTCTTGCAGACTAAGCAGAGATTTCGTGACTGACGGAAACTAACAGTCATTCCTGACTAGGCATAGCACGATTTTAGACAGTATTAGTTCGCAAATATCAACTTTAAATTACATAACGTAAACATTTTTACGGACGTGAATTCCTACCCAGCATCTATTGTCCCTGTTAACGAACTACGAGAGATGTTAAATACTGCTTCTTCACAAGTAACTTACTTGAAATACCTTGAGGTAAAGCTTTGTGTTGGACAGGGATTCGAACCCAGAACCTCATCGGATTGATATCGAAGCACAATCAATTGTGACATATCGGATTTTCTCGGCAGTAGCTACATGTTTTAACTGAAATGACGTGACGAAATATTAATTTTTTCCTTTCCAGGGCTCCAACCCATCACCTATCGCTGTTTTATTCTAGATAAAGCGAACGTTAAATATGGGTTTTTTACACCAGCAGCGACATGTGAGCATGCTTGAACTAGAAATACTATGACGAAGAGTTCACTGCTGACTAGGAAACGAACCCCACACATATCGGTTGTTGACTACACATAAAAAGACGTCAGCTACCGAATTTTTCTCCACCAGCAGCTAGGAATAACATGCTTGAACTTACAGTTCAAAAATGGTTCAAATGGCTCTGAGCACTATGGGACTTAACATCTGAGGCATCAGTCCCCTAGAACATAGAACTACTTAAACCTAACTAACCTAAGGACTTCACACACATCCGTGCCCGAGGCAGGATTTGAAGCTGCGAACGTATCGCTCGCGCGGTTCCAGACTGAAGCACCTAGAACCGCTCAGCCACAGCGACCGGCACAAAAACGTCAGATATCGTTAGTGTTGCAACGAATGAATATACATTAAAAATCAAAATTATTATCCACCAGCAGATAGGTGTTCTCGTGCTAGAGCTTGATAATACATAATGAAAACCTTAGTGCCAGGCCAGGATTCGAACCCATTCACGCACAATATGTGGCGATGTTGAGGAATCTGCAGTTTTGAACAAACAACAAATTGTAGTCGAGCTGTATTGTCACGAAGGGATAAAATTCCGTGTTAAGTTCAGAAGTTCATAACCAATTTTATCGACATACAGAAGCTCAAATAAAAGATGTTATAAGTGTCCTGTGACCCTACATAGCGTTTGTTTCGTCAATAGAAATAAATAACTGGTATAAGAGAGATTACTGGTGATAGAGTTTCTACATGTCGACACTCCTGACTTTATTGTGGTTCAACATAACGTCTACTTGGTAGAGAAGGAATATCATTTTTAATGTGAATTTCAGACCACAATGTCATTATACCTTCTTTACTTGGCGTATCCAGAAGAGAATAGAATCTTTCTCTCCCTATCAAAAGTCTTTGGCAGAAGTTGGAATCAAACCTAGACCATAAGTATATGAACCTATCAGAAATCCAACAGACCACCAAATCCTCTTCTCTGTGACTCATTTCTCTGTCGTAACGCCATTGCGCCACATTGTATGAGAATTCTGACACACAGGCTCCCTGTAGTGGTTTGCAGTATGTTCAGTACATTTGTTTACTTGGTTGACTGAATCACCATGAAGTAGCTGCCTCGGCTACCCAGTGCAAACATTCGTCTCTATTTTGTGATCACCGAAATAAAATCACGTAATGCCACCTACACAGAACTGCCAACAGTGTAGGATGCAGAAATTAAAATAGGAAGTGTTCCCTCCTGCTTGAGCTACTCTATTGGACTATCTGTTCGTTGAAAACGTCGTGCAGTGCAAAAGAAAAGCTGTAACTGTTTGTTTCTCAGAACTCTAGATCCGGCCATATACATTATCTCACAGCACTCTGGAATGTGGCAGTTCTGGAGGAATTGTTGTTGACTTCTGGAGCGGCTGTAGCTACGTGTCAGCTAGTAGCGTAACAGTAAGCGATGCGCACCGTAGTCAAGACGTCGCGGGATCGAGTACATTTACTGATACATTTTTAAAAACGTTATTCTGCTGTCTGCTGAAGTTATCAATCTAATGGAACTTTGAACATGATTCCCTTCACCTCTCAACCCAAAATAGTCGCATGTGGAAAAAAGGGCTAACTTCTGTGTCAGTTTGTTCTTTTCAGGTTTAATAGACGGCCAGGCAGCAGATGCATCTCGAAACTTTTGTGTTATGTATGGGGAGAGCGCATCATGCCAAAATACGTCAGAAAAGTATTTTCTACATTAGCTATTATGTAGCAAGAGTAAGTTGATAGAGGAGCAGGAGCGTAAGATCTGTGCCCTTCAGGTGCAGTTGAAAAACGCACAGGAGGAGCTAGATAGGATGAGGAGGGAGAAGGGGGTTGGGGAATGGGAGCTGGCTGTTGGCAAGAGATCTGCTAGGAGAAGAAGATTTTCAGATAGTTTTACTATTGGTGTTTACAATAGATATGACCAACTGTCAGAGTCTAGTGGAGAGGATTTTCTAGTAGCTGTAGATGTAGGAAGTATGCAGCAGACCTCAGTAGTTACTGTGCCTAGAACAGTTGCAAAGTCGAAGAGGAAGAAGAAGGTTCTGCTGTTAGGTAGTTCTCATGGCAGAGGTGTAGGCCAGCAGTTGCAGGAAGTGCTGGGGAGTGAGTACCAGGTCACTAGCATTGTGAAGCCTAATGCAGGGTTGGGTCAGGTGACTGTTAACATAGGGGGGCTATGTAGGGATTTTACTAAAGAGGATCAGGTAGTGATTGTGGGTGGGGCTGGTAATAGTATTGGTAGGGATGGGGAGTATAACATAGATGGTGACCTGGAAAAGATACCCACTCAGGCATTTCGTGGAACTGTTTCACCGTCACGATCTGCCTCATCTTAATACAGCCATCAGGCGTAATAACATGAGACTTGGGGGTGCGCTGATGACAGAAAGCATGGGTCACATTTCAGTGGTGTCGGTGGAGTCTATCAGCAGGACGGGTTTCACTAGACATGGCCTGCACCTCAACAGGTATGGGAAGGGGAGGTTGGCAAAGCTTATAGGTGACAGCATAGGTGGGGTTGGTGGGATCACTCATGGGAAAATTCCTGCAGTAGTGGGTGTTAGAGCTGCACCTTTTTTAGATTGAAGTCAGCTGATAGGTATTCCTGCTTAAGGGAAGTCTCTCTAACAAAGAAACCACTTTCGACAAAGCTTAGGTATCCGAGTAATGAGGGAATTAGTATATTTCATCAAAATATACAAGGTATTAGAGATAAAGTTAGTGAACTGCTTATACACTCCTGGAAATTGAAATAAGAACACCGTGAATTCATTGTCCCAGGAAGGGGAAACTTTATTGACACTTTCCTGGGGTCAGATACATCACATGATCACACTGACAGAACCACAGGCACATAGACACAGGCAACAGAGCATGCACAATGTCGGCACTAGTACAGTGTATATCCACCTTTCGCAGCAATGCAGGCTGCTATTCTCCCATGGAGACGATCGTAGAGATGCTGGATGTAGTCCTATGGAACGGCTTGCCATGCCATTTCCACCTGGCGCCTCAGTTGGACCAGCGTTCGTGCTGGACGTGCAGACCGCTTGAGACGACGCTTCATCCAGTCCCAAACATGCTCAATGGGGGACAGATCCGGAGATCTTGCTGGCCAGGGTAGTTGACTTACACCTTCTAGAGCACGTTGGGTGGCACGCGATACATGCGGACGTGCATTGTCCTGTTGGAACAGAAAGTTCCCTTGCCGGTCTAGGAATGGTAGAACGATGGGTTCGATGACGGTTTGGATGTACCGTGCACTATTCAGTGTCCCCTCGACGATCACCAGTGGTGTACGGCCAGTGTAGGATATCGCTCCCCACACCATGATGCCGGGTGTTGGCCCTGTGTGCCTCGGTCGTATGCAGTCCTGATTGTGGCGCTCACCTGCACGGCACCAAACAAGCATACGACCATCATTGGCACCAAGGCAGAAGCGACTCTCATCGCTGAAGACGACACGTCTCCATTCGTCCCTCCATTCACGCCTGTCGTGACACCACTGGAGGCGGGCTGCACGATGTTGGGGCGTGAGCGGAAGACGGCCTAACGGTGTGCGGGACCGTAGCCCAGCTTCATGGAGACGGTTGCGAATGGTCCTCGCCGATACCCCAGGAGCAACAGTGTCCCTAATTTGCTGGGAAGTGGCGGTGCGGTCCCCTACGGCACTGCGTAGGATCCTACGGTCTTGGCGTGTATCCGTGCGTCGCTGCGGTCCGGTCCCAGGTCGACGGGCACGTGCACCTTCCGCCGACCACTGGCGACAACATCGATGTACTGTGGAGACCTCACGCCCCACGTGTTGAGCAATTCGGCGGTACGTCCACCCGGCCTCCCGCATGCCCACTATACGCCCTCGCTCAAAGTCCGTCAACTGCACATACGGTTCCCGTCCACGCTGTCGCGGCATGCTACCAGTGTTAAAGACTGCGATGGAGCTCCGTATGCCACGGCAAACTGGCTGACACTGACGGCGGCGGTGCACAAATGCTGCGCAGCTAGCGCCATTCGACGGCCAACACCGCGGTTCCTGGTGTGTCCGCTGTGCCGTGCGTGTGATCATTGCTTGTACAGCCCTCTCGCAGTGTCCGGAGCAAGTATGGTGGGTCTGACACACCGGTGTCAATGTGTTCTTTTTTCCATTTCCAGGAGTGTAGATGTTGACTCTGAAATTATTGGTATATCTGAACACTTCTTAAATAAGGAGATAATTCAGAGGTTTCCTTTACCAGGATGCAGGTTGGCTGGCAGCTTTTCGAGGAGCTCTTTGTGGTGTGGGGGAGTAGCCATGTATGTGAAAAACGGCATCCCATTTGAGTCAATTGATGTTTCAAATTACTGCACTGAAAAGGTGTTTGAATGTTGTGCAGGTGTGGTTAAATTTAACGGAGCTAAACTTCTAACTGTTGTTATTTATAGATCCCCAGACTCCGATTTCGTAACATTTTTGTTAAAGCTAGAGGAGTTTCTTGGTTCACTTTATAAGTTAGTTATATGTAGTGACTTCAATATTGATTGTATAAGTGATTGTGCAAGGAAGAGGATGCTGGTAGACCTCTTTAATTCATATAATCTTATGAAAACCGTATTATTTCCAACGAGAGTGCAAGGGAACTGTAGAACAACCATAGACAACATTTTTGTTCATTCCTCATTACTAGAAGGGCATTCTGTTAGCAAAACGGTGAATGGCCTTTCAGATCATGATGCACAAATTTTAACTTTAAAAGATTTTTGTGCTGCAACACGTGTTAAATATAGTCATCAGCTGTTCAGGAAAGCTGATCCAGTGGCTGTAGAGACCTTTGTAAACCTTATAAAGGAACAAGAGTGGCAAGATGTTTATAGCGCTGATACAGTAGACGATAAATATAATGCTTTTCTCAATGCTCTTTGAAAGTTGCTTTCCGTTAGAACGTTTAAAACAGGGTACTAGCACAAACAGGCAGCCTGGGTGGTTGACTAGAGGGATAAGAATATCTTGTACAACAAAGTGGCAATTATATCAAAACGTTAGAAACAGTCGAAATCTAAATGCAGCAGCCCATTACAAACAGTATTGTAAGGTGCTTAAAAATGTTATTAGGAGGGCAAAAAGTATGTGGTATGCAGATAGAATAGCTAAGTCTCAGGATAAAATTAAAACCATATGGTCAGTCGTAAAGGAAGTTGCTGGTCTGCAGAGACAGGTCGAGGATATAGAATCAGTGCGTAGTGGGAATGTCCGTGTTACTGAGAAGTCGCATATATGTACAGTATTTAATAATCACTTTCTGAATATAGCAGGTGAACTAAATAGAAACCTAGTCCCAACAGGGAATCATATAGCGCTCTTAGAAAAAAGTGTTCCGAGACTGTTACCTGAAATGCTCCTCCGTGATACTGACAAGAGGGAGATTGAGTTAATAATGAAATCACTAAAGACCAAGAACTCTCATGGATATGATGGGGTATCTAGCAGAATACTGAAGTATTGGTCTATGTATGTTAGCCCAGTTCTCAGCCATATCTGAAACTTTTCCTTTAGGAGTGGTCGGTTTCCTGACCGATTAAAGTGCTCGGTAGTGAAGCCACTTTATAAAAAGGGAAACATTGATAATGTTGACAATTTTAGACCTATTTCTATGCCATCGGTATTTGCTAAAGTTATTGAGAAGGTTGTATATACAAGGTTACTAGAGCATTTAAATTCACATAATTTGCTGTCAAATGTTCAGTTTGGTTTTAGAAATGGTTTAACAACTGAAAATGCTATATTCTCTTTTCTCTGTGAGGTTTTGGACGGATTAAATAAAAGGTTGCGAACGCTAGGTGTTTTCTTTGATTTAACGAAGGCTTTTGACTGTGTTGACCACAAAATATTACTGCAGAAGTTGGACCATTATGGAGTAAGGGGAGTAGCTTACAATTGGTTCGCCTCTTACTTTAAGAACAGAAAGCAGAGGGTAATTCTCCGCAATATTGAGAGTGGTAGTGATGTTCAGTCCCAATGGGGCACTGTTAAGTGGGGCATTCCCCAAGGGTCGGTGCTGGGGCCACTGCTGTTTCTTATTTATATAAATGATATGCCTTCTAGTATCACAGGTGATTCAAAAATACTTCTGTTTGCTGATGACACCAGCTTGATAGTGAAGGATCTTGTGTGTAATATTGAAACAGTAACAAATAATGTAGTTCATGAAATAAGTTCGTGGCTTGTGGAAAATAATTTGATGCTAAATCACAGTAAGACTCAGTTTTTACAGTTTCTAATTCACAATTCAACAAGAACCGATATTTTGATCAGACAGAATAGGCATATTATAAGCGAGGTGGTACAGTTCATGTTCCTAGGCGTTCGGATAGATAGTAAGCTGTTGTGGAAAGCCCATGTCCAGGATCTTGTTCAGAAGCTAAATGCTGCTTTATTTACCATTAGAACAGTATCTGAAATAAGTGACACTTCAACACGAAAAGTAGTCTACTTCGCATATTTTCATACGCTTATGTCGTATGGTATTATTTTTTGGGGTAATTCTTCTGATTCAAAAAGGGTATTTTTGGCTCAAAAACGGGCTGTTCGAGCTATATGTGGTGTAAGTTCGAGAACGTATTGTCGACCCCTATTCAAAAATCTGGGAATTCTGACATTGCCCTCACAGTATATATTTTCTTTAATGTCGTTCGTTGTTAGCAATATTAGCCTATTCCCAAGAGTTAGCAGCTTTCACTCAGTTAATACTAGGCAGAAATCAAATCTGCATGTAGAATGCACTTCCTTGACTCTTGTGCAGAAAGGAGTGCAGTATTCTGCTGCATCCATTTTCAATAAGCTACCACAAGAACTCAAAAATCTTAGCAGTAGCCCAAACTCTTTTAAGTCTAAACTGAAGAGTTTCCTCATGGCTCACTCCTTCTATTCTGTCGAGGAGCTCCTGGAAGAGCTAAAAAATTAAGCAAATTCCAGTGTTAGATTGTTAATTTTCTTCATTTAAACTTACGAATTGTCACCTGAATATGTTTTTTTATATTTCATTTTATCTGTTTCTAATATCGTGTTATAATTTCATGTATTGACTCGTTCCATGACCATGGAGAATTCTCCTTAATTTGGTCCCACGGAACAATAAATAAATAAATAAATAAAAAATAAAAAGCTTATTGCCTTCCAACCAGCGAAATGAGGCAGAGTACGGCCGGTAAACGATTCACAAACGACGGTTTAGTGCCGTTAAGACGATTTCTTTAGACATTGTCGTAGCTGAAGGAATTTAGTTTATTCTTAAAATGGTTCAAATGGCTCTGAGCACTATGGGACTTAACATCTATGGTCATCAGTCCCCTAGAACTTAGAACTACTTAAACCTAACTAACCTAAGGACAGCACACAACACCCAGCCATCACGAGGCAGAGAAAATCCCTGACCCCGCCGGGAATCGAACCCGGGAACCCGGGCGTGGGAAGCGAGAACGCTACCGCACGACCACGAGATGCGGGCGTTTATTCTTAAATCGTCTTCTGCAGCAACGTTCACGGATGTCTCAAATAGGAAAAGCTCTTTATCCAGGCACGAAGGTTGTAAAAAAAACTTCCCACAGTTTGTTTCAGGTTGATCTTTTCGTGTGATAGCACTGCGTAGGTATTTTGTATATAGATCTTATCTCCACTCTTCTCTGCTGCTCATAATGTCCACGTTCGAACCACAACAACTTGAGAACTAATGTAAAACGAAAGTCATGCACAAAATGACCCACAAAAATGTTCCCCTTTTTGATAAGGATTACTCGGAGGCTTCTATCAACGTCTGTTCATTTTGGCGCTACTTCATTATGAACTTACTCAGCCCACTAATTAGCAACCTTTCACAGCACCGCTTTTCAAATGTTTCCAGCTTCTTTTGCACATTTGCTATGCTTCATACAACTACTGCTCCATATAACATCGAGTTTCAGATGCACATTTTGAGAAACTGTGCGTGACTACATGGATTCCAATATACATCTATTGTTGGCCCAGGTCATATTTTGCTGTGCTTGCCTGACGATTCAGAAGAGGACCAAGCTGCACACACTGTCTGCCTGACAGAACTAAAAACGAAGTCGGAACAATATGATACGTAATAAATTGCATATCGAATCTTTCTACTGAACGGTGCCTTAAGGAAGGGGCTCGTAATGCAGCTGGGCCGACGTCACAAAATATCGCTTTTTTGGCAATGATGCAGGGTTGTTGTACCAGTGTTCTGTGACAGCTGACGTCACAAGGTTTTCTATGGTAGCAGTGTTCTACATAGCGTTCACAGACAAAAACAACAGTTTTATTTGCATAAATTGCGTCATATGCTCATGGTTTTTTTAACAAGGATGACGTGAGCCCTTTCACTCTAACAAGGCTGTTTCCCATGGGTTCATCTACACTCCATTTCCGTATCTGCACTTCGCAGCTCCTCAGCCTAAACAGTATCGCATCTACCCTCCTTAGTATATCAACGAGACTTCATTTCTTGTCTCCTAACATTTTGTCATAATTAACAGATGTACCTCCACTTCCACACAACCGTTGCCCCTTTCGCTCTCTCGAAAGGTAGGGCAGATTACAGGACGTAGCAACTTCCATTCCCACAGCTTTGACCTTCTAACAATACCACCACTTGCAAAGTAGGTTAGAAATCAGATTAATAATGTTGCTCACGCAGCTTTATCGGGCAACAAAAGAAGTTATTGACTGTGGATGGTGTCGTCGTAATGGAAATAATGAAGTCACTGTAAAAAAGTCATTAATTTTGGCACTTATCTTGAACGGATTCCCACGTAGATTTCGTCGAAGTAGATATGGCTCATCTTGTTGATTCTACGATGATTCCACTTTGACTGCTAGAAGGTCCAGATCTGTATTTTAGCAATATTTGAAGACCTGACAAATGCGTTTTTCAGGAAATTCTTAATCATCAAACAATCCCAGATCAGAACAATGGTATGGTAGAAATAATTTTTGACTTGGTATTCACGATCCACATTTTTGTTAAACTTCTTGTAAATTCACATATACTTCTTCTTAATTGTCACACCACCAAGAAAACAGTTTTGTATCAATCTTCATATATTTAATTTCCGCTTACACCAAACATAAGACTTGACTGTTCTTTTACAAAGCGAAATAACAGTTTAACTTCTGCAAAGTGAAACAGACTGCTCTGTGCACATTCGCGCCAAAACGGTTACAAGTAAGTCAAAGATTATGACAGTCTCACAGAAATGAATACACACAAGAACCATATCACTGTAATATATCGATACATCGGAGTACCCATACATTAATAAAACCAAATGTGAATATTGTCACAAAAATATGTCTGTTACTTCGCAGAAAAGTAGTGCGATATTACTGGTATCGAGAACTGGGGTTGGAGTGCCGTAATGGTGACGTAAATAAAGAACCATTACAACCTTACCATTCAAAATGATTATATGCAGCTCAGTACCTAGGAGCAAATTTTTTTTTACATCGTTACACGCCGTTGGTGTCACTCAGTTCACAAAATGCCGGGATATTTCCATTGAAAGGGAGCAGCCGATTTTCTTCCTCGTCCTTCTCCGGTCCGGGGTTTTGCTCCGTCTCTAATGAACTGGTAGTCGAAAGGAAGTTAAACAAGAGGGTGAGTCAAATGAAAACTTTAAATTTGTAATGTTGTTGTTGTTGTTGTGGTCCTCAGTCCTGAGACTGGTTTGATGCAGCTCGCCATGCTACTCTATCCTGTGCAAGCTTCTTCATCTCCCAGTACCTACTGCAACCTACATCCTTCTAAATCTGCTTAGTGTATTCATCTCTTGGTCTCCCTCTACGATTTTTACCCTCCACGCTGCCCTCCAATACTAAATTGGTGATCCCTCGATGTCTCAGAACATGTCCTACCAACCTATCCCTTCTTCTAGTCAAGTTGTGCCACAAGCTCCTCTTCTCCCCAATTCTATTCAATACCTCCTCATTAGTTATGTGATCAACCCATCTAATCTTCAGCATTCTTCTGTAGCACCACATTTCGAAACCTTTTATTCTTTTCTTGTCTAAGTTATTTATCGTCCACGTTTCACTTCCATACATGGCTACACTCCATACAAATACTTTCAGAAACAACTTCCTGACACTTAAATCAATACTCGATGTTAACAAATTTCTCTTCTTAAGAAACGCTTTCCTTACCATTGCCAGTCTACATTTTATATCCTCTCTACTTCGACCATCATCAGTTAATTTGCTCCCCAAATAGCAAAACTGCTTTACTACTTTAAGTGTGTCATTTCCTAATCTAATTCCCTCAGCATCACCCGACTTAATTCGACTACATTCCATTGTCCTTGTTTTGCTTTTGTTGATGTTCATCTTATACCCTCCTTTCAAGACACTGTCCATTCCGTTCAACTGCTCTTCCAAGTCCTTTGGTGTCTCTGACAGAATTACAATGTCATCGGCGAACCTCAAAGTTTTTACTTCTTCTCCATGGATTTTTATACCTAGTCCGAACTTTTCTTTTGTTTCCTTTATTACTCGCTCAATATACAGATTGAATAACATCGGGGATAGACTACAACCCTGTCTCACTCTCTTCCCAACCACTGCTTCCCTTTCATACCCCTCGACTCTTATAACTGCTATCTGCTTTCTGTACAAATTGTAAATAGCCTTTCGCTCTCTGTATTTTACCCCTGCCACCTTCAGAATTTGAAAGAGAGTATTACAATCAACATTGTCAAAAGCTTTCTCTAAGTCTACAAATGCTAGAAACGTAGGTTTGCTTTTCCTTAATCTTTCTTCTAAGATAAGTCGTAGGGTCAGTATTGCCTCACGTGTTCCAACATTTCTACGGAATCCAAACTGATCTTCCCCAAGGCCGGCTTCTACCAGTTTTTCCATTCGTGTGTAAAGAATTCCCGGTAGTATTTTGCAGCTGTGACTTATTAAACTGATAGTTCGGTAATTTTCACATCTGTCAACACCTGCTTTCTTTGGGACTGGGATTATTATATTCTTCTTGAGCTACGGTCGCAGGTTCGAATCCTGCCTCGTGCATGGATGTGTGTGATGTCCTTAGGTTAGTTAGGTTTAAGTAGTTCTACGTTCTAGGGGACTGATGACCACAGATGTTGAGTCCCATAGTGCTCAGAGCCATTTGAACCATTTGAATTCTTCTTGAAGTCTGAGGGTATTTCGCCTGTCTCATACATCTTGCTCACCAGATGGTAGAGTTTTGTCAGGACCGGCTCTCCCAAGGTTGTCAGTAGTTCTAATGGAATGTTGTCTAATCCGGGGGCCTTATTTCCACTCAGGTCTTTCAGTGCTTTGTCAAACTCTTCACGCAATATCATATCTCCCATTTCATCTTCATCTACATCCTCTTCCATTTCCATAATATTGTCCTCAAGTACATCGCCCTTGTATAGGCCCTCTATATACTCCTTCCACCTTTCTGCTTTCCCTTCTTTGCTTAGATCGGGGTTTCCATCAAAGCTCTTGATATTCATGCAAGTGGTTCTCTTTTCTCCAAAGGTCTCTTTAATTTTCCTGTAGGCAGTGTCTATCTTACCCCTAGTGAGATAAGCCTCTACATCCTTACATTTGTCCTCTAGCCATCCCTGCTTAGCCATTTTGCACTTCCTGTGGATATCATTTTTGAGACGTTTATAATAACAAATAGAAATTTCGCTCCGTTATCCTGTAAGTTGGTAAGCATGCTACAAACAGCGGGCAGAATGGCCTGTAGGTGGCAGTATCAGTATAAAGATAGCTGCCCCACTTGCGACTTGCACCAGGGAAGAACAGCGTTCTGTTATGCGTAGTGAAGGTGTGAATCCTATTGAAATTCATCGACGAATGAAGGTTCAGTACGGTGATGGATGTTTGTCACAGCAGCAAGTCTACGAATGGAGTAGGAAGTTGGCAAATGGTGTGACTTCAGTGGAAGATGCTCCTCGTCCAGGTCAGTTGTGACTCCACAGAACATTGCAGCAGTTGAAGCAATAGTGAAGCAAAACCGCCGAGTGACACTGAATGACATTGCAGCATGTTTAGGAATTAGTCATGGGTCACAACGTTGTGCATGATGTGCTCCAGTTTCACAAAATGTCTGCAAGATGGGTGCCACAGCAGCTGACTCCTTAAATGAGTGAACGACGTGTTGATGCTGGTGAAGAACGTCTTCAGCGCTTTGAACGAGAATCGTTACTGGGGATGAAACCTGGGTTCACTTCCACCAACCGAAACGAAGAGAGCGAGCAAGGAATGGCGCCCTTCCTCATCACCAAAACCAAAGAAGTTTCCAACAGAACCATCAGCAGGGAAGGTTATGCTGACTCTCTTTTGGGACGAAAAAGGCGTCATTTTGGAGCATTACGTGCCCAGAGGGACCACTGTCGCCAGTGCATCATACACAGTTCCCCAAAAAATCATCTGCGGGCTGCAATCAAATCAAAGCGACGTGGATTGCTGTCAGCAGGTGTCGTTTTGCAACATGACAATGCAAGACCCCACACTGACTGTACAACAGTTGCAACAATCACAGACCTGCACTACGGTCGCAGGTTCGAATCCTGCCTCGGGCATGGATGTGTGTGATGTCCTTAGGCTAGTTAGGTTTAAGTAGTTCTAAGTTCTAGGGGACTGATGACCACATATGTTAAGTCCCATGGTGCTCAGAGCCATTTTTGAACAGACCTGCATTTTGAGTGTCTTCCTCATCCACCGTTCTCACCAGACCTTGCCCCAAGTGATTTCCATACGTTTGGACCACTCAAAGACGCAATGGGAGGAAAGAAGTTCCGTTCTGATGAAAGGTACGCCACGCGGCGCATGAGTGGTTGCGCGGACTACCTAAATAATTTTTTTCTAAAGGAATTTATGCACCTTGTAAGCTCTGGAGGCCTTGAATTGAGCTTGGGGGAGATTATGTTGAAAAGTGATACAGCTTTGCACCACTTCTGCACAATAACTAATATTTAAAAAATTATTTAAGGTTTTCATTTGACTCACTCTCGTACTAATGCAGATCTTGAACGCTTGGGGCTCCGCAGATTTCAGATATAAAGAGCATCTTGTATATACCTTTAGCTGCATTATAATGGTTTATTTGACAAATTGATTTTCGGGTTATTAATCCATCATTAGTAGCATCTGACACAGAGGGAAAGGAAACCAACTGTATGTACACGATTTCTACAAAACGACAACTGCAGTTAGTAGCAGTAACATATGTCTCCTCACATTATTTGCCTCTACAGGAGTGACGTGATAGGATATGAAATCTGTTCTGTAACATATAAGGTTGTCATGTATATTATTGCTGTGAATTCTTAGGGAGTGGCATTCCTTGACAACGTTTGTCGTAACTAGTGTAAACATGGAATTGACAGGTCAACTAGTCTACATTACCTGCCTTTTGTTATTTCTAAGATCATATTTATAATTATTTGGAACATGCATTCATATATGTAAATTACGATTTTGCGTCGCGCGGGATAACTGTGCAGTCTGAGGCACCTTGCCACTGTTCGCGCGGCTCCATCCGTCGGAGGTTCGAGTCCTCCGTTGGACATCGGTGTGTGTGCTGCCCTTAGCCGAAATTAGTTTAAGTTAGATTAAGTGGTGTGTAAGCCTAGGTACCGATGACCTCAGCAGTTTGGTCCCATAGGAACTTACGACAAATCTCCAACAATTTTTTAACAATTGCTACATGAAGATAGAACATACAAGATATATAAAGTTGCAAAATGATCCAACACATCACATCAAATTAGACTATTTTACAGGGTTAAAAAACTGTTGAAATTTTGTTCAAAATGGTTCAAATGGCTCTGAGCACTATGGGACTTAACATCTGAGGTTATCAGTCCCCTAGAACTACTTAAACCTAAGTAACCTGACGACATCACACACATCCATTCTCGAGGCAGGATTCGAACCTGCGACCGTAGCGGTCGCGCGGTTCCAGACTGAAGCGCCTAGAACCGCTTGGCCACTCTGGCCGCTGTTGAAATTTTGTATATATGAATCTATTCGGTGAAACTGTTTGTTCATTAAGTTACAGCCTCTGCTTCCTCTCCGCACAGCGGCCTCTTCCTGAGCCCAACACCTCCGTTCCCAGAATGCCAGTCAGCTAATCTCGACTATCGCACCATGCATGGCCCCTGCCGAGTTCCCGCACGACTGCCATCTGCTTACACCGTAGCGCAGGCACTGGCCTCCAGCATATGTACTTGAATAGCGAAAATTGAAACCAACAGCTGTACTGTAATTCAAACGACGTTTATTCAAAACATAGTTCCAATTTCGACTCGGAAAAGAGTCATCTTTAGGCCCCAAGCATAATCTGCCATCAGCGTACGAACCACAATGAGGATGACCAATGGAGTCTTCAAGTGTAAACAGTGCAACATATTAGCCATATTAAGCCAGTATGTGCAACCAAGAAAGTAGAGTGCAGGGGGCAAAATCAAATGCATTCCGTAACTTCTAATAACAAGCCCAATAATGGTCCAACTTAAATTCATGCATTTACTCTCGGTCGTTGTCACTTGCGCTCCACACACCAAATATGTTTCTAATACCTGTCATAAACGTAGCACTCAAAACCTCATCAAGCTGTGTTTGGTCCTCAACCCTGGCGCTGTGCAGCTCTGATTTCAACGCATCGCCCTGACTCGATCCATTCACACAGTCTGAAGACAAATTCCCGACACAATTTCATTAGGCGTATACTCTAAGTTTACTAAACTCACATAGTTCAATAGAACTCACACCTCTAAGCTCCTTCCTCTCATCAGAGCTCCTGCCTCTTTCTTTTATTTCCTTAAATCTTAAGTCAGCCACAAGACTTACAAGGGAATGGTCAGACTTGTCATGTCGAAACCTGTGTTGCTTTTTTTACCACTGTGAGTTAACATTGCAAGAAGTCTGTATGCAGAATTTTAGCTGCTGACATGACCTGGAAGTCTGTAAACAATTTTATGAAGTAAGACATTATTGTCGCATGGTTTCCGCGCTTATAACTGCGTCTTGTACAACCCTGACCTCTCTCGCTACGTTATACCAACGCCATCTAGGGACAAGGTGGCGTTAGCTACGCGCCGCTCTCTTGCCACAGAAGTGAGAGAGCTGATTCCCCCAGCGAAAGCGATCGTATGATAATGAAACATTCGTTGACAAATATGGCTGATATGTTATCTACAACATTCTTTCCAAATAGCTATGAAATAGACACAAATAAATATACGGTTTAGAACACGTCCAAATTTTATTTCTTGTAATTACCGCAAAAATGCGAAATATTGATACAATGTTCAAAACATAGGTTTTTTTGTGCACCAAGAACATACAAGCAAAGACTACATATGGCAGCCCTGCGAATCACAGACGTTGTTAGATGTCCGTAGACAAAACTGGGTTGGTGTTAGGAATGAATCAGGCGTAGTATCAGTATATTTCGACGAGTGCCACACATATTTACAGTAATCAAATTCTGAAACCGTGGGGAGGGGGGGGGGGGGGGAATTGATAATGTACTACTGACTGCAGCTTGAGAATATTGTCACGGTGATAGACAGGAAATTGCAATGATCTGCAGTGTATGAATGGGTGAGTGCAGTCGTGGACTGCGCAATCGCCTCAATATGTTTTTTCCCTTTGAATGACAGTGTTCTTTCCGCACGCATTTCTTTTTGAAAACCTGACTGACCTGCATTGTACACGTACGATTCACAAAAACTAGCGATCTCATTTTTTGCATTCGTAAGAAAAGCTCGATACAAATTTTGTTATTTTTCTTGCCACAATTTTATGTGATCTTTTGAAGCGACTAATCAACTTCGAGAAGCTGTAAATTCTTTAGCGCCTATCGCGTTGGCAATCTCTAACGCCCAATCACGCAAAATTGTATCGCTGACACTAAATGACTGTTGTCTGGCATCGGTAAATAGCTCAAAAAGTCGCGCATTTATCTCCGTCGCAATTTCCAGTCGACTCTTACGCCGTCCAGCGACTTCCTTTTTCCATCTATACAATTCACGTTCAGAACGGACAAAGCGATACTTATTTTGAACAGTACTGACACGTAGGCGTTTCTTACCACTTTCGTTCAACCAATGCGTCACCGCTTTTTCTTTGTCTGATAAGGTAATTGTAGTTGCTGGTGTTACTTTCGGAGATAATTGATGATGGTACGTGACACTATCACTCGAAGAGTCTTCATGGGTGCAACTTTCGTCGGTGTCTTCGTCGTCTGTAGATTCACAGTCTGCAATATCGAGTGTTTCAGTTGTTTATAGCCACATGTCTGCGCCATTTACATGCTCGTCTATAAGTTTAACAACCATATCGCACAAACCGTGCAGCGATATTCCTCTTTAATGAACGCCGCGGTAAGACGGACGCACTTCCCGACCATGCGCACAACGCTCGCGACTCGCCATTTCCAGGGGTGGCCAGCTGTCACTGCAAGCGCCAAGCAGGAAACACAGCCATGTTCGTGATTTTTTTTAGGTGACTTCCAGTTCATCTCAGCAGCTACAATTTTGCATACGGACCTTTTGCACAGTTAAGTAACAGTGCTAAAAAAAGCAATACATGTTTCCGCATGACAAGTCTGACCATTCCCTTGTTAGTCACATCAACTGACAAATTTTTGTCATCAAAATTATATGTCTTCTATGGCACGTAATCCCCCCAAATTCTATAAGTCCCTCCAGATCCTTAGTGCCATGCAGTCTGCCTCGCCTTCAGTATACACCTCCCATCCCCCACGCAGATCCTCTACGACCTGATTCCTTTCCCTCATCTGCTCCTATTCCTCGAACATATCCACATACTCTACACCTCCCGTTGCCTTGATCCACCTCATCCCCTGGTTGCTCCTCTCCTCTCCAACCTCCACCCTCTGCTGTGCCTTCAATGTTGTGTCCCCCCAACCCTTATCTCTGCACCATCATCTCCTTTCCCAAGGTGGCTTCTGTCAACTTCCCCTCCCGGATGATGCCCTCTCTCCCTCCATTTATCCCTCCTATCAACTCTGATCCTCATCTCCCCCTCCTTTCCTCTGTCCTTTCCCCGGGCTCCCTCTTCCCCCCCTCCCATCCCGTTTTTTTCCCCACCTACCCTCTCTCTGCTTTCCTTCTCCCCCCCCCCCCCCCCGAGTCCTTTTGCATTCCCGTCCTCTGCCTTTCCCCACTCCCTCTCGCATCTTCCAGCCCCCCCCTCCCCCAACCTCTCCAACCTCTTATGAGTCCTTGTCCTCCGTCTGCTCCTTCCCCCCCCCCACTTCGATTCTCCTCTCCTCCCCCCCTTTTCTTTCCATGTTCTGTCCAGCTTCCCCCTGTCTGCCCTCGACTGTGGTGTATCATATTTGTGCCAACTTTTTAGTGCAGTGTTCAATTGAGTGTTCAGTGTTGTGCGTCTTTCCAAAGTGTTGCGAACAAAAATCATGTTGTCAGTGGGTGTGATTTTTATATCTCTTGCAAACAGAAACCAGACTGTCACCGTGTCTTTTAATTGTCTGTCTATTATTTTACCTGTCTGCTTCCTGTGTATTTTATTAGCATCACCAATCCTTTGTTTTATGATTTAAGTTCCACAATTTTCCGCCATTTTAACATTTAAGTCACCGATTTTATCACCTGATTTTATTATTTACTATCTTCATTTTTTAAAACAAATTGTGTAGGCTGAAGAGCAGCGTACTAAGCTGATGCCAGCCCGCCCCCTTCGGGGGGAATCGAAACTCAATAAAGGATAAAAAACGGCACATAAATAATGATAAATATTCTGATTTCTTTTTAAATAAGTTGATCTTTTTAGTGGCAGATTCCAGTTAAAGATATTTTTTCCATAAGCACGAGCAAATTTATGACCATCTGCTTGCTGTAGTCTGCCGCAAATATGAGGAGCAGGTGAAAGCGTGGTGAAGCTTTGAGATGTAGTTAATACAAAAAAAATGGTTCAAAAGGCTCTGAGCACTATGGGACTTAACTTCTGAGGTCATCAGTCCCATAGAACTTAGAACTAATTAAACCTAACTAACCTAAGGACATCACACACATCCATGCCCGAGGCAGGATTCGAACCTGCGACCGGAGCGGTCGCCCGGCTCCAGACTGTAGCGCCTAGAACCGCACGGCCACTCCGACCCGCTGTAGTTAATACATAAAAAATATATTTTGAGAGGGTAAACTGAGGCTTATTCTGTTTCAGCTAGAACTAGTTTAGCGTTGAGAACACACTGTGTAGCAAGAGAAATGATTCTGCCTCTACTCAGTTACGCAAGAGTGCAGGAGTTGTGGCGTGTTGCAGGCGGGTGAGGCGCTGATGCAGGACGCTGTGGACGTGTTGTCCGAGGCTCTGTTCCATCAGGACTCGGAGCGACCCCTACACGCTGAGAGCCTCAAGTGCGACGGCCCAGCCTGGAAGCGCGGCCAAGGCGTTCGACAGGCCCTGCACGACGTCAGTACTGACACCTGCTACTCTCTCTCTCTGGCTGTTGTTTCACACTGTTCATTTATCTAAACTATGGCAACCATATTTCCTTATTTATTGATACAATTTTTCTCTGTCAGCTAGACTGCACAACAGTTCTTAAATTTCCACATAATAATACACAGTTCATTTCTCTTTTATACCATAGAACTATAATTTTTTACAGGGTTTCATTAAAACCCTGAAACTGATACTAAATGAGAAGTAGGAAAGGTACTGAATTAACAGTGGTAACTGATTGTGAGACGAGAAAATAAAGAAGACTGGAAAGGCTGAAGATGTACATCATTCCGTTACTAACGCAGTCCAGGTATAGAGGCTTAGGAATAACTTCGATCCTGGTATCCCTGGACAGCATGTGTCGCTAGACTACTCTAAACTTCAGGTCATCGCCGAAACACCGGGGAGTTAGGTTACTCTTAGCAGCGAAGGGCTACCAACTTGCCTTTCCGAATCTGATGTCACCACTTCACTTGTGTTTCTGCTATATGTTGAGCACAAACTGACATCTGCAGCGCACAGTACCCAAAGGAGCCAAACAAATTTTTTCTTAAAATGGAAAGTAGGATTTACGGAGAAGGTGTCAACACTGCCAACCGACAACAGACCAACAGCCGCTACACTCAGCAGTCGTGGAGGTGATGAAAGTTCTGAGTGACAACTTTTTCTGAGTCATCAATCTTTTGACTGGTTTCATTTGGATGCGGCCCGCCACCAGTTCCTCTCCAGTGCCAAACTTCTCATCTTAGATTAACATTTGCAGCCTACATCCTCAATTACACTCCTGGAAATTGAAATAAGAACACCGTGAATTCATTGTCCCAGGAAGGGGAAACTTTATTGACACATTCCTGGGGTCAGATACATCACATGATCACACTGACAGAACCACAGGCACATAGACACAGGCAACAGAGCATGCACAATGTCGGCACTAGTACAGTGTATATCCACCTTTCGCAGCAATGCAGGCTGCTATTCTCCCATGGAGACGATCGTAGAGATGCTGGATGTAGTCCTGTGGAACGGCTTGCCATGCCATTTCCACCTGGCGCCTCAGTTGGACCAGCGTTCGCGCTGGACGTGCAGACCGCGTGAGACGACGCTTCATCCAGTCCCAAACATGCTCAATGGGGGACAGATCCGGAGATCTTGCTGGCCAGGGTAGTTGACTTACACCTTCTAGAGCACGTTGGGTGGCACGCGATACATGCGGACGTGCATTGTCCTGTTGGAACAGCAAGTTCCCTTGCCGGTCTAGGAATGGTAGAACGATGGGTTCGATGACGGTTTGGATGTACCGTGCACTATTCAGTGTCCCCTCGACGATCACCAGTGGTGTACGGCCAGTGTAGGAGATCGCTCCCCACACCATGATGCCGGGTGTTGGCCCTGTGTGCCTCGGTCGTATGCAGTCCTGATTGTGGCGCTCACCTGCACGGCGCCAAACACGCATACGCCCATCATTGGCACCAAGGCAGAAGCGACTCTCATCGCTGAAGACGACACGTCTCCATTCGTCGCTCCATTCACGCCTGTCGCGACACCACTGGAGGCGGGCTGCACGATGTTGGGGCGTGAGCGGAAGACGGCCTAACGGTGTGCGGGACCGTAGCCCAGCTTCATGGAGACGGTTGCGAATGGTCCTTGCCGATACCACAGGAGCAACAGTGTCCCTAATTTGCTGGGAAGTGGCGGTGCGGTCCCCTACGGCACTGCGTAGGATCCTACGGTCTTGGCGTGCATCCGTGCGTCGCTGCGGTCCGGTCCCAGGTCGACGGGCACATGCACCTTCCGCCGACCACTGGCGACAACATCGATGTACTGTAGAGACCTCACGCCCCACGTGTTGAGCAATTCGGCGGTACGTCCACCCGGCCTCCCGCATGCCCACTATACGCCCTCGCTCAAAGTCCGTCAACTGCACATACGGTTCACGTCCACGCTGTCGCGGCATGCTACCAGTGTTAAAGACTGCGATGGAGCTCCGTATGCCACGGCAAACTGGCTGACACTGACGGCGGCGGTGCACAAATGCTGCGCAGCTAGCGCCATTCGACGGCCAACACCGCGGTTCCTGGTGTGTCCGCTGTGCCGTGCGTGTGATCACTGCTTGTACAGCCCTCTCGCAGTGTCCGGAGCAAGTATGGTGGGTCTGACACACCGGTGTCAATGTGTTCTTTTTTCCATTTCCAGGATTGTATTTCCTGGGTGTATTCCGATCTCTGTCTCCCTCTCCAGTTTTTACCCTCTACATTTTCTTCTAGTACTATGGAAGTTGTCTTAAGCGATATCCTATCATCCTGTAACTCCTCCTTGACAGAGTTTTTCACCTATCCCTTTCTCCGCCGGTCATTTGAACAACCTCCTCGTGCCTTACCTTATCAATCCACCTAATTTTCTACATTCTTTTGTTACACTTCACCTCAAATGTTTCGAATATCTTCTGTTCCGGTTTTCCCACAATCCACGTCTCACTGTTGTACAATGCTGGATTCTAAACGTACATCCTCAGACATTTCTTCCTGAAGTACTAGTACACTAGTAGATACTAGTAGACTTCTCTTGGCCAGAAAAGCCCTTTTTTCCAGTGCTAGTATACTTTTTATGTCCTCCTTGCTACGTTCGTGATGGATATGTTGCTGCCTAGGTATCAAAATTTCTTAATTTTTTCTACTTCTTGATCATCAATCCAGATGTTAAGTTTCTCGTTGTTCTCATTTCTGCTACTTCTCAACACATTCGTCTTTCTTCGATTTACCCTCAATCCATATTCTGTACATCTACATCTACATCTACACCCATACTCCGCAAGCCACCTGACGGTGTGTGGCGGAGGGTACCTTGACTACCTCTATCGGTTCTCCCTTCTGTTCCAGTCTCGTATTGTTCGTGGAAAGAAGGATTGTCGGTATGCCTCTGTGTGGGCTCTAATCTCTCTGATTTTATCCTCATGGTCTCTTCGCGAGATATACATAGGAGGGAGCAATATACTGCTTGACTCTTCGGTGAAGGTATGTTCTCGAAACTTTGACAAAAGACCGTACCGAGCTACTGAGCGTCTCTCCTGCAGAGTCTTCCACTGGTGTTTATCTATCATCTCAGTAACGCTTTCGCGATTACTAAATGATCCTGTAACGAAGCGCGCTGCTCTCCGTTGGATCCTCTCTATATCTTCTATCAACCCTACCTGGCACGGATCCCACACTGCTGAGCAGTATTCAAGCAGTGGGCGAACAAGCGTACTGTAACCTACTTCCTTTGTTTTCGGATTGCATTTCCTTAGGATTCTTCCAATGAATCTCAGTCTGGCATCTGCTTTACCGACGATCAACATTATATGATCATTCCATTTTAAATCACTCCTAATGCGTACTCCCAGATAATTTATGGTATTAACTGCTTCCAGTTGCTGACCTGCTATTTTGTAGCTAAATGATAAAGGATCTATCTTTCTGTGTATTCGCAGCACATTACACTTGTCTACATTGAGATTCAATTGCCATTCCCTGCACCATGCGTCAATTCGCTGCAGATCCTCCTGCATTTCAGTACAATTTTCCATTGTTACAACTTCTCGATACAGCACAGTATCATCTGCAAAAAGCCTCAGTGAACTTCCGATGTCATCCACCAGGTCATTTATGTATATTGTGAATAGCAACGGTCCTATGACACTCCCCTGCGGCACACCTGAAATCACTCTTACTTCGGAAGACTTCGCTCCATTGAGAATGACATGCTGCGTCCTGTTATCTAGGAACTCCTCAATCCAATCACACAATTGGTCTGATAGTCCATATGCTCTTACTTTGTTCATTAAACGACTGTGGGGAACTGTATCGAACGCGTTGCGGAAGTCAAGAAACACGGCATCTACCTGTGAACCGGTGTCTATGGCCCTCTGAGTCTCGTGGACGAATAGCGCGAGCTGGGTTTCACATGACCGTCTTTTTCGAAACCCATGCTGATTCCTACAGAGTAGATTTCTAGTCTCCAGAAAAGTCATTATACTCTACAGAGTAGATTTCTAGTCTCCAGAAAAGTCATTATACTCGAACACAATACGTGTTCCAAAATTCTACAACTGATCGACGTTAGAGATATAGGTCTATAGTTCTGCACATCTGTTCGACGTCCCTTCTTGAAAACGGGGATGACCTGTGCCCTTTTCCAATCCTTTGGAACGCTACGCTCTTCTAGAGACCTACGGTACACCGCTGCAAGAAGGGGGGCAAGTTCCTTCGCGTACTCTGTGTAAAATTGAACTGGTATCCCATCAGGTCCAGAGGCCTTTCCTCTTTTGAGCGATTTTAATTGTTTCTCTATCCCACTGTCATCTATTTCGATATCTACCATTTTGTCATCTGTGCGACAATCTAGAGAAGGAACTACAGTGCAATCTTCCTCTGTGAAACAACTTTGGAAAAAGACATTTAGTATTTCGGCCTTTAGTCTGTCATCCTTTGTTTCAGTACCATTTTGGTCACAGAGTGTCTGGACATTTTGTTTTGATCCACCTACCGCTTTGACATAAGACCAAAATTTCTTAGGATTTTCTGCCAAGTCAGTACATAGAACTTTACTTTCGAATTCATTGAACGCCTCTCGCATAACCCTCCTCACACTACATTTCGCTTCGCGTAATTTTTGTTTGTCTGCAAGGCTTTGGCTATGTTTATGTTTGCTGTGAAGTTCCCTTTGCTTCCGCAGCAGTTTTCTAACTCGGTTGTTGTACCCCGGTGGCTCTTTTCCATCTCTTACGATCTTGCTTGGCACATACTCATCTAACGCATTATGTACGACGGTTTTGAACTTTGTCCACTGATCCTCAACACTATCTGTACTTGAGACAAAACTTTTGTGTTGAGCCAACAGGTACTCTGAAATCTGCTTTTTGTCACTTTTTCTAAACAGAAAAATCTTCCTACCCTTTTTAATATTCCTATTTACGGCTGTACTCATTAGACTGTTCATTCCATTCAACATATCTGTAATTCTTCTTCACTTTCACTGAGAATAATGGCATCAACTAACCTTGTCATTGATATCCTTTAACCCTGAATTTTATTATCACTCTTGAACATTTGTTTTATTTCCGTTATCGTTTCTTCGTTGATAAATTGAACAGAAAGGGCGAAAGACAACAACCGCCCCTTAGACCCTTTTCAATCCGAGCATTTCGTTCTTTGTCTTTCGTGTTGTTTCCTCTAAGTTCTTGTGTATTACCCATCTTTCGCTATAGCTTACCCATGTTTTTCTCAGAGTTTAGAACGCCTTGAAGCACTTTATACTATCGAACACTTTTTTGGGTCCGAAATGTTTAGATTTTGTTCTTCTGAAATTCTAATGGTATGGCGCTAGTCTCATACATTCTACTCACCAACTTCAATAGTCGTTTTGTTCCCACCTCCCACAATTATTTTATAAATTCCAATGGAATGTTACTCATTCCTTCTGTCTCATTTGATCTTAGATCTTGCAAAGCTCTTTTTAATTCTGATTATAATACTGGATCTCCTATCTCTATCCTGTAGACTTCTGTTTCTTCTTCTATCAAGTCATCAGACGAGTTCTGGCCCTTATAGAGGCTTTCAGTGTGCTCTTTCCACCTATTCGCTCTCTCCTCTGCATTTAAAACGGGATTATCATTGCACTCTTATACTATTCCTGAATTTCCGTGCACATTTTTGTACTTTCTGCTTTCGTTGATCAACTGAAGGATTTGTTCTGTTATCCATGGTTTCTTCGAGCTTACTTTCCTTGTACCGACGTTTTTGTTTCCATATTCTGTGACAGCCCTTTTTAGAGGTTAGGAGGGGACAGATTGTTCCCTCCTCATTATAATTTTACGTGATATTCAGTGGCTAATTTCATAAAGAAGTAATTGTCACTTGATAAACTGATTAATGCAAGACCTTGAGACTATAGTGAAGAAATGGACAACCTGTGTTCATTTATTGAACTCCATAATACACTTTCTTTTAAGTATCCTACTGTGTGGCTACGCATTATTTGGATCTGATAAATGGAAGTTCGTCTTCTGGATGTATTAATTCAGAGATAGGTTCGCCCTCCACTTCAGAAAGAAGAGCTGGGCGATCACTGTGTCGTTGCCGTTTGATTGAATTCATGGTCTGCACCTCGGAGAGATCACACGGAACCTATGAAGGTGTCAGTCTTGGCAAGCAGATATTATTTCTGGGATGAAGTATACTTTGATATATGTGACCAATCCGTTCTCTTTCAGGCGATTTATAGTTAGAATAACGTTACGACAACTTTTTGCAGTAATTTTGATAGTCAGTTTTACGGACAGAACTTTGCTTTCAGATGAAAGCATGCAGACTCACTCCATTCATTAGTTTCAACGTAACCTTTCGGTTCCTTAAGCACACATGAATAGGAATAGCTTTGCAATTCATTTAACTTCATTAATAAAGTTAACATTTAGTGTTCTGAGTAATTTCGGCCTATTTTCCTTTGTAATGTGTGCCTCACCGAAGCAGGTAATGAACAATGCGGAAGATGGTCGTATCGTGTGAAATCAAACAGGTTATGAATGTGTTAAGTGTGAAATATTTAATGCTGAAGGCGTGTGAAGTTATTTGTTGAAATTTCATGAATATATACGGTCGGTCTTTGCCTCTGTACTGCCGAACATGGCGGGAGACCGGAGCGTTACGTCTTAACTTAGTTTAATGAGTAGGAAAAGCGTGTGAATTTTGGCATAGATGTAAATCCAAGACGATCAACGTGTGGAGTAATAAATTATGCCATTAGTTTCAATCATTCACGTGGTGACGAACTGCACAGTCAATGAGTTTACTGATCGTACTTAAGGACAGCTAAGTCGAGGTTACTTGTGTGTGAATCGTGTGAGAAACTTTACTATTATCCAACGGGGTGTAAATAATTGAGGTGAGTGAACTTAATGACATGCGTCTGCCTTTGAAAGGAGATGACTGCACAGTCAACAGTGAATAGCGCGCTCTTGATGAGATTAAATGTAATCGTGTGAAGAAATTTCTAGGATACATTAATTTAATTTTCTTTGTGCATGTACGTCCATGTTCGTGTCTACCTGCCCCCGTTTTCTGCCATTAGATTTCGTATTGTGGTTTAAAGTGATGTTATTGATACCCAATTCCCTGGTTGCAAGGATTGCTAACAACGAATGAATATGAAATAGGAACTAAGGATGACGCTCCAGCACAGGGTTCATTATGCTAGCCATATAATTCCTTCCCCCTCCACTGAGCACAGAATAATGAAGAGAGGGCGCGCGGAGCTGCCGCGAGGTTTGAGGCGCCATGTTACGGACTGCGCGGCGTCTCCCGCCGGAGGTTCGAGTCCTCTCTCAGGCACGGGTGTATGTGTTGTTCTTAGCATAGGTTAGTTTAGGTTAGTTTAAGTAGTGTGTAAGTCTAGGGACCGATGACCTCAGCAGTTTGGTCCCTCAGGATTTCTCACACATTTCGACATTTGGTCAATAACTAAGAGACCACTAATTTAATAAACTGGGTGCCCTCAACGCAAGACAAAAGTGTTCTTTCAGATCTCACTATTACAAGTTTGTCATGATTTTGCTCTTGTCCTATGTTTAGAGAAATGATAAATTTTCCGATAAAATTAATTGTGCAAAAGTAATTATCTATTGTGTTTCGCGTAATAATCTGAAATCTCACCTTTTCCACCGTGTTCCAGATTTCCTGAAGAGGGTAATTCCATTCTCATTGTAACTAGTCAGCCAGTGTTTAAAAATGATTGAAATCATAGTATGTAGACCGTATTGGAGTGTGATATGAAATATTCTTCTTATCATTGTGAATTAACTAATTATTTGTATCGGGCCGCCCCCTTTAATTGAATCATTGAATCACAGAAGACATTTTAATCGAAATATATGCACATAACACACTAGCATAGACTAAGGAAGATAATCAAGAGAGACAAGAGGACAGGAGTCTTTTAAGATTTCCATCCAACTTCGGCTTAACTGCCTACTGAGCTTTTCATTATCATAGTATCTATACTCTCAGAGAACTTCAAGCATATTTCTTCATTCCTTAGTACTTCCGTATCCCACTTCTTTGGCGTTGATCATTCCTCAGTAGTCCGTTAACCTTCAATCTACTCTCCGTCATTACTATATTGTGATCTGAATCTATATCTGCTTCTGGGCACGACTCACATTCCAATATCAGATTTCGGAATCTCTGTCTGACCATGATGCAATCTAACTGGAATTTTCCTGTCTCTCCTATCCTTTTCCAATTACACCTCTTCTCTTGTGATTCTTGAATAGAGTATTCGCTGTTGCCATCTGAAATGAATTACAGCACTCAATTAGCCTTTTTCTTCTCTCGTTCCTCTTACTACCAAGCCCATATTCTCTACTTGCTACTTTCTGCTCCCTCCCCTACAACCGCGTTCCAGTCCCCTGTGACTATTAGATTTTCGTCCTCCGTTGCGTACTGAACTACCCGTTGAACATTCTCGTATACTTTCTCTATCTCATCATCTTCTGTTTGGCTCGTCGCGATGTATACTTGAACTACTGTTGCCGATGTTGGTTTGCTGTCGATTCTGATGATAATAGCTCTGTCATTGAACTGTTTACAGTAACTCACTCTCTGCCCTACCTTACTGTTCATAACGAATCCTACTCCCGTTGTGCCAATTTCCGCTGATGTTGACATTAAACTATACTAGTTAGACCAGACATCATTGTCTTCTTTTCGTTTCACTTCACTGACCTCCACTATATCTAGATAGAGCTTTGGCATTTCCATTTTCAGATTTTTTAGCTTCGCTGCCACGATCAGAGTCTGGACATTCCACGTCCCGACACACAGGACGTTACCCTTCCCTTGGTTATTCAGTCTTTTCTTGTAGTCACCTTAGACTTGGAAGTAAACTCCCGGAGATCCGAATGGGGACTACTCTGAAATCTACGAGGTGCATTCAAGTTCTAAGGCCTCCGATTTTTTTTTGTTCGGATTGGAAAGAGATATTGTCAATACGTCCCAGAGATGGCAGCACCGTACGGCAGATGGAATTTTACCGCCAGCGGCGAGAAAGAGAACTGTTTTAAATACTTAAAATGGCGACGTTTTCCTTACTTGAACAGCGTGCAATCATTGGTTTTTTGAATTTGCGTGCTGTGAAACCAATTGAAATTCATCGACAGTTGAAGGAGACATGTGGTGATGGAGTTATGGATGTGTCGAAAGTGCGTTCGTGGGTGCGACAGTTTAATGAAGGCAGAACATCATGTGACAACAAACCGAAACAATCTCGGGCTCGCACAAGCCGGTCTGACGACACGATTGAGAAAGTGGAGAGAATTGTTTTGGGGGATCGCCGAATGACTGTTGAACAGATTGCCTCCAGAGTTGGCATTTCTGTGGGTTCTGTGCACACAATCCTGCATGACGATCTGAAAATGCGAAAAGTGTCATCCAGGTGGGTGCCACGAATGCTGACGTACGACCACAGGGCTGCCCGTGTGGCATGTTGCCAACCAATGTTGACGCGCAACGACAGCATGAATGGAACTTTCTTTTCGTCGGTTGTGACAATGGATGAGACGTGGATGCCATTTTTCAATCCAGAAACAAAGCGCCAGTCAGCTCAATGGAAGCACACAGATTCACCGCCACCAAAAAATTTCGGGTAACCGCCAGTGCTGAAAAAATGATGGTGTCCATGTTCTGGGACAACGAGGGCGTAATCCTTACCCATTGCGTTCCAAAGGGCACTACGGTAACAGGTGCATCCTACGAAAATGTTTTGAAGAACAAATTCCTTCCTGCACTGCAACAAAAACGTCCGGGAAGGGCTGCGCGTGTGCTGTTTCACCGAGACAACGCACCCGCACATCGAGCTAACGTTACGCAACAGTTTCTTCGTGATCACAACTTCAAAGTGATTCCTCATGCTTCCTACTCACCTGACCTGGCTCCTAGTGACTTTTGGCTTTTTGCAACAATGAAAGACACTCACTGGGACCGCACATTCACCAGCCGTGCTGCTATTGCCTCAGCGATTTTCCAGTGGTCAAAACAGACTCCTAAAGAAGCCTTCGCCGCTGCCATGGAATCATGGCGTCAGCGTTGTGAAAAATGTGTACGTCTGCAGAGCGATTACGTCGAGAAGTAACGCCAGTTTCATCGATTTCGGGTGAGTAGTTAATTAGAAAAAAAATCGTAGGCCTTAGAACTTGAATGCACCTCGTATTGCCAATGGAGAGATCATCATGACACTTTTTCGCTTTCAGAGCACATAAGCTGTGGATACACATTAATGTGACTTTAATGCCCCCCTCCTGGAGGGTACTGTCAAGGCAGACGTGACCATGAGAAAGAGACTGAATAACCAGCGAAAGGATAATGGTCTACGAGACGTGGCGTGGAATACCAGAAGCTCGAAAGTGATGGGGAAGCTAAAAAATTGAAAAGGGAAATGCTAAGGCTCAGTCTAGATATAGTGGGTATCAGTGAAGTTAAATGGAAAGAAAATAAGGATTTCTGGTGAGATGAGTATAGGGTAATATCAACAGCAGCAGAAGATGGTATAACGTGAGTAGTATCCATTATGAACAGGAAGGTAGGGGAGAGTGTGTGTTACGGTGAAGAGTTAAGTGATAGGGTTGTCCTAATCAGAATAGACAGCAAACCAACACCGAAAGTGGTAGTTCAGGTATAAACGCCGACGTCGCTAGCTGAAGATGAAGAGACAGAGAAAGTATATGAGGAAGTTGAACGAGTAATTCAATATGTAACAGGAGTTGCAAATGTAATTGTCATAGGGGACTGGAATGCAGTTATGTGGGAAGGAGTAGAAGAAAGTGTTACAGGAGAATATGGTCTTGGCTCTAGAGCTGAGAGAGAAGAAAGATTAATTGAGTTCTGTAATAAATTCAACAAGTAATAGGGGGTACTCTATTCAAGAATCACAAGAGAAAGAGGTATGCTTTGAAAAGGCCGAGAGATACGGAAAGATTCATCATGGTAGGACAGAGGATCCGAAATCAGATACTGGATTGTCAGGCGTATCCAGGAGGAGATATAGAATCAGATCACAATATATTAGTGATGAAGAGTAGGCTGAAGTTCAAGATATTAGTCAGGAAAAATTAAAATGTGGAAGTACCAAGGAATGAAGTTCTCTAAGGCTGTAGATACTACAATAAGGAATAGCTAAATAGGCAGTATAGTTGAAGAGGAATGGACATTTTTAAAAAGGGCAGTCACGGAAGTTTGAAAGAAAAGCATAGGTGCAAAGAAGGTATCTGCAAAGAAACAACGGGTAACAGAAGAAATACTTCAATTGAACGATGAAAGGAGGAAGTACAAAAATGTTCAGAAAAATTCATGAATACAGAAATACAAGACACTGTGAAATGAAATAAACAGGAAGTGCAGAGAAGCAAAGACGAAATAGCTGCATGAAATGTGTGAAGAATTCGAAAAAGAAATGATTGTCGGAAGGACTGACTCAGCACATACGAAGGTCAAAACAACCTTCGCTGAAATTAGAAGTAAGAGTGGTAACATTATGAGTGCAATGGGATTCCACTGTTAAATGCAGAGGATAGAGCGGCCTCTATGAGGGGGAAATTTTCTCTGATCCGACAGAAGGAGAAAGAGTAGTCGATATAGAAAAAATAGGGAATGCAGTAGTAGAATCAAAATTTAAAAGAACTTTGGAAAAGTTAACATCAAATAAAGTGCCAAGAATAGATAAGATTAGATCGGAATTTGTAAAATCATTGGGGCGAAAGGGCAACAAAACGGCTATTCAATCGGTGTGTAGAATGTATGAGTCTGACGATATACCATGTTACTTTTGGAAAAAGTACTTCAACGACTGCAAGAGCCGAAAAGTGCAAGAATTATCGCACAATCAGCTTAACAGAGTTTTACCTGTCACCCAGTTTCTGCAACTCAGTCCCGAAAAGAAATGCTAGTCACTGTTGTCGCTAGGCTGGAGTTACAGCGCGCTACAATACTTGGACTATCTGATCTGTCCTGCTCATGTACAAGGTAACATAAATGTGCTGAAATCTGTATGGATGGATGGTGCTGGCTCCATATACACAATCTGCCCTAAAAGTACCAAGACTGCTTTTATTCTAGGCGTAGAAGCGACGTCAGCGCAGTAGCATATTGAACTAACAACTGTAAAAGACAGCTCTACATTAGACGAGTCAGTTGTAAGCGGGCGGTGTTAAGTAATGGAAAGGCGACCATGGTGTGTTGTGTCACAAATCGAAATAAAGCAACAAATGACCACCTCTAAATCAAGCGTCCAAGATATTCTCGAGAATTTTTTGAAAAAGAAAGTAGTGCAAAGTCTGTCTCACACACTTTGACTCCAGAAGAAAAGAGGACGTGTAGATGCCTGCTCCGACTTAATTGGAATGAAAAAATACGGACAATTCTTTTCTGTAAACGATCATTACAGGTGACTAGACCTGATGTTATCAATACGAATATACCACAGAACGACAAACAGAGAATGAATCTCTGACGGCTCTTCAAGACCGAAGAAGGTGCGAATGTGATGCACGAGTTGGACATCTCAAAGTCTTGCAGTTTCACACTGTTGTGTGGACTTTCTGTGCGCTGCACTCAAGTGCAGGTAGATTGTGTAAGACATCTGAAGCATTAAAACCAGCATTTTAACGTTTCTCTATTTTTATTTATTAAACCAGACACCAAATTTTTTGACTGGAGGGTATAATCGTTTCCACCTGCAATTTGCATAACGATTCCATTTGTCTATTTTTTATTTAATCGCAGTGCTGAGTATCTTGAATATTATCTTTTCTTGCCAGCACTTCTCCCTCTTTTTGATTTATGAAAGTATCGCGGACTATTTGTAAGATAGCTGTATAACTGAAGCTTAATGTACATTTCATTAAATAGAGAAGTAGCTCATCACATCCTCTGAAGTGATTAGCGGTTAAAATCCTGATTTATGCACTGCATACATTTCATGCAGCTTAAACTACCTGAGCAAGCATCTGAAGGTGGAAATGTCTAGCCGAAATTAACACTGTCGATTTAGTCGCATTTGTACATATAACTCTCAGATAAATGTCCGGCTGACATCACCTATCCATTCGTATTAAAGGGAGTGAATATGAGACGAAAAGGTAACTTCCTACACGTCGAAGTTTGGAAATTTTAACATGGTAGGGAAGCTAGAAACTCTGAAAATGTAAATACAAAGACTCAGTCTAGACATGCTGGGGAACGTAAGGTGAATTGGAAAGAAGGCAATGATTTGTAGTCAGACGAACAAAGAAGAAATTGGTGTAACAGGAGTAGGATTCGTTGTGAATGGGAAGGCAGGACAGAGTGAGTTACTGTCAACAGCTCAGTGATAAGATTCTTATCGCCAGAACTGACAGTAAACCATCGCCAGCAACAACAGTTAAGGTACAGGTGCTGACATCACAAGCAGAAGATGAAGAGATACAGAAAAGCTATGAAGATGTTGAACGAGTATTTCAGGATGTAAAGGAAAGTGATAATCTAATAACGATAGAGGATAGGAATGAGGTAGTAGGAGAACCAATAGAAGAGCAACTTAAAGGACCGTAAAGGATTAGTAATAAAAATGAAAGAAGAGAAAGTGTAATTGAGTTTACCAATAAATTTCGACTAGTAATAGCGCATACACTATTCAAAAATCACAAGAGAAGAAGGTATAATGGGAAAAGGCCTGCAGACGAAGAAAGTTTCCAGGTAGGTTTTATTTTGGTCAGACAGAGATTCCGAAATCCGATGTTGGATTGTAAAGCATAGCTAGAAGCAGATATAGACTCGGATCGCAATGTAGTAATGATGAAGAGTAGAATGAAGTTTAACAAAATTGTCCGGAAGAGTCAATCTGAAATGAAGCACGTTTGTAGTTTACAGGGCTGCGGATGCTGCGATAATGAATACTCTGAGTGTGTGGGTTTTATTTTTGTCAAGTTCCGCAATGGATTGATCCAACAAGTACCCTTTGGCTCCTGCAAGAAACAATTTCCGCCTCACACTACTACAGAAGTCAGACAGACGCTCCTAATGTACCAACAAGAACTGCTTGAAAAAACATTCAGCAACAAATATCTTCTGGAGTCGTCCAGTGTAAGGAAAAGACACAAAAATATTCTATATTCTTACGTAACTAGTGGAATACTTGGGTACTGGAGTACTGCTAGTTAGTGTAAGAAAAACATTAAACGAACGAAAAATATTATTTATTGCAAAGAAATACTGAGAAATCAAGTGAGACTTTTTCTTATAAATTAATAAATTTCCGGGTTCTTTTTGGAACAGTAGATTGCCTCTTATGGATAGGATTGCTATTATTTTACAAAGTATGAAAAGGTTCTTTTCTCCCTTTTCTTCAAGAATGTTATTTACTCTGCAGAATGGCTGAGAGCTGCGCCTACACAACTTGAATAACTTTTCTAGGTACGGTCAAGGCTGTTGCGTGAGAAATGTAATGGAGTGTACTGTTAGGGAGGAAAGATGGGGCTCGCATACGCTGTAGCTCACAATACCGTGAGTTGCGATGACTGCTGCCTGCGTCGCTCGCTGCTGACAAATAACACAACTATCTCTTTCCATCTGGATTGACCTTCGCCAATCAAACTCTCCCTACGCCTTGATGAAGTCAAGGACTGCTATCCACCCCTAGTCTAACTATTGGCGTGGTACACTGGTCAGATAACCAGTCCACCGCGATGCCACTCAATATTCGCTCGCTGGCGATTAACTAGTACTCTGAGTTCATACTGCTCAATAAGTGTGGCGGCCAACACAGTGAACAACGCTTAACCGCGAGCGACTCAATATAGAGTATCACTCTGATTCGCTACCAACAGAGGTGCTCTCCCGTTGAAGTACTGAGGAGAGACTTTGTTCCTCGCTCTTTGCATACACGTATGTGCGCACTCACTCTCGTTACATGTTCCCGCTCCAAGAGCGACCACGGAACGGTCCCTTTTCTGGAAATATTGCAAGGGTATATCATTCGCTGTCTTCCCTCACTCCTCTGGCTCTTTGCGTCAGAAATATTCGGCCAATCAGCGTTGCTCTTTTAAAGGGGAGAATGACGTTTCGTTTACGTCGACCAATGCGGAAATATGTAGCATCTCCATTAGGCGTATACTATCCTCCTGTGAGAACTCCATAACTACGCAGTCGGTCTGTCAAAAAATGCATCTTCTGTGCGCTCCCACACAATGTAGCGGAATCTGCTTTTAAGTCGAACACGGGGGTCGTTATCTCTTCGCTCTGGCAAAAGCTGTCCTTTCTCTGGGCGGTCGCTCTAGCCGAAGTAGGTGTGGGTTGACTCATCCCTCTGGAGGGATGGGCCTCCCAGCGGGATGGTTGCCTCTTTAGAACGAAAATTCCTGTGGCCATCATGTTGTGTATGCCAGCCTCGACTTTTCAACCTCAGTGCACACTTTCGATTTACTTATTATATTTGCATATCGCTTACATGAATTCGTACAAAATTGACTCTACCTTATCGAGTTTGGGTTCGAGTGAAGCATCTTGATTTGCAGAATAGGATTGTGAGGGCGGAATATGTAAGAAATGAATGTCAGGAGACCACGCCACCTTACAATACTACAATAGGTAGTTCAGTTGGAGAGATGTGGACATCTCCAAAAAGGGAAATCACAGAAGTTGGACGCAGAAGTAATAGGTACAAGGAAGATCACTGAGAATAAACCTTTGGTAAAAGAAGAAATATTTCAATTGATCGACGAAAGAAGAAAGTATAAAGACGTTCAGAAAAAGACTGGAATACACAGTGATGTGCCAAAACATTGTGACCACCTACTTAAAAGTGTGTTGGTCCACTTCTGGAACGCAATTCAGCAGTGATTTCACGTGCCATGATTCTACAAGTACTTGATAGGTTTCCAGAGGTTTGTGGGAGCAGATGTCTAGGCACAGATCACGCTTACCGTAATTTACGGGCGGTTGGTTTGCGGGCTCGGATCTGGCTCCCGATAACGTCCTAGTTGGATTTCACCGGATTCAGATGAGCCGAATATGAAGGCCAAGACATCAATATGAGTTCACTATCATTCTCCTCAAACAATTGCTGCACTATTCTGGCCTCGTGACACAGACAATTATCCTGCTGGAAGATGCCACCACTGCTGAGGGAGACATCAAGCATAAGGGGTTACAGGTGATCCACAACTGTCGTGGTGCCTTTGATTACTACAGTATGTCCCATGGAAGTCCACCTGAATATCCACCATAATATAATACTGCTTCCGCCGGCGTGCGTCAGTGGCGCGTTGCACGTTCGAGCAGCCCTTCCCCTGGCTGATGGCTAATCTGGCCACGACCATCGACATTGTTTAACAAAAAAACGGGATTAAGACGACCATGCGACACGATTCCATTGATCTGTTGTCCAATCTCAATTATCTCGTGCCCACTGTAGTCATAATTGAGGATGTTGTTGTGTCAACATGAGAACATGTAGGGGTCCTCCGTTTCGGAACACCGTTTTCTACAGTGGGCGCTGAACGGTGTTCTCCAAAACACTTGCACCTGCGCCAGCACTGTACTCTGTTGTCAGATGAGCCACAGATGGCCGCCTATCCTGCTGTAGAGAGCGGGAAAGCCTCCGATCCCTATGTTCTCTGATGAGATATGGGCGCCCAATTTCTCGTCGCCTGCTCGTGGTTTCAGCATGCTTCACCCATTCTGCATAGGCGCTCACGACAGCAGCACTCGAACAGCGAACCAACTTCGCCGCTTCCGAGATGCTCGCTCCCAGGCTTTGGGTCACAACAATCTAGCTCTTGTCAAAGTCGCTTACGTCGGCGGATTTCCGCATTTGCGCAACTTATCTGCGCTAGAATGATTCCCCATTTGTCTCTGCTCCGCTCACACGCTTCTCTTACCGCGTCACGTGCCTTCAGCGCTACCAAGCAGCATACAACCTCGCGTCAGGCAGTGGTCATAATGTTTTGGCTCGTCAGTGTAAGTCACTTAGGAAATAAATAAATCGGGAGTGTAGAGGAGACAAGATGAAATACCTATAGAAAAAATGAGAAGAAATTGAAAGGTAAATTCTCTTCGGAAGGTTTGACTCAGCATATAGAACAGTCAGAACAAGGTGAATTGAAAATAAAATGCGACAGTGTTAAGAGTGCACTGGGAATTGCGCTGTTAAACGTAGAGGAGAGGGCAGATAGGTGGAAAGAGTGCATTGAAGGTTTGACGAGGGGGAAGGACTGATGCGATAATGTGACAGAAGAAGAAATGCAAGTCGTTATAGAAGACGTAGGGTATCTAGAATTAGGGTCAGAGTTTATGCTAGCTTTGGAAGACACACGATCAAACAAGGCAGAAGGGAGAGGTAACATTCCTTCAGAATTTCTAAAGTCATTGGGGAAACTGTTAACGTTAGCTGTAGAATCCTCGAGACTGCAGACATACCATCAGACTTTCAGAAAAATATCATTCATATGATTCTGAGGATAGAAACAGAAAATAAGTGCAGGAACTATCGCACAACCAGGTTAACAACTCATGCATCGAAGTTGCAAAGTAAATAAAATTAAATATGTGTTAGGCGATAGTTTGGTTTCATAAAGGGTAAAAGCAACAGAGAAGCTATTCTGACGTTGGAACTGAAAACTTAAGAAAAATAAAAACTCGATTATAGACGAAAAAAGCATTCGACAGTCTAAAATGGTGCGAGAAACAGGAAATTCTCACGAAAATGGGGGTAAGCTATACGGAAAGGCGGGTAAATAAACAGTACACTATCTGATCAAAAGTATCGAGACACCCCTAAGTAAAGTGGAATTGACCACCAAATGTCACGACAGGAGGACCCGCCAGTGTAAAAGGAGGCGGGGAGTATTGTGACGTCAGTAGAGAAAAAGAGACAGTAGATTGGGTCTATCAGGAAACCTCAGTGACTTCGAACATGGACTAGTCACTGGTTGTCAACTGAGCTACAACGCCATCAGGAGCATTTAAACCCTTCGAAAGTTGACCAGGCGACTGTTGATGTGATTGTGAAGTAGTGGAAAGGAGATGCGACAGGTAGAGCTAAACCAAAGACAGGCAGGCGTCACGTGCTGACAGATAGGGACCGTCGAACACTGCGTAGAGCTGTTGTAGAAAGCTGCATGAAATAAGCGGAAAAAAATCAGTTGTGCGTGGCAGTGAGCTACCAGCAGTCCAGCTAGTACACTGTACACTAGAGAGTAAAAAAGAATGGGGTGCAATGGCCGAGCAGCTTCTCATCAGCCACTCATTTCTCATGTCGCTGCGAAACGACGGTTGACATGGTATAAAGAGTGACGTCACTGGACAGTAGATGACTGGAAAGGAGCGACTTGGAGTAACGAATCAAGCTGTACCCTATGAAAATACCGGGTGATCATAAAGTCAGTATAAATTTGAAAACTGAATAAATCACGGAATAATGTAGATAGAGAGGTACAAATTGACAGACATGCTTGGAATGACATGGGGTTTTATTAGAACCAAAAAAATACAAAAGTTCAAAAAATGTCCGGCAGATGGCGCTTCGTCTGATCAGAATAGTAATAATTTGCATAACAAAGTAAGACAAAGCAAAGATGATGTTCTTTACAGGAAATGCTCAACATGTCCACCATCATTCCTCAACAAAAGCTGTAGTCGAGGAATACTGTTGTGAACAGCACTGTAAAGCATGTTATGGTGAGGCACTGGCGTCGGATGTTGTCTTTCAGCATCCCTAGAGATGTCGGTCGATCACGATACACTTGCGACTTCAGGTAACCCCAAAGCCAATAATCGCACGGATTGAGGTCTGGGGACCTGGGAGGCCAAGCATGACGAAAGTGGCAGCTGAGCACACGATCATCACCAAACGACGCGCGCAAGAGATCTTTCACGCGTCTAGTAATATGGGGTGGAGCGCCATCCTGCATAAACATCTTACGTTCCAGCAGGTGTTTATCAGCCAAGCTGAGGATGATGCGATTCTGTAACATATCGGCGTACCTCTCACCCGTCACGGTAGCAGTTACAAAACCAGAATCTCGCATTTCCTCGAAGAAAAAAGGCCCGATAACGACAGATGTGATAAATCCAACCCATACCGTGACTTTCTCGTCGTGCAATGGAGTTTCCACGACAGTTCTAGGATTTTCGGTAGCCCAAATTCTGCAGTTGTGGGCGCTGACAGACCCTCGGAGCGTGAAATGAGCTTCGTCGGTCCACAACACGTTACTCAACCAATCGTCGTCTTCCGCCATCTTTTGAAAGGCCCACACCTCAAATGCCCTCCGCTTCACTAAATTGTCAGGTAACAGTTCATGATGCCGATGGATTTTGTACGGATACCATCGGAGGGTACGCCTAAGTGTCAACCAAACAATAGTGTATGGAATGCCGGTGCGACGTGCGACTGGACGAGCGCTGATTTCCCCGTGCATAGACGAACCGGCTACAGCCTCCATTTCTTCCTGAACTGTCTCAGCAGCATTACGCCTTGTGCTCGGTCGGCCACTACGGAATCTATCGTCTAAACAACCCGTGGCTTCGAACTTCGAAATGATTCTCGTTACAGCTGCATTTGTCAACAGAGCTTTACACGTTCGAATCCTCTTCCTATGGCGATAGGGTCGTAACGCTGAACTAGCACATTCCCCATTCTGATAATACAGCTTCACTAAAAGCGCCTTTTCAGGTAACGTCAACATGCTGCGACTGCTGGCGCATCTGATTCTCTCTCTCTCTCTCTCTCTCTCTCTTTTTACTTTATTGTTATTTTGATCACCTTATACAAAGGCGGGCTGGCAGCAGCATATTACGCTGCTCTTGAGCCGCGACTGGTACAATAAGTATTACATATAGGTGGCACAGATAACACAATAAAAACGGCGGGCAAAACCTGTAGACACGAAAAACAATAAACATGGAGTCGTTCACGCTGGACGAGAAAAAACACTAACACTAGTTGACACGGCGCACATAACACGGATGACTGCGACGGCACACATGAACAGTGGTGGCGTGACAGCGAAAGAACACTAAACACAAAACGAAGGCACACACACGAGACACTGTTGGCGATGACCTCTGGTGCGTGAATGTTCACTGAGCGTGTGCGAGTCCAGGGACCTGCCAAGAGAGGAGGAGGGGGGGGGTGGGAGAGGAAGAGGGGAGAGCAGAGATGCCGTAGGCTGGGGAGAGAGGGGGAAGGGAGGAAGGGGGAGGGGAAGCCCAGGGGAAGAGGGGTGGAGAAAAGGGGGGATGGGGGAAAAGGAGAGAGAAGAGAGGGAGGGTGCCCAAAGGAAAAGACACAGGAAGTGGGAGGGGAGGATCAAACTTGATAGGAGGGGTAGATTGGGGGGAGGAGGACATCATCAGGGAGGGGGAGTTGGCGGAAGCCACCTTGGGAGAGGGTAAGGAGGGTGGAGTGATGGAGATCAGGTGGGACGTGGGAATACAGGTGTGGCAGTGGGTAGGGGTGGGAGAGGATGGGTGAGACAAGCGGGTGAGGAGGATCGAGTTTATGGGAGGTGTACAGGATCCGTATCCTTTCAAGGAAAAGGAGGAGGTGGGGGAACGGAATGAGGTCGTACAGGATCCGCGTGGGGGAGGGGAGACGGATGCGATAGGCGAGGCAGAGCGCATGGCGTTCAAGGATCTGAAGGGATTCGTAAAAGGTAGGGGGGGGGGCGGAGATCCAGGCCAGATGGGCGTAACAAAGGATAGGGCGGATGAGGGATTTATAGGTGTGGAGTATGGTGGAGCGGTCCAGACCCCAGGTACGGCCGGATCGGAGCTTGAGGAGACGGAGTTGGGAGCGTGCCTTGGCTTGGATTGTCCGGAGATGAGGTGTCCAGGAGAGGCGACAGTCGAGGGTGACGCCAAGGTACTTAAGGGTGGGGGTGAGGGCGATAGGACGGCCATAGATGGTTAGATAGAAATCGAGGAGGCGGAAGGAAGGGGTGGTTTTGCCTACAATGATCGCCTGGATTCTCTCTCTCATTACAGCTTCTTGTATACACTATTGTCATGCGCAGTCACTGACGTTTTGCTGTACAGCGCCTTCTGTCGGACATTTTGTGAACTTTGTTTATTTTTTGGTTCTAATAAAACCCCATGTCATTCCACGCATGTGTGTCAATTTTTACCTCTCTAACTACATTATTCCGTGGTTTATCAAGTTTTCAAATTTATACTGACTTTTTGATCACCCGATACAACGGAACGGTTGGGTTTGGTAAGGGGAACGTGATATACCATTCCGTGTAAATGCGGAAGAATACAAACACATTTCACAGCTTATGTGCTGCGTACAGTAGAGGAACAGATCGGAAACGATGACTGTTGGTATTAACATGCCAACGCAACTTATCATGAAGCAGCATCTGTGAGGCAATAGTTTGTGGACAATAACAGTCTTGAAATGGACTGACTTGGCAACAGTCTCAATCCGAACTCTTTGGATCACACTTTCAAATCACTTACAACGTCGACTTCGCTCCAGACCCGAGCTCCCTACATTATTTTCCTCTCTGCTTTCGGCTCTTGAGTGTGAATGGGCTGAATTCCTCGACAGGCTTTCAGACGTCTCATTAAGATGACCCAGCAGAGACCAAGCCCTCATCCAGTATCAAGTGTCGGGATACTTTTGATCAGATAGTGTGTGTACAACTACCAAGACTGAACAAAAAGAATGGAAGACCAAAAACGAAGGGCTCGGATTAAAAAGGGTGTAAGACAAGGTTTCAGTCTATTACCTCTACTGTTCAAACTATATGTCGAAGTTGCAGTGACCGAAGTACAGGAAAGATTCAAAAGTGGGTTCAAAATTCAGGGTGAAAGAATATCAATAATGATATTTGCTGTTCTCAATGGAAGCGAACAAAGTTACAGAACCTGTTGAACGGAAAGAACAATCTAATTAATGAGTACACAATATGGATGAAAGTAATGAGGAGTATCAGAAACGAGATAAGCTATGAAGTTAGTAATAAACTACTGAAAGCGAAGTGGGCGAATTGAAGGAACACATCTATTTTGGGAGCAAAATGGCAAATGACGGACGACGCGAGGAGGAGGTAAAAGATGGACTAGGGCGGGTAAAGAGGGCGTTCCTGGCTAAAAGAACTCCAGTAATATCATAAATAGGCCTTAATCTCAGGAAGAAATTTTGTATAACGTTTAGATAACAGTGTTATATTGACAATGAATCATGAAAAACCAGAAAAAGATAACTGAAGGTCTGAGATGTGGTGCTAAGGATTGAAATCGAAAATTAAATGGACTGAAAAGATAAGGAATGAGAAGTTTCTCTGCAAAGTCGCCGAAAAATGAATGTATGGAAAACACTGAAGACGGGACAGTTTCGAACATCGCTGATTTGAGGTGGATGTTCTTACTTCTACGAACATAGTACTGCGTCATTTTTTCCGAGCGTGTTTCTTCAGATTCTTCTGACGAGACGATCTCTATCCGTTTTCGTATCAAGTAGTCGGACTGGACAGCGCTCTGTTGCCACTGTACTCCTGGCGTCGGAGAAGCAGCGAGGCGCTATTTATAGGTTTTCTTTATTTGCTACCACAAAAAAATGTCCAGTCTTCCCCAGGGAAGCTATCGCGGTCACGGTGCCAAGGACCATACGACTCCCTTCTGCATGGCTTGCAGTCGTATTTCTCCCGGTGACTGTGTCCGTTCAGAAATAATTTTACATGTTAAAGCTTGGGTTAATTGCTTGCAGTTTTGTGAAACTGCTTAGGAATTCAATAGTTTCACACATTTACAACATTGTTTTATCCAAGACACGTCCCTTTGATTTCTTCTTGGTGGGCACCAGAACCCTGACAAATTCTTAGAAAGTATTCATCACATCCAACACGCTGTTTGTACAAAACAGGCCTATGTTCTTTATTTATCGTAACTGGCCATTTTAGAGCTTTAGTTCATTTTAAAATGTGCCTATAGCACATCACCACATGAGAACTGAACAGAAGAGAAAAACATTAAAGTCTCAACAGCCGAAACGGATGTAGCGAATTAAGTTATACAAAATAAAATGCGGACACATCCTTCTAGTAATTATACACTGACCGCCCAAAAGTTTCCGAGACTGATTTTATTCCTGGGTATACTGAGGCGACAAAAGTCAGGGGACAGCGATGTTCACATATACCGATGGCAGTGGTACCGTTTAAGCAAGGGATAAAAGGGTGGTGTATTGGCGAAGCTGTTATTTGCAATCAGGTGTGTGAAAAGTGTCCTACGTGATCATGGCCGCAACATGGGAATTGAACGCGGAGTGGTAGTTGGAACCAGACGCATGGGACATTTCGAAAATCGTTGGGTTTTTCAGTATTCCGAGATCCACAATGTCAAGGGTGAGCCGGCGAAACCAAATTTCAGGCATTACCTCTCACCACGGACAACACAGTGGCCGATGGCCTTCACCTAACGACCGAGAGCAGCATTGTTTGAGTAGAGTTGTCAGTACTAACAGGAAAGCAACAGTGCGTAAGACAACCACAGAAATCAATGTTGAACGTACGACGAAGGTATCGATTAGGACAGCACGGCGAAATTTGGTGTTAATGGGCTATGCCAGCAGATGACCGAAGAGAGAGCTTTTTCTAACAGCACGACAGCGTCTGCAACGCCTCTTCTGGGCTCGAGACCGTATTGGTTGGACCCTAGAATACTGGAAAACCGTGGCCTGGTTATATGAGTCCCAATTTCATTTGGCAAAAGCTCGTGGTAGTGTTCGAGTGTGGCGCAAACTCCACGAGGCAGTGGACCCAAGTTCCAACAAGGCACTGTGCAAGCTGTTGGTAATTCTATAATGGTATGAGTTGTTTTTACATGAAATGAACTGAGGCCTCTGGTCCAACTGCTACTTGGAGACCATTAGACAATTTGCAGCTATTCATGTACTTCACATTTCCAAACAACGATGGAATTTTTATGGATAACAATGCTGCATGTCACTGGGCCACAATTGTTCGCAATTGCTTTGAAGATCATCCCGGACAATACTGCGAACGTTTTGGCCACCCAGATCATGAATTCCATCGAACATTTGTGGGACATAACATACAGATCAGCTCATGCACAAAATCCTGCATCGGCAACACTTTCGTAATTATGGATGGCTATAGACGCAGCACGGCTCAATATTTCTCCAGGGACTTCCAACGACTTGTTGAGCGCACACCTCGTGCAGCTCCTGCCTTACGCCAGATAAAAAGAGATTCGACACGACATTACGAGGTACCCCATGATTTCTGTCACCACAGTATGTAAGAGACATGAAGGCAGTAACTATGGTGATTGTTTGAACTAACAACTGTAAACAAAAAATGTGCAGTCAATTACAGGCAGTTAGTGTTAAGTACGAGCACTTCGAGTCGTGGACGTGTAGCTGTAGTGTGTCAACGTTGTTGAATCGTAAATAAAGCGTTCAAGAAATTCTCCACATGTTTTGAAGAAGAGAGAAGTGTTTCCAAAGTATGTCCCGCATACCACGACTCCTGAACAAAAACAACGACCGTGGACTCCTGCAGCGACCTGATTGAAATGTAAAATGCAAACAATTCTTTCTGGGAAAGACCATCACTAGTGACGAGAGCTGGTGTTATCAACACGAACTCATCTCAGCACGAAATTGTGCAGAAGTTCACATGAAGGACGCAACCGACATTGAAGCCGATGTGACGTGCGAGTTGAACATCATTGCAAAGAATGATTTTTGTGACTGTTTCGCATAGTTTCATGAATGTTTCGTGCGTTGTACTCAAGTAGGGTGGGTCTATGTAGAACATATAAGGCACTAAAACCACCATTTTACGTTGCTTGTGGAGAATAGGAAGCAAACATGTAGCAGTTCCACCAGTGCTTGAGAACGTTACTCTATATTTATAAAAATGAGTGACATTAGGTGAATCAGAATTAGAAATTGTATTCATTTATCTCTTAAAGTTTAATTACGACAGCAATTTGTATACGTGATAAACGTCTAGTTTTTGAAACCATTATCTGGGGGATAAGCGTCTAATATCATTCAAAATGACCAAGCTTCTCTCAGCGTACGTAGAAATATTGTATGTCTGAAATTTTATAGTTTTGAGAAATAAGTTGCAATAGATATCAGCAGGGGAATGTACAGGCACAGAGAGAACAAAAATAAACTATAGTTAAAGATTAGACATGGACTCCAACAAATCGTCAGTACATATCGACCATGTCCATTCGAATAACCGAAGTGAATAGGTATAGAGATTATTTTTCTTGCTAGCAATGAAAGCAGTTGACAAGATAATGAAATAATATACATTACAGAGGAACCTTTAAAAGTGGCGATTATTGTTTGAAATTTAAGTAGGACATAGCAAATGAAGTAAAGACTCAGTTGCAGAATGGGAAAAATTTTGTCAGCCACAAAATGTGCGATTTGTAAATTCTAAAGGAGAAATTTTCCCATGAGATTTCGAATAATGAACTGCATGCTTTGGAGCTTGGTAACAGGTAGAGTAAGATCGTATTCGGTTTTGTACATACAGATAGAGGTCTGGAACCGATACTACGAATCCATCACATCACAGCACATATATGTCTCTGAGAGGTTAATAAGTGCACTTGTGCATTATGTAAATGACAGTCAGCTACTGTGTGTGTGTGTGTGTGTGTGTATGTGTGTGTGTGTATGTGTGTGTGTGTGTGTGTGTGAGTGAGCTTGACGTCGCTGCATGTCGGCCTGCCTGTTACACCCCGAAAGGCAGATAATTAAACTATTTTATTGCCTCTGGAGTCTGCAGAAGTCAGCACATCGGCGTGCGTACTATCCAAACAAGAGTTAGCTATAATGATTCAGACATAGGCTACACTTTAGATGTAGACCTTGTGTGTCCTGAAAACATCCATGAATTTCGCCCCGTTGTATCGTCATGCACAGATAAAATGATAAAGCCAGGAGTACCAAAGAATCTGATTCCCATATTATCCAATAAAAAATTAGGTAATTCACTATAGAAATATAAAACAGTGTCTGAACAATAATCTTTTACCAAACAAAATTCAGCGGATATTATCATTCCGTCAATCTTGCTGCATGAAACTGTATATCTATATTAATGCTGAGAAATGTATGAATGCAAAAAGTAGTTCTGAAAACAATTTTTTTTTTAAATCAATGAATAACAATGTTTTTGGATATACTATGCAGAATGTGGAAAAAATGAGTGATTTGAAACCAATAACAAATCGGGAAGATAGACATTAAGCTGTTGCTCTGTCTGCAATAGTGAATTTAAAGCAGTGTCGTGTTTAAGCAAAATTTGGTTGCTACTGAAGTAAGCAAAAACAAAACCTCTACCTATAGGAATGGCTAGTGTAGATATTTCTAAGATACTTACGGGTATATGTTGAAGAAATTTCAAGCAAAACGTGTTAAAATGTTTTACTCAGATATATATAGCTTAATTCGTCATGGAACTACCTCGAATATTTATTATGACTTTAAAAGTTATGAGCACAGCTGTTCTGACAATTCGCTTTACCCCAATGATAACATTTGTAACATCGGATGCATCCATAAAAAGAAATTAAGTTTAATGAAAGATGAATTACTGCAGAAGTCTCAGAACAGAGAGAAAAAATTTACACTCTTAAAACTGAAACACAACACGTAAGGTGGGGCGCAAAGGGTGCAAAATGCTCATTAGCCGAGGAATTAGTCATTGGTAACTACTGAGAATGTTTGTTAAATAACGTTGATAAATCGGCTGTTCAGTATATAATTTGATCAAAGATGCATAGAGTTACCACTATAAAGTGAAATAACTGGCGTTATTATCAAAAGGTTGTAAACACTTCTACCTTGAATTGTGCAGCATAGCATGGTATCATTTTCCGGAAGACATGGCTAGTCATCAGTTGTATGTGCAACAGAAAGTGATTTACTATTGACTTACCAATAAAATACTTGTTGTGAATGTAATGAACTGAAATTGTAACCTATGTGCTGTAGATGTAGCAAAGACATAAACCAAAATTGTAAGCTGCATGTGATGTTAAAGTAATGTACTGAAATTGTAACCTACATGTAGCAGTTACATAATGATAATGTAAATGTAACACACTGATTATATATGTATTATGGAAATGTAACTAAGGTGAGGGGTTATTGGGACAACTAAATGCGTGTAACACAGCTGGTTTGAAAATTTGGCTTAGGAAAGGGGATGGCAGGGAAAGGGGTGTGGCTTATGAATGGCAGAGGGGAGCGGGAAGGGGGAGGGGAGCGAGGCTTAGGGTGGGGAACAGTTAGGGGGGGGGCGAGGGAGGGGAGGAGAGCGGGAAGGTGAGGAGGACAGTCATGGTCAAGACTCAAATTTTGTCTGAAATACCCATGCATTCTTACTTGTCTTGAAAGTGTTATAGACGCTCCCTGCAGCATTCAACGTGATGTTGCATCTGGTCGTCTTGAAACAGTAGTGACACAAACTTCGCTGGAATCCTTCTCAGTTCTTCTCAGAGAATACTTTCACAGGTACCACAATTTATTGCCAATATGATGCAGAGGTTTTAGATGGCGTGTCTACAGTCTAGCAGAGTCAGGTACCCCACTTACTGAACATTTGCTTGTGTGTCGCCAGTTAATGGCCGACTGGAACGATTATCATGATCATTCGATGTTCACACTTTGGTGAAACGCTTATACCAGTCGTAAGCCTATCTCTGACGTAATGAGTTGTACTCCATATCTAGCTTCAACATTTAATGCGTTTCTTCAGCAGTTTACTCAAGTACATAACAAAATTTCGTACAGAAACACCGCTCTTTCAGGCTAACCACAAAAGCATTTAAAGACAGCAATTGAAATACGCTTACCGCCAATTGACCAAACTCCTCAGCTTGCAGCCACCTGTCACACAGATTCAAGAACTCCCTGAATGGCGAGACACATGGCGGTAACTCGCAGCTCACGTAATCATTTGCGGGCAAAATTCAAGTTTCTGGAACTTCTGCATGACATCTCGTATAATGTAGTGAATATTAGAGTTAAATGACTGCGAATTTTGTTGATGGATCGTAGATACAGCACGAGGGAATCTCCGGAAGCATCGCATTCGACAACCTGGGGCGACGCGTGGGCTTCTCGCTGGAAGTGCTGCAGCTGTCTGCTGCTGGATTCCGGCGCGTCGGCACCTGGACGCCGGCCCAGGGCTTCTCCAGCACCAGGACCAACAAAGAGGACATGGAGGACACGCGGAGCATCCTGCAGGGGCGTCACCTCATCGTCTCGTCCAGGATTGTGAGTACGCACAAGTGACGAGCTACCCACCACACATAGCTAAATTTCAGGTGTGAGTAGTTTCGAACTGCCAGTTCGGGTGACAGCAAAGTCAGCACTTTCGGCAGTGTCAGATTAAAGCTGACACAATTAAGTTTATTATATTCAAGTTCACCCTTTACCCTCACCTTTCCCTATGCCCTCCCCCCCCCCCCAACCCTCTCTTCTCCTTCCTCCATTTTGCTCTTGGCCGATAGGAATCATTCGAGGTCAGTACTCTGTAGTGAGAGGATCATAACGAAATGGTAGCTGCAGGGAGCAGTTTCTTTCTCAAGCCAGAATAAAAGCAGAAGAACACTGGCAGTAAGTACTTATCTATCAGTTAGTAACAATAATATTGTTATTAACATATTCTGTTATACTTACGTTTTGTCTTTTTTCAGCAGAGCAAAACACCTTTAGCAGAATAGGAAGTCTTGCCTGCACCTTCATAGCAACAGCAGCAGTCCACAGGTGGTCTTCTTGATTTATGACCCCCAGTAACTGTAACATGAAGTCACATATCATGAACTGGTCATTTAGTATATGAGGTCTTGATACCGTTCAATCGAATTGTTTACCTCAGCTCTTTTGTTCAGAAATCTCGCTACTTGCATTGGTGCTTGCTTGAAAAAACTCAAATCCACTGCACAAGATGCAACAAAATGAAGAACCAGACTTGTTATTAATTTAAATAGAGATCAACTGTATATGGTGTAGAAAAATATCCGCTACCAGTCACAATAAAAGGTTATTTATTTGTCACACGACCGGTTTCGAGCTTGCGCCCATCCCCAGGTGTTTATACATTCATTTACATGTTTATACTGTTGGAGATAACTGTACAAATACAAAAAAATTATTTGCTGGTGACTACACAGATACAAGTGGGACAATTGTAAGTGGTAGGGCAGCATTTGACGAAAATATATCTGTACTTACATAAAGATGAAGCGCCATTATTACAGTTATGCTGTTTTTACCAAGTAAAACTGAAATATGGACGTGAAAATGACAATAAGGGTGTAACTAAGTGGCAAAACTGCCACCACTTCATAACTGTGATAATGGTGCTTCATCTTTATGTAAGTACAGATATATTTTCGTCAAATGCTGCCTTACCACTTGCCGGCAGGTGTGGCCGAGCGGTTCTAGGCGCTTCAGTCTGGAACCGCGCGACCGCTACGGTCACAGGTTCGAATCCGGCCTCGGGCATGGATGTGTGTGATGTCCTTAGGTTAGTTAGGTTTAAGTAGTTCTAAGTTCTAGGGGACTGATGACCTCAGATGTTAAGTCCCATAGTGCTCAGAGCCATTTTCCCTTACCACTTAAAATTGTCCCACTTGTATCTGTGTAGTCACCACCAAATAATTTTTTTGTATTTATACAATGCTCTCCAACAGTATCAACATGTAAATGAATGTATAAACACCTGAGAAACCGGTCGTGTGACAAATAAATAACCTCTTATTGTGACTGGTAGCGGATATTTTTCTACACCCTATAAAGGAACGGTCACGGAGTTCGACAGCATCCACTATGGATAAAATTCATTCAAAGATCAACTCGCTGGTGATTGTCTACATTATCGAAACGTATACAATGTTCGCCATCCAACTGGACGCTATAAGTAGGGTACCCCGCTATATACATATTTCTCTCTGACTATGAAGCAAAATCTCGGAAAGTACTGCAGGGACTTTCCCAGGGTTTTCACTAATAGATAAACTGCTTCACAAGGAGGGTTTCTGTATATAATCTGTAAGTACAGTAATCATGAGTATATAATATATGTATTATCTGTTCCACATCTTATCTTAAAATGCCAGCTGAACTACATATTTATAATGCACAAATACGAGAATTTACGCGTTTCGAACGTCGGCATTCATCATCAGAATAATCGTACAAGAATCTCTAAAAGTATCCAATATAAAACATAAACAAGAACAATGATCTTAATAAAATGTGGCTACTTCCCTTGCAGCCGTGTCCTTTTAATATGTGCATCTACATCACAGTCAAACGATAAAATAGATTTAAATGTAAGTCCATATGTTATCCTGGACACTCGCAGCGTCACAGTAACAGCCGTATGCATGCATCTTCCTTAACTCCACATCCCGCAGGTAAACAGATAACTAACGCTAATGAACGCTTCGTGAATGTAAACATGAAATCCAAAGACAATACCGGAGAAAGACAGATGTATAATTACGTATTACACAAATCTCACCATGAACGGAAAGCTGTGAAGTCAGTAATTAGTGGATATTAAAAGAGATCCGAATAGTTTCTGAAAAAGTTATTTGTGTCACCTGTAACCTGTTTGTCGAATGTATCATGACTTCCCATGCAGTGTACAGCAATCTCCGGCTGTTTTACTCGATCCAGTTTATTGCATTTATCTTGTATAAGCAAAATTGCGAGATCTTCGTCAGTTCCCAGCACTGGGTGACCGGATTCATGAATATGCATGGCTACGGCTGACTTCTCGAAAATGTTAAGCCGAAAAGCGCCCCTTTCTTTTTTGCGCCTTACTTAAATGACCTAAGAGTTTGTCCTAGGGGTGGGGAAAAAGCGACCGGTTAAGACCGATACTAGTATTTTAGTTCTCATTCGTAGGTATTTTTCTGTATTTGTGTGGTCTCGGTTACAACAGCTTTTTTAATTTTTTGCTAATCACCGGATAAAAAACCGGCATATCAATTTGGCATAGTAACAATGCTAAAATTTTTAGTTTTCAAATACTTTTTTTAAAAAAGGAGTATTGCTTGTTCGTAAAAGTTCCAATGCTTTTAAATATTTGATTACAACAGAAATTGAAAAAAAAGCGATCAGCACTATTTTAATAACAACGCCTACAGTTAGAAACTAGCGACAAACACATGATACAAGAAACGGTACAGTGTTGCAAAGACAATAACACTAGACAACAGCCATTTTTAATCTGGTGATGTGATGCATTAGCTAGTACGTATTTTGACGTGTAGAATCCGAATACACCGTTCAAAATGTTCTAGCAAATACCATTTTTGAGTTTTTAAAGGATTTTTTTCGTATTCAGTATTTTGCTTTTTGCTGTTCTTCTGTTTTGATGATTTGCAGAGGAGAGCAAGATGAGCTACAAATCGTCAATAAATGGTTGGTGTGGTAATCCAGTGGTGTGAAAGAGATCCTCAGTGAGTGTTTCCTGTGAAAGATAGTGCAAACTTTTTGTGTTTAAAACTTACGCTAAGAAAAATGGCAACTAGTAAAACTCGTTGCTGTCTAAACCATCCCAACAACTTTAGTTATGTGTGTGAGAAATTCACTCCAAAAGCCCAAAGAAAGCCAATCACTGATTTGGTTAAGAAGGCATATAAATTTTATTTGGTTGTCCTGTTGGTGATCAAGATAAAAATTTTGCACCTCATATTGCCTGCATAACCTGTACTACAACCTTAACCGAGTGGTTGAAAGGAAAACGCCGAGCCATGCCACTCGCTGTTCCGAAGGTGTTGTGTGAGCCTAATGACCATTATTCAGATTGTTACTTCTGTCTTACGAATGTTTCGGGACATTCAAGCAAAACTAGACATAAAATAAAGTATCCAAACGTATCTTCAGTGCATTTGCCTGTGCCACATGATGAGGGGTTGCCTGTTCCTGTCTGTAACTAGAAAGCCACGAAACCAGACACCATGTCAAGTGATCAAGAAGTATTGAGCATATAGAAGAGCACTGCCCACAATATCATGCCACTTCGCCTCAGCTCTTGAATCAAAAAGAATTGAACGATTTGGTTCGCAATCTAAAACTTTCGAAACAGCAAAGGGGTCGAGACTGCAACAACAGAACCTTCTAGCTCCAGGGACAAAAAATTCCTGTTTCACATCAAGAAGTGCTTCGTTCGCTCAATATTTTGATATGCAGAATTCCATGTGTGTATGTAAAGATGTCAATGGTCTGACAATGCAGCTAGGTGTACAACATAATCCACGGGAGTGGCGACTATTTATTGACTCCAGTAAAACCAGCTTGAAAGCAGTACTACTGCATAATGGCAATGCATTTCCAGTGGTACCTTTGGCTTACGCAGTAGACATGAAAGAAACATTTGAAACAATGGCTTTGCTGCTAGAGGCAATCAAATATAAGGATCATGAATGGCAGCTTTGCCGTGATTTAAAAGTTGTTGCACGCCTTATGGGTTTACAGGCTGGATTCACGAAATACTGCTTCTTTTTGTGCCTTTGGGACCGCCGTGACACCAAAAACCACCATACAGTCAAGGAATGGCCTATAAGGAAGTCATACGTTCCTGGAAACGTAAATGTGAACAATACCCCATTGGTTAAGCCCGATAAAATCATTTTGCCTCCCCTTCATATCAAATTGGGCCTTATCAAGAACTTTGTAAAAGCTCTGGGTAAAGAAGGTGAGGCCTTCAATCACTTAAAAGAAAAGTTTCCCAAATTAAGTGAGGCAAAGCTGAAAGAAGGTATATTTGTTGAACGACAAATAAGAAAATTTCTGAAAGATCCCACTTCTGATACCAAACTCACAGACATCCAGTTAGCTGCTTGGTCTTCTATTAAAGCAATTGTGAAGGGCTTTTTGAGTAACAGAAAAGACAAAAACTATGTTACCATTGTGAATGATCTGTTGGACAACTGTAAGAGCAAGGGATGCAGAATGTCGCTTAAAATTCACTCATTACATTCTCAGCTTGATTTCTTCCCGGAAAATTTGGGAGCCGTAAGCGATGAGCATGGTGAGCGCTTTCACCAAGACATTCTTACCATGGAACGCCGTTACCAAGGCCATTGGAAGCCTTCGGTGATGGATGAATACTGCTGGGGTCTTGTTAGGGAGAGTGATGAAACGGCAAACAAAATAAAAGCTCAGTTGCCGCATTTTTCAAAAACCAAAGATGGTTAAAGGTGAAAATATCTTCTGAACTAATCTGGACCTTTTATTGCCATCATGCCCACATATACATACAAAATAATATTGATTTAAAACGTTCTGAATGTGTATTTTTGTTTGACCTAATTGTGTCAATTTTCGATGTTACCATTTTTTTATTCTGCTATGTATCTAGGAAATGTGACGTCATAGAGAACAACTGATTTTACCAGTGTATTCAACACCCTGAAATTAGGTAAATCCACCATTTACAAACCAGATGCAGAAAAAAAGTTTAAATTTGTCAACTAATGCAATGTGGTGTGGACTATTAGATGGTACGTTTGTACTCTACTAGCGGTGTGCAAAACCTGTATCCCCCTGACGTATACAGTAGTTTTTCGTTCTGAGACAAGGGTTGTATTGCAGAATTGTACCATCACTAGTCTGGAAATATTTTACAAGGTGTGGTAGCAATGAAACACAATGCTCCATTTCCTTTAAAAACATTAAAAACGGTAGGAGGCACAACAAACTTGCTATATCGTTTAAGGCGAAAACATCCGCAAAGTTCCTTGGAAGAGAAGGCAAACTTGATTAACATACCTATAATTTTGTTAACGTGCTATGATTTGGGATAATAACTGGACCCTTAATTTTGCGGTTGTTTCAGGGTATAAAATTGATAGCATCCGAAAGTGACGGCGCAGGGATGTCTTCAACTTGTGACCTTTCGCTCTCGCTGCCGTCGCGCCCGTCTTCTTTACTTTCGCACCTTTGCTGGAGACAGTGAGACAGATTTCTGCCGCAGCCTCAATCCCATATCGATTGTGATTTCCTACTCCTTCACCTCCATTAGAATTTTTCAGTCAATGTATGTTTATTACTGGAAGTAATAGCAATTCAAAACCGAAAATCGGTTATTCCAGAAACCGGTTATTTTGAGCGGTTTTAATAGTCAGATTAAACTGGTAACGAATAGAAACGGTGTAACCGAAAACCAGTCGTTTCAGCGATAACCACCATCCGTCTAGCCTACATAGCTCGCATTACTGGTGTTTTACTGAATTTTGTAGATAACAGTCCTTTCGTATGACCAGATTTCATGTTGTAAATTGTTTCTTAGCTTAAATCGCAGAGTATTGTTGGTCTTACATATGACGCTGTGAATAGGTGGTTGAACCGACATTTTATTATTGGTTTTGCAACCGTGACCTCATATCCATTACGGATAAAATTCAGTGTCACATATTTAATTGGCGTTTGGGGTGACATCTCGTGGCAATGATGGGAGCTACGTGCTGGTCAGCTACAGAGGATGCCGTATCTGGCGGGAAAAACAGTATAGTAAGAAGCTGCTGCAACTCCAGAAAGCAACAAACAGGAAGTATGGAAGATAAGTGTTCAACGTCCTATCGACAACAAGGGAAGGAAGGTGAAAAAAATCGGCCGTGCTCTTTCAAAGAAACCGTCTCGGAATTTGTAGTAACCTATTAAGGGAAATCATGGGAAACATAAGTCTGAATTGCCGCAAGCGGATTTGAACCGTCGTCTTCCTGATCATGAGTTCAGTGTAGAGAGACAGACAGCATCGTTGTCGAGCAGAATCTATATAATCTATCTTCTATCTATATATTATAAAGACCCCGCCTTTCCAGTCCTAAGTATCGACTGCACAGCGACTAGCGCAGTGCCGCGAAACGGCATCAAGAAGGCGGTGACCCACGCGCTAATGGAAAGAGCGGGCAGCGCCACACCTCCAAGAATTCAGCACGCCCTGTCAATGCTGATTTAACCTGCCTCCCATCGCTGTTCGGTCCAGCCTTGACTACAGTAATAGGAAACTGTCACTTAGCCTGCGTTCTGCGAGTAGTTCTAGATTGTCATTGTTATTGCATGTAAGAGGCACAGGAAGCATGGAAAGTTCAGTATTGTTTTTTTCCCTTAACAGAAATAAAGTTTTTTGTTAATTGAAAGTGATTTGTGCAAATGATTTTGGATTCCTCCAACTGACCATCGCAACTTCTCTCATCCTTTGTTTATGTCGGTGCTGACTTCCACTGTGGCCGACACAACGCTGCCATAGTTTTCTGCATGTTTTGAACGCTGATCTCAGGAACTACTGCAGGGATTTTGATGCAGCTTTCACTAATAGATAGAAAGATTCCCAAGGAAGTTTTTTTTATATAATTTATTTCTACTACGCCACATAAGACGTCCTGCCGTACATACTTACCCTACTGGCCATTAAAATTGCTACACCAAGAAGAAATGCAGATGATAAACGGGTATTCATTGGACAAATGTATTATACTATAACTGACATGTGATTACATTTTCACGCAATTTGGGTGCATAGATCCTGAGAAATCTGTACCCATGACAACCACCACTGGTCGTAATAACGGCCTTGATACGCCTGGGCATTAAATCAAATAGAGGTTCGATGGCGTGTACAGGTACAGCTGCCCATGCAGCTTCAACACGATACCACACTTCATCAACAGTAGTGAATGGCGCATTGTGACGAGCCAGTTGATCGGCCACATTGACCAGACATTTTCAATTGATGAGAGATCTGGAGAATGTGCTGGCCAGGGCAGCAGTCGAACATTTCCTGTATCCAGAAACGCCCATACAGGACCTGCAACATGCGGTCGTGCATTATCCTGCTGAAATGTACGGTTTCGCAGGGATCGAATGAAGGGTAGAGCCACGGGTCGCAACACATGTGAAATATAACGTCCACTGTTCGAAGTGCCGTCAATGCAAACAAGATGTGACCGAGACGTGTAACCAATGCCACCCCATACTATCACGCCGGGTGACACGCCAGTAAGGCGATGACGAATACACGCTTCCAATGTGCGTTCACTGCGATGTCGCCAAACACGGATGCGACCATCATGATGCTGTAAACAGAACCTCGATTCATTCGTGCACCCAGGTTCGTCGTTGAGTACAAGATCGCAGGCGCTCCTGTCTGTGATGCAGCGTCTAGGGTAACCGCAGCTGTGATCTCCGAGCTGATAGACCATGCTGCTGCAAACGTCTTCGAACTGTTGGTGCAGATGGTTGTTGTCTTGCAAACGTCCCCATCTGTTGACTCAGGGATCGAGACGTGGCTGCACGATCCGTTACAGCCATGCGGATAAGATGCCTGTCATCTCGACTGCTAGTGATACGAGGCCGTTGGGATTCAGCACGGCGTTCCGTATTACCCTGCTGAACCCACCGATTCCATATTCTGCTAATAGTCATTGGATCTCGATCAATGCGAGCAGCAATGTCGCGATGCGATAAACCGCAATCGCGATAGACTAGAATCCGACCTTTATCAAAGTCGGAAACATGATGGTACGCGTTTCACCAGGCAACGCCGGTCAACTGCTGTATGTGTATGAGAAATCGGTTGGAAACTTTCCTCATGTCAGCACGTTGTAGGTGTCGCCACCGGCGCCAGCCTTGAGTGAATGCTCTGAAAAGCTAATCATTTGCCTATCACAGAATGTTCTTCCTGTCGGTCAAATTTCGCGTCTGTAGCGCGTCATCTTCGTAATGTAGCAATTTCAATGGCCAGTGGTGTCATATTACGTGTGCGAAGCCAGAGGGGGTTGCTAGTTCTGCAACAGACGAAATATTACACTGTGGATTTCTTGTTGAGAAACGCTTTATTTCAAGTAATATCGTGCTTTGCCTCTTATAGGAAGGAGAAACGTCTTTGAGCACATGTCAGAACTCGACAGTGGCCTCTGGAGACTGCGGCTTGTGATTACGTGATACTGCTGGTCGCTTTGCTCAGGATCCCACGACACACACTTGAGAAAGGAGTCAATAGATTAAGAAATTCAGTGCTCAACACCAAGCAGAGTCCCACGTGCCTAGAAAACGAGAGCATAGGCAAACTGTTTGAACTAACAAGAAGAAATGTACGGGGACATAACGACCCTTGTGTCTCATTTGCAGCAAGACGAGTGCGGACAGTACAACGACGTCTGGAGCATCACGGATTGTAAGCCGCGGCTTCCATTGACAGAAAGGCAGAGAGAGGCGCGCCTGAATACAGTAACTGGGCACGGGAGTGGTCCACTTTGTCTTGGCAGACGAGTCCCAGTTCTGCATATAGCAGCATCACGATTGACATATCCATGTGTGGACGAGCCGAGGAGGATTAACGTTACCAGGTTGCATTTATCAGCACTGCTGTGTCGCTACCCAGTCTTTGTGCAAAAGTAATAAGGCTTTAGCAGAAATAATAAGAAGTACTGAGAAAGACGCAGCAACAGCAGCCAGTAGAGGGTCAATGTGACACCATGTGCGTCAGAATAACAGACAATCAAGGGGATCGTGAGATGAAGATAGCCGAGGGCAGCCAAAAACTGCATTTCAGAGTGCTACACCTGGCAGCAAAAGATGCTCTAACGTTAATGGACATAGAGTCGAATTGAGCTTGGATGTCAGATATGAGTATGTCATATATTGCTTTAATTATGTGGCAGAAACCATCAATCGTAGTGGTTGGCGAATGATGGCATGACCGCTATCGACAGCCCATCGCATTCGGGAGGACGACGGTTCAATCCCGTCTCCGGCCATCCAGATTTAGGTTTTCCGTGATTTCCCTAAATCGCTTCAGGCAAATGCCGGGATGGTTCCTTTGAAAGGGCACGGCCGATTTCCTTCCCCATCCTTCCCTCACCCGAGCTTGCGCTCCGTCTCTAATGCCCTCGTCGTCGACGGGGCGTTAAACACTAATCTCCTCCTCCACCTCCTCCTCGACAGCCCATGACAAGCGGTCGAAGTCACCACACCAGGACATGCCTCATGTTGTGAACGAAGTGACTAAGTACCGGGTGTTTGTGAAAGAAATGGGCACCAGAGGCATATAAATAGCGGCGAATTTTGAGGTAGGGGCTCTTCTCGTCGCCGGTGACCAGCACCACCAGAGCTATGCTGCACAGTGAGACGGCTACGCATCGCCAGCAGCAGCTATGGGCTCGAGACCACGCTGCGCCATCCCCCAGAGTACTAGGTCCTCCACGGGACTTGGTCGCACAGCCCCACTCACCTGCCATCCCAGCCTGCTGTGTTACTAATGGAACTTGACGCATCAGCGTCAGCCATCATCTGACTACTGCCAGAGGGCAACATGTCTAATCCCACACACATCCTCTCAGTGCCCCCCCCCCCCATACACACACAGTGAAGCATATGGAGCAAGGGGCCACTGATGTTCCACGCTGCCAAGGAAAGCAGCGCCCTGCTGACTTCAATGACCGTGGCCTCCTTAGGTCGCCAACCTACCACAGGCCTGCCGCCAGCATCGCAGGTCCCCCATATGTCTGTGTCGGATACGGACAACCCAGAGTAAGGCGTGTTTGCCTCGCTGAGCAGCAATGCGTCATCTACACTCCTGGAAATTGAAATAAGAACACCGTGAATTCATTGTCCCAGGAAGGGGAAACTTTATTGACACATTCCTGGGGTCAGATACATCACATGATCACACTGACAGAACCACAGGCACATAGACACAGGCAACAGAGCATGCACAATGTCGGCACTAGTACAGTGTATATCCACCTTTCGCAGCAATGCAGGCTGCTATTCTCCCATGGAGACGATCGTAGAGATGCTGGATGTAGTCCTGTGGAACGGCTTGCCATGCCATTTCCACCTGGCGCCTCAGTTGGACCAGCGTTCGTGCTGGACGTGCAGACCGCGTGAGACGACGCTTCATCCAGGCCCAAACATGCTCAATGGGGGACAGATCCGGAGATCTTGCTGGCCAGGGTAGTTGACTTACACCTTCTAGAGCACGTTGGGTGGCACGGGATACATGCGGACGTGCATTGTCCTGTTGGAACAGCAAGTTCCCTTGCCGGTCTAGGAATGGTAGAACGATGGGTTCGATGACGGTTTGGATGTACCGTGCACTATTCAGTGTCCCCTCGACGATCACCAGTGGTGTACGGCCAGTGTAGGAGATCGCTCCCCACACCATGATGCCGGGTGTTGGCCCTGTGTGCCTCGGTCGTATGCAGTCTTGATTGTGGCGCTCACCTGCACGGCGCCAAACACGCATACGACCATCATTGGCACCAAGGCAGAAGCGACTCTCATCGCTGAAGACGACACGTCTCCATTCGTCCCTCCATTCACGCCTGTCGCGACACCACTGGAGGCGGGCTGCACGATGTTGGGGCGTGAGCGGAAGACGGCCTAACGGTGTGCGGGACCGTAGCCCAGCTTCATGGAGACGGTTGCGAATGGTCCTCGCCGATACCCCAGGAGCAACAGTGTCCCTAATTTGCTGGGAAGTGGCGGTGCGGTCCCCTACGGCACTGCGTAGGATCCTACGGTCTTGGCGTGCATCCGTGCGTCGCTGCGGTCCGGTCCCAGGTCGACGGGCACGTGCACGCTGTCGCGGCATGCTACCAGTGTTAAAGACTGCGATGGAGCTCCGTATGCCACGGCAAAGTGACTGACACTGACGGCGGCGGTGCACAAATGCTGCGCAGCTAGCGCCATTCGACGGCCAACACCGCGGTTCCTGGTGTGTCCGCTGTGCCGTGCGTGTGATCATTGCTTGTACAGCCCTCTCGCAGTGTCCGGAGCAAGTATGGTGGGTGTGACAATGTGTTCTTTTTTCCATTTCCAGGAGTGTATTTGAGTTAAATAATGTCATTCTTTACTGTCAACACTTTTCTACTGTGTCCTCCAGGCCAAGATTCGCCCCTCTGACTACATCGTCATACTGGTTTACAACTGGCGTGGTGGTATCAGGTGCCAGCGGGTACACAACACAGACACTGTGCCTCGCATAGGTTGGACACAGATGTTACGTTTCTGAAGTGGTAAGGAGGGCGGATGTGTACTATCTTCGAGGTATTCGTGACGTTCAACAGGAAGATACACGATCGCGTGTTACCCATGCTGTCCTGATCTACAGAGGGCGTACGACTGTCACCTTGAACAGTCACCTTGAACAGCACATTCTCTAGATTTATTGCCAGTTTGAAAACAACTTTTCATGGACTGCCGATAGCTGGCACGCCATTATTCGCCAGCCACTAGTACTGCTGATCAAATGGTTCAAATGGCTCTGAGCACTATGCGACTTCTGAGGTCATCAGGCGCCTAGAACTTAGAACTAATTAAATCTAACCTAAGGACATCACACACATCCATGCCCGAGGCAGGACTCGAACCTGCGACCGTAGCGATCGCTCGGTTCCAGATTGTAGCGCCTAGAACCGTACGGCCACTCCGGCCGGCTTACTGCTGATCTCTGGCACAGAATTAAAGCAACATTCGATGACATATCCATATCTGGCATGCAAATTCAGTTTGACTCGATATCCATTCATGTTAGAGCAACTTTTGCTGCCAGAAGTGGCACTGTTTACTGCTATATAGTTACAAGTCACCTACAAATTAATCATATATTCTCCTACTATACTGAATCCGCACAATCAATGAAATTCCATTACTTACTATCCTTACTGGTATTGCTATGTCCATGACCAGCGTGGTATGAAATTAGTGATCAACAACACAGTAGGTTTCGGTGAAGGCAGAGTCTTTAAAATAAATTTAATGTCCTTGCACAGTGTCTGTTGCTTCTCTGTACATATAAAACATTCTCAGACTTCTTGTTCGTCAGTTCAGGGTAAAACTTCGAGCTGTCGGCGATTATTCCCATCGTCTTCGTCAGGAGTAAGTGCAACTGTGTTGGCCTTGTACAGCCCATAAACGATTTTTGATTGGTCGGTTATCACGTAGCGCCACTGCAGATGGTGTCACCATCTGCGCTGGTGGCGCCACCACTCCGACCGTAGCGTAAACATTGCGACGAATGTCCCTGGATATTCTCTGCATCGAGAGCTAGCTTCCATGTATCACTGAGATTACATCCACTGGTACTGTTGAAGATCTTCTTACGCATTCCTATTTCTACAGCCCCCTTTAATTACAGAATCTCAGTTTGTAGAAGTGTTGGACAAAACTTCAGTTACGTCAAATAGTATTTTATGTTTGTTTATGAGACTGTGCTCAGTAACTGCAGATTTCTCCAGCTCTCGGTTTTTAGTGTGCCGTTGATGTTCTGCACAGCGGTCGGAAACGGTGCAGATGGACTGACCGATTTCATTGCTTCTGCACTCACAAGGGATGTTATAAATCCCAGAGAACCTGAGCCTAGGTTGTCCTTAACAGGGCGCAGTATCTTCTTTATCGTCTTAAGAGGTCGAAAAATAGATCTGTTACCCCGTCTTCCCAAGACTTTGCCTATTTTGCTGGACATAGCGCCACAGAAAGGAACGAATGCAATCATTGGCTTATCGCATGAATGTTCAACATTTTCACGGTTGCTTTTCTTGCAGATCTCTGACCTCATGCCAAGTGATCCAAAGCCGATCTTTCTGAACACATACTTCAAATGATTAGTGGGACTCAACTCTGTTATACAGCAGTAAAACGGTGGAGCTCCTGAAGAATTCTTGTCAACCAGAGGATGTCATCAAAAAACTCAACGGACGAGCTCTGTTTTTGGCGAAGACCAGGTGGATTCCGAAACTGAGCAGCTCGGCCACTCTGGCCGGCATAACGACATCGCTCGGCTAGAATGGCCATGATGTTCTCCAGACATGAACCATATCGATCATGCCTAAGATACATTGAAAAGGGCTGTTTATGGACGACGTGACCCACCAAATACTCTGGGGGATCCACACCGAAAGGCCTTTGGGGAGTGGGACAAAGTAGACCAACAGTGCCTTGATGAACTTGTGGGTAGTATGGCACGACGAATACAGGCTTGCATCAATGCAAGAGGACTTGCTACTGGGTATTAGAGGTACCGGTGTGTACAGCAATCAGTACCACCATCTCTGAAGTGGTACAACACGCAATGTGTGGTTTGCATGAGCAATAAAAAAGGCGGAAAAGATCGCAATTCCAATTTTTTGTGCAGGTTCAGGAACTCTCGGAACCGAGGTGATGCAAAGCTTTTTTTGATGTGTGTACAATATTGCCTTCACGAAAGGCTTCGTTCTCATACTGCTCTTTATGTTTTTAGAAGGATAGGGAAGACGAAGCGTTATTGTCCACATTTTAATATTTGTTGGTTTTGAAGTCTCTCTAAGTTTTTGTAAGAAGTATGGATAGAGAGATATTTTTCCGTGATTGTTCGCGATGCGTCTGTCATGGAAACACATACTGTCACGTACCACTTTGTTGACTTAGCAATATAAACAAACATAGTTACTTTAAGCTGCTTTTAATACCTCCGCCCCCCTCCGCAATCACCGTCAACTGACGGCAGTTGTGTCGCTAACTGACTACTTACTGCCTCTATAATCTCCCACTACACTCCGCATTCGATACTCAAACTTGGGCCGTCTACACCAGCCTACATAGATAACTAGCGCTCCCCACATTCTCCCGTACCCTGATACACTTCAAGCCTTTTTTCTCTTTCGAGCAGTTAACTCATATACATCTTTGAAACAGTGCCCTGCTACGTCCTCCCAGGTGAATTTTCCAGTGGAGCTGTCGTCCAAAAATAACAAATATTAATTTCTAATAGGAAAGAAAGGCTTCTCAACTAACATCGCAGATCCGTTTGGTGTTTACAAATAGCCTCGGAGTTCCTGGAAGCACTATGGTTCCATAACTACTGCAGGTATCGCAAGGGTTTCATAGCAAACATTACTCTGGGCGGGTTTACTTCGCTGTGTCTGGTGTTCTCTAGGCTCTTGTACCTGAACGCATAATTAAGCGCGGCTTGCCATTTTACGGTGTCGCTGTACAATATACACATGCAGCTCTCTTTCAGTGGAAACTATTATCTAGCTAAATTTTGTTTTCCCTGCTTCTGAGATTCTGCCACCGTCCATAGCATATGTCCACCATTCCCCTTTATTTAAAGAATAGCGGGTACCGAGTTGACATATTCCTTTAGATTAAGATCCAACTGAATGATACATCAAATGCAAGTCTTATGTATAACCAGCTGAAACTTTTTCCTGATGGAGCACGAAAAAGACCAATATATTCTTCCTTAAAAGAATGGCAGAAGAGTGGGAAACCAGCACCTAAATCCTCATTCCGCCTTCCTAACAAAAAGTTTTGGCACAACACAAAACATTCTTAATTCTTATACAGAGTTCTTTTTTATTTTTTTATTTTTTTGTAGTTAGGCCTTCACACTTAGCATCTCCCTCTCATAGCGACTGCATGTATAAGTCTCTCTCCAACTGTCACCTTTTCCTCCCATTAGTTTACAGCAGGGATTCCCATCCTTTTTAGATGGTGGATCTGTTTTTCAGGAGAAATTTCGCGACGGACCCCTTGTTAGTCAAGCGCACAGTAACTGTTGAAGTTTAGCGCGAAGCCCTTCGGGATTGAAAAGTTCGTAATGCAAGTACCATTTTCACTAAACCCACAACGAATTGAGAATCTTTCGTTTAAATATGAATAGAAACAACTTGAAAATAACGACGTTCCCATTTGTTTGAAATCCTACTATATCCAGATAATTGCTGTTGAGTTTACTACCACTGTTCAACAAGGTAGGCAGGCCAAATTTCTAACTGTGTGAAGGGGAATACATTTCAAAGGAAAACAACATTCGTTGGATATAATTTTAATTTTCGGAGCAAAAATATCGATGCCAACCGAATTCAATTAATTATTAATTAACTGATAGAAAATTCAAACAAAATACAGTTAAAAGTTACAGTCCAGGAACGTTCACTGCTCATCAACGAAGCAAAGTACATTTTTTCTTTACTAGGGATGAGTCTGTAATAATAGTAACTGGATCTTAATATGAAGGTTGAGGGTGCTTCTGCTGACAGAATTTTGAAAAGTCAGGTTCAGTACTTGATAAATGGAGATGGATGTCTGTTTCAGCATCTAGATAGCTTCGGTTCTTCGTTTTGTTGGCAGTATAGATCGAGAATACGGATTCGCAGGTGTACGTTGTGGCAAATGGAAAAAGAAAACGTTTTGCTTTTTGAATAAGGGCGCAGAATTTCTCGTTTTCCAAATGGATCCAAGAGTGTGAGTAACCGTCACTATCGAAAGTAGATATCAAGGCTGAGTAGGTGGCAATTTCTATCAACAACTCACATTCATTCTACGATAAAATGTTCGGCTTCTTGGATACAGCGAATGGGTTGGCCACCCATTCGTGTCTGCAGCTTTTTATCATGAGCTGTTGGGAAGTAATGCTCCAACGATGACGTCATGCCTCGGAGATATTAGAGGATATCATGAAAAAAATTGTTCTCAAGCTCCAATGTCTTGTCTTTCAAAAAGTCGTTGAGAAGAAGAAAACATTCCACGTACCCCTCCTCAGCACTCTGTGCCCGAAATTGATTTTCCTCTTGACCACCCGAACTTAGTCGTTGGCAGTGAAATACTAATTTCATTCATTTCGGAGAAAATGACTGCCAAACAAGCAACTATACAGTGCCAATTTTCGTAATTAATAAGGTCAGCTAATTTGGTGTTATGGTGTAAAAGTAAAGTAATTCATATAATAGAGAGAACGTATTCCCACGTGAGAGTCACGTCACTTCTGTGCAGAGAACCAGGAAGCGATGAAGGCTTCCCATATCTCCACACAGTGTTGTGGAAAGTCTTGACTTCAACGGCCGTGATTTCATGTAATTAATAATTTGGATGGATTCATCTAAAGCTCTCTTGAAGGAAGCAGGCATTTGTTTCGTAGCTAAAGCATATCTGTGGAGAGCACAATGACTACTGCTGCAATTCTTCGAGCTCTCTTTTTTTTTTTAGTTAGCGCTCCGACGGTTGGACCCGTCGTAGCTTTCCCGCCAACTGTGCACACATTAAAAAATCGTCCAACAAACGGTATATTTCAGCACCTTTTGTATTGGCAGGTACTGGTTTGCACAATAAGAGGTCCTCCTCGAAACATCCCGAGTATTCTAAACGGACAAAAGCCAATAAAATCGATAATCCCGCAACGTCAGTAGATTCAGCTGTACGGAGAGAAAATGAATTGTGTGATGCGAGAAACCAGTGATTCTTTCACATCACTTGACTTGTCAAGTATCCCTCTCTTGACAGTACTGTTTGATAGTGGCACCGAAGATAGAGGTTTTACTGCCTTCTCGTCTAGCATACAAGAAGCAATATCGCTAACACTCGGTTTTATAATGGCTTTCGCAAGCTTTACTGTATGGTTAAATGATGATGGCGTCCTCTTGGGTAAAATATTCCGGAGGTAAAATAGTCCCCCATTCGGATCTCCGGGCGGGGACTACTCAAGAGGACGTCGTTATCAGGAGAAAGACAACTGGCGTTCTACGGATCGGAGCGTGGAATGTCAGATCCCTTAATCGGGCAGGTAGGTTAGAAAATTTAAGAAGGGAAATGGATAGGTTAAAGTTAGATATAGTGGGAATTAGTGAAGTTCGGTGGCAGAAAGAACAAGACTTTTGGTCAGGTGAATACAGGGTTATAAATACAAAATGAAATAGGGGTAATGCAGGAGTAGGTCTAATAATGAATAAAAAAATAGGAGTGCTGGTAAGCTACTACCAACAGCATAGTGAACGCAGTATTGTAGCCAAGATAGACACAAAGCCCATGCCTACTACAGTAGTAAAAGTTTATATGCCAACTAGCTCTGCAGATGATGAAGAAGTTGATGAAATGTGTGATGAGATAAAAGAAATTATTCAGGTAGTGAAGGGAGACGAAAATTTAATAGTCGTGGGTGATTGGAATTCGAGAGTAGGAAAAGGGAGAGAAGGAAACATATTGGGTGAATATGGACTGGGGCTAAGAAATGAAAGACGAAGCCGTCTGGTGGAATTTTGAACAGAGCATAACTTAATCATAGCTAACACTTGGTTCAAGAATCATAAAAGAAGGTTGTATACATGGAAGAATCCTGGAGATACTAGAAGGTATCAGATAGATTATATAATGGTAAGGCAGAAATTTAGGAACCAGGTTTTAAATTGTAAGACATTTCCGGGGCAGATGTGGACTCTGACAACAATCTATTGGTTATGAACTGTAGATTAAAACTGAAGAAACTGCAAAAAGGTGGAATTTAAGGAGATGGAACCTGGATAAACTGAAAGAACGAGAGGTTGTACAGAGTTTCAGGGAGAGCATAAGGGAACAATTGACAGGATTGGGGGAAAGAAATACAGTAGAAGAAGAATGGGTAGCTTTGTGGAATGAAATACTGAAGGCAGCAGAGGATCAAGTAGGTAAAAAGTCGAGGGCTAGTAGAAATCCTTGGGTAACAGAAGAGATACCGAATTTAATTGATGAAAGGAGAAAATACAAAAATGCAGCAAGTGAAGCAGGCAAAAAGTAATACAAGCGTCTCAAAAATGAGATCGACAGGAAGTGCAAAATGGCTAAGCAGGGATGGCTAGAGGACAAATTTAAGGATGTAGAGGCTTATCCCACTAGGGGTAAGATAGATACTGCCTACAGGAAAATTAAAGAGACCTTTCGAGAAAAGAGAACCACTTGTACAAATATCAAGAGCTCAGATGGAAACCCAGTTCTAAGCAAAGAATGGAAAGCAGAAAAGTGGAAGGAGTATATAGAGGGTGTATACAAGGGTGATGTACTTGAGGACAATATTATGGAAATGGAAGAGGATGTAGATGAAGATGAAATGGGAGATACAATACTGCATGAAGAGTTTGACAGAGCACTGAAAGACCTAAGTCGAAACAAGGTCCCGGGAGTAGACAACATTCCATTGGAACTACTGACGGCCTTGGGAGAGCCAGTCCTGACAAAACTCTACCATCTGGTGAGCAAGATGTATGAGACAGGCGAAATTCCCTCAGACTTCAAGAAGAATATAATAATTCCAATCCCAAAGAAAGCAGGTGTTGACAGATGTGAAAATTACCGAACTACCAGTTTAATAAGTCACAGCTGCAAAATACTAACGCGAGTTCTTCACAGACGAATGGAAAAGCTGGTAGAAGCCTACCTCGGGGAAGATTAGTTTGGATTCCGTAGAAATACTGGAACACGTGAGGCAATACTGACCCTACGACTTATCTTAGAAAATAGATTAACGAAAGGAAAACCTACATTTCTAGCTTTTGTAGACTTAGAGAAAGCTTTTAACAATGTTGACTGGAATACTCTCTTACAAATTCTGAAGATGGCAGGGGTAAAATACAGGGAGCGAAAGGCTATTTACAATTTGTACAGAAACCAGATGGCAGTTATAAGAGTCGAGGGGCATGAAAGGGAAGCAGTGGTTGGGAAGGGAGTGAGATAGGGTTGTAGCCTCTCCCCAATGTTATTCGATCTGTATATTGTGCAAGCAGTAAAGGAAACAAAAGAAAAATTCGGAGTAGGTATTATAATCCATGGAGAAGAAATAAAAACTTTGAGGTTCGCCGATGACATTGTAATTCTGTCAGAGACAGCAAAGGACTTGGAAGAGCAGTTGAACGGAATGGACAGTGTCTTGAAAGGAGGATATAAGATGAACATCAACAAAAGCTAAACGAGGATAATGGAATGTAGTCGAATTAAGTCGGGTGATGCTGAGGGAATTAGATTAGGAAATGACACACTTAAAGTAGTAAAGGAGTTTTGCTATTTGGGGAGCAAAATAACTGATGATGGCCAAAGTAGAGAGGATATAAAATGTAGACTGGCAATGGCAAGGAAAGCGTTTCTGAAGAAGAGAAATTTGTTAACATCGAGTATAGATTTAAGTGTCAGGAAGTCGTTTCTGAAAGTATTTGTATGGAGTGTAGCCACGTATGGAAGTGAAACATGGACGATAAATAGTTTGGACATGAAGAGAATAGAAGCTTTCGAAATGTGGTGCTATACAAGAATGCTGAAGATTAGATGGGTAGATCACATAACTAATGAGGAGATATTGAATAGAATTGGAGAGAAGAGGAGTTTGTGGCACAACTTGACTAGAAGAAGGGACCGGTTGGTAGGACATGTTCTGAGGCATCAAGGGATCACAAATTTAGCATTGGAGGGCATTGTGGAGGGTAAAAATCGCAGAGGGAGACCAAGAGATGAATACACTAAGCAGATTCAGAAGGATGTAGGTTGCAGTAAGTACTGGGAGATGAAGAAGCTTGCACAGGATAGAGTAACATGGAGAGCTGCATGAAACCAGTATCAGGACTGAAGACAACAACAACAACATTCGCCATGGTATGTGTTTTCCCTGTCTTTGGCGCTCGATAACTTACCAAGAAAGAAACTTTTAATGAGTTTTCATTAATTTTTTGCATGAGTTTTCATGCAGTATTGAGAAGCAGCTAATTTAGTGCCCTTCCTCTTATAAAAGGAAGTCCAAGTGAGTACTCTCAAAACGACGGCAAACTTTAACTGGAACCATCGAACTATTTGGAAGGACTCGAGCGCAAATTACACACTGAGCTTTAGTCTCCTCTGTCTCAATAAAGACCATTTCTAAATAGCTGCCGTGGTACTTATGCATTTCAATTATTCCACTTCCACAGGGTATTCGAAGTAATGGAGCACTTGCACAGTTGTAGCATAATAAATCCGGCTGTGGCGCTTCCTGCGATGGTTCTTCATTTGGCCGTCCTGCCTCCTTATTAATTTTCAACCGGGGGCTTTCCTTGTTGTGAAGGCGATGGAAAAAGTACTCGCTTCTTCAGTGATCTCGACTTCAACCATCGATCCATGTTTGAAGTAATAAACTGGTCAAAAAGTTAGTGCACTCACGAAAGTAGTTTAATATTGAATGATGTCTCGGACCGCATATGCGCCAGCGAGCGCTCTAATTGATCGAATGAGCTCGTTCCATTTCGGAATATCATGTACGAAAGTTTTCTGCTCATCGAACCTGACGTCCCCCGGCGTGTTGCAGAAACAGTCGAGCAGGAAGGCCGCGTCCATCAGCACTAAACTACATGCGAGTCCCCGCCTGGGAACAGAACCGCTGATTGGGATCGCGACCTGACGTACATGTACACATACTTTTCAAACGATAAAAAGATAATACTGACGAATTTCCTTTAGGCATTTTAATTAGTACTTTTCTCATTATTTTTACAAATTTTGCTCAAATGTGGCACGGATCGCCTAGAAAAAGCGGGAGGACCCCTAAAGCGTTCGTGGACCATATGTTGTGAAGTCCTGGTTTACATTATAGTCCAGTGCCTTTGTTTCTTCTCTCACTTACACCGTCTCCTTTTGCTTTCTTTTCCCTCTGGCTATATCTCCATCCTATCTCGACAGCTGAAAAATTCTATCGAGTCCAACTTACTTTTTCTCCTGCACCCACATGTTAAGGTTCTCTGGTATGGGTGGGTCCAGACCTAGAAGGCCTAAGTATGATCTGTACTCAACTATATTTTCATATCCACTGTCTCCTCTCTCTTGTCTCCATCCATCTCTCTTTCTCTTTTACTGCCAGTATCTCTTAAGGCCATCGATATCCCCTCTCTCTTTGGCTCTCACTTATATTGCCTTCATCCATCTCTCTTTCTGTTCACTGCCTCTCTCTCGCTCCCAACAGAACTGGTTTATCTCTCTTTCTCTCCCACTGGTACCGCCTCCTCTCTCTTTCTCTCCCACTTCCACCGTCTCTCCTCTGTTCCACTGTCACTGCCTCACTGCTCGCTCTTTAAGCACAAGAATGCGTGAATGTGTTCGCATGCCACAATTTTCTTTGAGGAAGGCGAAATCGATGATTCAAGCAACTGATTTCCCAATTTTCTGTCAGAGTCTTTTAAAGGGGAGTGTATTCACCTTTTTTGTGCTCCGACAGTAGCATTTTTCCGCTGTTTCCCAATTTCCTGCTACTTCAGCGTAGGCTGCTTATATAAAACGGATTCTATATAGCTCAGTGAAGTTTGACAGCTTATTTATATTATTCGACATAAAAAACAAACAAGTAAGCATAATTTAAGATAAACACAAAATCGTTTGTTTCACACTCTTTTCTGGATACTTTCCTCATCGGCCTCAATTCACCGAAAACGCCCGGTTCGTGATTTGTATATTAAAATATTTTACTGATTTCACAGTCTTCCCAGTTTTAAATAATTTCTGACAGTAATTTTATGTTATTTTCTAGCATATTAAGACCTTCTGAGTCCGTTTTGGTCATAGAAGTATCACTTTCAGATTACCTGTACAGGCATGAAGTGCTCATTATACAGTGACTGCGTGTCATAAAGCTCTATCGGTGAAAAAATGTTGACTAGAAATATAGTCTGGTGACCTCAGAACCCTTGGGATAACCTAAGAATCTTTGCCATGGATTCATATGTCTGTTAAAACTACATCTGTGCCTCAGACTGGATATATCGTGCGTATTTTACATGCACAAGTACGATAAATTTGAACTTCTGGATCTCGGTAAAGGAAAATACTATAGAAAAAATTTAAAGGCTCCCAGAGAACATCATCTTAAGGACAAATTATTAAAATTTCGACGATTTGCCATGAATAGGAATTATAGATGTGGCCATCACCACAACTGGTACTTTTGGTTCCCAAAAATTATGATTTTTCGCATTTTACTCAGGAATTGCCCATGAACAAGTGGTGCTTTCTTAAGCCGCCGAAGACCCACCCTACACCATACCTAATGCATAGGAAGCAAACGATTTGCTCAATTTACCTGTGCTGGAGGCACTTTTAAATATTTATTTGGACACTGTACCTTGATGCTGGCAACAATCAGAGCAAAATGCCTCGGACCTTTGGAGGTGACGGAGTCCCACCTCTAACTGACAAACCAGGGACTCCTAAGATACGACTTGGCAAACAAATGGTAATGAGATGGGGAGCTATTAATATCAATGGGGGCTACTCTGGGAAGAAGGTAGAGCTGGCAGAGGCTGTAAGTAAGATGGGGATGGACGTTTTAGCTGTTAGTGACATTCGGGTAAGGGGTGAGAAAGAAGAGGAAGTGGGAGAATACAAGGTCTATCTGTCAGGAGTCAAAGCAGAAATAGCACAATGGGGTGTAGGGCTTTACATCAGGAAAGAAATGGAACCCAGCGTAGTTGCAATAAGGTATGTAAACGAACGACTGATGTGGATAGATTTGACAGTGTCTAGCAAGAAAATTAGGATTGTGTCAGTATATTCGCATTGTGAAGGGACAGATCAAGATAAGAGGGATAGTTTTTATGAGGCACTCAGTGATGTAGTTGTTAGAGTAAAGGACAAGGACAGTGTTCTGCTCATGGGTGATTTTAACGCCAGGATTGGAAATCGAACAGAAGGGTATGAAAAGGTTATGGGTAAATTTGGAGAGGATATGGAGGCCAACAGGAACGGGAAACAACTCTTGGATTTCTGTGCCAGTATGGGCTTAGTAATCACAGACTCCTTTTTTAAACATAAGAACATTCACCGGTATACTTGGGAAGGCAGGGGAACCAGATCTGTCATTGACTATATAATAACAGATCAGGAATTCAGGAAGGCTGTGAGGGACACACGTGTATTCAGGGGATTCTTTGATGACACTGATCATTATTTAATCTGCAGTGAAATCGGGATTGTGAGGCCGAAAGTGCAGGAGGTCAGGTCCATATGTAGGAGGATAAGAGTGGAGAAACTTCAGGATAAGGAAATCAGGCACAAGTACATAACAGCGATCTCAGAAAGGTACCAGTTAGTTGAATGTAGCCAATTACAGTCATTGGAAAAGGAATGGACAAGGTACAGGGACACAGTACTAGAAGTGGCTAAAGAATGTCTTGGAACAGTAGTGCGTAAAAGTAGGAAGAAGCAAACAGCTTGGTGGAATGATACAGTCAAGGCAGCCTGTAAGAGGAAAAAGAGGGCGTACCAAAAATGGCTACATACCAGAACCCAGGTAGACAGAGAAAGTTATGTTGAAGAAAGAAACAAAGCCAAACAGATAATGGCAGCATCCAAGAAGAAATCGTGGGAAGACTTTGGAAACAGGTTGGAGACTATGGGTCAAGCTGCTGGAAAACCATTCTGGCGTGTAATTAGCAGTCTTCGAAAGGGAGGTAAGAAGGAAATGACAAGTATTTTGGACAGGTCAGGAAAACTGCTGGTGAATCCTGTGGATGCCTTGGGAAGATGGAGGGAATATTTTGAAGAGTTGCTCAATGTAGGTGAAAATGCGATCAGTAATGTTTCAGATTTCGAGGTAGAATGGGATAGGAATGATGATGGAAATAGGATCTCATTTGAGGAAGTGGAAAAAATGGTCAATAGATTGCAGTGCAATAAAGCGGCTGGGGTGGACGAAATTAAGTCGGAACTCATCAAATACAGTGGAATGTCAGGTCTTAAATGGCTACACAGGATAATTGAAATGCCGGCCGCGGTGGTCTCGCGGTTCTAGGCGCGCAGTCCGGAACCGCGCGACTGCTACGGTCGCAGGTTCGAATCCTGCTTCGGGCATGGATGTGTGTGATGTCCTTAGGTTAGTTAGGTTTAAGTAGTTCTAAGTTCTAGGGGACTGATGACCACAGCTGTTAAGTCCCATAGTGCTCAGAGCCATTTGAACCATTTTTTTTGATAATTGAAATGGCCTGGGAGTCGGGACAGGTTCCATCAGACTGGACAAAAGCAGTAATCACACCAATCTTTAAACATGGAAACAGAAAAGATTGTAACAACTACAGAGGTATCTCTTTAATCAGCGTTGTGGGTAAAATCTTCTCTTGTATTGTTGAAAGGAAAGTGCGAGTATTAGTTGAGGACCAATTGGATGAAAATCAGTGTGGGTTTAGGCCTCTTAGAGGTTGTCAGGACCAGATCTTTAGCTTACGGCAAATAAGGGAGAAGTGTTATGAGTGGAACAGGGAATTGTATCTATGCTTTATAGATCTAGAAAAGGCATATGACCGGGTTCCTAGGAGGAAGTTATTGTCTGTTCTACAAGATTATGGAATACGAGGCAAACTTTTGCAAGCAATTAAATGTCTTTACATGGATAGTCAGGCAGCAGTTAGAGTTGACGGTAAATTGAGTTCATGGTTCAGAGTAGTTTCAGGGGTAAGACAAGGCTGCAACCTGTCTCCACTGTTGTTCATATTATTCATGGATCATATGTTGAAAACAATTGACTGGCTAGGTGAGATTAAGATATGTGAACACAAAATAAGCAGTCTTGCATATGCGGATGACCTAGTTGTGATGGCAGATTCGGTTGAAAGTTTGCAAAGTAATATTTCAGAGCTAGATCAGAAATGTAAGGACTATGGTATGAAGATTAGCATATCCAAAACGAAAGTAATGTCAGTGGGAAAGAAATATAAACGGATTGAGTGCCAAATAGGAGGAACAAAGTTAGAACAGGTGGACGGTTTCAAGTACTTAGGATGCATATTCTCACAGGATGGCAACATAGTGAAAGAACTGGAAGCGAGGTGTAGCAAAGCTAATGCAGTGAGCGCTCAGCTACGATCAACTCTCTTCTGCAAGAAGGAAGTCAGTACCAAGACTAAGTTATCTGTGCACCGTTCAATCTTTCGATCAACTTTGTTGTATGGGAGCGAAAGCTGGGTGGATTCAGGTGACCTTATCAACAAGGTTGAGGTTACGGATATGAAAGTAGCTAGGATGATTGTAGGTACTAGTAGATGGGAACAATGGGAGGAGGGTGTCCACAATGAGGAAATCAAAGAAAAACTGGGAATGAACTCTATAGATGTAGCTGTCAGGGCGAACAGGCTTAGATGGTGGGGTCATGTTACACGCATGGGAGAAGCAAGGTTACCCAAGAGACTCATGGATTCAGCAGTAGAGGGTAGGAGGAGTCGGGGCAGACCGAGGATAAGGTACCTGGATTCGGTTAAGAATGATTTTGAAGTAACAGGTTTAACATCAGAAGAGGCACCAATGTTAGCACTGAATAGGAGATCATGGAGGAACTGTATAAGGGGGGCTATGCTCCAGACTGAACGCTGAAAGGCATAATCAGTCTTAAATGATGATGATGATGATGATGATGATGTACCTTAAGCTAGCTACAGTGGCCCGTTCTTCGGGTCGTTAGGCCAAGGGCTATGTGAACACTTGTCTATTTATCTCTGTGATCAATGGATACTGAGATAGGGCCCCATTAAAAACGCATTCTCGTGCAAGGCATTTTAGAATATACTGGTGCAGTTTACTGTCGGGCACGGGCCAATACAGGGTGAATGAGAACTCCACCGACCGACTTTCATTGTTTGTTCAGGGATACTTTCTGAATATTTTGGTATAAGTGACCCACTGTCTGGTTAATATGTAATTATGATTTTTTCGAAAAAACCTCTAATATTGCCATAACCATAACGTACAAGGCTAACACACAACAGAGAGAAATGCAACAGCCATCAGACGAAACATGTACATTTTGATCACATTGTGTCAAGTCTGTTATGCCAGTGTACAGTACAGCACGTAACAAATGCTGACCGTTCCTTTACAGGTGTTGTGCAAAAGTTAGTCCGCCATGATCACGACAAGGTGTACAGAGAGGCATCGTAGACTGCCTTACATGCTCAAGAACTCCAGCAGTTGGGTGTGCTAATTCCACCATCATGTCCGTGCGTGTATCGACCGGAGTCTCGTAAACTAGGCTCTTCACATGGCCTCAGACGAAGCAGTCCGTTGGTGTTACAGCTGATGACAGAGCTCCCGAAACGGGAGAACTGAGACAAACTCTTTGTTGTCAAACGAAATGCAATAACTCTACAACAAGTGGCAGGAGACCCAGGGTCCCTAACTCCAAAATATTTAGAAGGTATCCCTCTGAAAACTTGCCGATGGAGTTCTGGTTCACCCTATATAACACTTTGTATGTGTGTGAAAGAGAGGGAGAAAAGAGAGAGAGAGAGAGAGAGAGAGAGAGAGAGAGAGCAATGTTAACCAGTAACAAATTACAACAAGCTTATTATACGTATTCTAAGGAGTACTTTTAACAGGTATACCAATGTATTGTCGTCGTTACAGGGCGCGCCGTACCTGATGATGAAGAAACCTACGACGCCCCCGCGGGTTGGCAACGACCGCTACGAGGGCTACTCGATGGACCTGATCACGAAAATCGCCGAGCAGCTCCACTTCACGTTCGAGTTCCAGCTCGCCAAAGATGGCGCGTACGGCAACCTTAACGAAAAGACCGGCGCCTGGGATGGACTCGTCGGCGACCTCCTCGCGGGGGTGGGTATCGGACCGCTCTCCGCCATAGTCCCACACCTGATCAGGAGGGCAGTGGTGTGCGAGCACGCATAATCAGGCTAAGTAATGCCACATCGTACCTGTCCTGGTCCCAACGACTGTAGCAAGTCGTTCCAAACTTTTACTTTCAAACTATTAACTACAGCATTCCATCGCTATATTTGTTATTTCATCAATATTAATAAGGGCCAGATAAGAAGAGGAATTAAATCTTAGAAAGGAAGTGAATGCTATCTTCGCCCTAGGATCCAATGAAAGAAATAAATTACATCGTATTTAAAACAACTGTTCACATTCGTTCCTCAATCGGAAATACGAACCACTGTAACAAATCACATTTATTATTCTTCCCAATATGCATTTCGGAGGTGAATTTATTTCAATTAACCCTTAAATACTAAAGGAGGGGAAAATGTTGCTACTAAGCCATTGTAAAATTTACTACTCCACATTTCACTCAAAGTGTAATCCACCCACCCCTCACATAATTTGTTCATTGTCACTGACTTCATAATTAACTCTTTTAATAAGTTTCGAGAGGAGTAAAATTTACTGTAAACTTTTTACTTATCTTGTTTTCTCGTAGTTAGCTCGAGTTCTTCGCGTCTAGAGGCTGATTCTTAAAGCTGAAATTTTTGACATTGCAGGTTCTCATGGTTCCAATTGACGTAAATAATACTGAAGTATTGCATGAGTAGTTTATTTTATTCTCTCTCATTTTTCTATAACATACTGTCTTTACAATTTACACTTCAAAACCGAAAATTACATCGTTATTGCAAAAAATAAAAACACGTCCGATCACAACACCCGCATACCCACTATTAATCCATTCTGCGGTACTAACAATATTCCAAAGAGTTTACAGATTTTCTAGACAAATGAATCTCCACCAATTTATATCATTATTTTATAAATGTATCCAGAAGTAAACATAATACTAGTAAATATCGTCAGAGTGCGCAGTTAATAATAGGAATTTGAAGTGTGCCGGATATTTCGTAATTCCAAATATTTCTAAAAAAAAAAGTAATTTTGACTGTACATACAGTGCTAGTACACATCGATTGTAGCAACGAAAATAAAGTAATTTCTTTTTATGGATTATAGGCTGAAATATACCACATAGTGTACAAAATCATACGGAATTCTTTTAGAAAAACAGCTGAGATAATGTTAACCTATTTAAAAAGTTGTAATTATTTTTGGTATCGACTAGTTCTGTTGAGGAAAAGTAATGCTAGAGGAGGGTGTCTCTGTAAATAGGAAGTTGTAAATTATGGTTATGCATTAGTTAATTACAATTATTAGATCGACAACGGTATATTGCATACCAAATTAAGCACAAAATGTCCTGTTTCATACCGTAATGCAATCGTAAATTTTTCGAGGATTTAGAAATCTAGGGTTAATATGGCACGGACTATTTGCATGTACGACAGTTTATGGGCAACCTGTGGCACTACTATCCGCATCCTGACATCAGAAACCTCAATATCAGCATACGAAAAGAATAGACTAAAATTTTGTTGAGTTGTTAGAGGAGATAAAAAGAATCGCGTTTTCTCACATATAAACAATGTGTTAAGACATTGATTTCTAACGATTTATGTGAAGGATTTTAACATTGGTCATATTTCACGTAATTTACATCCTTTCACGATGTATAGAGCTTCGCACTTGTTTATGTTGCTGTATTTCTACAGTGAAAAGCCTTATTTTTGACGATAACATGTATACATCTTGGAGAAATCTAAAGTATGACACGTACTGAAGCAGAACCTTTTGCAGTACCAGTTGAAAATGGTCAAAAGACCCAATATAAATATCTACACCATGAAAGAAACTTAAATGTTGTGAGACTAGTTGAAGTATAATAAGCATTAATTACAGTGACAGTGGACGAGTTTCTCACTGAAAATGCAAATAGCGTTACCTCTTCATACACTGCCTTTTCGAAAGCTGAACTAGATACGACACATAATGTTTACCTAATTTGTGTGATAGTTAGGAGTATCATGCTACACATTTTTGCACAACTGATAACTGTTAACTCTAGCAAAGCTACATTAAGGTTTAAATAATGTTAATACAGTAAAAGGAAAAAAAAATTCCTTTAAATTCAGAGTTAATAAACCATTCAACAGCTAATACTATGGATTGCACCTACTATATCATCAGGTTAACTGAGGTCGTTTCTGTTCATTTTACGAGAGACGTTGACGCTTTCAGATAATGAAGATGCACCTCGTCCGCTAAGAACAGTTGAGACAAATGTCACTTTAGTGACGGTAGTCTCTTTTTAATTTATCCAAAATAAACCATACAAAAGGTTTGTGAACAAGTATCACTTCGGTGGTCGTAGTTGATTTGTAAGGGAAATGATGTGTACGGGTGAACTCTATGACTCCGTTTCGAATAGTTTTTTTGCTCTAGGTTACAACATGAGGCGGGGATTTAGAAAATCATCAGAACAGTAGTCACTGCTCCAGAACGCAGTGTTGACCTATGCAGTGTCAATACGTCCACAGATCGCACAAGCACTGTATGTGCAGGACCGAGTGCTAATACATCACATACAAAGCTATATGTAATATGAAGTACTTACACAGTGTAGACTAGCGCAGCTTACAGAACCTGGACTAGCAGACTGAAACGAGTGCTACGCCACCGTGCTATGATCACTGGGCCTGGTGCCGCACACAAATGCGTTCTGTCTGACGGCTGCTGAGAAGGGAGCATCGCGTTTCACAAAGAAGGTGAGCACTAAAGTTCACCATGTCAGGCGAGAGTGGTGATGGGTAAGACGAGAGCCGAGAAACGGGAAGTTCTCAGTTCTAATGTGTTCTCAGGGAGCGGCTGTCCAATATTCGATACCCAGTATTCGGTACCATATTCGTAACGAGGCCTCCACCTTCATGTCGTAGAATGGCTTATGTCGGCAGCACACTTTACTAGAAGGAGAACAGTTACGAGCTGCACCCGATTTGGAGAACTGAACTTTCTAATCCTAGAACTTCACGATTTGGTTTCTTGATAAGTGAATGTCTCTCTGATGGAACAGCCAGTAAACGAGGTCACATATGGCCGCTTTAGAAGAATCTGCTACGGAGCCGTAGATGTGGATATTTTTGATATGAGCATCTAATAAGTTGCTGATTATTAGACGACTTAACCATAATTACATTACCACAGCAGCGTCAAATACTGCTGTTAAACTTCCAGTCACCTGCCAAATCGTCTTTTCGTTTTATTACTGTACTGAACAAGTAGATATGGATTCCCCCAGTAACTTCAAGCCTGTCGCTGCTTGAGACACCAAGGCATAGACTATTGACGTTGCACAGGATGATTACAGGTCATTTTTGTTTAGGTAAAATAGATATAAACTGTGAAATTGTGGGCAACTGTTATCACAATAGCGTTTGGAGGAAATAAATAGAGCTTTCAGATAAACATTGGCACGTTCTATAATTTATATTTAGATCGCTACACCACATCAGTTCAGGTTAATTGTTAATAAAATAGTGGTAATTTAGAATTAAATTCTTTGTAAATGTATTGGTAATGAAGGAAGACAAATGTGTTTGCCTCTTTTGTATTCCTGGATCTTTCAAAGTGTTTGTCTTATTCTCATACCTGTCTGAAAGTTTGACACTTATCGACTCTCTCTCATAACTGGTTGTAGGCATCGAACCACGCTCTTTACTTCGTATACGTACGTTGCTGATTGCCTGTTTTGTTGCAGAGGGCAGAGCTGGCTATATGTGACCTTACGATTACAGAGATAAGACAATCGGTTGTGGACTTCACCATGCCTTTTATGAATTTGGGTAAGGTTAAAAGCTATTCGCATATATTTTATGCTAAGAAACTCTCAATAGAAAAATATTTAACTTACGAAAGGTTTGACAAAATGGCTCTGAGCACTATGGGACTCAACATCTTAGGTCATAAGTCCCCTAGAACTTAGAACTACTTAGACCTAACTAACCTAAGGACATCACACACACCCATGCCCGAGGCAGGATTCGAACCTGCGACCGTAGCAGTCCCGCGGTTCCGGACTGCAGCGCCAGAACCGCTAGACCACCGCGGCCGGCAAAGGTTTGACGAATCAGTGAGTTTGATAGTATTCCAATTTCACTCATCGTGCTATTACTTAATGCATTGTGTTCGTTGAAGAAGACATCTCATGTTGACTCTGTCAGGCATGTTTCAAGAACGTTATAAACATTTGGTGTACGATATTTTGTCCAGTCAATGGACAACGATCGTTTTAAACGTGCTTACAAACATTTTCGGTTTACTTTATTTTTAATATAAAAATCATGGCTATTTCATGTGAATAACAATTCGTCTTTAACGGAGAATTATAGAAAAACTTTTGCTAATTCCGTCCCAGTATCAGTATTATTTCCTTAGCTGGACATGAGGGTGACCGTTATGTAAGGAATATTTCCTCACGTCAGAAAGAAACACTTAGAAAATATAGCAGGAAACGTTTTCTATTCGATAGGCATACCGAGAAAACTTCTCTCTATGAGGAATGCAATGCTTTTAAATACTGCTGGAAAAACGCCTATATAGGCCATATGAAACTGAGAAATTACTTAGAGCCCTTAAATAAACAGTACACAAATGTAGAGAGTAGTAAAAATGTCCACCGTCTGAATCCAGCCCTAAACATGTGCAGATCAGGCAGTGGTACTGGGGGAAGAGCAACTTTATTCTTTAAGGCTTGATAATCCGCTTTGGGGAGCATCCCGTCCTGCACCTTAGGTATAACAAACATCTAGGAAGAATAGGGTGATTTAGACGGCTCAATAACCCCCTGTTTCAACACTTCATCGATACCTGCCTTAAGCTTCTTAAAGTGAGGTGAGACGACCGATATGACAGGTGTCTTGCAGAGCCATTGGCTGTAAGCTCTTTTTTATATTCTTCGCCTTTTAATTCAAAGAAGACATAGGTAAATGGACTAGACAGGTGACCGAGCCGACGACCCTGTTCGTGAGATATCAATTCTCTGCCTTACAAGCATCCGTCATTCACGTTTGATTTCAGGCCTCTCCTGCCACTGCTTACGAAAAAAAAAATCTTGCCGGAATAAGGCCAAATTGTCGTATAAAATCGACCCCAGAATAGCGGGAATCAATAAATTCCGTGCCATGTTAGTTTTAATTACGTAGGCAAAATTTTGAATCCTGTCCGTAACGGGAAATTCCTCCCATAATAGCATTTTCCCAGAATTTGCTACCCTGCAAGTCTATCGCAGCAGTGAAAGTGGGACGTTTGCTTACTGCACTCTGTGCCATATACCAATCATCACTAATCAGCCTCAGAAAACTTCCGGAATGAAAGTGCACACACAGGTTCTTCGTTGACGCTCCCACACACGAATGGGCCCTTAACCCGGCACCCGTAACACCTGATGTCTGATAAGCATGATCTGTTATCTGGAACCATCCACACATACAGCTGCTGACCCTTCGACTCACTCTCTGCACGTGTTCCATCGGCCTGACACATGGTCTTCACCTCTGAAATAAATCTTTCCAGTTGTTTGAAGCTCCTAGGTTGCTCACTAAATCGGCTTTAGACTGGTCGCTGGGACAAAGTGCCTCTAAAATATTACAAGGAATCTCTTTTGAAAATCTGAGCATATATTTCTGATAGTTTCTTTCATTCTCTTTATGCACTTCTCCAATAGCTCATCGTGCCACTGTACATAGAAATAACTCTTTTTTATTGAGTGATGGCACACCTGTGCAGACACATAGCTCTACGTGTTGACTGCCTAAATTTCGAAAAGTAATAAATTATTCCATATTGCCTGCTTTAAAGATTGTTCCAAACGCCTAGTGACCATTGGAAATAGAAGTCGGTAACACTGCTTGTAACTTGCACAGATCTCTTCAGCACAATCCTGTAAATCCAAGAGAAATTAAAGTGACCATTCGATCTCCTCAGTATATGTCACAGACAATACTCCCCTTTCCGTGGCAGACCCAGTAAATGGTTCATTTTTTTGGCTCGTTCGCTCACTATGCGTTGGTTTCATAGATATAGCTGCCCTCTCCATCGTGGATTTAGCGGTACAATTGATCACCGTCTGTGTTATCCTGAGTAATTCGTCAGCTTGCTCCTGTAGCTGTTTATTGCGCGCATCTGTTGTGCTGACACTACACAATTCTCAAGCCCTGTTAGCATACTGCACCACTAATGTCCTGATTCAAATAATTTGTGAGTGTGGTAGTTCAGTAGTTTTGAAAAAAGACGCTAACAATATAAGCCCCTCTAGCGCACACTGAATGTTGGTGACGGCATCTCCCACCTCAGTTGAGTTCAAGTTTTGTGTGGCCTTGATATAGTTGATTGCCTCTCTCACTCACACACCAACTCGACCATACTACTGGAAAAGTCGCAACCTCCAATGCATAGTTCATACATGATATCACTCTTCCGCAGTTCTGCGATACCAGGCACCTCACTTGCAGACATTCTGAAACACAATTAGCTAAAATACCGTCCGTTAGACCAGGCTAATTCCAAACTTCGAAAATTTTTCAGTTGTGCATGCCACTCTCCACCTCCATAACCACTCTCTGCTACCAGTGTAGGGTGGTAGTTAGAAATGGTGGTGCTGGTTGAGAGATGTGCATCATCTTAGATAATATCTTTATTAACAACGTAAAAGCCATCAAAATCAAGAGGCAGACTATCAGTTCATATTTACAATTCATTAGCACGACTTATAACCCCAATATACTGCCACTAAAAAACAAAATACAGGACAGTGCCACTTCCATAGAAATTTATAAAATGTAACTCTCAAGAGTGCCTGGTTGCCAAGGTCACAAATAAAAGAAACGCCCTGAGTGTCTCAGACCTTTACATTTTCTTAGAATAATCACATAACACACATTCATGCCTAGCAGCTGTTAGAACACCACATAACCTTTGGTACACCAAGCACTCAGACTATTATGGTTTTAAAGTCGAGACATGTCCAAATAATCAGTCCAAAGCAGTAATGACCAGAGATTTGAGGAAACACTATTTTGTCTATAATGAGCCACTCTAAATATCCCAAACATTAGCATTAAAGATGGCTACCAATTATCATATGGCCATGATTAAAACCACAACAACTGCCATTCAGTCAACAATGTGAACCAACATGAAGTCTATTCTATTAATCAATAATGAACAGAGAAACTTTTGTACAAATTAAAAAAAAAATGGTTCAAATGGCTCTGAGCACTATGGGACTCAACTGCTGTGGTCATAAGTCCCTTAGAACTTAGAACTACTTAAACCTAACTAACCTAAGGACAGCACACAATACCCAGCCATCACGAGGCAGAGAAAATCCCTGACCCCGCCGGGAATCGAACCCAGGAACCCGGGCGTGGGAAGCGAGAACGCTACCGCACGACCACGAGATGCGGGCTACAAATTAAAAAAACGGCGCAACTGAATATGAGCTTGCTAACAGCACCTGCACAAGCATGCATCATTGTAGAGAATACAGTTGGGTTACTGCAGCCACACTTTAACACAGTTTCTGTGCTGTCCGAAATTCAAGTCCATAGCTGCACAAAGGATTCCTAGAAAACGAGGAATACACCATTTCATTCGGTGCAATTTATCTCCATTTCATACAGGCCGAATTGAGCTGATATCGACCCAAGGTCACATCCAGCTGATGAGCCCAATTTCTTACCAGGTCGAGGCACGTGGTACTAAACGCACTCACCGTCAGTGTGATGGCAGGTGGCGTTTCCTTGCTGATGGCTCCACAGGGAAGACCACACTAGGAAACTCGCGCCTCCCGAAGTGAGCCCCAGTGTGTCCCATCAGTTTCGGCCAGCGTGAATACTTCCCCAGCAGCGTGCGCAGTTCGGAGGGTGCTCAGACGCCTCGGTGACGTGGTGGAGCGGAACCAGCAAACAGGTAGCGTCATTTTTGAGCCACAGGTGGAGAATGAACTCTGGGAGGATGGTGGATACTGCCACAACTGACAATGTACAGACCTACGGTCGAAGGACTGAGACAGCTTTCAGTTCTGGGAGGGTCCCAGTCTATTGCTAGCCCTTTGCTGGTCCTCCACTCAAATAGGGCTTTCTATCAGTCCATTATTAACGTTTCGAAGAATGTAAAAGTTTAATAATAATTATACTAATAACAAAATACAGAGAATGTTGTAATATAATGAAGCTAATAATAATAATAAATTGTTTAAAATTTGAAACAGTCTTTGATGTCAAAATTGTTTTCCCTTCAGTTTATGATCGGTTTAAACCTTTGATCATCCAGTGTATCTTTCATATTATAGTATACAAAACGTTAAAAAAGTTGTAGCCTAATTAGGCACAAGTTTTTGATATATTGGACATATACAAGTTTAGGAAGAGAGACATAGCTGATGGTGATCACACAAATCACAACAGGTCATAAAATAAAAGAGAAAGAACATTGCCGCGATCAAAGACTGTTTTAACGTAAACACAATCCAGACCCTCGGATAAGGTCTCAGGCGACTGGCTAATTGCTGCCTACAAGAAAGTACGAGAAGGTATTTATGATTGCAGGACATGTGATCAGGAAGTCGCCAATCCCTCTAGCCGTTACTGTCAATAGAAGAATCCAGGTGATGCCGAAACCAGCTCCTCCTTTGGCCTCACTAGATTGAGCGAACAGAGGACACCGTTACAGGCCATCCCACCAGAGACAAAAGTCTGGGGAGATACCGGAAATGCAACCTGGTCCTTCCGCTCCGAAGGAAGCGACGCTAACCTTTTTCTTGGGGAGGAGTCTCCATCCACCACTAAGTAATTCGGCTACAAAGGTGGTCGTTCAAAGACTGCTTTTAAATGAAAAAAATTTAAACTACGTCGCCCTGCCCTTCGCTGCGATTACTTCACATTTCATAAATTTTTTAGTTACAATAACGTATAACCTATGTTACTGATCGAATTTGTATGTATTGTGTCACTTCAGTTTTGATCATGGAGGTGGAAAAAGAAGAGAGATGGCACTAGACACTTACACCGTATATTGTTTTGAAGCCAGAGTGGGCGGGGCCTGCCGCCATCTTAAATAGCATTGGCAGACTACTGCTTACGACTGCTTCTTGGTCATTATTTCTGTTGTGAGCACGCGTCAGTTGTCTTAAATATGAAATATTACAAGTCTTAAATGAATAACATAGTGTCAGGAGGGCAGCTTCGAGCGTTTTTCTGTTCTTAAATATGTATTTGCTCTAGTAATACGACACATTTGGCTTCGTTACTGCAATTTATTTTCTGTTGACATATTTCGAATAACCAAGAAGAGAAGCAAGTGATGTGAAAATCATGCTGTCGTAATCAATTTCATTCTACGTTTACTGTATTTCTATCGATAGCAAATGAAGCTGGCACTCCGAAACCAATGCTTGTTTGCTTACTGGTACTGCTTCTTGTTCGTTACATTTTCAGCTTTCAACAAGTACGCGAAACATTTCTAACGTTCACGTTTGAAAAAAAAAAAACTTGTCTACGTGTTTTTTGCTAGTCTGTAAACCTGTGCAGTAAGGAAAAATGGAAGGCATGATATTGTTTCTTCTGCGTGTCAACTAGCTGAACGATTGTTGAAATGTCAAAGAAACAGAACTGTGTGGAGGTGTACCTCTATGCAGAATAGAGCTCTTGTTTTATTAGATTATCAGTACATTAGTTTCACTGTAGTTTACGCATCTTCTCTATTTTAAATCTTACCTGTGATGCGTCATTCAGTCTGTGACCAATGATAGCAATTTACACGATAAAAAAAGGTATAATTTTTAAGCACGTTCCAGCACTGCGCAATGCTATAAATGTGTTTGAGGGAATGGTCTCAAACGTTTAGGCCACGTAAAATGGATATTTTACTTTAACATGTATGTAAGTCATTTTTTTAGTAATGATAGCCTAGCCTATGTAACATATTAGGCCCAACTTTCCAATAGTAGCCTAATGGTTTCTTTTCATGGAACGTTTCTCGCCAGTAACTCTGTCAGTTTTTCAGGAATAAACAAGCATATCACATTGGAATGTACATCTGTTTTGATCATCTGTTTCATTTTACTTCTGAATTTCATTTTGAAGCTTTCAAAGTGTAGGCTGTACTATCCGTTGTGATATACCAGAAGTTAGTTAATTTCATGTTCCACGTATCATTTATACAATAAATCTTAATGACGTGGGAGGAGTAATTTTATATTAATTTTTTTTTAAATTGGCTCCATGCTGATCATTTATTAGTTTGTTGTTTTTCAATTAAAGTCAGATGTTAGTCAATAATTCCTGGTCATCGCCACTTATACTCTACAATAATAAATAGTCTTCTGCGGAATAGGAGGAATTTTCAAAGAGAAACGTTTTGAGTTAAGTTTCAAATTTTACTTTGCTGTCTGTCAGGCATTTTATATCACTGAATACGGGCCAAAACTTTCGGTTGCAGCATTATGAACCCCTGTTTGTGCTACAGACAACCTTAATGTGGTGTAATGAATGTCATTGTTCCTGATGGAGTGCAGTGGATTATTTCCAACGGTTAGTCTGCTACTCACACGCCGAACAGCGGTCAGACACGACGGAAAGCGTGTTCATATAGGCTTTTGGCCAAAGCCTTCTTCCGAAAGGAAGCAAAGCACACGCACACGTTCATACAAATATAGAAATGAAACTCATACACACATGACCGCTGTCTCCGGCTGTTCTAGCCACAATCTTTTTTTAAAGAGGGAGGAGTGCGAACATTGAGTAACTATCGGCTGAAGGAATTTAGGGCATGAGATGCTGCACCAACAACCAGAGCGGTCACGCAGCCGTGTATTCTGTGAGGGCGAGGCCGTTGATACGGGATGGCTCGGATGTCGGAGCGTTCGCGGTTTGAAAGACAATGAAAAACACAGGAAAGAGTAAAGTAAATAGCGCAACCACAGTTCATGTACAAAGAAGAAAATATTGCTTGAACGGCTCCATATACGATCGGATCGATTAGTACCCCAGTAAACGAAGAAAGCTGGCATTTTTAATGAAAAAATTACGTATCCAGACGATCACAGCACCAGATGCTATTTGGGATATGACTACAAAACTCGATAGATATCTCGAACGGCCGAAATTAGGTCCGAGAACGCCAGACTGACATCACAGCGAAGTGTCACCATTGCTTAGCTGGGAGGTAGCGTGCTCGCCTCCCATAAAAACGGGCCCGGGTTCGATTCCCGGCAGGGTCGGAGATTTTCTCCACTCGGGGACTGCGTGTTGTGTTGTCCTCATCATTATTTGATCCTCATTACCGGAGCGCAAGTCGCCCAATGTGGCGTCGACCGAAATAAGACTTGCCCTTGGCGGCCGAACTTCCCCGGATAGAGCCTCATGGGCAATGATGCCATAGGTTCATTTCATTTTCTGTCACCATGGTGAACCATGGAGGTATAAATGCCGTGAACCTATTCATATCTTCGGCCACAAAACAAATAGAAGTCGATCACCTTCGCGGTACACAGTTCTAAGTCTCTCAGATGAATCCTCCCAGATCTCCAAACGGTTGTTTTACTTAGTCGCTATCGAGGTAAGATTTATATTTCCTTAAGCACAATGTAGATACAGTGGAGGTAAGTGGAGTGAAATGGAAAGAGGACAAGAATTCTGGTCTGATGAGTGTTGGGTAATATCAAGAGCAACAGAAAATAGTATAACGGGAGTAGGATTCGTTATGATTAGGAAGGTAGGGCAGAGAATGAGTTACCGTAAACAGTTCAGTGACAGGGTTGTTTTCATCAGAATCGACAATAAGCCAACACCTACAACAACAGTTCAGATGTACATGCCGACGTCGCAATCTGGAGATGAAAAGATAGAGAAAGTATATGAGGATATTGAACAGGTAACTCAGTACGTAAAAGAAGGTAAAAATATAATAGTCGTAGGGGATTGGAACGCGGTTGTAGGAGAAGGAGTAGAAGAAAGGGTTACGGGAAAATATGGTTTTGGTACTAGCAATGAAAGAGGAGAAAGACTAATTGAATTCTGCAATAAATTTAAGCTAATAATAGCGAATATTCAAGAATCTGAAGAGGAGGAAGTATACTTGGGAATGGCCGGAGATATGGGAAGATTTCAGTTAGATTACGTCATGGTTGGGAAGAGACACTGAAATCAGATACTAGATTGTAAGGCCTACTCAGGAGTAGATATAGACTCAGATCACAACTTAGTAGCGATGAAGAGTAGGCTGAAGTTTAAGAGAGTAATCAGGAGTGGTCACTGCGCAAGGAAGTGGGATACAGAAGTACTAAGGAATGAGGACACCCGCTTGAAGTTCTCTGAGACCGTAGATTCTGCCGTAATGAATATCTCAGTAGACAGTTCAGTTGAAGAGGACAGGAGATCTATAAAAAGGGCAATCACGGACGTCGGGAAGAAAACCGTAGGTACAAGGAAGGTAACCGCGAAGAAACCGTGGATAACAGAAGAAATCACTGAAGGAAGTAAGTTCAAAAAATGTTCAGTGAAACTTAGGAATACAGAAATACAAACCACTTAGGAACGAAATAAGTAGGAAGTGCAGAGAAGGTAAGACGAAACATCTGCATGAGAAATGTGAAGAAAATGAAAAAGAAATGATTGTCGAAAGGACTGAATCAGTATTGTGGAAAAGTTAAAAGAACCTAAGGTGAAATTAAAAGCAAGGGTTGTAACATTAAGATTGAAATGGGAATTCCGCTGTTAAATGCATAGGGGAGACAGAGAGAGAGAGAGAGAGAGAGAGAGAGAGATAGAGAGAGAGAGAGAGAGAAATATGCTCAACTATATTAGACTGCGTGACAAAGTGAAAAGCCTGGAGTAAAGCTTACAAAGAACTTGTCAGTATGAGTCCACTTATTGTTAAGACAATGAACCATCTCTGCCATGATTGGGTTCTGAAGGGTCTCTAACAGCCACTGTATCCTCTCCCTACGAAACCTGGCTCACATCTGCTCCAAATGGTCTTGGACATCTTGGATACTAGCACTGAGACTGACATGATATCCCTTCGGTTACCACACGTGTTCTATTGGGGACAGATTTTGGGACCTTACTGCCCACGGGAATACTTCAACTTCGTACAGACAGTTCACAGAGACACGTTTCATGTGGGTAAGACCATAGTCCTGTTGAAAAATTGTACCACGATACTGTCACATGAGAGATAACACGTGACGTCGTATCATGTTCGTGACATATCTTTACAAATGTTTTTTATTCCAGTCTTTGATCACAATATCAATTCTTTTGACGATGACCTGTTTCAGTCCGTAATGACCATCCTCAGATCTTTTTTACACCATGTCATAAAGTGATTAGGCCATAATGGCATCGTCAAAAAATATAAATATAGTCAGCACAACATCGTACATAGATCTAAAATAAGGTGTAGGATAGGCTACACAGTCATTATTACAACTGGCTACTCGAGTAGCTTGTTACGTGTGTATGTGTGTAGACTGATATTTAACCAGGTCTTCTGGGTGCTTCACATTTTTGTCATGCACTGTATAAGCTCTCGTCAATTTTCTGTAATACTACAACTTTTACAACTTGTTTTTGTTTGATTATGTAATGAGGAGGGAAAAAAGCTGTTTCACTGATGTCCATGAGGCTGTGGTTAAGTCGAACTCTCCGAGTCTGACGGCCCCTATGGCCGAGCGGTTCTAGGCGCTTCAGTTCGGTACCACGCTGCTGCTACGGTCGCAGGTTCGAATCCTGCCTCGGGCATGGATGTGTGTGATGTCCTTAGGTTAGTTAGGTTTAAGTAGTTCTAAGTCTAGGAGACTGATGACCTCAGATGTTAAGTCCCATACTGCTTAGAGCCATCTGAGCCATCTCCGCACTTTTTTCCTCCTTTGCCGGCAGGTCATCAGCACAGCAGGAAATGCTCTGTATAGCCTGGAGAATAACAAATCACAGATTTAAGCTTTGAATAGCCCTGTTAGGTGTGCAGTTGTCACGCTCTGCCACAGAGTCCAAGGATGTGGGTTCGTGTTCCGAACCGACTCACACACGGATCTACTCCAAACGTTCCTCGCACCTTATTTTGCGCCAAAGTCTGAAAACCACACTCTCTCTAATATTTTTTTCCCGTAACTGAGCAGCAAGTTCTCTCAGATTCTACTATTAAAGTTATCATACTGACTTTAGCGTTACCAGAACAGTCAAGTTTGTTTCTTTGGGAAAATGTGCCATGGCATGCATATCCCAAACACAGCAAAACTCTCTTCTTATGCAACCTTGGCGTTCTTGTTCTGTGAACATATGATAAATTTAAGAAATTCTGGGTACGTGCTGAGCACTAATGTGACAAATGTGTCTTGTGTAGGTATCAGCATCCTGTACAAGAAGGCTGAGAAGATGGAACGCAGTCTTTTCTCATTCATGGACCCTTTCATCGTTGACGTATGGATCTTCGTGGCAACAGCCTTCCTCGGCGTCTCCCTCATTTTCTACATAGTGGCAAGGTGCGTGCGTCTAGTAAGATAGATCCAGTTAATTGTTTACGTGGATGGAATTAGTTTGGTTGGCAACGGGCTACAAATAAATCATCACCTTCCTTAATTCAGATCAGTAACATATAGCTTGTTCCAGAAATGTTGCGATGAAATTCGAGGGGTTGCAGATGATGTCTTGAGGAAGAAATAGAGGACAGGAACCCACATCCGAAAATGTCATCCAACGGCGCTATAGAGTGCCGGAGTTATACGCGCCGGCGTCTGCCGCGCGGTCACGCTTTCGGCAGTAAACGTGACTTCGTACGCTAACGGACCGTAGGTGGAACGTCTCGCAATGTTGTTTGTTATTCTGTGATCGCGACCGATTGCCACTGGAAATCGCCAATGGAGTAGATGGAGCTAGCGGCTGCGTAGACAGGCCTCGTCTGCTATGTATGCGATGCTCTATCGCCTCGTGGCTGCCGGTCTCCATCTGCAATTCATTGTTCTCCTGGAACCCTCTAAAATTTCCGATGTTTTCGGTGTACAGGACAAAAATAAACTTCTGACAGAAACCCTTGTCCGAAATCGCCATCCAACCAGGTAACAGAGCATCGATTTCATGGGCCACAAGATCTGCCTACGCAACAGCGGATAGGTGGCGTTTCTTCCATAAGCCCTTCAACCTAACTTGATACGGTGAGAATTTTCTAGTTTTAAGTCTCCTTGGATATCAGTTAACTAACACAGATAAACACATTCGTTAACACTTTTAGATAGTTATTCTTCAATAGTTTTTGTCCTATAGTTGCCCACGTAGCGTCTTTGATTATTAATCAAAACGTCATGGTCCAGGTTTCGAACCCCGCCACCGCTGAGATTTTGAATAAAAATCATCAGCAGTGGCGGTCGAAAACTTGCGGGATAATAAGTAGCCTCATTCTGCCGACGACCTTGTCAAAGTGGGTGAAGGAGCGGGTAGAGATTAAAAGCAGTCTCTTGCCCTTGAAGTGGGAAACTGCCCCTAAAGGCGGAAGAAAAGGCAAGGACCAACGGCATGAGGACGCAAAAGGCAATGGAAACCACTGCATTAAAAACACACAACGCGTATCCACAGGACATACGGCCTGTTATTGAAAAAGTGTCACGATGAGCTCTCCATTAGCAAAAGATTCTGGAATGGTCCCCTATCTGGAGCTCTGGAAGGGGTTTGCCGAGGGGGAGGTAACCATGAGAAAAATACTGAAGAACCAACGAAAGAGTAACGTTCTATGAGTCGGAGGGTGGAATGTCAGAAGTTTGAAAGTGGTAAGGAAACTAGAAAATCTGAATAGATAAATTTGTATGCTCAAACTAGATATAGTGTAACTTAGTGAATTCCCACGCCCGGGTTCCCGGGTTCGATTCCCGGCGGGGTCAGGGATTTTCTCTGCCTCGTGATGGCTGGGTGTTGTGTGCTGTCCTTAGGTTAGTTAGGTTTAAGTAGTTCTAAGTTCTAGGGGACTGATGACCATAGATGTTAAGTCCCATAGTGCTCAGAGCCATTTGAACCATTTTTTTAACTTAGTGAAGTGGGAAGAAGACAAGGATTTATGGTCAGCAGCGGGAAATGGTGTAACGGGAGTGGAGTTATGAATAGGAAGGTAGATCAGAGAGTGAGTTACTGTGAACAGTTCAATGATAGGATTGTTCTCGTCAGAATCTACAGTAGTCAACACCGACAACAATAGTTCAGATATACATGCCGAAGTATGTATATCTAAGTTCTAGGGGACTGATGACCATAGATGTTAAGTCCCATAGTGCTCAGAGCCATTTGAACCATTTTTTTAACTTGGTGAAGTGGGAAGAAGACAAGGATTTATGGTCAACAGCGGGAAATGGTGTAACGGGAGTGGAGTTATGAATAGGAAGGTAGATCAGAGAGTGAGTTACTGTGAACAGTTCAATGATAGGATTGTTCTCGTCAGAATCTACAGTAGTCAACACCGACAACAATAGTTCAGATATACATGCCGAAGTAGCAAGCCGAAGATGAAGAGATAGAGAAAGTATACGAGGATATTGAACGGATAATTCATTACGTAGAGGGAGACGAAAACCTAACACTCATGGGGTATTTAAATGCGGTTGTAAGGGGACGGATAGAAGAGAAGTTTCCAGGAGAATGTGGTCTTAGTACTAGGAATGAAAGAGGAGAAAGACTAACTCATTTCCGCAACAAATTTCAGCCAGTAACAGCGAATACTGTATTCAAGAGTGAGAAGAGGAGGAGGTAAACATGCGAAAGGCCAGGAGATACGGAAAGATTTCAGTTAGGCAGAGATTTCAAAATCAGATATTGGATAGTAAGGTATACCTAGGAGCAGATTTAAGCTCACACCACAACTTAGTGGCGATGAAGAGCAGAGGGACGTTTAGGAGATTAGTCAGGAAAAATCAATGCGCAAAGTAGGGGGATACGGAAGTACTAAGGAATGACGACTTACGCTTGAAGAACTCTGAGGCTATAGATAGTGCCATAATGAATAGCTTTGTAGACAGGTCAGTTGAAGAGGAGTGGTCATCTATAAAAAGGGTAATCACGGACGTTGGAAAGAAAACCGTACGTACAAGAAAGGTAACTGCGAAGAAACCGAGGGTAACAGAGGAAGTACTTCAGTTGATCGACGAAAGACGGTAGTTCAAAAATGTTCAGTAAAATTCAGGATACAGAAATACAAATCACTTAGGAATGAAATAAGTATGCAGTGCAGGGAACCTAAGGCAAAATGGCTCTATGAGAAATGTGAAACGAAATGAAAAAGAAATGATTGTCAAAAGAACTGACTCAACATAAGGAGAAGTTATAAGAATCTCTGGTGAAATTAAAAGTAAAGCCGATAACATTAAGAATGTAATGGTAATTCCACTGTTAAATGCAGAGGAGAGAGCAGATAGGTGGAGGGAGTACGCTGAAGGCGTCTGTGAGGGGAATGACTTGTCGAATGACGTGACAGGAGAATCGACAGTGTCGATATAGAAGATATAGGGAATCCAGTTTTAGAATCAGAATTTAAAAGAGCTTTGGAAGACTTACGATCGAATACAGGAGAAGGGATGGACAATACTGCATCAAAATTTCTAAAATCATTGGGGGAAATGGTAACATAACCATTATTTACGTTGATGTGTAGAATATATGATTCTGGCGATATACCATCTCACTTTCGGAAAAAATATCGTTCACAGAATTCCGAAGACTGCAAGAGCCGACTAGTGTGAGAATTATCGCACAATCAGCTTAGCTGCTCATGCATCTAAGTTGCTGGCCAGAATAATACACAGAAGAATGGAAAAGGAGATTGAGGGTGTGTTAGATGACGATCAGTTTGGCTTTAGGAAAGGTAAAGTACCAGAGGGGCAATTCTGACGTTGCATTTGATGATGGAAGAAAGACTGAAGAAAAATCAAGACACCTTTATAGGATTTGTCGACCTGAATAAAGCGTTCAACGATGGAAATTGTACAAAATGTTCGAAATTCTGAGAACAATAGGGATAAGCTATAGGGGAAATAGGTAATACACAACATTTACGAGAACGAAGAGGGAACGACAAGACTGGAAGACCGAGAACGAATTGCTCGGATAAAATATGGGGTAAGGCGGGGGTGTATTCTTACAGCCCTCTTGTTCAACCTACACATCGTAGAAGCAAAAGGAAGTGAAAGAAAAGTTCAAGAGTGCGATCAAGAATCGTGATGAACGGATATTAATGATAAAATTCGCTGACAATATTTCTGTCCACAGTTTAAAGTGAAGAACTACTGAACATACTGAATGGAATGAACAGTCTAATGAGTACAGAACATGTATTGAGAGTAAATCGTAGAAAGACGAAAATAATTAGAAGTAGCAGAAATGAGAACAGCAAGTAACTTAACATCAGGACTGATGGTCATGAAGTAGATGAAGTTAAGGAATTCTACTTCCCAGACAGTAAAATAACCCTTGACGGTCGGAGGAGCCGTGGAAGTCAGAAGACGGATGACTAAAAAATAGAAAAACAAAATGTTAACCACTTCTTTCGCATGATATTTGCATTGTTGCCTGGAGTGTTGCATAGTCTACAAATCTCAAGTTATTAAGTCTTTTCTCATTTATTCTAATTCACACTTTTTCAATTAATTTTTTCGAATAGACACATCAAGGACTGTTATAAATAGTTTCGGGGATATAAAGTCACCCTATACTGCTCTTTTAACAGAAAATTCCTATGCTAAAAGAATCTATCGCGATATCAAAGTCGTAACATAATATGTTTTCGTACTTTGTTCCACACACTGTACGGTCAGTGCCAGCATAACTGCAGTGTGACTGATAGAATTAAAAGCCTATTGGACGTCTACAAAATCTATAGGTAGTAACCTTTCATATTCATTTACTCGACTAATTGCCATTTGTAGGACATGTATATGGTCGATTTATACATGTTGATATTGTTTTTTTCACTGATCTTACTCCCCGTCTGTCTTGTTGGGTGTTTACGTCTACTTCTGCTCTCAGCAATCCGTGGTCGCTATCAGTATTAAATTGGTTTGCAACTGAAACGTCTTTGATTATTTTGTTTTGGTTTGCGACTGTAAAATCTACTTCATTTAGACTTTCATGATGTGGACTTCTTCATGTCCATTTTCTGTTGGATTCTTCTTAAAAAAGTGTTTGGCAACCTGAACAAGTGTTCCTCCTCTTTCATTCCTTTCATCGATTTCATTGCAATTTCAGAAACATCTTTTTTTTTTAAATACCAACATTGGCATTTAAATCTCCAGTTATCCAGCTTAAAGTGACAGTCCCGTCTTTCATCGTGTACGTATTTTACTTCGTCATTAAATGTTTCTAATTCATCGTCACAATGGCTTGAAGGAGGAGTGTATAGTTGTACTACTTGTAATTTGTATCTCTTTGATATTTTTAAAACAATCCGTGCTATCCTATATCATATGCCTTTTCCTATATCTTATCAATTACGCTCTTATTTACTAGGAAACCCACATCATTTATTCTTCTGTCTGGTTCTCATGAGTGGTACAAAATGTTTTCTGACCGTAATGTTAAAGTGTTACACACTGCTTCCCGGTATGGCGTACTTTATACATATCAACAACTGACACTTTATTCCTTCAACTCGTCCTCAGTTTCACTTGGTCTATGTTCACCTGCAAGTGATCGGCAGTTATATGCGCAGACATGCAGATGTCTGGCATTATCAACATTAGGTCCAATAATAGAGGGACTAATCTGGAATTTTTAGGTTAGCGTTACTCATCATATAAGACTTATTGGTTTAAAGTAAATTCGCCACGTTTGATTCAGAACATATTGGCGATCTAATTTTCCAGGCTGCCCCTAACATGGGGTACAGAGCCTTCAGCAGGTCACTCCACTGGAATACAGATGCTACAGATGTTTCTGGATTTGATACACCCCAGGTATTGTATTTCCTTGGCGCCACCTACATCTGGGATCCTTTCCCCAATACATTGCCTGGGGAGGTGCCCGACACAGCATGGGAAAAAAAGAAATATACGAGGGTTGGAACTTAAATAGTGGCAAATATTTATTCACAACAGATACAAAAGAGTTACATGTTTGTACCTGTTACTGTCCTTCAAAGTAGTCACCACCGTTGTGTAGAACCCGTTGCCAGCGATGTGGAAGGCGTAGCATACCGTTAGCAGAGCCACTTCTATTGATGGTGCAAATGGAGCAGTCTACTGCCCGTCGAATCTCTGGAACATTTCTGTAGCGAATGCCACGAAGTGGTTCCTTCATCTTCGGAATCAAATCAGTCACAAGGACTTAGGTCCATGGAGTATGGTGGATGGTACAGTACTTCCCAGTCGACCGAACAGAAAAGCCACAGCTTGCACTGTATGCGCCCGCTCATTGTCATGCAAAATAATGGGTGGGTTGCGCAGAAAGTGTCGCCGATTCTTTCGCAAAGCTGGTTGCAGGTGATGCTCCAAAAACAAACAGAGTAGTTAGATTTTGTAGGTTCTGGACCACTAGACCAATCTTATAAAAAATAAAAAATTACTTTTTAACACTCACAATTTTTTATTTTCCATAAGATTGATCTAGCGATCCAGAACCTACAAAATCTAACTACTATCCCTATTAATAATAATATAATATAATAATATCTATAATAAAAAATCATTTATCTTGCATACATTTCCCATAGGTGAATGTAATGTAAATAAATAAATTTGGTAATTAACTATTATTTTTTAAAAAAGCATTTTTATAACATTTTCTTAGCACCAAAAAGTTCTATTTTTGACTTTTGTGAAAAACGTGTTTTTTTAATTATATTAAGGAATAAGTATATATAATTATTTACTTTCCCCTTTAGCAGCCATAAGATTATTATGAACTGTTGTTTGTAAATGTTTTTTGAAGGAAGATTTACTTACAGTTCTACCACATTTACAAGTAACTTTAATTTTATTACATTCCTTATAGCATTCTTTACATACATATTTATATCCACCTGTTCGATATTTATCTTTATAAAATTCGTCAATACTTTTTTTTAATCATACATTCACTACATTGTCTTAATTGTGGCTTGGCACAGCCTAAAGTGTGCTTTAGCTAACGCTTAGTGTTGTCCATTTAAAGAATATAATTTTTTTTCACTATCTGAAAGCTGCAAAACATCCACACAATGTCCTACACACATTTTCAGTATTTCAGACTCCTCTGACCCTATGTACACAGCATTACACGAAGACTAAGTTCTCAATTAACAGAACCGCTTCTTTTATTTGGGCTGTTATTAAGTACATAGGCGAGTGTGTTGGATATGTTAGCCAAATGGCTAGCACTCTTCACACAAATACGTTATAATGACCTTTCATATGCGCACTCTCATTGGTCAACGAATGTGTGAAGTTTGGCTGAAGTAGAGGAGCATGAAGAATGTATATATAGTTGGAGTTCTACTAACAAAGTATCTTCTAAAAACCAACTTTTTCTTCAATTTATTTGAGGCTCAAATTCATTATTTTCTTAACATTATTCCATTTTAAAATTGGAGAACAAGCGTGAACAATTGATGAATGCGATCTTGAACATCAAAATTAAAAACAAAAATAGAGAAAATTATATCTAAAGTAAAGTATGTTCCCACATTAAAGTAAATGGAACTTACTTCAGCGCCATCTGTTGACAGAAGTTAGAATGCAGTTAGTTCAGACTATTGCTCACAGATGTCGCTCTAGGTACAGTTTGATACAAACAAAATGAAGTACAGTTTCATACATGCAAAATGTATCTACCATGACTCAGCACTTTTGGACTTGTGATTTTCTGTTTAATCTCAAGACTATGAAAATTCGTTTTTACTATAACTTTTCTATTTTTAGAGATATTGGAATTCTGATTGCATTTTTGGTTAGGCCCTGTTCCCTAAAAGTTTGCTACCCACAATACACGGAAGTAAGTCTGGTTGCATAACTCATAGGCGCAAGGGGCAAAATACTTTTTGTTAGTTTCTCAGTCAAATATTAACCGATTTTAAAAATTCAAAATGCTAACATAATCTACATAAAAAGAGCTATCTAGCAAAAATATAATAAAATAAATCGGAAATCATTTAATAAGTAAGATATTAAAATTTTCAGTTTTTATTTTTTCTATCTTTCATAAAATGTTCCAGAAATGTATATAAGCAAGAAGTTAAAACTTTTGTAAATTTTTTAAGTTTCTCATTGATTTGTATAGAAGCAAATGTTAATAATTTAAATTTTTAGTAAGTAATCTGTTTTGCATCGTATGTAAAATTCTTTTACCATACATAATTACATAAGCAAGTGTATCATTTTGAATTTTATCATTAAAAGTTGCACAAAGTTTCATAGTAGTTTTCTGTGTAGCTACAACATTCTTTGTACATTTCATATTGATTACATAAATTGGATAATTATTTATAAAACTAAATGGACTAATATCAGTATCTGATTTTAGTAAAGTAATTCTTTTAAAATCAAGAAATTCATCATATGATTGAAGAAAAATATTGGGCGGATTAATATTACACATTTCTTGAGGAAAAACATCATTTCTACCATTTTTAAATAAATATTCTGTAGTTTAACATGATCAAATAATGACAAATCAACTAATTGATTATTTTATGATTTGTTTGAAATGTAAAAAATACGAAATATGGCATCAAATTCTGTAGAGTTATAGTAATTTGTAATATCTAGTTCAAAACTGTTTTAACCAGATAAACCAGCAACTTCTTGTGTTTGAAGTTTATAAAAAGAAATAGAAATTTTCGGATTTTTAAGAATAATTTCACATTGCTCAAGTTCTTAATTTCGTTCGCATTTAACAACTGGTACAAGAGTTTCCATAGATTCTATAACTATTTTTCCTTCTTTTGGAAAAGTATCTTTTATTTCAATTCCAGCATCATTGTTATGAGACCAAGGAATAATTACAACTCCAGAATATGAACAGCATGTAAAAATTACAGTTAAACCTCCTTCCCACATAATTTCATTATAATCTTTAAAAATCCACCAAGTAATGATAATGGATAAAGTACTTCATTTGTATTACTATTTATTTTTCCCGGATTACTAATATATGTCGTTCTAAACTTATTTTGTCAGTAACAGATGAAGTTAGATGAAGTAAAACAGATGAAGAAATAAAAGGATATTCAATTCTAGATAAAATATTATTTCCTTTCTTTATCATTATAAAATTAAACAGTTTTGCTACTTAATTAAATAATTTTTTGTTTGATTTTCCATCATAAGTTGGATAATCTGTGCCATCACTTCCAATACTACTAAAATTCATATATAATTGTGCATGATTTGGATGAAGCCAACCATGTTGTTGTTGTTGTGGTCTTCAGTCCTGAGACTGGTTTGATGCAGCTCTCTAAGCTACTCTATCCTGTGCAAGCTTCTTCATCTCCCAGTATCTAATGCAACCTACATCCTTCTGAATCTGCTTAGTGTATTCATCTCTTGGTCTCCCTCTACGATTTTTACCCTCCACACTGCCCTCCAATGCTAAATTTGTGATCCTTTGATGCCTCAAAACATGTCCTACCAACCGATCCCTTCTTCTAGTCAAGTTGTGCCACAAACTTCTCTTCTCCCCAATCCTATTCAATACCTCTTCATTAGTTACGTGATCTACCCACCTTATCTTCAGCATTCTTCTGTAGCACCACATTTCGAAAGCTTCTATTCTCTTATTGTCCAAACTAGTTATCGTCCATGTTTCACTACCATACATGGCTACACTCCATACAAATACTTTCAGAAACGACTTCCTGACACTTAAATCTAAACTTGATGTTAACAAATTTCTCTTCTTCAGAAACGCTTTCCTTGCCATTGCCAGTCTACATTTTATATCCTCTCTACTTCGACCATCATCGGTTATTTTACTCCCTAAATAGCAAAACTCCTTTACTACTTTAAGTGTCTCATTTCCTAATCTAATTCCCTCAGCATCACCCGACTTAATTTGACTACATTGCATTATCCTCGTTTTGCTTATATCCTCCTTTCAAGACACTGTCCATTCCATTCAACTGTTCTTCCAAGTCCTTTGCTGTCTCTGACAGAATTACAATGTCATCGGCGAACCTCAAAGTTTTTACTTCTTCTCCATGAATTTTAATACCTACTCCGAATTTTTCTTTTGTTTCCTTTACTGCTTGCTCAATATACAGATTGAATAACATCGGGGAGAGGCTACAACCCTGTCTTACTCCCTTCCCAACCACTGCTTCCCTTTCATGCCCCTCAACTCTTATAACTGCCATCTGGTTTCTGTACAAACTGTAAATAGCCTTTCGCTCCCTGTATTTTACCCCTGCCACCTTCAGAATTTGAAAGAGAGTATTCCAGTTAACATTGTCAAAAGCTTTCTCTAAGTCTACAAATCCTAGGAATGTAGGTTTGCCTTTTCTTAATCTTTCTTCTAAGATAAGTCGTAAGGTCAGTATTGCCTCACGTGTTCCAACATTTCTATGGAATCCAAACTGATCTTCCCCGAGGTCGGCTTCTACCAGTTTTTCCATTCGTCTGTAAAGAATTCGCGTTAGTATTTTGCAGCTGTGACTTATTAAACTGATAGTTCGGTAATTTTCACATCTGTCAACACCTGCTTTCTTTGGGATTGGAATTATTATATTCTTCTTGAAGTCTGAGGGTATTTCGCCTGTCTCATACATCGTGCTCACCAGATGGTAGAGTTTTTTCATGACTGGCTCTCCCAAGGCCATCAGTAGTTCAAATGGAATGTTGTCTACTCCCGGGGCATTGTTTCGACTCAGGTCTTTCAGTGCTCTGTCAAACTCTTCACGCAGTATCTTATCTCCCATTTCGCCTTCATCTACATCCTCTTCCATTTCCATAATATTGTCCTCAAGTACATCGCCCTTGTATAAACCCTCTCTATACTCCTTCCACCTTTCTGCCTTCCCTTCTTTGCTTAGAACTGGGTTTCCATCTGAGCTCTTGATGTTCATACAAGTGGTTCTCTTCTCTCCAAAGGTCTCTTTAATTTTCCTGTAGGCAGTATCTATCTTACCCCTAGTGAGACAAGCCTCTACATCCTTACATTTGTCCTCTAGCCATCCCTGCTTAGCCATTTTGCACTTCCTGTCGATATCATTTTTGAGACATTTGTATTCCTTTTTGCCTGCTTCATTTACTGCATTTTTATATTTTCTCCTTTCATCAATTAAATTCAATATTTCTTCTGTTACCCAAGGATTTCTATTAGCCCTCGTCTTTATACCTACTTGATCCTCTGCTGCCTTCACTACTTCATCCCTCAGAGCTACCCATTCTTCTTCTACTGTATTTCTTTCCCCCATTCCTGTCAATTGTTCCCTTATGCTCTCCCTGAAACTCTGTACAACCTCTGGTTCTTTCAGTTTATCCAGGTCCCATATCCTTAAATTCCCACCTTTTTGCAGTTTCTTCAGTTTCAATCTGCAGTTCATAACCAATAGATTGTGGTCAGAATCCACATCTGCCCCAGGAAATGTCTTACAATTTAAAACCTGGTTCCTAAATCCCTGTCTTACCATTATATAATCTATCTGATACCTTTTAGTATCTCCAGGATTCTTCCAGGTATACAACCTTCTTTTATGATTCTTGAACCAAGTGTTGGCTATGATTAAGTTATGCTCTGTGCAAAATTCTACAAGGTGGCTTCCTCTTTCATTCCTTCCCCCCAATCCATATTCACCTACTATGTTTCCTTCTCTCCCTTTTCCTACTGACGAATTCCAGTCACCCATGACTATTAAATTTTCGTCTCCCTTCACTACCTGAATAATTTCTTTTATCTCGTCATACATTTCATCTATTTCTTCATCATCTGCAGAGGTAGTTGGCATATAAACTTGTACTACTGTAGTAGGCATGGGCTTTGTGTCTATCTTGGCCACAATAATGTGTTCACTGTGCTGTTTGTAGTAGCTAACCCGCACTCCTATTTTTTTATCCATTATTAAACCTACTCCTGCATTACCCCTATTTGATTTTGTATTTATAACCCTGTAATCACCTGACCAAAAGTCTTGTTCCTCCTGCCACCGAACTTCACTAATTCCCACTATATCTAACTTCAACCTATCCATTTCCCTTTTTAAATTTTCTAACCTACCTGCCCGATTAAGGGATCTGACATTCCACGCTCCGATCCGTAGAACGTCAGTTTTCTTTCTCCTGATAACGACGTCCTCCTGAGTAGTCCCCACCCGGAGATCCGAATGGGGGACTATTTTACCTCCGGAATATTTTACCCAAGAGGACACCATCATCATTTAATCATACAGTAGAGCTGCATGTCCTCGGGAAGAATTACGGCTGTAGTTTCCCCTTGCTTGCAGCCGTTCGCAGTACCAGCACAGCAAGGCCGGTTTGGTTAATGTTACAAGGCCAGATCAGTCAATCATCCAGACTGTTGCCCCTGCAACTACTGAAAAGGCTGCTGCCCCTCTTCAGGAACCACATGTTTGTCTGGCCTCTCAACAGATACCCCTCCGTTGTGGTTGCACCTACGGTACGGCCATCTGTATTGCTGAGGCACGCAAACCTCCCCACCAATGGCAAGGTCCATGGTTCATGGGGAAGAAACCAACCATCACCAATATTTATTTCAATTTCTGTATCTTTGTTAGGAACATTTAAATTATTTTTAGTTTTCTTATTCAGAGGGAATGAATAGAATTGATAACTTTCAATTTTATTCATGATGCAGTCTAAGATTGTTTTAGCAGTTACTTATTTATTAAGGAAAAATTTTATTAGAGTTAGCAAAGCAGACTTTAGTCTGTGACTAAGATATTTCTAAAACAACTGTTGCAGTAGCACCATTATAGTCAATTAAATTATCATTTTCATCTGTTATATTAAATTATAAATCTTGAATTGTATTAAAAATAGGTACATTTACAGGATATTTTGGTTCATAAATTTTGGTCAACCAAAATCTGCATTATGTTTAAATGAAGCAATAATATTAGTTTCTTTATGAAAATCATCATTATGTTTTACATACATTCCATCAGCAAGATTAACATTTATATTTATTAATTCAAAAGGAATAATTTTAGGAACATCTTTAGCTGCAGTTTTCTCATTAGGTAAAATAATTTGATTAGTAAAACCAAGTAAACTTCCAATACTATCTGCTAAATCTACACAATTTTACATCACTTATAATAACAATTCTGTTTAAAATTTCATCTGCTTTAATATGTATATTAGCTTTTTCGAATTAATAAATTTTTCTAAATTTTTAAAACTATATATTTTTTTAATAAAATTGCAGCCAAATAGCCATATACAGTTACTTTGCTTAACATTTTACATTTACATTTTACATTTTTGCATATTCATTTATCGATTTCACTCTTTTACTGCACAGTTCTATGTGATATCATTCACAGGCTTCGTTACACAGTTCACATACACATGTTGCGGTTGGGTCGTGATAAGTTTTGTTTTTGCTGATTAGATGATGAAAGCCGTGAGTAGAAAGTCTAGTTACAACATGTCGCTGTTCGAAGTTTGGTGCTGTCCATGAGCGGTTCGTCATTGCTTCAGTGCCATAAAACTCCGGCCATAATTTTTCTCGTTTGTCCTCCATGATCTTCAGTTGCTTTCTGGAAGCCCTGGTGTGTTGCATCATATATCGAAGTCTGATGTCTTCAATTAGGAATGTCTCTCTCGCTAGCAGGTACACTAGTCTAGATCTTGTTGTCTTTCAGAGACCTAGTGCTCTTTTTAGATAGGTCGATTTTACCTTTTCTAGTGTTTCTAGATTTTTTCTGTCATGTGGTCCCATATAACCTCCATCCCATAGGCCAGGATTGGCAAGATTTTTGCGTTGAATAATTTCATTGCCGTTTCTAGACTGAGTAGGCGGATGTTTTTGATGTCCTGTATTGCTATTATTGCTTGGGCTGCACGTTCTGTTGTGTTTTCTGAAGCATTTGGCTGTTGGTTGCAATGTCACTCCTAGGTATTTAAAGTCTGATGAGATTTTTATTTTTTGTCCTCTGATACTGATTTCTGCATTCTTGGGTGTTTTGCCTCTTTTTCTGAAAATTACCATTTCTGTCTTTGTTATGCTTATGTGTAGTTTGTGTTCACTGCACCATCTGTCTATTTTCCCAATGATTCGCTGCAGCTTCTGTATATCTGTTGAACCTACGGCTATGTCGTCAGCGTATGCTTATACATACACATCTTCATTTTCTCCAATTCGGAGTACTTCTTCAGTGGCAAGAATGTACAGCAAAGGGCTCCTTGGGTCATCCTGTAAGACTCCGTTCGATTGCAGAATGGGGTTCGAAAAAGAGAGGTTGTCTGATATTGTAAATAAATTGTATTCGAGGATTGATTTGATTATTCTTGCCCATACGCTATCTTCTCCCATTGTGTTTTCCAGTTTTCGGACTATGAGCTCTCTTTCCAATAGGTCAAAGTCTTTGGTAAAGTCTATGAACACTGTGTAGAACATTTGTTTCTTTTGTAGCGCATCATCGATGTTGTTTAGAAGAAGCCTAACTGCCGTAAGTGTTGATCTTCCGTATCTGAAACCCATTTGTCGTTCTGGGAGATGACTGTCCACAGAGGCTTGGATTTTTTGTGTTATTATCTTTGAAAACATCTTGAATTGAGTATTTTCCAGGGCTATGCCTCTGTACTTGTTTGTGTCCACTGGGTCTCCTCTACCTTTGTAGAGAACTTTTATTGTCGAGTGTCTCCATTGTGTCGGAATTCTTCCAAGTTCCAGGCATTTGTTAAAAAGTTTGGTCCATATGTGTTGGAGGGCCTCTTTTGAATCTTTTATATGTTCATTATATATATTATCAGGTCCTGCTGCTTTTATTACTTCTTTCACATCATCTTCATTTATGGGTTCCCATGTATTGTCTTTTTCCTTAGTTTGATGTTGTTTTTCTTTCTTTGGGGGTGTTTTGAGTCCTCATTTGTTCAGAATCTTACTGAAGTGGTCTTCCCATTCCTTCAGGTCTATATTTGGTGTATGAGCCATTTTTCTTGGTCTTGCTGCTATGTATGGGTCTTTCTCTGCTTCATCCACTTCTCTTTTTGCCTCACTTTCTATGTATTCTTTTTTCTTCTCTTCTATTAGTTTTTTGTAGATTCTCCTCTCTTCTGCGTACAGTTTGTATGTTTCCTCGTCATGCTGGTTTCTTAGTCTGTGGAGGATTCTTAGAACAGTGTTCCTTTTGCTGTAGCATTCAGCATCAAACCATCTTTTGGCCGTCCTTGTTTTGGGGATTGTTTGTATCACTGAATCTTCTATTTGGTCTGTTGCTTCTTCAAGGTCTGCTTCCTCTATGAAAGTTTCTATTTCTGTTAATTGTTCTTGCTCGTTCGTTAATTTTTCTATATCAATTTTTCTTTGTGTGATTTGGTGGGTCTTTCTTGCTGGCGGTGACGTGACGATATTTATTTTTGTCTTCATTGGAATGTGCTTTCGTATAGGAGTAATGGAGTCATGCCATATTGGTTGAATACTTCCTTCTATGTCTCCTCTTGTTAATGCGATATCAATGGTGCCCTTCCCATTGTGGCATATGTATGTAGGTATCTGCCTATAGTTAAGTAGGGTGAAACCAACTCCTTCTAGGGTTTCAACGACTAGTTTTGTTTTATAGTTTTCTGTGTCTATTCTGCAGTTGAGATTGCCTGCAATAATGGTGGGTTTGCTGTCGCATTGTTTGATGAGTGTGACTATTTCGTCAATTATTTCTACAGCATTTGTGTGCGGTTTAAAATAGGCTGCAATTATATTTGTGTTTGCCGCTTCTATTAGCATACTATTTTCTTGTTTTATGATTTTTTTGGTGGGCGTTATCTAGGGTTTCAGTAGGATAGATATTCCTCCCATGGGTCGTCCTCTTTCTCCCTTCTATGCCATTAGGTGATAATTATAGAAATCTTTATGTTGCCAGCTGTCTATCAGGAAGGTTTCTGTTAGAATTGCAAGATCCGAGTTTTGCAGAATGTCTGTTGGTGTTAGGTTAAGAGCACTTTTTACTCCCTCTGTATTCCACAAGACTGTGCTCTTCTGGTTTTCTTCTTAGTTTAGTTGAGCTCTGCTCCCTCTTCCATTGATCGTCTTGGGAAACGAAATCTACATACTTTTATGTTTTCTGGCCAGAATTCTGGTTCTTGTGTGATTTGTAGCTTTTCAAATGGAATGCCTACTTTGAAAGCTTTTTTGTCGCCCAGTGTGCACAGTTCTTCACATTCTAGTTGTGCCAGTATTCCGTTCTTGTTAAGGTATTTCACTACTGTAGCAGTTGTGGTGGTTCTCTTTAAGTTACCGATGTATAACCACGCTGTTGTTTCTGCTGCTTGCATTTCTTCGTCTTTTTTGATACCCATTATGGTTTTATAATTACTCTGGTTTCTTCTGTACCAGCTCCTCCCTGCCACAGTACTCCAAGTTGGTTCCTCTAGTTCATTAACCTGATTTCGGGTTTTATTATGTTGCTCATGTGCATTGATTTGGACTTTTAACTGATTTTGTTGCTGGAGCAGAGGATTTCTGTATATTGTCGTTCCCTCTGGTTTAACGTTGTTGTTGTATTTAGTTTGTATGTTGTTTCCATCTGTTTTGGTTTTCTCTGCATCTAGGTGGCTTTCCTTTTCTAGACTTTTCTTTATTGGCTCTTGCATTAATATCCCTAGTTGGTTTTTTAGGAAATCAGTTATCTCCTCCACTTTATGCCTCAGTCCTCCCATTTCCGTCTTATTTCCGTCTTTTTTTGCTTTTTCCAGAAAGCTACCCACACCGATGTCTCCGTTGAAGTTCTTCTCATATCCCATAGGTGTCTCTTCCGTCCGTCTTTGTCTGCTATGTGCTGTTTCCTGCGTTTCGCCAATAGATGTCACTAGGTGACTAGCAGTCCACTGTCCGCTATGTGCTGTTTCCTGTGTTTCGCCAATAGATGTCGCTACGTGCCCAGCAGGCCACTGTACGCTATGTGCTGTTTCCTGAGTTTCTCCGATAGATGTCGCTAGTTGTCCACCAGTGCAGCTGTCTTCTCCCGCGCTCGTCTCTTGTTGGATGTTCCTAACCTCTCCTGCAGGATTCCTATTCTCCACCTTATTTGCTTTTCTTTCGTTTTTCAAAGATCCTAAACATTTTCTTATTTCACTCACCGCCTCTAGTAAATTGTTCTTCGTTTCCTTCTTCATATATCCTCCGCCTTCTGCCACTTTTTCGATCATCACAAGAGCGTTCTCAATACGATACACTGCACTGTCCGCCATCTTTATTCATATTGACCTATAGAAATTTCTATCGTTTCTCCATCACAATAAAGTTTATTATTTTTTGTTGTAATATTTGGTGTTAAGAAAGTTGAATGAAAATCAACTAGTGAAACATTAGTATAACTATCACATATTGGAACTGTTAATGTTTTTCCAAGTATTGAAGATTTATCACTAAGTTGAAATAATATGCTCATTTACTACTGAAAACATTATTAAATAAATGAATAAAACAGATTTTGAACCTAAAGTAAGAATTCCAGAAAATAAGTTAAAAAACAAACATGGTAAACTTTTACCAAATTCTATTAGATGTGCGATAATTGGACCAAGTGAGTGTGGAAAAACATTAATGATTGATAATTATATTTTAGCTCCAGGATGGTTAAATTAGAATAAAATTAAGCATTTATGTGTTTATTCAAAAAGCTTAGATCAGCCAAAGTATCAAGAATTTATAAAACAATGTAAAAATTGAAGATAAAATTAATGAAAATATTGTTAGTTTTATTGAAAATAAAATGCATCTAACACTCGCTCGTGACTTCCTGGCAAACTGCTTGGGATTTTCACGGCCTGTTACGCATACAGCGCCTTATGTTACGCATACAGCGAGTGTGCATGGGTTGGCTACAATGTTTTCTGTGGCAAATGAAGCGCTAAGAACGTGGAACGTCGTCTCTTTGCTGTTTACCGTTTCGAATTAGTTCAGTGTTGCGCCTGTTGTTGGTAGTATTATACTTCTTGTGTAAAGCATTTTTCTGGTTACGATGCCACGTTTTAGTAACCGTGTATATAAGAAGAGGAAGAACATAGGGAAAAGAAAATTAACACTAATACCAAGTTGCGATACTACAATTACTGAAACAGTGCGTTCTTCTGCTAAGCAACACATGGCCATTCATAGCCCTGTGACATCTTCTAGCAAACACTACCTTGGGGATGGTGACTCCAAAGGTTTCAAGACTATAGAGGAACTGAAACCATATGGAAATGAATTTATAGTTGAAAAGTTGGAATGCATTGGGCATGTGCAAAAGCGTATGGGTGCACGGCATCGAAGGCTCAAACAAACTTTGGGTTCAAGTAATTCAGTGATGGAAAGACAATAGGAGGGAGAGGCAGGCTTACTGATCAGGTGATTGAACGTCTATAGAGATAGTATGGGTATGCTATAAGGCAAAATACTAGTAATGTTAGAGGTATGCGAAAAGCAGTGTGGGCATTGTTCCTATCCAAAACCTATTTCAGTTCATATGAGAAATTTAGGTATTGAAAATTTTCGAATTGAATATGTAAAATCAGTTGTAGTTTCATCACGAAAAGAACTCAGAACAGAAGAGCAGAATGAAATAGAAAAATATTATAAGTCGATTTTATTAAATGTACTTTTAGCATACTCTTACAATCGTAAAGAGACAAGAGATCAAGAGGAAAAAACGCATAGTTAGAAGAGATTATCATAAGCAAGATCCGGAATGGCATGAAAATGAGGAAAATAGAAATAAACATAGAATGCAAATAAAACGAAGCAAAGAAAAGCTACTGAATGAAGCGTTTATGTAGCAATGTAGAATAGGAATATAAAAACCTCTATTTAATTTTTAACTATATAAATGAATAACTTTACAATTGATTATACTTCGCTAGATAGTAGTCAGACTAAACCAAAATCAATTAAATTAAAGTTAAGTAATGAACAGTTAAATGCAATTGAACCATATTTAACAGTGGCTCAAAAAAGGAAATAAAGAAAAGAAAGTTGGTGGAAATTTACTTTTTACATTAGGTATTCCTGTTGTAAAAAAAATTATTTAATATTTAACAAAAAAGGAAGATGGTAAAGGACTAACACAACATTAAGGCGGATCTTTACCATTATTATTATCTGCATTACCATATTTAGCAACAATTGGTTCTTTAGCTGCTGGATCTTCCGCAAATGCAATTGGATTTATAAATGAAAATAACGCTGATAAAGAATTAGAAGAACAAAAAAGACATAACTTCAGAAAAGAAAATAAATCAGGAACTAGAATAAAGAAAAACAAAAAAATCCAAAAAGTAATTAGTAAATATCCTTATGCGCTAAATAATTTTGATATAGAGGAACTTACTAAACAATTGAAAATTAAACACTTTCATGGTGTATATGTGATTGATGAATAACCAAATAAGCCATTTAACATTGAATGTGGTATAGTAAATTTAGATACATCTGATAATCCTGGTACACACTGGATTTGTTATTATAAAAATAAAGATAATAAAGTTGTTTTTGATTTATTTGGCAGTAATATTCCAAAGCAGTTAGTTAACTATTTAGGGAAAAGCGAATTATATTACAATAGAGAAAAAATAAAAAATTTTGATGAAGTAATATGTGGTCATTTATATTTATTCGTTTTAAAATTACTATGTGATAATTATAATTTTAATGATATTTTAGGTGAAATAAATGGACATTTTTAGAAATAAGATACATCTAAAAGCAGAAGTAAAGCTGTGAGTACCGGGCGTGAGTCGTGATTCGGTAGCTCAGATTGTAGAGCACTTGCACACAAAAGGCAAAGGTCCCGAGTTCGAGTCTCGGTCGGGCACACAGTTTTAATCTGCCAGGAAGTTTCATATCAGCGCACACTCCATTGCAGACTGAAAATCTCATTCTGGAAGATACATCTAATTAAACAAAAAGAACAAGTAGTTAAGACAACTACATTAAATTTAGAAAATATTGAAAATATCGAAAATACTGTTAAACAACTACAATCATCAATAGATCCAAAGATTTCAGTAGGATAGATATTCCTCCCATGGGTCGTCCTCTTTCTCCCTTCTATGCCATTAGGTGATAATTATAGAAATCTTTATGTTGCCAGCTGTCTATCAGGAAGGTTTCTGTTAGAATTGCAAGATCCGAGTTTTGCAGAATGTCTGTTGGTGTTAGGTTAAGAGCACTTTTTACTCCCTCTGTATTCCACAAGACTGTGCTCTTCTGGTTTTCTTCTTAGTTTAGTTGAGCTCTGCTCCCTCTTCCATTGATCGTCTTGGGAAACGAAATCTACATACTTTTATGTTTTCTGGCCAGAATTCTGGTTCTTGTGTGATTTGTAGCTTTTCAAATGGAATGCCTACTTTGAAAGCTTTTTTGTCGCCCAGTGTGCACAGTTCTTCACATTCTAGTTGTGCCAGTATTCCGTTCTTGTTAAGGTATTTCACTACTGTAGCAGTTGTGGTGGTTCTCTTTAAGTTACCGATGTATAACCACGCTGTTGTTTCTGCTGCTTGCATTTCTTCGTCTTTTTTGATACCCATTATGGTTTTATAATTACTCTGGTTTCTTCTGTACCAGCTCCTCCCTGCCACAGTACTCCAAGTTGGTTCCTCTAGTTCATTAACCTGATTTCGGGTTTTATTATGTTGCTCATGTGCATTGATTTGGACTTTTAACTGATTTTGTTGCTGGAGCAGAGGATTTCTGTATATTGTCGTTCCCTCTGGTTTAACGTTGTTGTTGTATTTAGTTTGTATGTTGTTTCCATCTGTTTTGGTTTTCTCTGCATCTAGGTGGCTTTCCTTTTCTAGACTTTTCTTTATTGGCTCTTGCATTAATATCCCTAGTTGGTTTTTTAGGAAATCAGTTATCTCCTCCACTTTATGCCTCAGTCCTCCCATTTCCGTCTTATTTCCGTCTTTTTTTGCTTTTTCCAGAAAGCTACCCACACCGATGTCTCCGTTGAAGTTCTTCTCATATCCCATAGGTGTCTCTTCCGTCCGTCTTTGTCTGCTATGTGCTGTTTCCTGCGTTTCGCCAATAGATGTCGCTAGGTGACTAGCAGTCCACTGTCCGCTATGTGCTGTTTCCTGTGTTTCGCCAATAGATGTCGCTACGTGCCCAGCAGGCCACTGTACGCTATGTGCTGTTTCCTGAGTTTCTCCGATAGATGTCGCTAGTTGTCCACCAGTGCAGCTGTCTTCTCCCGCGCTCGTCTCTTGTTGGATGTTCCTAACCTCTCCTGCAGGATTCCTATTCTCCACCTTATTTGCTTTTCTTTCGTTTTTCAAAGATCCTAAACATTTTCTTATTTCACTCACCGCCTCTAGTAAATTGTTCTTCGTTTCCTTCTTCATATATCCTCCGCCTTCTGCCACTTTTTCGATCATCACAAGAGCGTTCTCAATACGATACACTGCACTGTCCGCCATCTTTATTCATATTGACCTATAGAAATTTCTATCGTTTCTCCATCACAATAAAGTTTATTATTTTTTGTTGTAATATTTGGTGTTAAGAAAGTTGAATGAAAATCAACTAGTGAAACATTAGTATAACTATCACATATTGGAACTGTTAATGTTTTTCCAAGTATTGAAGATTTATCACTAAGTTGAAATAATATGCTCATTTACTACTGAAAACATTATTAAATAAATGAATAAAACAGATTTTGAACCTAAAGTAAGAATTCCAGAAAATAAGTTAAAAAACAAACATGGTAAACTTTTACCAAATTCTATTAGATGTGCGATAATTGGACCAAGTGAGTGTGGAAAAACATTAATGATTGATAATTATATTTTAGCTCCAGGATGGTTAAATTAGAATAAAATTAAGCATTTATGTGTTTATTCAAAAAGCTTAGATCAGCCAAAGTATCAAGAATTTATAAAACAATGTAAAAATTGAAGATAAAATTAATGAAAATATTGTTAGTTTTATTGAAAATAACGGTGAAATTATTCCTTTAGATGAATGTGAAGATAATTCAGTTGTGGTATTCGATGATTTCATTGTAGAAAATCAAGATGTTGTGAGAGAATATTTTACTAGTGGCAGACACAAAGGTATAGATTGCTTTTATTTAGCTCCAACTTATTCGAAAATACTTAAACAATTAGTTAGAGACAATCAAAATTTTTTAATTATCTGTTGACAAGATGATACAAATTTAAATCATATTTATCATGAATTTGTTGGTGGAGATTTAAAGTTTGATAATTTTAAAGAAATGTGTAGTAAATGTTGGAATGATGGGTTCGGATTTTTCACAATAGATATGTCTATAAAACCAAATGAAGGTAAGTTTAGAAATAAAATACAACATTTATTAACAACATAAACATTAAATGTAAACATAAATTTTAACATAAACATAAACAAATGTAAACATAAATGTTAAACATAACTGATGCTTTTTCTCCCTTAGTAAATGTTTACAAAGTATGATGAAAAGTTGTTAAATAAGCTAAACAAAATAAAAAGAAAGCTGAAGAAATAAAAGAACAATTTAAGCTTTGGAAAAAACAACCAAGAATAGAATATGAAAAATATAAAAAGGAAGATCAACCTGTTATTGATGCAATTGAACAAGTTAAACAAGGAGTCGAAGTATTAGGAGATAATGTTCTCAGAGCAATTGAAGAAAATACAGAAGTTGAAAAACAAATGATTGCATATCGTCATCATATAGAAGATTTTGCAGATTTATCGCCAATTAAACCATTAAAAGATTGATCTGATGACATTCCTGGAAAATATGATTACACATTAAGTGAATCAGGAATTCAAGATGTATTAAATAAATACCAAGAAGAAATAGAATCAAGTAGTCATCAAAATGAAAATAAGATAAATGAAACTAAAAAGATAAATGTAAGTGAAAGAATGTTAAAGTACATTAATCATAGTGAAGATAAAATTTTTGGTTTAAGGTAGCCAGAGGTGGTCAAATCCAAAAAATTACGATTTTTTTTTGCTACCGAAAATTAATTGGAACATTCCTTTGAATTATTGTTCTACTCGCCCTAGAAGTAGAGTTATTACCATTTTCCCCCATGCCTGCAGAGGAAATGGGCGGCCGCTGAATGCATCTAACACTCTCTCGTGACTTCCTGGCAAACTGCTTGGGATTTTCTCGGCCTGTTACGCATACAGCGCCTTATGTTACGCATACAGCGAGTGTGCATGGGTTGGATACAATGTTTTCTGTGGCAAATGAAGCGCTAAGAACGTGGAACGTCGTCTCTTTGCTGTTTACCGTTTCGAATTAGTTCAGTGTTGCGCCTGTTGTTGGTAGTATTATACTTCTTGTGTAAAGCATTTTTCTGGTTACGATGCCACGTTTTAGTAACCGTGTATATAAGAAGAGGAAGAACATAGGGAAAAGAAAATTAACACTAATACCAAGTTGCGATACTACAATTACTGAAACAGTGCGTTCTTCTGCTAAGCAACACATGGCCATTCATAGCCCTGTGACATCTTCTAGCAAACACTACCTTGGGGATGGTGACTCCAAAGGTTTCAAGACTATAGAGGAACTGAAACCATATGGAAATGAATTTATAGTTGAAAAGTTGGAATGCATTGGGCATGTGCAAAAGCGTATGGGTGCACGGCATCGAAGGCTCAAACAAACTTTGGGTTCAAGTAATTCAGTGATGGAAAGACAATAGGAGGGAGAGGCAGGCTTACTGATCAGGTGATTGAACGTCTATAGAGATAGTATGGGTATGCTATAAGGCAAAATACTAGTAATGTTAGAGGTATGCGAAAAGCAGTGTGGGCATTGTTCCTTCATACTGCCTCTTCCAATGAATACCCTCAACACAGCCTGTGCCCAAAAGATTCCTGGTGCAAATATAATGCAAAAAAGGACTATGATCACAAACATGGTTTGCCAGCAGCTGTGATAAATGCAATAAAACCAATTTTTCATGGCTTAGCACAGCCAGAATTGTTACACAAATGTCTACACAGAAAGACGCAGAATCCTAATGAGTGCGTAAAAAATTTGATCTTGAAAGTTATTACTAAAAGGGTGTTTGTAAGCATAAAAACACTGCACTTTGGCATTTATGATGCAATAGCAACCTACAACCAAGGGAACAGTGTGAAGTGTGAAGTTCTGAAGGCATTAGGATTTACAGCTGGGGTGAACACTGTACGAGCACTAAGAAATATTGACAGAGAAAGGATAAGAGGAGCAGAAAGAAGAGAAAGGCATATGAAGTATGATGGAAGAACAGGCCAGAAAAGAAGACAGAGGAGGATGCTTTTGGAGGATGAAGAAGAAGACCCTGATAATCTATCCTATAGTGCAGGAATGTATTGAGAAACTTTGATAGCCATTTCCCATAAATTAGAATTTTTCGAATATAAGGAACATTTTCTCAAAATCCACTCAAGCTAGAGAGATGAAATTTTTATACAGCACTCCTAGTGGTCAAACTTACATTGTAACACAGCCATTTGGCAATATGTTCAGTAGTTTAATTTCAGTTTAATTATAAAGCAATTATTTGTAAAAAAATTTGGGTCATTAATAAAAAAAAAATAATTGGACGAAAACTAGAAAAGATACTCCAAAATCCCTCTGTCATAACTGCAATACTAAACCACTCTATATGTAAAAAAAATTCAAATTTTTTCTATTTGGTAGTTTATTCATAAATGTTCCTCAAACTTAGTGATTTTAACATGGGCAGCTTAGTCACCTCCGGCTCCCCTTAAAACTTGTTGGCATGTTTAAATATGTTGGTAATTTACCTGTTGAATATAGTGGAGATAAATTAAAAATTGGTGAAAAAACATATGAAGGTACAGATGGATTAATGAGACATTTAACTGAAAAACAAATTACTATAGATTATATGAATGCAAATTTCGATGGTCTAGATTTATCAAATCATGCAGATATAATATATAATTCAGGTGCATTGTATTCTGCTAATAATCCAAATAAAATAAGATCAAGTAAAGGTAATAAATATAAATATTTGATAAAATCAATTGTTGATGATTATCTTCCAAACTTAAGAAGACATACTATAGATGATTCAGAACCAAGTTCTCCTGAAAAAATAGGTGAAGGTTTAATTAAAAAATATACAGATAAATCAATTGTATATGTTTGGATGGATGACATTAGACAATTAATTGATAGATTAGCAGTTATTCATGGTGAAGAACTAGCTGGTAATAAGAATTATTGTAAAGAAAAACTTAGTATTGCTCAAATGTTAACAAATAAATTTAGTGACTTTGTAATTGATAATTCCATATTTTATTAGATTTTTGAATAATCTTCCACATACATTTGGGAAAAGTGATAAATATGGAAAAGGATTAGTAAATTGGGTTTTAAATAATGTTCCAATGCCTGAGATGCATCTACCAGGATATAATTACTGTGGACCATTTACTAAACTTGAAGAAAGACTACCTTGTGGTGATCCAGGAATAAATCCATTAGATGAAGCTTGTAAACAACATGATATAGCATACAGAGATCATAAAGATTCACAAACTGGACATGAAGCAGATAAACATAATGAGTTATCTGCAAAAGAAAGAATGCATGCAAGTGATGCTAGTTTTAAAAAGAAAATTGCTGCAACAGCAGTTAGAGGCATTATATATGGTAAACAGAAACTAGGTATGGGAATTGATGTTGATGAAAATGGTTCAGGTTTATGAAATGTTTGTTATTATTTTTTCTCTAATAAAATTTCCTGCATCTAAATGAATGTACTACATGGTACAATATACAAGATTACAAACAGCATTGACAATAAAATATACATTGGAAGCACAACAACAAAATTATGTTTAAGAGTGACAGGACATCGATGTGATGCAAGAAATGGAAATCCAAAACCTATTTCAGTTCATATGAGAAATTTAGGTATTGAAAATTTTCGAATTGAATATGTAAAATCAGTTGTAGTTTCATCACGAAAAGAACTCAGAACAGAAGAGCAGAATGAAATAGAAAAATATTATAAGTCGATTTTATTAAATATACTTTTAGCATACTCTTACAATCGTAAAGAGACAAGAGATCAAGAGGAAAAAACGCATAGTTAGAAGAGATTATCATAAGCAAGATCCAGAATGGCATGAAAATGAGGAAAATAGAAATAAACATAGAATGCAAATAAAACGAAGCAAAGAAAAGCTACTGAATGAAGCTTTTATGTAGCAATGTAGAATAGGAATATAAAAACCTCTATTTAATTTTTAACTATATAAATGAATAACTTTACAATTGATTATACTTCGCTAGATAGTAGTCAGACTAAACCAAAATCAATTAAATTAAAGTTAAGTAATGAACAGTTAAATGCAATTGAACCATATTTAACAGTGGCTCAAAAAAGGAAATAAAGAAAAGAAAGTTGGTGGAAATTTACTTTTTACATTAGGTATTCCTGTTGTAAAAAAAATTATTTAATATTTAACAAAAAAGGAAGATGGTAAAGGACTAACACAACATTAAGGCGGATTTTTACCATTATTATTATCTGCATTACCATATTTAGCAACAATTGGTTCTTTAGCTGCTGGATCTTCCGCAAATGCAATTGGATTTATAAATGAAAATAACGCTGATAAAGAATTAGAAGAACAAAAAAGACATAACTTCAGAAATGAAAATAGATCAGGAACTAGAATAAAGAAAAACAAAAAAATCCAAAAAGTAATTAGTAAATATCCTTATGCGCTAAATAATTTTGATATAGAGGAACTTACTAAACAATTGAAAATTAAACACTTTCATGGTGTATATGTGATTGATGAATAACCAAATAAGCCATTTAACATTGAATGTGGTATAGTAAATTTAGATACATCTGATAATCCTGGTACACACTGGATTTGTTATTATAAAAATAAAGATAATAAAGTTGTTTTTGATTTATTTGGCAGTAATATTCCAAAGCAGTTAGTTAACTATTTAGGAAAAAGCGAATTATATTACAATAGAGAAAAAATAAAAAATTTTGATGAAGTAATATGTGGTCATTTATATTTATTCGTTTTAAAATTACTATGTGATAATTATAATTTTAATGATATTTTAGGTGAAATAAATGGACATTTTTAGAAATAAGATACATCTAAAAGCAGAAGTAAAGCTGTGAGTACCGGGCGTGAGTCGTGATTCGGTAGCTCAGATTGTAGAGCACTTGCACACAAAAGGCAAAGGTCCCGAGTTCGAGTCTCGGTTGGGCACACAGTTTTAATCTGCCAGGAAGTTTCATATCAGCGCACACTCCATTGCAGACTGAAAATCTCATTCTGGAAGATACATCTAATTAAACAAAAAGAACAAGTAGTTAAGACAACTACATTAAATTTAGAAAATATTGAAAATATCGAAAATACTGTTAAACAACTACAATCATCAATAGATCCAAAGATAGCTAACGTAATTTAAACAATTTCGTATGAATTTAATGTTATTTTTAAAGTAACTATAGGATATATTGGTTTTAAAGGTACAAGACTTGCTGATGTAAATGATCCAATCGATGCAAAAGTTGTAGTTAACTAACAATACTTAGAAAAAGGTTATGTTACAAAAACTGAATACACAAATATTTTAACACAATTTAATAATTATTTTACCAAAAAAGAAATAGGAAAAGGTTTTTCAGATTATTTCACAAAAACAGATTTAACTCCATACTCAGAACAGTTAAGTAATCTTAAAGAAAAATTATATAATAAACAAATAATTGAATTTACAATTATGATGGGTGGTGAAGAAAAAATGTATAATTTGAATATGATTTTAAACTTAAAGGAATTATTATTGTTGTTAAAAATATAAATAGAGATTTAAACTTGATATAACAGTCAGTGTAGCTGATAATCTATATAAAATAAATAATAATATTCAATCAATAATGGTACATAAATCAAATTTTACAAGTGTAATATTGAAAGATTCTGTTCCTGTAGATGTAAATATAACTGATTTTGGTGAAATAATTTAAAATTTAATAAATTTTTATCTATATAAATGGAAAATCATACATCACATAATTATCATATTTATTGTTTAAAGTGTAACAGGTTAACTGATACACATAATCCGCAAGAGTAACAGCTAAAAATGAAAGACAAAGAATTGAAGGTCTTTGTACAGTTTTTAAATCTAAAAAGAGTAAATTTGTTAAAAAAATTTTGTAGATGAACAGAGTTACAAGACTGCAAAAGCAGTAGATGGTGAAGGTTTAAATAATAATAATGTTCGTGAAAATATAATTAATGTATTACATAAACCTATGAGAACGAATTTTGAAAGAAGAAATGTTGTTTCTTTTAGTATAGATGATTTATGGCAAGCTGATTTAGTTGAAACGGATTCAGATAATTTAAAAGGTATTTCTAAAATAAATAAAGGAAATAAATATTTATTGACTGTTATTGATGTCTTTTCAAAATTTGCTTGGGCTGTTCCTATTAAAGATAAAACAGCCAAAAATATAGTTGATGCGTTCAAGAAATTTTTATAGATAGACGACCAAATAATTTACAAACAGATAATGGTAAAAAATTCCATTTCAAAGAATTTAAGGAATTAATGGAGAAATATAACATTAATCATAATTCTACTTTTTCAGAATTAAAAGCATCTGTTTTTGATCGTTTTACCTGAACATTTAAAGAAAAGATGTGGAAGAAATTTTCTCTACAAGGAAATTATAAATGGATAAATTTAAAGATATAATTTATGAATATAACAACACAAAACATTCTACAGTAAAAATGAAGACATTAGAAGTAAATGAAAAAAATTGAAAATAACTGACATTGTCTCTACTGAAGGTGACGCTAAATTTAAAAAAGGTGATAAAGTGAGAATTAGAAAACTTAAAGGTCTTTTTGAAAAAGGATATACAGCTAATTGGTCAACAGAAATATTTGACATTGAAGATGTTGTTTATTCTAACCCAGTCACATCTAAATTAAAAGATATATAAAGGAAATTTTTATGAACAAGAACTGCAGAAAACGAAATATCCAGATGTATACTTAGTTGAAAAAGTTTTAAGTAAGAAAGGAGATAAAGTTTATGTTAAAGTTTAGGTTTTGATAATTCACACAATAGTTGGGTAAATAAAGATTAAGTAATTTTATAGTAGTTCAGTTTGATTAGCGACTGCTAAAGCAGTCTTTGACTGCGACAAGACTAATTATGTCATGAATCAATTGTTCTTGAGTATAGTTATTCAAAATATTGAAATAGTTCATATGACAGTCAATCCTTAAATTTTCTTTCATTCTTTGATACAGATTTATTGAATTAGGATTATAGTTCAATCTTAACTTTTCTTCACGATTTGGATGTCTATCTTCGATTTTATATAGTTTTTTCTGTAAATTTTTGTTGTGTTCTAATGACATAATAATCATATTGACAATCATCATCAAATAATTTTAAGAAGAATGAATGTTGGTCTTAAGTTTCATTAATTGTTTTAGGAACTACATGTGGTAATAAGTTATTTATTTCTCCATTTCTTTTACCTATTCTTTCCTAAGCCATATTAACTGTTTCTCTTGAATTTTCGATTTGTTTTTTATCCCGTTTACGTATTTCATGTAAAGATTCTATTTGATATTTATAAGCATCAATCATCTCTTTTCTAATCTTATATCACCATGTTTTCTAATTGATGGCAAAACTTCTTCATAAACCCAATCTTGAAAATCTGCAAAAGGCATTTTCGATTTCATAACTAGAGAATAGACCAGATTCATTGATAAATTTTGTTGAATTTTTTAGATATTTTGGTAGCACTGAAATAGTGCTACCAAAATTCTGATATGTTTTTCAGTATTTATGTTTAGCATTATTATTAATATCATTCCTAGGTCTGATGTATCCTAACAGATCAGCAACTTGATTTGCGTTAAACCATAGATTATTTTCTTAATCAATAATCATTAAAACTTGCTTATTGTTCTAAGTAAGCTTATTGTTAATGATATCTACAATTGACTCTACTTAAGAGAAATATATTTTATTAGTTTTGCAAAAAATAAACATAATGCGAAAATTGTAGTTTGTATTTAAGATTAAATTAAATTAGAAAATTTAACTTTTATATAAATCTATTAAAAATTATTTCTTACAAATGGAAAACCAAAACGAAATGCAATCTAAAGAAAAACATACTTACGAACTAATGGAGGTATATGAAAAAGATATTCATTTTCCTATTTGTCTAAGTGATTAAAATAATAATCAATTTGTTAAAACAAGCTGTAAGCATATTTTTCTTAAGAATGTATTGATGAATAGTTTAAGGAAAAAGAAAATTGTCCACTTTGTAGAAGTATTATTAAAACTAAAGAACCAACATTAAAAGATGTATTAGCTGCACTTGATTCTTTAACCATAACTACAAGCTCTTTTGATCTTTTATTTGATAGAAAACGACAATTTAGAAATCAGGATATGAATCAGACGCTGATTATTGGTGATGATTAGTTTTAAAATAATTTATATGAATAATTTAAAATATAAAAAATTTACTTTTTTACAGTTCTAATAAATTTTTTCTATACAAATGGATCACGTTCAAGTTCAACAAGATACTTTCCCAAAAACTAAATTTTCTAAATATTGAAATACAGAGAAATCATTTGATAATCTCACTTCACAAAAGTATACAAAAGATGGTTATAGAACTATATGTAGACCATGTTTAAATAAATATCATGAAGAAAATTAAATTAAAAATCGAATTCCTTGCGTATGTGGAAAAAGTGTTGCTAAATATTATTTTTAGGAACAGTTAAGACGAAATGCAAGTGAAGAACATGCAAAAATGGAAAATGGAGAAAAATCTAAATCTACAATGAATAATGAAGAATAATGAAGTTATAAGTGAAGAAAAAAAAGAATGTAAAATTTGTCAAAAAATTAAAGATTTAAGATAACCATAAAGATAAACATAATAATAAATGTAAGAAATGTACTTTAGAATATATTAAGAATAAGAAAGCTTTAACTTTAAATAATAATCCTTTATGATTAATTATCCATCCATCTTTAAATAATTGACATTTTATTTAAAAAATTATTTTTTCAAATCTAATAAATTTTTTTGTAATAAATAGAATATCAAAATGGGGAGTAACATCGCTGCTCAACTAGAACAGCTTGTTAATCAACTACAACAATTTCCTATTGTAAGGCTTCACGAATTATGTAGAATAAATAATTTACGAGGTTATTCAAGTTTATGTAAAGCTTATTGAATTAGATTTATTATTCATAATCATTCAATTATTATTAGTAATCATACTAATATTGTTAGAAGTAATACATTTGTAGTCAGTAAAATAATACAAATATTGTTAAAAATAATACGTCCGAAACAAGTGAAAATCATAAAAATTATTTACCTGAAGTAAGTAAAATATGTAGAGGTATCATTAATATTTATGTATCTGGACACAGTTCTAAGACTGCGACAGCTATCACTGAAGAGGTAAGTGATAATCAAGCAAATTTTGTTAAAATAATAAATCTGAACCTAGTGGGAATCTTTGGTAAAAGTTATGATTTTATGATATCTATGATGTATTTCTATTTAAAGAAGATAAACCATTCAAAGGAATATTTCCATTTTCTACAAATATATTTGTAAAACCAAAAGATAGAAAAACAGTTAATGATTACTTAGTTGAAAAGACATTTGGAAACACCTTACAAACTATAAATTTAAACAATAATATGGATATACTTGACCCTAATCATTAAATGCGGTAAAAACAAAAATTCTTAAGATTGTTAAAGACTATTTGATAGTACATCATGGTGTAAAGATAAATTTTAATTTATGTTGTGAATATAAACTACAAACTGCTAAAGCAAATGGAAAAGTTCAAGAATTTTTACAACATACACCAAACTGTACTATTTTAACAGAAAAAGACTTTAATAAAAAATTTAAATATGGTAAAAGAAATTTTTTTTGGAGAATATATCTAATTTTCAAACACAGGGATCTGTATGGTCATTAAATATAATAACTGGCTTACAATTAGCAGTTAACAAATATGTTCCACTAAGAGGATCATCTTATATTGAGTTACCAGATAAAATTAGAAATAAGAAAGCATGTGTTAATCTAAAAAATAATGTTCAGAAGTGTTTTCTGTGGGCTATAAAATCAGCTTCGTTTCCTGCAAATGATCATTCTGATAGAATAACAAAATATAAAAATGTTGGTCTTGATCTTGTTGAAAACTTGAAAATATTGAATTTCTTGTACTAGTTGATCATATTCCAAGAATAGAAAAAATAATGTATCTATTGATGTTTATTCATTTGATGATGAAGATGAAAGATGTAAATCTTCTTTATTTTAAGAAAGATAAAAATTCACATTATTGATGTGTAAAAAATTTATCTAGACTTGTATCAAGTCAAATGACTAAACATGAAACAGTAAAATTTATTTGTGATTTATGTTTACTACATTTTACTAGTACAGAAAAATTAGATGAACACACAAAAAATCGTTTAACTAATAAACCATTAACAGTTGAAATGCCAGGTGAAGGAGAATCGGTAAATTTTAAAAATTATCAATTTACTCAAAAGGTTCTATTTGTTATTTATGCTGATTTTGAAAGTTTACTTTTAAAGATGGATAATTGTGAACCAAAACCAGAAACACCATACACAATGAAACATCAAAAATATGAACCAAGTGTATTTTGTTATTATATTAAATATATATATGAAAATTATAAAGATCCTGTTGTTTATAGAGGACCGAATTGTCATAAAACATTTATAGAATGTATAAAACAAGATGTTGAAGCAATTGGAAGAATTTATTCTGAAATTGAAGAAATGAAACCAGTTACACTTGATGAATATAAATTGTTTCATAAATCAACAATTTGTACACTATAAAAATGTCCTTATACAAAAAAGAATAAAAAAAAGTACATAATCATGATCATTTAACTGGAAAATTGCTCCATTTTGTTATAATTGTAATTTAAGACTAAAACAACCTGGTTTTTTACCTATTTATTGTTTAACTTAGTAATTAGAAAAGGTGTTTATCCATATGATTACATTGATTCTTGGAAAAAATTAAAAGAAACAGAATTTCCAACAAAAGATAAATTTTGTAGTGAGGTAAACGATTATGATATAAGTGATGAAGATTATGAACATGCAAAATTTCTTTGGGAAAAATTCAATATTATAAATTTTAGTGAATATCATGATTTATATCTTAAAACTAGTGTATTACTGTTAAGTGTCATTTTTGAAAATTCTACAAAAACATGAATAAATACATATAATTTAGATCGATCTTCGTATTTTACAGCACCAGGTATATCTTGGGATGCAATGTTAAAAATTACTAATCAAAACCATCAATTATATCATTCTAATGGTTAAAAAGGAATGTTGTTGTTGTTGTCTTCAGTCCTGAGACTGGTTTGGTGCAGCTCTCCATGTTACTCTATCCTGTGCAAGCTTCTTCATCTCCCAGTACCTACTGCAAACTTAATTCCTTCTGAATCTGCTTAGTGTTTTCATCTCCTGGTCTCCCCCTACGATTTTTACCCTCCACGCTGCGTTCCAATACTAAATTGGTGATCCCTTGATGCCTCAGAACATGTCCTACCAACCGATCCCTTCTTCTGGTCAAGTTGTGCCACAAACTTCTCTTCTCCCCAATCCTATTCAATACTTCCTCATTAGTTACGTGATCTACCCATCTAATCTTCAGCATTCTTCTGTAGCACCACATTTCAAAAGCTTCTATTCTCTTCTTGTCCAAACTATTTACCGCCCATGTTTCACTTCCATACATGGCTACACTCCATACAAATACTTTCAGAAATGACTTCCTGACAGTTAAATCTATACTCGATGTTAACAAATTTCTCTTCTTCAGAAACGCTTTCCTTGCCATTGCCAGTCTACATTTTATATCCTCTCTACTTCGACCATCATCAGTTATTTTGCTCCCCAAATAGCAAAACTCCTTTACTACTTTAAGTGTCTCATTTCCTAATCTAATACCCTCAGCATCACCCGACTTAATTCGACTACATTCCATTATCCTCGTTTTGCTTTTGTTGATGTTCATCTTATATCCTCCCTTCAAGACACCATCCATTCCATTCAACTGCTCTTCCAAATCCTTTGCTGTCTCTGACAGAATTACAATGTCATCGGCGAACCTCAAAGTTTTTATTTCTTCTCCATGGATTTTAATACCTACTCCGAATTTTTCTTTTGTTTCCTTTACTGCTTGCTCAGTATACAGATTGAATAACATTGGGGAGAGGCTACAACCCTGTCTCACTCCCTTCCCAACCGCTGCTTCCCTCTCATGCCCCTCGACTCTTATAACTGCCATCTGGTTTCTGTACAAATTGTAAATAGCCTTTCGATCCCTGTATTTTACCCCTGCCACCTTTAGAATTTGAAAGAGAGTATTCCAGTCAACATTGTCAAAAGCTTTCTCTAAGTCTACAAATGCTAGAAACGTAGGTTTGCCTTTCTTTAATCTTTCTTCTAAGATAAGTCGTAAGGTCAGTATTGCCTCACGTGTTCCAGTATTTCTACGGAATCCAAACTGATCTTCCCCGAGGTCAGCTTCTACTAGTTTTTCCATTCGTCTGTAAAGAATTCGTGTTAGTATTTTGCAAGAATAAGAGGTGGAATTTCACAATGTTGTAAAAGATATGTAAAAGCAAGTAATAAATATTTAAGAGATTATAATAATAAAGAAATATCAAATTATATAAAGTATCCAGATGCAAATAATTTATATGGTTATGCTAAGAACCAATATATACAACATGGCAGATTTAAACGGGATGAACCAAATAATTTTAAATCTACAAAAATAAGTGAAACGTCAAACAATAGTCAAGATGGATATATATTTGTAGTAGAGCTAGAATATCAAAAAGAATTACATGATTTACATAAAGATTTACCACTAGCTCCTGAATCAAAACTTGTTCCAAGTACAAATGAAAGGAAATTAATAACTACTTTAGATAAAAAACATAATTATGTAGTACATTATAGAAATCTTAAGCAATATTTATCTTTAGGAATGAAACTTACAAAAATACAGAAAGTTTTAAAATTTTAAGAATCTAATTGGTTAAAGAAGTGTATGGATCTAAACACACAGGTAAGAATAAAAGCCACGAATTATTTTGAAAAAAAATGTGTAAATTAATCAATAATTCTGTATTTTGTAAAACAATGGAAAATATAAGAAATAGACAAGATATTAAATTAGTTTCAGATAGTGAAGTTTGTGACAAACTTGTTGCTAAGCCAAACTTTAAACATAGAACTATATTTACTGAAAATCTAGCTGCTATTCATATGAATAAAACTAAAATAATATTTAACAAACCTATTTATATTGGATTAAGTATACTTGATTTATCCAAAGAATTGATGTACGATTTTCACTATAGAGTTATGAAAACTAAAGATGTAGAAAAAATTGAATTATATTATCAAGATACAGACAGTTATATTTACAATATTAAAACCAAAGATTTCTACAAAGATATGAAATCAGTGATTGATTATTTTGATACAAGTTATTATCCAACAGATAATATATTTAATATTCCACAAGTAAACAAGAAAGTTGTTGGTAACATGAAAGATGAATATAATGGAAAACTAATGGAATACTTTTGTGGTTTAAGAGAAAAGATATATGCTTATAAATTTGGTAACAAATTAGAAAAGAAATATAAAGGAATTAAGAAATGTGTCGTTAAAAACAAAATAAGTTTAGAAGATTATAAGGATTGTTTATTTAACAATACAGAACAATATAGAAAATTTAATTTAGTCAAAGGGAAAAACATGAAATATTCAAGTAAACAAAACAGCACTAAGTCCTCATGATAATAGAAGATATGTTTTAGAAAATCGAAGAGATACATTCCATATGGTCACTACTCATTATTGAAAATCTAATAAATAATTATTATATATAAATCTGATAAAATTTATTCTATATAAATGGAGACTAAATCAAGAAGCTTAATGATGTTATTTTCTCAAGACAGATTAAAAAAAACTGAACTAGAAATTAATGTTTTATATAATGTTACTGACTGTGAATATTTAAAAACTAGATATGGAGAAAAAATATGTATGGAACTTAATAATGATTTTAAAGTTATTTTACCAGATAGATATTACAAATTAATTGATCCTTAGGAACTTGAAATAATTAAAAAAGGACAAATGAAACTGAAATATAAAGGAATGAAGAAACTTAAAAATAGAAATAATGAATTTCATGATATAAAATTCACAATGTGAAATTTTTAAAAAATTATTTTTCACATTTGTTTACTTTATTTAAATTGACAACACTAAGCATCAGCTAAAGCAGACTTTAGGCTGTGCCAAGCCACAATTAAGACAGTGTAGTGAATATAAGATTAAAAAAAGTATTGACAAATTGTATAAAGATAATAATCGAACAGGTGGATATAATTATGCATGTAAAGAATACTGTAAGGAATGTAATAAAATTAAAGTTACTTGTAAATGTGGTAGAACTGGAAATAAATCTTCCTTCAAAAATCTTTTACAAACAATGGTTCATAATAATCTTATGGCTGTTAAAGCAGAAAGTAAATAATTATATAAACTTATTCTTTAATATAGTTTTTAAAAAACACTTTTTTCACAAAAGTTGAAAATAGGACATTTTTTGTGGCTAAGAAAATGTTATAAAATGCTATTTTAAAAAAAAGAGTTAATTACGTAATTTATTTATTTACATTACATTCACCTATGGGAAATAAGATAAATGATCTTTCATTATAGTTATTATTATATTATTATATCATATTATTAGTTAAAAGGGATAGTAGTTAGATTTTGTAGGTTCTGGATCATTAGACCAATCTCATGGAAAATAAAAAAATTGCAGAGTGTTAACGAGTAATTTTTTATTTTTTTCTAAGATTGGTCTAGTTGTCCAGAACCTACAAAATCTAACTACTGAACAGTAATCCTGTTATTTTATTGCTTCCAGTTGTAAGTGACGAGTGGGCAATAAATGTAGAGAACAACAATGGGTCCGTGTGGAGTTAACACCTGCAGAGGCTTAAATTTATTTGCATATTATAAGTTATGGCCTAAAGTGATGGTGGAACATAGGCTTTTTGTTTCAAGTCTCCAAGAGTAGAAAAGAAACAGCTTCTAACTTGAAAGGTAAACAAAAATAAAGAAAAAGAGAAAGAATATCAGAAACTGAAAAATAATGAAACCTAGAGTAATGAACATTTTATTAAAGAAAAGATACTAGTAGTTGTCGAACGTTAGATTTTCCCAAAAAATATCATGTGTTCTTTGCTTTAGAAATGTCAATTTCGATGAGATAATTTTACTAGGTTTTTTACATCAGCAGCTAATAAAAAGAAGCCATTATGTTATCAGCGTAGGTACAGTGACTGATACTAGTAGTTCTTGTAACAGTTATGACTTATAGAAGAAAGGGAAGTCAGAGGCTACGATTATGTCGCTGTCATCGACTTAAATTATACCTCCTAACATTAAAAAGCTCGTTAATTGTGGAAATGGAGAGCTTTTGCGTTACGTGCACTGTGAGGAAAAATAAATAATTAATCGGTAGGTTGTTATTTAGAGAACAACGACTTGTGCACGTTTTCAAAACGGTGATAAAAAATAGAGATATACTAGGTTTATAATAGAATCGGTTTGCCTGATTAGCAATATGTTTATAACAGAACAGTTTTGGATAGTTACCAGTGTGTGCATAGTCTCTGTTGCCATCAAAACAAGTTATCAAAGTAAGTATACAATTTAACTACCCAAGAACCATGATTTAGTGGTGAATCCATTAAGATATTGTTTCTCCAAAACACGCTCTAGTTAATCGAGATTACTGAAAAGCTAATAGTCTATGATTTATGGTATAGAGACGTAACAGGAGGGAGATCTCTAGTTTGTTTCGCCGAGTGGCTTAGAGCATTTTAATAGATTATCATTCAGTTATATATAAGTCAATCGAAAGTTAAAACAACTCTTATATATTGTTGCCCCCTACGTACTAATAACTTAATACGTTACCTGAGAATCTTTTGGTGGTGAGACACGTTTGAACGTGAAGTTATTAGTAGATATTTTTCGCTCAATACTGTTTTAATAGACTATCGAATAAATGTACCTGGAGAGAAGGTTAACTGAATGTGAGGAAGAGAACACCAAAATTTATAGTTGTCATTTGACTCGCACTTGTGGTGCTGGTTTCTGGTACAGCTATATATGTATATATGATGTGTTGATTGGTGTTTCAGGGCGGCGCCAATGGAGTGGCAGAAGGCAAATCCTCGCGATCCCAACTGCAACGAGCTGGAAAACCAGTTCAGCATGTCCAACATCCTGTGGTTCACCGGCAGCGCGCTTCTGGGAGGAGGCGGTGAGGAGATGCCCAAGTGAGTGTTTACTCACTACTACGTTACAAAAAATTCGAAAAAATACAAAATCTCTCGGAAGATTGAATACATAGAAGGCTACAAGTACGTGAGAAGACACATCATGAACATGAGAGTACGTAAATGATTATGAATATACAGCTGAATATGAACTCTGACCTTGAGAATGTAGTTTTACTGACGAAGTCTCACGTGCTCCAATCAGAATCTCCAGACGTCATGCCCTGAAATCAATGATGAGCTGGATATGCTGATGTGTCTCCGTGTGGTTTGTATACGAGTCTATAAACCGCCAACAAAAGATGGTGGAGAGCCATGGCGACATGGTTAATGATAACCCATATCCCAGATGTGTTCAGTATACGACACGCCAGGCAAATGAGCCGGCCAGCAGAGCAATAGTAGCCGTAATTGTAGGAAGCGCAGTGCCTCGAGTTCTAAAATCTCCTCCGGCCCCGGTGACCAAGCGGTTCTAGGCGCTTCAGTCCGGAACCGCGAGACTGCTACGGTCGCAGGTTCGAATCCTGCCTCGGGCATGGATGTGTGTGATGTCATTAGGTTAGTTAGGTTTAAGTAGTTCTAAGTTCTAGGGGGCTGATGACCTCAGATGTTAAGTCCCATAGTGCTCAGAGCCATTTGAACCATTTTCTAAAATCTCCAGATGCAGCAGTCGCTGTTCTGATCCGTTGGAGACAACTTTGTTTTATCCTATAGGGATCAAAACCAACACATTCGGTGTTCTACCACTAAGTCGATCATACAATACAGGCTTCCAGATTATTCTCACCTGCTGTTGCTCTTATGACAAGAGGTTGCTTGCCTGCAACCGCCTGTAACTTTCGTCGAAGTTTCTCTCTATACAGGAATATTTTAAAGTGCTCAACAAAGGAAGGCAGGATGTTGGCGACGCGATCTCGGGAGGGGGGGGGGGGGGACTCTTTGAGCGACCTTTTGCCGATTGCGTCACTCATGTGTCAGTGTCCCACCCCGTCGTGATCACGCCACAGGAGGGCACCAAGGAAGAGGGCTGAAACAGCATATGCAGCTGTTCCTGCTTTGGATCACGTTCAAATTAACTCGAATGGTTTCCAACGGTTCCAAGTGGCTCCTCCCTCTACTGCCGTTTTCGACCGCCAAACATGAGGGAATCAACACCCTAAGAAATGGGATAGTCCAACTGATACCCTTTATGCCGCCCCCCCTCCCAGCCCTTTCCGTGTCGATTCTGAGCGGCGGTGGATCTGAAATGTTTTCGGCCACCCATAAGAAAAGCGCCCGATTTCAACGCTGGATGTCGCGTTCTGGACTCCATCGCAGAGGCGTCAAAAGAAGGCGTGAAATGTGTGACGATCTTCCCATCGTGTGACGCGTCCACGGTGGTGTTTGTCAGAACTGTCGTGAAATGTGGTGTCAATCTGATATCCTTAACGCATTTTACACCTCACATGACCATCTGAGTTCTCGCTTTTTCTTTTCATATGTGTGGACACGTTGCTGTTTGAAGAGCTACCGAGACCGATAGTGATATCACAGGGCGTCACGTTTTTGCACCATTACAGAGGAAAGCTGTAGGCACATTTGAGACAAATTTGAAATGTATGCGCCGCAATGGCAGACAATTACGACCTTTCAAAAAACAATCCTTTATTTGTGTTTCGCTGAGTACTTTATTCCAGGGGCTGCTGCTGTGACATGTGACAAGCACGTAATCTCCAATAAAACAGCCCATTGTGTGTCATTCCATTTTCCAGAGGACATCACTCAGACCGTCTATGCTATAAATTCACTACTCTGTAAGTTGGAAATTTACAAGGCGAATCAACCTCGTTACAAATTTTATATTCAGGCGTTATTATTTAGAGCTATCCGTCCTGTTGACCTACAGTACAATAGGACTGTTTCCCTGCAACATTCCAGTCAGTGAAAGTGCATTTGTCCAAATATTTCTGTGCTGAATCACACTGTAAAGACATTTCTTGTACTCTTGACTTCCATTTTTGTGTATCTGGCGGTGCAATTTGAAAACTTTCAGTCATACTGTTGTGTCGGCAGATTAGCCAACACAACGCACACTAATTTAGAGGAGGCCGAAATGCACGCGTCAACTCACGCAGGCTGGCGTTAGGTCTGAAACAGGATACGTAATGAATGCTATAAAGAAAAGTACGTAGCTGCTGGAATACTTAACTTTAATCCATCATTTGTATACAGCATTCTTGATGATGCAAGTGAGACTCTCTCTAGAAATGGTTAATGGCGCCTTGCTAGGTCGTAGCCATGGACTTAGCTGAAGGCTATTCTAACTATCTCTCGGCAAATGAGAGAAAAGCTTCGTCAGTGTAGTCGCTAGCAAAGTCGTCCGTACAACTGGGGCGAGTGCTAGTAAGTCTCTCAAGACCTGCCGTGTGGTGGTGCTCAGTCTGCGATCACTGACAGTGGCGACACGTGGGTCCGACATGTACTAATGGACCGCGGCCGATTTAAAGCTACCACCTAGCAAGTGTGGTGTCTGGCGGTGACACCACACATACGTCCACAGATATTACACAGGTATCACTACCGAGGTTGGAGAAACACGATGATATAATACAGTTAGAGGGGCGCAGGGAACGTAGACTCGAGCAAAATTTTCCACATAACTCCTTTGTTGTGGAGCTACGGCCATAAAACGACAGCCAATAAGCGACGTGAATATAAGCTAACTTGTTCCATGTAATATCTGGTATACTAAACAGCGCAGTTACTAATCATGTTAGCTGTACATAATAGTATCAGCCGAACAGTCAAAACAGAGCGAACTTTAAACCCTTATCGATAAACGCCGATTTTCTGTGATATTTACTGGGTGAAGTTTGGCTGTTAAATTAAATACGCTAAAAGGTACAGTAATTCCACCAATTTGTTAAGCTAACAAGTTGTGCTGCAGAAAAAGCAGTGCAGCAAGATAGGTGACAAGTGGCACTCTAAGGTGCAATGCTGTTAATAATGAAACCTAATGGCCACATGTTCTAATTTTTGCTAATCTGTAGAGACAACGGATGGACGTTTATTCTAACACTAAAGTAGATCACGAAGTGTGAACTACTACGAAGGCGAAAAAGAAAAAGCAAAGTAACTTTAAAACATTTTTTTTTCAAATCAAATCTTTTTTACTGCAAAATCTCTCAATATTCTCACCGCCACCATTGCAGCATAATACAGCAGCAGCTCAGTAAAACAGCGGATCAAGAAGTTTCCGTTCGAAGGCCGTACAGCCCAGAGTCGATGGGCCTGTTAGGCAAAATCGGCGTGCGCATTGTGGGAGTCATCCTGCCGACACACCAGGTTGGAGTTGTAGACACTTGTGAGAAGCGACACTTGTGGGAAACTGGAATGTGGCGACAGTTGTGAGAAATATGGGATGCTGAGGGACCGGCACAGGGTGTGTCGCAAATGCTGCGCCACTACCTGCTCGACCACTACCTGCTGCCGCTTAGTGTGACCGAGCGCTCGGCTTGTGCCGTCCCGGGCAGCTGCCGAGGGATGTTCTCACTCCTCCAGTGCAGCCAGGTTACATTATTTCAGAATTTTTTTGGGCAATAAAGAGTAGCCTTAGTGAAGTTAGAAATCGGAGCTGATTTTGCCCCCACGATATCATGTCAACCATTAGTTGCAGCATAGTTATGGGTAAGACCTTTTCCATTGGAATTTTTGTTCTGATTAATCTTACATAGGGCATAGTTTTCGCTCAACCTCATACTTAACGATGTATTTTACAGAAACTATAGAAACCAAAAATGTTTTCCATCTTTCAGCCCATCACGCAAAATTTGATATGATAGGAGCGGCAACATTTTATCATATACTAAGAGGAGCCAACTAAAGAATTTGGTTCTCGGTAGAAAATTTTTCTTTAATTATTTCGAAATGAACCTCAATTTTCTCGTACCGTGCAGGGAAGTGTACTGAGATCTAATGTGAGTCCTGCTATCAATTAGCGTTAAGAAATGCAATTTATGTATTGAAACAAGATGTATTCATCGTCCACTTAAACAGACATTGTTTCTAAAATTCTCTACACAAAAATGCTGATTGTCATTATTAGAAAAGCTATTACTTTTCATTCTTCATTAGTGAATCTTTTACAATTTGCAAGAGACATTTAGCCGACTTTGTATCGTTTCCAGGGAACACTACGAGGAGGTAGTCTTTCTTCGTCCCGCATTATATTTATTTACAATACTTACAGTTTGATTATTTATTTACAATTTTCACAATAGGGCTATCGGCGTGAACTGAACCCCTTTCAATATTTACAAGTGTTGCTGTAGCTTCAGCCATTTCCTTTTCATTGTAATTTCTGTACAAAGGCCATGCAACTAAGAAATGATTTTATATTTCCGTCGACTTGGAGTATTTTAAGGGTCTTAGAAACTATCTCATCTGTCTTAATTGTGGACTTCTTTCTTCTTTTCCCACCTAGTTTTAAAACTAGTAGGTCAAATTGATGCTCATGATATTCTACGTCTTCTCTGAGAATTTTTACTAAGGAATATAAATTTGGATGAACCTTCGAAATTAATGTATTTATCCTCCGATTCCATCCTTCTGAAACATTGTTGGTGCGGTGACGCCTTCCTGCGCAGCTCCATATATCTCTTGGCATGTGTTCATTATCCAGCCATTGTTCAACAAAATAGTCGTAAAAATCCTGCAGTTTTTCATTATCTGGCGTGCTCTCCTGAATGCATAGTCACCCATCATCTAACATGTCCAGGGGAATGAGAGCCAAAGCGGAACACAATCTTATGTGAAAACGAATTTCTTCGTTTTCCTTGTAGGCAGCGACAAGGCCGCAATTCTGCCCTTGCCTCCATAACCACTGATTGAAATGGTAGTTGCAGCCATTAATCTTTGCATCAGGAAACAAATGTGTTACTGATTGGATGATTGCTGCTTCAAAATCCATCATGATAGCTATAGGATTCCATCAAGGTACGTTGCTCTTAACAGCTGTGATAAATCGATCGTACGTTTCTCGCTTTTTATTGGGTAGCAAGGCGTACACGGTTGGAACTGTGTTTGTTTCCTCCTCAGAACTAGAAATATCGGCATGAACAATAAATAACTGACCAAACTGCTTGCTGGAGCTTTTGAACGTTCCATCGACAAAGAACGAATTGCAGTCTGTTAAACAGGATTTTCCTCTTTCGCTAGCGAACACCAATATCCTATCTTTTGGTCCTCTGTCGTCATCTGCAAGTAAAAATTTGCTCCTGTCATTCATTAGCAAATGATGTTCTTGCAGAAATATTCCTGCAGCATTGGTCGGATCTTGTGTAGATCCCATGCTTTTTGCCTGATGCGTTGCAGCGATCGTTTTGCACTCCTGTGTGACTGCAGTGATGTGATGATGCAGTACTGAACTGCGGTGCACTACCTGTTTGGTGTCCCTGTAGACCTCCCACTACCTGTTCAGCCGGGTCTCCTCACAAATGTCGCTCCTCACAACTGTCGCTCCTCACAAGTGTCGCAACCACCCAGTTTGAAAGACAGCCGTTTGATAAAACACCGTGTCCTGCTGAGTGAAGAAGTACATAACTACCTGCTGCACATCCTCATTCGAGAAGAATCGTTGACCCTTCAAAGCCTTTTTCAAGAGACAGAAGACGTATTAATCGCATGGGGAGAGATCAGAGCCATAGGGAGGGTGGTCGGGTGTCTCCCACTTGAACCGGGGTAACTTCCGTGTGGCTGGCCTCCCAGATCGACTGGCTTCTCGAGTCAAATCGCGACCTGCATGGAACTTGGCGCACCATTCCAAAACGGTGGTTTTCGACAAATATGCTGCCACATATAAATTCTTTATCCTCCGATGGATGTCTACCGGGGTTTGTCATTCGGTAGACAAGAAAAGGTCCTTTCTGAAAGCATGTGGTAATAACATCGCCATAGTTCACGCTTCCGTCGTTACCGCACGCACGTCGGAAAGAACGAATGCCACAGTAATTCTTACCTACGTATCGGTGCTAACATACCCGTACCGGAGTCTCGCTACGTTGCATATACGCTGTGACAACGCCGTTAAACGGCGCTCTTTGATCTTGTTTTACAGCACAAAACTGCACTGCTAGACACAACCGAACACTTCCGCTTGCGGGCAGACTTCTCCATGTTCGTCGCTGATTCGATGTCGTATTATGGTCATAGCTCTATAGCGACGCGTTCCTGATCTAAGGCTGTTTTGGAAAATATTGTTGATTCATCATACTTTAACTAGGATATTTTTCTCAACGTTGTATGCAGACGCTTTAAAATGACGTCGAATCAATACGTGACTAGAAATTTCATCCAAAGACGCTACAGGATCGTATCGATCGTCGCTTACATAAACTCACTGGTATATTTGAAGAATGTGGCTGTGAGGTAGGTATTCATTGGCAGAACACATGCCTCGTGTTAAAATGTTTGTCCTATACTACGCATAACCCATTACATGCTGTAATCGACATAAACTGAAGTGTCAAAGAAACTGGCATAGGCATGCATATTCAAATACAGAGATATGTAAACAGGCAGAATTCGGCGCTGCTGTCGGCAACGCCTATATAAGAGAACAAGTGTCTGGCGCAGTTGTTTAGATCGGTTACTGCTGCTACAATGGCAGGTTATCAAGATTTAAGTGAGTTTAAACGTGGTGTTATAGTCGGCGCACGAGCGATGGGACACAGCATCTCCGAGGTAGCGATGAAATGGGGTTTTTCCCGTACGACCATTTCACGAGTGTACCGTGAATACCAGGAATCGGGCAAAACATCAAATCTCCGACATCGCTGCGGCCGCAAAAAGATTCTGCAAGAATGGTGTGAACGATGACTGAAGAGAATCGTTCAACGTAACAGAAGTGCAGCCTTTCCCCAAACTGCTGCAGATTTCAATGCTGGGCCATCAACAAGTGTCAGCGTGCGAACCATTCAACAAAGCATCATCGATAGGGTCTTTCGGAGCTGATGGTCCACTCGTGTACCCTTGGTGACTGCACGACACAAAGCTTTACGCCTCGCCTGGGGCCGTCAACACCGACATTGGGATTTTGATGACTGGAAACATGTCGTCTTGTCGGACGAGTCTCGTTTCAAATTCTATCTAGCGGATGGACGTGTACGGATATGGAGACAACCTCATGAATCGATGGACACTGTATATCAGCAGGGGACTGTTAAAGCTGATGGAGGTTCTGCAACGGTGTTGGGTTTGTGAAATTGGAGTGATATGAGACCCGTGATACGTCTAGATACGGCTCTGACAGGTGACACGTACGTGAACATCATGTTATTCATGTACATTGAGCATTCCGACGGACTTTGGCAATTCCAGCAGGACAAAGCGACACCCCACATGTCCAGAATTGCTACAGAGTTCATTATTCAGCGTATGTGGGACGCCTGGCAACGTGCTGATCAAGAAAGATCTCCACCCTGTCGTAGTCTTACATATTTATGGACAGCCCTGCAGGATTCATGATGTCAGTTCCCTGCAACACCACTTCAGACGGTCGTGTCCATGCGACGTCGTGTTGCGGCACTTCTGCGTACTCGCGGGAGCCCTACACGATATCAGGCAGGCGTACCAGTTTCTTTGGCTCTTCAGTGTATAAGTATTACATTTTTGGGAACACACAGTTCGTACACTTTTCAGTTTTCTATTAACATTATCTAATATAAAAGTGGGTTGTCTTTCAAGCCTGCATTTTGTATTTTTCCCGACGAATAGACGAGTTACGTTTCTAGCTTCTATTGCTTCTTACAGGGTGTTTCAAAAATGACCGGTATATTTGAAACGGCAATAAAAACTAAACGAGCAGCGATAGAAATACACCGTTTGTTGCAACATGCTTGGGACAACAGTACATTTTCAGGCAGACAAACTTTCGAAATTACAGTAGTTACAATTTTCAACAACAGATGGCGCTGCGGTCTGGGAAACTCTATAGTACGATATTTTCCACATATCCACCATGCGTAGCAATAATATGGCGTGGTCTCTGAATGAAATTACTCGAAACCTTTGACAACGTGTCTGGCGGAATGGCTTCACATGCAGATGAGATGTACTGCTTCAGCTGTTCAATTGTTTCTGGATTCTGGCGGTACACCTGGTCTTTCAAGTGTCCCCACAGAAAGAAGTCACAGGGGTTAATGTTTGGCGAATAGGGAGGCCAATCCACGCCGCCTCCTGTATGTTTCGGGTAGCCCAAAGCAATCACACGATCATCGAAATATTCATTCAGGAAATTAAAGACGTCGGCTGTGCGATGTGGCCAGGCACCATCTTGCATAAACCACGAGGTGTTCGCAGTGTCATCTAAGGCAGTTTGTACCACCACAAATTCACGAAGAATGTCCAGATAGTGTGATGTAGTAATCGTTTCGGATCTGAAAAATGGGCCAATGATTCCTTTGGACCAGTACTTTTTGAGGATGCAGGGACGATGGGACTGCAACATGGGGCTTTTCGGTTCCCCATATGCGCTAGTTCTGTTTATCGACGAAACCGTCCAGGTAAAAATAAGCTTCGTCAGTAAACCAAATGCTGCCCACATGCATATCGCCGTCATCAATCCTGTGCACTATATCGTTAGCGAATGTCTCTCATGCAGCAATGGTAGCGGCGCTGAGGGGTTGCCGCGTTTGAATTTTGTATGGATAGAGGTGTAAACTCTGGCGCATGAGACGATACGTGGACGTTGGCGTCATTTGGACCACAGCTGCAACACGGCGAACGGAAACCCGAGGCCGCTGTTGGATCACCTGCTGCACTAGCTGCGCGTTGCCCTCTGTGGTTGCCGTAAGCGGTCGCCCTACCTTTCCAGCACGTTCATCCGTCATGTTCCCAGTCCGTTGAAATTTTTCAAACAGATCCTTTATTGTATCGCTTTTCGGTCCTTTGGTTACATTAAACCTCCGTTGAAAACTTCGTCTTGTTGCAACAACACTGTGCTCTAGGCGGTGGAATTCCAACACCAGAAAAATCCTCTGCTCTAAGGAATAAACCATGTTGTCTACAGCACACTTGCACGTTGTGAACAGCACACGCTTACAGCAGAAAGAGGACGTACAGAATGGCGCACCCACAGACTGCGTTGTCTTCTATATCTTTCACATCACTTGCAGCGCCATCTGTTGTTGAAAATTGTAACTACTGTAATTTCGAAAGTTTGTCCGCCTGAAAATGTACTGTTGTCCCAAGCATATTGCAACAAACGGTGTATTTCTATCGCTGCTCGTTTAGTTTTTATTGCCGTTTCAAATATACCGGTCATTTTTGAAACACCCTGTATGTACCCCTACTGATTGCCACAATGCCCGGTGATGAAGGTGGGAGAGAGCTCTGATCTAGCGGCTACTGGTTTCAGTGTCTTTTTAGTGCTCTGCTACTTTGTTGGGATTATCTCGTAGACATTCAAGAAACGCTATTTAAAAAAAACTTTCAATTACATCGTAGTTTTTGTTAGTATCATTTTCAGACACGCTGTTGAATCAATTTATGGGAGCAGCATGCTCAGAACCTTGCTTCTGCATAATTTTTACGCTATCAGCCTATGAATCTGTTGTTCTCGCTGGCAGAGCCGTATCGACGCGGATTATGGCGGGCATGTGGGCCTTCTTCAAGCTGATCATGCTCGCCTCCTACACGGCCAACCTGGCGGCGTTCCTCACCAGCAGCAGGATGGAGTCTTCCATCAACAGCGTCAACGACCTGGCCAAGCAGAGCAAGATCAAGTACGGCCTCTACGGTTCGGGTTCCACCGCTGGCTTCTTCAAGGTAAGGGCGTAAGTACAATGATGTGTGTGTAAAAAAAAAAAAAAAGAAAAAAAACATGCTTTGTATAATAACCACTTTCATATGGCCAATAGCTTCTCTAGCGGACTTTGGGGGTTCACCCTCAGGTGACGCAGAGAGACGTACAAAAGTCCGCGGGCTAGAAGAAGGGGAGCGGAGGCAAAAGGTGTTCGTAAAACTCATTCTGATATGTCCATAAAATGTTCTTAAAAACCTAATACAATACATAAAACAGAACTGGTGTACGAGATAAATTTTGTTTCCTGCCAGTGCTGTGATGAATGCTCTTGGTTACATGTGCCATCACCTCACACAAGTGAAAAACAATCTGTATTACACCATTTGATAAATTTTAACGTGAAAACGTGAAGTCGCTCATCTATCTGGCATTTCTGTGTGACAAAATACCGTCAGATTTGCGTCGCTAGTAACAACGGGACTAGTAATGCGTAAACAGTTGTAGAGCCCACAACGTATGGATCAAGTTTATACGTAGAAATATATCCACTACCAGTCACAATAAAATGTTATTTATTTGTCACACGACCGGTTTCGGGCTTGCGCCCATCCTCAGATGTTTATTCATTCATGCACATGTTTATACTGTTGGAGATCACTGTATAAATACAAAAAAAATTATTTGCTGGTGACTCCACAGGTACAAGTGGGACAATTGTAAGTGGTAAATCAGCATTTGACGAAAATATATCTGTACTTGCATAAAGTTATGCTGTGGTGATAGTTGTGCCACTTAGTTACACACGTATTGTCATTTTCAAGTCAATATTTCAGCTTTACCAAGTATAGCTTCATATTCCACTATTATGATGTGCACTTGTGAAATACACTATGTTTACATACAGACTTGTGGGCTGTAGTCAAAGAACTTAGATGTAGCAAATGTAAAGATGTTGCTCATACAGAAACTTGTAGGTTATAGTCAAAGAACTTAGCCACAGGATGTGCAAGGGTGTTGCATATATAGAAATTTAAAAAGCTATTACAGACTGCGACATTTCTTGATACACATTATGAAAATTTTTGATTCACATGAAAAATGACAGCCAGAGCTGTTTTGAGCCACTCTGTTGGTAGCGAACTTAGATCTAGGAGGTGCAATAATGTTACACACATGAAATTTTGAAAGCTATTACACATTATATAATGACAGTTACAGCTTGTGTTTAGAATATGACTATTACAAATTATGATAATGACACTTGGACTGTTGTATGACTGCTACATCGAATTTCCATAGAATATTACTTTGTTATTATCAGAGGATAATTAGTTTCTATTTTTGAATATTTCATGAAATATGTGAAAATAGGATTTGTTTGCAAGCTCCAGTTGTTCGTTGAGAACAAGGTCTGGTGAGTTAGAGCTGTGGATATATATTCTAGCTCTTCAAGCAGATTCATTTTCTTTCCTTTGTTCACAGTGTGTAGTATTTGTAGTTCCCTGTAAAGGCTGTGGCTGAGTGACCATGGTCTTTTAGGTGCATTGCAAAGGTGGAGTTAGCAAAAGTATTTAGCTGGAAGACATTCATATGCTCACAGTATCTTATAGTGAAACTCCTTCCAGTTTGGCCTATGTAGAACTGTGGGCAATTGTCACATAAAAGTTTTTAAATACCTGATTTGTGGTGGCATTGGTTGTTTGTCTTACTGTTGTGGATGATGTGCTGTTGTAGCTTGTTGTTAGTGCTGAAAGAAATTTGAATACCAGTTTTCTGAAAGAGGATGGCGATTTGGTATGAATTTTTACCTATAATTGGTATGTGGGCGAATGTGTTTTTACCTTCTTGTGAATCTGATCTAGTAGGTGTACATTGTTTCTTTTTGATTTTGTTGTTAAGTTTATCAATTACATCTTGGTTGTATCCATTTCTCCGTGCAATTTCTTATACATGTTAATTTCTTTTTGTTCATTATGGGGTCTGAGTGGGATTTTATGTATACAATTAAGTGTGGGTCTGGATGACATGAGGAGTTGTTAATGACAATGTCACTATTGGTAGGTTTTCTGTAAATCTGGAAGGCATTGTTGTTGTTTACAGTAGATATTGTAAGGTCAAGAAAATTGATGCCTTTATCTATGTGACGTTCTACAGTGAATTTGATGTTGTTGTGCATGCTGCTGAGGCCTTTAGCAAGTTTCTCAATTTCCTCAGTTGTACCATTGTACAAGATAATAGTATCATCCACATACCTTTTGCAGTATGTTATTTTATTTTCAAGTGAACTACCTGATCTGGAAAATTTATTTTCTATGTGGTTAATGTAAATATCTGCAAGTATTCCTGCCAAACTACTGCCCATTGCAAGACCATCTTCCTGTTTATAAATGTTGTTATTAAAAGTAAAATAATTGTGTGATAGGACTAGTTCTAGCAGATCAATGCGTTCACATATCTCAGCCTTGGACAGCTTTTTGTGTTTAATAGGTTGTTTGTAATTATCTGATTAGTTTTATGTACAGGAATGTTGGTGTAAAGGTTTACTATGTCCATTGAAGCAAATTTGGCGCCCTCTGGTATTGGTAAGTCTTGGATGTGGTCAATAAGCTCATAGCTATTCTTAACTGAAAAATTGTATTCATAGGTATAAAAGTTACTAGGAATGTCTTTAAGTTTCTTGCTGATAAAATATGCTGGACTGTTTCTTAAGGTGACTATGGGGCATATAGGGCAACTTTCGTTATGAATCTATGGTTGCAAACGTAGTTTTGGTGCAGATGGGTTCATGACAAGGCATTTTAGAACATCAGAGTCAGATAGAAGGAAGTCAGAAGATTTCAGTATTTTCTTAAGCTGGGCCTGAAATTTGCGTGTGGGGTCATTGTGTATTTCATGTATGTTATTATTCTGGAAACATTCTAGAGTTTTGTTGATATATTCAGATTCATACATAACAACAGCTTAGTTCCCTTTATCAGATTTGACTACCAGAGCTTTGTTTTCAGATAGTTTCTATTAATATTTCTGAGCAGTTTGGAGTCACAGTTGTTTTTTGATTTTGTAATTTTTTGTGTATGATATTGTTAACTTGCAGCCCAATACCAATCTTTTCATTAATATTTATTTTAGCTGAGTCAAATGCCATTTTAGAGCAGACAATTAATTTTTGAAATTCTTATCAGTGAGTATAGGTGGCATATCATATTTGAGACCCGTCTCAAGTAATTCAGTTTCATTTTTGTCAAATGAGATGGAGGTTGAATTAATCACCTTATCGTAAAACCTTTGTTCTGATGTGGAAGGAGATTGTAGTTGTTGCAGTTTCTTAGGGTTAAGAGCAAGTAATTTCTGATTACGTCCAGTTAACACTACTAGTTGTCTTTGCACACTTAGTCACTAATTTTATGTTACATACACATAAATTGCATATGAGTCAAGGAGTTGCTTAGTGCCAAGTGTAGTTTGAGCAACCATCATCATTTCATCCCCATCGACACTCAAGTCGCCGAAGTGCCATTAAATCGAAAGACTTGCACCATGCGAGCGGTCTACCCGACGGGAGGCCCTCGTCACACGCCATTGTTATTATTTGTTTGTTAAAGGCGACTTTATGCTTGTATAATGATTGGATTTCAGTTTTTAACCAGACAGTTTTACATTTTGACTTTGCTATTTTGGCTGACTTAGTGTGGCTCCTAACATTAATTTTAATGTAGTTCGGTATTACTTTAGACAAAAGGCACTTTATGTTGAATTTGATTGCTTGAATGATCTTCATCATCTTTAATTTACATGTTTTGAATGCATTGACAGTTCGTAATACCTGGCTAGGTAACATTAAATGAACTTTATCCATAGTGGATGCTGTCGAAATCCGTGTCTGTTCCTTTATAGGGTGTAGAAAAATATCCGCTACCAGTCACAATAAAAGGTTATTTGTTTGTCACACGACCGTTTTCGAGCTTGCACCCAACCTCAGGTGTTTATACATTCATGTACATGTTTATACTGTTGGAGATCAAAGTATAAACACAAAAAAAAAAAAAATATTTGCTGGTGACTACACAGATACAAGTGTGACAATTGTAAGTGGCAAGGCAGCATTTGACGAAAATATAGCTGCACTAACATAAAGATGAAGCACCATTATTACAGTTATGCTGTGGTGATAGTTTTGCCACTTAGTTGCACACTTATTGTCATTTTCACGTCCATTTTTTGATTCACATTTTTGTCGGCGAACTTAGATCTAGGAAGTACAATGATGTTATATGTATATGAAATTACTCAAAGCTATTACAAATTAAAGATGACAGCTCTAACTCACCAGACCTTGTTCTCAACGAACAAGTGGAGCTTGCAAACAAATCCTACCTTCACATATTTCATGAAATATTCAGAAACAGAAACTAATTATCCTCTGATATAATACCAAAATAATATTCCATGGGAATTCGATGTAGCAGTCATACAACAGTCCAAGTGTCATTATTGTAATTTGTATTAGTCATATTGTAAACACAAGTTGTAACTGTAAGTTCTCCGACAAAAATGTGAATAAAAAAAATTTCATAATGTGTATCAAGAAGCGTCGTAGTCTATAATAGCTTTTTAAATCTCTATATATGTAACACTCTTGCACTTCCTGTGGCTAAGTTCTTTGACCATCACCTACAAGTTTCTGTATGAGCAACATCACTTGTATCTGTGTAGTCACCAGCAAATAATTTTTTTGTATTTATGCAGTGCTCTCGATCAGTATAAACATGTACATGAATGCATAAACACCTGAGGATAGGCGCATGCCCGAAACCGGTCGTGTGACAAATTAATAACCTTTTACTGTGACTGGTAGCGGATATTTTTCTGCACCCTATAAAGGAACACTCACGGAGTTCGACAGCATCCACTATAGATAAAGTACATTTAAGTTTATATGTGCTTGTCACACAATATTTGTTTTGATGTTACAAATTAATGGCTGAAGTCGTCTCATGTGACTAGTAAATATGCTCTGAATTACACAGGATGGAAGTCAGAGGAAAGTTCGCATCGTAAGGGATCCAAAAGGTCTAAAAGTCCACTGTTGATTTAATGCGAGAACTATGGCAGCAAAACGATTACGTAGCTGGCGCATCGGGCATACAGCGGCCAACGACAGTCAAGAACTCCTGTAACCGTTACTCTGCTCTGTACAACCATTGTATTAAAGAGATTGATAATTATATTACGTGCTAGTAAGAAACAGCTGTTACGATTTTATCGCGACGTTTTCCGAAAATTTACGGCGCAGTCCGAACTGCGAACACGGAAACTTTTGCTTGCATAACAAAAAATAAATTCAGTTATGCTTACAGATATTCCCAGTTATCCCATGCTTTATATAATAATATGTAGCATGATATTAGTAACAAACAGCAAATTTCTACTGTACATTGTAAAATCTTGTCTTGTTTAGAATATTCTCTGCAATTGATGTTAGCTGAAGATTAAACACAGTGCATGGCCTCAAGGAGTAGGAGTATCATGTCAGTATTCAATAAGCGCATATCATTTAGGATAAAAGGTGATCGGAGTTAAAAATTTATGAAAAAAAAACGTTGTAAATTATTAAGTCAGCGAACTGAAATACTAATCATAGGTACTTTTTCAAGCGACCGGGAGATGACGATAACGTAATTATGACGCTCATAAACCTTCTCAGCTTCGGTCCGTTTATTTTTAAATACTTACTGGTGAGTCGCTTTTCTCAACGAACTGAATATTCAAAGAAATCTCGGGCTTGCTGCTGGTTAACTACAGTTTCCGAAATTTCGAGTGGGCACCTGCCAGTCACATTCATGTGAAGTATCGAAGACTTCGATGACTCACCTTAAGATGACTGGCACGTGTTCCGTCGAAATATCGTTGATTGTAGTTAACGATGACCGGCAGCAAGTTTATACGTTCTTTAATTATTGAGATACGTTGTTGACTCTATCGAGAAATATTGGAAAATTAATGTGGTTGAACTTGAGAGATAAATGTTTTATAAATTTCCTAATAACGCCTCTGGCCTCAACAAATTTCATGCATCATGACAAGTGTGAATGTAAATAGTGGTGTTCCTTGAGTACAGAGGAGTTATTCCCCCATTTTTGCGGATCAGTATGCATTAGAAATTAAGTTACAAATTATCACGAATGTAGTGATTTCTGTTAAAACGGAGCTTTCTTGGTCAATAAGGTATTCTCCTGCACGTGACGTTGGCGTCAAAACGTTTCCAGTATCTGGCAACCTAGCATCAGAGAATCGTTTCTTAGGAACTTCCTGCCAAAAAGACGCAGTAAGGTTGGCTACGAAAGTACTGTATTCTCTGCAGACAGGTCACACTTATTCAGAATATTTCATTACGTGTTGTATCCGCAGGTAAGGAAACCACGTTGATGAGTTAACAAATGTTCAAATGGCTCGAGCAATATGGGACTTAACATCTGAGGTCATCAGTCCCCTAGAACTTAGAACTACTTAAACCTAACTAACCTAAGGACAACACACACATCCATGCCCGAGGCAGGATTCGAACCTGCGACCGTAGTGGTCACGTGGTTCCAGACTGAAGCGCCTAGAACCGCTCGGCCACAGCGGTGAGTTATTATTTCAGTTGTTTAGCTACATGCAATTCGTCACAACTTTCGGCTAACTTAACGAAGGTAGCATGAATGAACGGTCGCCACCGTTCAGGAAACGCCAAAAGGTTCTACTGCCAATTTAGCATTACACGTCTGTATCACTCTTTTTCTTCTCATTGTCCAATGATTCTTGTTATCTTTTATGATACAAGCACTCTCTGGCACGTTCAAAGTTTGATAAACGTCATTCGATCGATATGATCTAATTCCTTATATAAACGAGATTCACAATACGTCTTCGCGAAAAAAATCACACATTTGTACATACACTATCTGTTCAAAAATGTGAGGACATCCATGTGTAATGCAGCATTGAGCACTAGATGTCACGAGCGGCAGACAGGCTAGAAGAGAACTCACTAATCAGTCGATATAAAAGAAGGCAGGGTATATTGTGCAGTCAGCAGGGAAGCAGTTACAGTAAAATAGGTCGGTCGGTAGAGCTCAGTGACTGCAAACATGGACATAATAAATCCATCAACGACATTCGAACTCTTCTAAAGATGTTCACGGCGAATGTTTCTTATGTGATTGTGAAGTGGAAACGCAATCCCCCACGCGGATCCTCTATGACCTGATTCCTTTCCCCCATCAGCTCCTATTCCTCGAACATATCCGCATACTCTACACCTCCCGCCGCCTTGACCCCCTCACCCCATGGTTGCTCCTCTCCTCTCCAATCCCCGCCCTCTGACACGTCTTCACTGTTGTGTCCCCCCTACCCTCCATCTCTACACCCTTCATCTCCTTTCCCAATGTGGCCTCCATCAACTCCCCCTCCCGGATGATGCCCTCTCTCCCTCCATTTATCCCTCCTACCAACTCTGACCCTCACCCACCTTCTTTCCTCTGTCTTTTTCCCGGGCTCCCTCTTCCCCCCTTCCATCCTGTTTTCTCCCCACCTCTCTCTGCTTCCCCTCTCCCAACCCCTCCCCCCAGAGTCCTTTTGTATGCCCCTCCTCTGCCTTTCCCCACTCCCTGTCGCATCTGCCCAGCACTTGCACCCCCTCTTACGGGTCCTTGTCCTCCATTGGCTCCTTTCCCCCCCTCCCCTCCCACTTCGTTTTTCCTCTCCATCCCCCTTTCCTTTCCCATCATCTGTCCAGGTTCCTGCCATCTGCCCTCGGCTGTGGTATATCATATTCGTGCCAATTTATTAGTGCAGTGTTCAAGTGAATGTTCGGTGTTGTTCGTCTTTCCAACGTGTTGTGAACAGAAACCATGCTGTCGTTGGGTGTAAATTTTATATCTTTTGCGACCAGAAACCAGGCTGTCGCCGTGTTTTTTTAATTGTCTGTCTATTATTTTACCTGTCTGCCTCATATGTATTTTATTAGCATCATCAACCCTTTGTTTTATGTTTGTAGTTCCACGAATTCTGTAGACTGAAGAGCGGCCTACTAAGCTGCTGCCAGCCCGCGCCCTTCGGGATGGGGGGGGGGGGGGGGGGGGAATCGAAACTCAATAAAGGAAAAAAAAATGGAAACGCAAAGGAACAAGCACAGCTAAACCGAAATCTGGCAAACCTCACGTACTGATGAACAGGGACGGTCGAGTATTGAGGAGGGAGGTGGTAAAAAATAGCATGAAATCGGTGGAAGGAATCACTCGTGAGTTCTAAAGTGTTACCAATGGTCCGGCTGACACAATAACTGTGGGTAGGGGGTCGAGCAGATTCTTAGAAGCCACGTATTTCTGTAGAAAACGCTAAGCGACGCTTGAACTGGTGTAAAGAGCGGCGCCACAGCGACAGGTGTCGATCCGTTCCACGCCTGGCACACCTCGCTGTATTCCCTAAATTCCATCAGTCAATCATATTTCTAACACATTATTTACACTGGTTGCTAATTACACTAATGATATCAGTGACTGTAAAAGTCAAGCATACTTCCCTGGAGAATTTTTTGGAACATTGTCCTTACAAAAATCAGTGATCGGTGAAAGTAATTCACATTATTTCAATGAAACAATCTTCGTCGCCTGTACGTCGTATATATTTCGTTTGCTGATCGGTTTCGGTCTTTTGTAAAACACTCATCAGACCATCTGTTTACTCTGTAAACACGAGGTCGAGGAATGAATACAATCCTGGAAGTAAAATAACACGAAACGAATGGCTAGTGTACCCCTGGTGACAGCTGGAGCAGCTGATGTGGAGCAGGCCACTCTGGAGCCGTGTGGAACTCTGCTGCGAAGAGCTCAGTCGCTCGTGGTTTTACAGCGGGCGCTCCGCCCACCGGCTTCTGCATAACGCCACCAACAGCCAGTCGTAGAGAACCGTTACTGCAAGCTGTGGGAGCAGTTTGTAAACATACGTTACTATAAGTTAAAGTTATAGGAAAAACAATTATGGATGTCATGAATATACGTAAAAGACATGCATTGTAAACTGTTCTAGAGGAGAGCTTCTCTCCCAATGAGATTGGTTCATTTCAATATTATGCTGCTCTTTATAGCTGAAGGTAGTGAAGCAAAGATGGTTGATGGGACGCCAACTGATTGCCAAGGCGAAGAATGTCAGTCAGTATGCTCCACTACGTGCCAAAGATGTTGTTGCATTCAGTATGGAGCAACATGTCTTTAACGTATTGCAACGTAAGTTTACAAAATTCTCTCGCAAATAACAGCGACGGCACTCTAGTGTTGCCTAGTGATGACGTCATGCAGGAGGCGGTTTGCCGAGCTTTTGCTGTGAAACCACGAGCGACAGAGCTCCACTCAGCAGCGATCCAATATCCTCAAGAGCATCCTGCTGCACGTCACCATCTCTGGCATTCACCACTGGTATACTAACCATCTATTTTTTGTTATTTTACGTATAGCATTGTATTCATTTCTTCACCACATACGATGTGTAACACTCTTCTCTACAGAGTAAAGAAAATGCTCATAAAAGTCCGAAACCGATCACTAAACGAAATGTATACAGTACAGATGCGACATAGAGTGTTTCATTGAAATAATTTTAATGCATCTTCTCCTATGTGTTAATCTTCTTTAATCTGTTTGAGAACTTTTGCATGCGATTTCGTAAATGTCGCTTCTGAGCCTAGGTCTGGAGGGCTAGCAGCATATCACAGCAGCGTCTGCCGGTCGAGATCCCTGCAGAGGTACTTCCTAAATGACAGAGGCTGTCTTTCCAGGACCCTGCCAAGAGGAGGAGGGGTGCTGCCTCTGGTCAACTGGGACGCAGGTATTCAAACAATGTTCTGATGGGCCCCGTTTTGGCGGCCCCAAAAGATTTTTTGAGCTGTAGGCCGACAGTGCTCGCAGCACGGATGCAGTTAGAACGTGAGAATAATGAATCTTGGAGAGCATCACCCATAGCAAGCAAATGGCCGATTTACAACCAGACCCAAGTCGGTCAAAGCACTCTTTGCAGAGGGCACTGTACACAGCACAGTGACTTCTCGGTAGACAGTTGGAGTGGGACGCAATCTGTATAGATTCCTATCTCCTGCTGTTCCGAAGGAGGCGAAGCTATTCAGCTTCCTTTAACATGTTTTCGATCTGCCAGTGAAAGCAAGTAGTGTTGACTGGACACCAGCCACGGTGGCATGGGGATTTTTTCCTCCAAAAGGTGGCAGGTGTTCTTATTGGGCGTTCTTAGAAAATACTCCAGAGTGGGAGGCTAGGACCTGAAGATTAGGATATGTTGTACGCTGGAAAACCACGGACTGGTGGCCTAAGCAAGAAATCGATGACGTAGGAAATCGAAATGAAAGTGACGTTGGCAAGAATCCGACAGATTGGAGAATTTTTTACACCATTCCCTTGGCGTGAGGATAAAAATCACATAAACAATTACATCATGGACCGTAATGTATACATGCAGACTGAACTGACGCACGAAAATTTGTACTAAAACTGGGAATCGAACCCATGTCTCCTGCCCACTAGGCAGATGTCCTAACTACAACACCACACTGACACAGTCGCTCTGAACAACTGCACAGAGAACCCTAGCACGCCTCCCTCCTCAATTCAAATTTCCATTCACCCCTCGCCCCACTTGCTATTTTGCCTAACTCGAAAAGCATTGCCTAGGCTTGAATGGGAATATGGACTGAGGAATCAGGAGCGCTGGAATAGTCTGTGCAGTTGTGCAGAGCTAAAGAGCCAGGGTGGCATAGCGATTACCACATCTGCCTATTGAGCAAAAGACCTGGGTTTAAATCTCGGCCTCAGTACAGATTTTCATTTGTCACTTCAGTCTGCATATATACATAATAGGTGTTTTTGACAAGGAAAACTCTCTGGAAGTATAATGTTTCATTTGATTAAAGCACCTATACCTCGCTATCAGGCAGGACACCCCGTTTTGTACGATCGATAATCTCAGCAGTTTGGTCCCATAGGAACCTACCGCTACCCGTTTCGATCGATGCTGAGGTGCTGTCTCAATACAGTTGGAGAGCTGAATGGGAATATGAATTGAGGAGGCAGGCGTGCTAGGATAGTCCGTGCAGTAATGTAAAGCCACTGTGCAAGAATGGCATGGTGGTTAGCGCATCTGCCTAGTGAACAGGAAGCCCAGGTTCGAATCCTGGCCTTGGTGCAAGTTTTTATTCATATGCGTTCCCCAAGGTAGTGTTATAGGCCCTTTGCTGTTCCTTATCTATATAAACGATTTGGGAGACAATCTGAGAAGCCGTCTTCAGTTGTTTGCAGATGACGCTGTCGTTTATCGACTAATAAAGTCATCAGAAGATCAGAACAAACTGCAAAACGATTTAGAACAAATATCGGAATGGTCCGAAAAGTGGCAGTTGACCGTAAATAACGAAAAGTGTGAGGTCATCCACATGGATGCTAAAAGGAACTCGTTAAACTACGGTTACACGATAAACCAGTCTAATCTAAAAGCCGTAAATTCAACTAAATACCTAGGTATAACAATTACGAACAAGTTAAATTGGTAGGAACACATAGAGAATCTTGTGGGGAAGGCTAACCAAAGACTGCGTTTTTTTGGCAGGACACTTAGAAAATGTAACAGACTTACTAAGGAGACTGCCTACCCTATGCTTGTCCGTCCTCTTTCAGAATACTGCTGCGCGCTGTGGGATCCTTATCAGATAGGACCGACGGAGTACATCGAAAAAAATTCAGAGAAAGGCAGCACGTTTTGTATTATCGCGAAATATGGGAGAGAGTGTCACAGAAATGATACAGGATTTTGGATGGACATCATTAAAAGAAAGGTGTTTTTCGTTGCGACAGAATCTTCTCACGAAATTCCACCTCCGAATGCAAAAATATTTTGTTGACACCGACTTGCATAGGGAGGAACGATCACCAAGATAAAATAAGGGAAATCAGAGCTCGTACGGAAAGATATAGGTGTTCATTCTTTCCGTGCGCTATACGAAATTGGAAAGATAGAGAATTGTGAAGGTGGTTCGATGAACCCTCTGCCGGGAACTTAAATGTGATTTGCAGATTATCCATGTAGATGTAGATGTAGATTGCTTCAGTCTGCATGTTCACATCATAGATATTTGAGACTTCAAAAGGTCCCTGGAACCAATTGATTCATTGGCCATAATTTGGCACACCTTTTTTCACTGTAGAAACGTGTTTGTGGCATGGTCTCTGTGCAGAGCAGGGACTAGAGAGGAAATTTTTTGACGGGACTCTGGGAGAAGTCACGAGGCATTACTCATGTTCAGAGTTAAGTGGAGAGACTTCAGACTGCAGTGCTAGGATGCAGCAACGATTGGAATTTCTGTTCTGAGAGAGAGCCTGTGCCTCGTTGGACGAGTGGCAGAGGTGGCTAACCGCATCATATGCAGCTCGCATGCCTGCACACCGATTTCGGTGAGACTCTCTGGCAGCGTCAGCCTTTTAGGGTGAAGTGAAACTAGGATGTTTTCGACACTTCATTAAATTCCTGAGAGCTTATCCATGACCAGGTGAAGCAGATCGTTGTAGCAGTCGGTAGGATCGCGTTCTTGGCACGGTTGGTCTTGGCATCTGGATAGCGAATGACACGAAACTAGTGGTGAATCACACTATATTGTGCCATCCGATGGAAGAATGTGTAGTGTAGTGCCATTAGTGAACTAGGGGGGGGGGGGGGGTGTCATGCAGTATGGCGGTATTTTCTGCAGATATTCTGGGGTCCCCTTAATGCGCATGAGGAATCGCTAATTGCGAAAGAATATGAAAACATTTTACGTCATTGTGTACTGTTTCTAGTTGAAAGACAGTTCTGAAACGATGATTGTTTGTATCAGCATGAGAAAGCAACTTGTCATAAACAAGCATATGAGAGAGCTTATGTGGACATTAACATTGCTGAAATGGACTGGCCTCGACAGAGTCCTAACTGAACGCAATGGAACAATTTTGGTATGAGTCAGAACGTCAACTTTGCTCCAGATCCCAACGTCCAACATTCTGAAGTTCCAGATCTTGAGAAAAATTGGGCTGCTATCCTCCACAGACATCTCATTCCAAGTCTCCCCAGCACAGTTCAAGCCTCATAAAGTTGAAGGGTGGACATGTCTCTTATGAATGTAAGACGTTGTGGTCTCCTGACCTTCATTGCTTACATATTCCGCCCTCACAATCATATTCCGCACATCAAGACGCTTCATTCGAACCCAAACTCGATAAGATAAAGTCAATGGTGTATGCATTCATGTAAACGATATGCAAATAACTAATAAATCGCAAGTGCGCACTGTGATTGAAATACTCGAGGCTGGCGTACACACATACATTCCAGACACAACGGTCAAAGGAGCTTTTAGTTCGAGAGAGGCAACCGCACGCCAGGAGGCCAGTCCCAACCCATCAACGTCGGCTGGTGGACGCCCGTGGAGCAGACAGTGTTTGCCTGAGGGAAAGGAGGAACGACCCTGTGTTCGGCTTAAAAGCAAATTTCGCTACATTGTGTGGCAGCGGCCAGCCTACGCATTCTTTACACATAGCACGCAGTTTCAGGGATTTTCACAGGGAGACAGCAAACGCCAAACGCCGATACTACAGATTTCTGGATAGGTCGCCTTAAGCGAAACATCATTCTCCCATTTTAGAAGAGCAATGCTGATTGGCAGACGATATATCTGACGCCTTGAGCTGAAGGAGCAATGGAAGAGACCGAAAGATATTCCCCTTCATGTCTGGTGTGAAGAGGCGCCGTTCCGTTGTCGCTCTTGGAGCGAGGAACAAGTCTCTCCTCAGTACTTCACTGGGAGAGCACCTCTGTCGAGAGCGAATCGAAGTCCGACTCTCTACATTGAGTCCTTGAGATTAAGCATTGTTCACTGTGTTGGCCAGCACACTTATTGTGCGGTGTGAACGGACAGAGTTATAGTTAAACGCCTGTGAGCGAATTTTTGAGTGGCATCGCGGTGGACTGGTTATCTGACTGGTGGACCATGCCAATAATTAGACTAGGGGCGAATAGGAATCCTTGACTTCAACAAGGCGTAGGGAGAGATTGGTAGGCGAAGGTCAATCCAGATGGAACGAGAGTTATCTTATTTGTCAGCAGCGAGCGGCGCAGACAGCAGTCATCGCAGCTTACGGATTTGTGCGCTACAGCTATTGCGAGCCCCATATTTCCTCCACAACAGTACACTTCACTGCATTTCACACGTGACAGCCTCGACTGTACCTAGCAACATTCTAAAGGATAATTATTCCAGTTGAGTAGGCGCGCCTCTCAGCCATTCTGCCAAGTCAACAACAATCTTAAACTTTGTATAGAAATTTCATTAGCGAATCCTATCCTTGAGAGGTAACTTCACATTCTGATAAGTATCAGGATATAACTTGTTCAATTCATAACTAAAAGTGCCATTGTGATTTCTCAGAATTTTTGCAAAATAAATAATAACTTTCGTTAGTTTCATGTTTTTCTTACACTAACTAGCACTACTCCAGTACCCAAGTATCCCACTAGTTACGTAAGAAATTTTGTGAATTTTTGTGTTATTTCCTTACAGCGGACGACTCCAGAAGATATTTATTGCTGAAAGTTTTTCAGAAATTTCTCTTTAGAACGTTAGGAGCGTCTGTCTGACTTCTGTAGTAGTGTGGGGGTGGAAATTGCATCTTGCAGGAGCCACAGGTTAAAGGGTACATCTCACTCAGATTAATCCGTTGCGCAGAATAACAGAATTTCAGATCAACCCCACGCTCACAACGTCAACTAACAGGTGTTCGGCTTCTTTTGATCAGATAGTGTAGAACTGTTACCCATCATTTACGTGTTCTCGTAGTTTGCTGGCTCTTTCCCTGTTTTTATTTACTATCAGTCAGCCTCATGTACCAGAAAATAACTTTCAGCATTTTTTAGCTAATTCTCGTCTTATGTAGTAGTTTATGCAATGGATGTACTACAGCTATATTTAAACATAAGGAAAGAGGATCAAAGCACCCGCAAACATACTTTCTCCCGTCCGTTGTTTTTCCTATACATTTCACTGTTGATATCCAATCACTCCCTCTGTTGCCATTGCTAGACAGTCTTACGAGTATCTAATATGTGGCCACGGGCCGTTGTCCTAAGAAGGTTGCTTACGAGGAAAGACATTATTCTTACAAGTCATTTAGTTCGCATTCTGCAAGATCGCTTATATTCACGCCGTTGTGCTGCACCCTGAAACATGTACCATCTGCATTGTATAGTAAGTACGAAGTTTCATCAATGGCTAATACTGATGAATAGAAATACTGGAATTAATTTCACCGTATCAACAGCAAAAAAATATAATACACTGATATCATTGTTCCAACAGTAAGCTATTACGCATTTCGCCAATTTTGGCAAAACATAGGCAAGAGAAGAAGATAATATAGACGACGTTCCGCAAGCAACAGAGAGAGAATTTTTCGAGAACGTTTCTTAGAGGCAACTGCTGAGAAAGAAAGTTAACTGATAAGGTACAAACGCCACATATATACAAAAAAAAAAATTAAGTTCACACATCCAGAAACTTTCCCAATTGTTCCAATTGTAGCTGTTACAGGCAACGCAAAAATGATAGTAGATGATAAATAAATTACGTTCTGAAACAAGTGGTAAATCTCTAGCTATCAAACTGCAGTTCGACAGCCGTTTACAGACAACGCTCATCAGCCATCTAAACTGTTCCACAGCGACATTTAATCCACTCTATCGTGCTAACAGGTACTATTGCTAACGAAATAAAAACTTCTTATACGTGATAGGTCTTAAGAAATCACAGACGCCACGCCGTCAGGAAATCGTTACAAAAGGCAGTGGCACCATGCGCCACAACAGCGTCGAAAGCTGTAGCTGTTAACTTTGCAAACTCGATCAAACAGGCCGATGGGAGCTAAAGTTCTTTTCGTTAAGGCCGGAGATAGGAAAAGTCGATGATCGATACTCTCGTAAACGAAAATGAGAAACTCCGAGAGGATAACTGTTTACACAGATGCTTTGGTTCAAATGGCTCTGAGCACTATGGGACTTAACTTCTGAGGTCATCAGTCCCCTAGAACTTAGAACTACTTAAACCTAACTAACCTAAGGACATCACACACATCCATGCCCGAGGCAGGATTCGAACCTGCGACCGTAGCGGTCGCGCGGTTCCAGACTGTAGCGCCTAGAACCGCTCGGCCACCCCGGCCGGCACAGATACTTTTCTCGTTAACGAAGCTGTCGTACACCTGTGCTGTTGTTGGTCAGTGACTTCATCCCACCTTTGCACTGACTTACGAAAAAGTTATAGTGGGACATACAATTTAGCATGAACCTTGAACCACAGAACTTTTCTCATGTTAACATATCCTTCGCAGAGGCGAAAGATAGTGAAATGGACAAGGATGCCCGTAAGAAGCAAGAACTGGTGGACAATAATTCGACGCTATAACGTTTGAAACATAACCTTTGAAATGTGTCCGTTTGCTTGCTGTAACCTTGCCGTTGATTTAAGGATCATATGTAAGTGGAAGAATGAAGGATAAGAAGCGAAGTAAGGTCATGCTGCAGTCTCTGAAATCCAACGCTCACCCCTGGAGCACCACATGCCAAGCAGCTCACACTGGATAACTGCTCCTGATCAATCTGTTATCACAATACAGTCAGAAAGCGCTGGGATATGTTTTATAGAGGTAGGCACACACCAATATCTGTTACTTGTAGCGCATTTTGACTTCCACCTACTTTCGTGCGACCACTATCAAACACGCGGTGGTGGATGAGTTACGTGCGTTTACTGCGATAAGCGTATGTTAAGCTTGATGAAAAACATAGCTTTCACACCGATATAGTCTTCAGAATTACGAGGAAAGACTGAAGGATCGCCGGCCGGGTGGCCGTGCGGTTCTAGGCGCTACAGTCTGGAACCGCGTGACCGCTACGGTCGCAGGTTCGAATCTTGCTCGGGCATGGATGTGTGTGATGTCCTTAGGTTAGTTAGGTTTAAGTAGTTCTAAGTTCTAGGGGACTGATGACCTTAGAAGTTAAGTCCCATAGTGCTCAGAGCACCAAATACCACGTCTGACTAGAATAAAGAAAAAATAAAACTATTACTAATATAGAAATGCTTTTCCTGTCAACGCTTTAACTGAGCAGATTTCATAAGTAGCTTTTAGTTCGGTTGCGAAAATTTCTCAACATAACACTAATTCAAAATAGTAACTGAATATTTAATTTTTATAATGAACGTTCAAATTTCTGCTCTGTTGTTTCTTTCTTTCCTTCGTTCTAGAACTATTTGTTAGCGACATTAAATTGCTAAAGTTTTGACAGAGGCGGAAATTATTTAAGGAGTTTACACAATTTAGGTTATCAGAGTGTCAGTCTACAACGGCAGGTCACAATTTCCTTTTACAGTGCAATAAAACATCAAGTTATTAACATTGCCCATACTTGTGGCTAGAGCCCTGAGTTCTTAACTGATAAAACCAATTCGTTATCACTTTTCCCTATGAAGGAACACTAGAAAAATATTTGACATTCGATGGCACCACTTCCTTCTAAACGAACAAAAATGGTTCAAATGGCTCTGAGCACTATGGGACTTAACATCTATGGTCATCAGTCCCCTAGAACTTAGAACTACTTAAACCTAACCAACCTAAGGACAGCACACAACACCGAGCCATCACGAGGCAGAGAAAATCCGTGACCCCGCCGGGAATCTAACCCGGGATCTAAACGAACAAAACAGACTCCGATTCACTTAATCTCAAAACAATATAACTTTTCTTTACACTCAGACGCTATCCACACAACTAGAACAAGAAAAAGCGCTGTTTTTCGCTTTACATTGCCGCAGTACCTGTAAACGACAGCTCATCTATGAACATGCGTCTGTTTTGGACGATAGATACTATTCGTCCCCTAGTTTCATTAAATAAGCAAGGAAACAGCGGTTTTCTCTCCTTATAAGAATGTCAGACATTGTTGCACATGCAAATATGGTTTTCATTTAATGATCAGTTGTATTATTTCAACGTGAATAAGTAAATGTATTCTTGATTTATAGGTCTCTGTTCTGTAATCGTAGTAATGCAAGTAATGAAGGATAGATATCGTCTTTTGCAACTGTAAGAAAAGTGTTATTTAGACCTTGTACTGTATGTTTCGTATCGTTGTAAATCATCTTCAGTGGTCATTGCAACAATTTGGTTTTCCTTACAAATCTGTTTGCAAGAACGTAAACAGTTCTCCTGTTTTAAATAATTGTTACTCTAAATGCCATCCGACCAAGCTTCGGAAGGCCCAACGGCATCGACTCTCCGCCTTGTCAACCTCAGGCGACAGGCGACAGTCGAAATCTCTAGGCAGACATCCGTACTTGGCGAGAGACACTATTTTCGAGGCATCTTTATACGCTCGCTGTGCGCTCACAAGTGCAAAGTGCAACGTGACGCGACCTACAGGGATTCTAGAGACACTGCCCAACACATCTTTGCACAGCTTCATCGGATTTTCATTGTGGACCCATTGCGCACCCAATCAGAACCTACGTTTCGGGCACACATCGTATCATGCCTCATAAATTTCTGAGTTTGGAGCAGATAAAAATATGGTGTATTTTTAAGTTTTCGTACCCATAATATATTCGCTTATTTTCAGTAACAAGAAAATTTCCTGCTTATAGGAAATTTGATGGTCGTCAATAAAAGCAATTTCGTAAACTTTCCGTACGTCATATTAAAAGTTTGAAGTCACAAATGAAATTGAAAACACTACATAGTACAGTTACTGGGAATGTTGGACAAAATTGCTACTAATTACGCCTGAACATCCACGGCAGCAGAACAGCGTCTTACTGCTGTAGCTCTTTAAAGGCGGCAGACTGCACGCTATAACCATCAACTTAAACACTAGTTAGACAGGGTGGCACTGTAACAGAAATTTGGCGACGCAGTAAGAAATAACTGATAATATTTATTAAAAGTACACTACTGGCCATTAAAATTGCTACACCAAGAAGAAATGCAGATGATAAACGGGTATTCATTGGGCAAATATATTATACTATAACTGACTAGTGATTACATTTTCACGCAATTTGGGTGCAGAGATCCTGAGTAATCAGTACCCACAACAACCACCTCTGGCCGTAATAACGGCCTTGATACGCCTGGGCTTTGAGTAAAACAGAGCTTGGACAGCGTGTACAGGTACAGCTGCCCATGCAGCTTCAACACGACACCACACTTCATCATGAGTAGTGACTGGCGCATTGTGACGAGCCAGTCGCTCGGCCACCATTGACCAGACGTTTTCAATTGGTGAGAGGTCTGGAGAATGAGCTTGCCAGGGCAGCAATCGAACATTTTTTGTATCCAGAAAGGCCCATACAGGACCTGCAACATGCGGTTGTGCACTATCCTGCTGAAATGTAGGGTTTCGCAGGGATCGAATAAAGGGTAGAGCCACGGGTTGTAACACATCTGAAATGTAACGTCCACTGTTCAAAGTGTAGTCAATGCAAACAAGAAGTGACCAAGATGTGTAACCAATGGCACCCCATACCATCACGCCGGCTGATACGCCAGTATGGCGATGAGGAATACACGCTTCCAATGTGCGTTCACCGCGATCTCACCAAACACGGATGCGACCATCATGATGCTGTAAACATAACCTGGATTCATCCGAAAAAATGACGTTTTGCCATTCGTGCACCCTGGTTCGTCGTTGAGTACACCATCGCAGGCGCTCCTATCTGTAATTCAGCGTCAAGGGTAACCGCAGCCGTGGTCTCCGAGCTGATAGTCCATGCTGCTGCAAACGTCGTCGAACTGTTCGTGCAGATAGTTGTTGTCTTGGAGACGTCCTCACCTGTTGACTCAGGGATCGAGACGTGGCTGCACGATCCGTTACAGCCATGCGGATAAGATGCCCGTCATCTCGACTGTTAGTGATACGAGGCCGTTGGGATCCAGCACGGCGTTCCGTATTACCCTCCTAAACCCACCGCTTCCATATTCTGCCAACAGTCATTGGATCTCGACCAACGCGAGCAGCAATGTCGCGATGCGATAAACAGCAATCGCGATAGGCTACAATCCGACCTTTATGAATGTCGGAAACGTGATGGTACGCATTTCTCCTCCTTACACGAGGCATCACAATAACGTTTCACCAGGCAACGCCGGTCAACTGCTGTTTGTGTATGAGAAATGGGTTGGAAACTCTCCTCATGTCAGCATGTTGTAGGTGTTGCCACCGGCGCCAACCTTGTGTGAATGCTCTGAAAAGCTAATCATTTGCATATCACAGCATCTTCTTGCTGGCTTGATGTCCTAAACGTAAAACAATGGCGTCTGATACCTTTGCTCCCTCTTCGCAATCTATGTTGTCACTACTTCTCAATGTAATTTATTAGAGACTCTACTATTTCTCCATAAACATCGACTGATAAGTCGGAATATTGTCTTCTCAACAGACCTCGTATAACTGAACTATGTGGAGTAACTGCTGGAGCTGAGTAGAGCTGCAGACACTGAGTCAAAGTACTTGTCTACAGGAACAGATTGTTGAGTGTCTATGGCGCGTCGTCTTTTGAGCCTGTCAACCGGAGGATTTCTATTTCTGGCAGTAAAAGTTGGAAGCCCCAATGCAGTCCGAGGTTGACAACGCTTCCTTTGGCGGCTGGCAACACTATCAGAGGATGAGTGCGATGCGCAGATGGACGTAGCGAGGAAGCAGAAAGAGGTCCGTGTGTGTGAGCGCCATGTGGAGGCTGGCACGCCGAACTGCGAGGCACCATGCGGCCTCTCGTAGTATTTGTTGTGTACCCTTAAGCCTGGTACAGAACAACAGCTCTTCCAGACAAAATTTATGTGAGTTCCACCCATCTTTGTAATTGAATAGTTTGCTCTGACTGAATGAAACGCAAGATTATACATGGTTTCCATGCGGGCTGTGGCAACTCTGCTCCGAATTCTACGTGCTGTCGTCAAAGTGTCAATCCTAAAGTAATTCTGAAAAGGATACAGATTATGCAGATTTTTGTATGGTAGAGCACTTGCCCGCGAAAGGCAAAGGTCCCGAGTTCGAGTCTCGGCCGGGCATACAGTTTTAATCTGCCAGGAAGTTTCATATCAGCGCACCCTCCGCTGCAGAGTGAAAATCTCATTCTGGAAACATCCCCCAGGCTGTGGCTAAGCCATGTCTCCGCAATATCCTTTCTTTCAGGAGTGCTAGTTCTGCAGAGTTTGCAGGAGAGCTTCTGTAAAGTTTGGAAGGTAGGAGACGAGGTGCTGGCAGAAGTAGAGCTGTGAGGACCGGGCGTGAGTCGTGCTTCGGTAGCTCAGTTGGTAGAGCACTTGCCCGCGAAAGGCAAAGGTCCCGAGTTCGAGTCTCGGTCGGGCACACAGTTTTAATCTGCCAGGAAGTTTCATATCAGCGCACACTACGCTGCAGAGTGAAAATCTCATTCAGGAAGTATGTCTTAGATTTTGTCGTATGGTAAATGTGCCAACAGAACTCGAACGACAGCCTGTACCAGCGGATGTGGACCATCATGAAGCAAGCACGTCCGAACGTGTTCACCAATGGCAACGACGAGGGCGTGGAGCGCGTCAGGAAGGAGAAGGGCAAGTACGCCTTCTTCATGGAGTCCACCAGCATCGAGTACATCACGGCGCTCGACTGCAATCTGCGCAAAGTCGGCGGGCTGCTCGACTCCAAAGGCTACGGCATAGCGCTGCCCAGAGGTGAGGCAGCCCACTGAACTCCACAGCTGCTGCTAGCGATCTACAGGGTGTCCGAAAAGTCTTTCCCTGATTACATAAATTGATAACTGTGGCTAGAAGTAAGATACAAATATGAAATTGGTGTCTAATTGTTTCAAAACTATCAAAGTTTTTTTCATACATCAATAAACTTCCACATGAGCACCCTTGGTAGCACGTAGCACATCTAACCGATATTCAGTTTCCGTCCACACACTAGCCAACATTACTGGAGGGATCTATTCAACGACTGTGGTTATCCGTTGCCGCAGGGTTTCAAGATCTGGTACACGTGTTCGGTAGACCTCGTCCTTGACATAACCCCATAAAAAGAAGTCTAATAGGGTTATGTGAGGAAAACGTGGAGGCCAAACCGTTGGCTCATCACGACCAATCCATCGCCGAGGAAAGGTCATATCGAGATAGGCTCGGTCGTCCAAACCCCAATGAGGCGGAGCACCGTCGTACTGAAACAAGACATCGGGGTGACACTGAAGCAACTGAGGAACAGCAAACAGTTGCAACATGTCTAGATACACTGCAGGTGTGATGGTAGCCTCAGCGAAGAAGAATGGCCCGATAATTCGATCGTGCAATAGCGCGCACCAAACATTCACCTTTGGACTGCCTCTGGTGCACTCCATGACCTCGCCAAGGGGTTGTGAAGCCCAAATGTGCACATTACGGCGATTCACTATTCCACTGACAAAAAAGGTCGCTTCGTCGGAAAATGCAATTCGTCTGAGATAACCATCATCGTCCTCAATACGTGATAGCATTTCGATCGCAAAGTCATATCGACGTGAACTGTCATTGGGCAACAAAGCCTGAACGATTTGCACTTTGTATGCACGAAACAATAAACGTTTACGTAAAATGTCATGGAGAGAGCTTTTTGGCATCTGTAATGCACGTGAGGCCCTGCGCACCAATTTCTTCGGACTTCGCAGAAAAGACTGCCTTACAGATTCCACCCTGTCTGCTGAGGTTCTTGGGCGACCAGACCTCGGAAGGTCAGCAACCGATCCTGTATTCTTGAACCTCTCATACCAGGCTTTAATGCTCTTTACATCAGGTGGATTCCTTCCAAATGTTGTCTGGAAGTGTCTCTGCACTGTGGTTGGTGATCGTGTCTCATGGTACCACAGGACACACTCTGCCTTCTCCTGATTGGTTGACATGGCTTTTTGGGCACTGCACCTCATCCACTACTTACGTACTACGAACCTAAAACAGAAAAGAAAACTTTGATAGTTGTAAACAATTCGACACAAGTTTCATATTTGTGTCTTACTTCTAGCCTGAGCTATCAATTTATGTAATCAGGGAAAGACTTTTCGGACACCCTGTATTATCGTATGTGAAGTAGAAGGAGCATTTTGCTTAAAGTAATTTATTACACAGAAATTCAAACTTCGATATCAAAACCCAAAAACTTTGTTTTACCTTTCACAGAATAACACATGCTCTGTACTTAATATTACAATTTCTAATAACATCATGCAACAAGAAATAACAGTTTAACAGCCTGATGGTGATCCCCATGAAACCAAACAGCAACAACAAATTTTACACACTGACTATAGCTCTGGAAAGGAGAAGGTGTCAAAACTCAAATGACTTTCAAAGACTTCAGATAACAACTATAAAATGACACATTCACTTGATATAAAAGTTAAACATTGAGTTGAGCAATGTCATCAGTTATTTGCTATATTAGGAGGTCCTTTGCCTCTCCATTTTCTGCGATCCATTGCTTCCTTCTTAAGGCTGCTGTATGTTGTACCGTCCATCATGTCATCCAGTATCTGGAATCTCTTCCTTCCTCGCTTCCTTTTCCCTTCTACATAACTTTCTAAAACTGTTTTTATCAGTCCGTCATTCTTTCTTAATATATGCCCAATCCAATTTTTTTTGTTCTCTTTATTACAACTAGTAACTGTCTTTTCTCTCCCACTCTTCTCAGTACCTCTTCATTTTTTTATTCTGTCCATCCAGCTTATTCTTTCCATCTTCCGCCATGTCCAGATCTCAAAAGCCTCCAGCCTTTCTCTGACTTTCTTTCCTCATAGCCCATTAGTCCATGTTTCAGCGCCATATAGAAGAACACTCAGTACAAGACATTTTATGAGTCTCTTTCTGAGTTCTCTGTCCAGACCGCTGCAGAATATTCTCCTTTTCTTATAAAACGCCTCTTTTGCCATTGCTACCCTTGTTTTAATTTCTGTGGTGCACTTCCAGTCGGTGTCTATCCTGCTTCCAAGATACTTAAAATTTTGCACCTGTTCTAGTGTTTCTCCATTAAGCATAATTTTTATTTCCTCCTAGTGCCAATACTTTTGTTTTATTTGTGTTAATTTTCATTCCATATTTTTTTCCGTTAGTTGCAATGGTGTCCACCAAATCCTGTAATTCTTTTTCCCCTGTGGCTAGAAGGACCATGTCATCAACAAATCTCAAACACCCTACTCTTCTTCCTCCAATTTCTAATCCTTTGTCATCTAATGGGCATTGGTCAATCATATTTTCCAAGTAGAGGTTGAAAAGAGTAGGAGATAAACAGCATCCTTGTCTTACTCCTTTTCCTAGTCTGATCCAGTTTGTACTTTCTCCTGGCACTTTAACTGAAACTTTTTGATTAAGATGTAATGAGTTTATAAGTCTTCTGTTTTTCTAGTCCACTCTCTTTTCCCTCATTATAGTCGCCAGCTTGTCCCAAACCATATTGTCAAATGCCTTTTCTAGATCGATGAAGCACATATATAGGTCTCTTCCTATTTCAATAAACCTTTCTCCCAAGATTCGTAGGAGCCCTATTGCATCTCTGGTGCCCGTATTCCGTCTAAAGCCAAACTGTTCCTCGCCAAGATTCTCCTCCATTACTTTTTCAAGTCTTTTATTAATTATTCTTAGCATCACTTTGGCTGCATGTGAAATGAGGCTGATTGTCCTGTGCTCGCTGCATTTCTTGGTTCCTTGTTTTTTCGGTAATGGAATCATTACTGTTGTCAGAAAGTCCTCAGGCAATTCAACACTGTCATATATTTTATTACATAACCTCAGTATTTCTCTTATTCCATCGTGGTTCAAGCATTTTAGTATTTCTCCAGGTTTGCCATTTTTCATTGCAGCTATGGCAGACTTTACTTCTTTCATTATGATGGTCGGTCCTTTCTCGTCATCACTTACACTGTTGTGTGATTCAAGTTCCAGAGTTTCTGGTTTGCTATTTGTGTCCTATAGCTCTTTTATATATTCTTCCCATCTCTGGAGGACATGGTCACGATCTTTGTACACTACCTCTTCGTCTTTACTCAAAATTTCCATAGTAGCATTTCCTGCTCTGTTTTGTTCCCATGTCATAGTCTTTACTCTGTTGTATAGTAAGTAGTATCTTCCCTTCCTGCCCAGTTCTTCAATTTCATCACATTCCTCTTTTAGCCATTTTTTTCTAGCCTGCTCTGTTTCTCTTCGCGGTTCATTATTTAACCTTCGGTGTATCTTTCTTGCATCTTCAGTGTTCTTGTTTTTCAATTTTCTTCTCTCCTCCAATGTCACTGTGCTTATTAAATTTTGACTTAACCAGTTACAACATTTCCACCTGGTTAAGCAAATATGACCTTTCAGCTATAATGTAAATTATTAAACCTTGTAAATGGCGCTACGCCAAAGTTAAATTCAGTGAACAGATTTAAAGAAAACAGTAATTACATAACTTCAGTTAGTGAACAACTCTTGTAATTTAAAGCCCGTGTACACAAATACGAACAATTATCACAGGCACACAGTCTTTCCAAACTAGTATCTATCTATAGGAGCCGATTTACTGCATTACAAGACGCTCCGTTCTATCAGACTGTTAAAAAGACAGTAATGACAGTTTGGAAGCAAATAGAAAATTTCCATAACTAACAGTCCCCACAGTACACAGAACTAGAACAGCCAAGTAATAACTACAACGGAATAACTTACAATAGGATTTATATTTCCAAATAATAACACACAGGTAAAGCCCCACTCGCAAATGGCTGTTCCGTGAGTTTTTCTAAAACATCAGTCACCAATGTGGCCTTTACAGTACATTAAGCAGTGCAAAACATTTGGATAGAAACATCAGAAACATAAATTTGCTGCCACAAGTAACCCACATATGTAAATCCTTATACAGAGTGTCCAGAAAAGAACTCCCTGATTTCAAAATTAAATATCTCGAAAACAAAGTTCGATAGAGGAATGCAGTAAACGGGATGTTTATTGTGAAAGCTGTAAGAAGTTTATACAGCAGTTTGAAATAATAGTTACAAAAGCTGATAACAGATGGCGCTGTAATCGCCATACGTAATGCCTAGTATAAATAGTGATCCGAAGCCCAGAGCGATCAGTTCCACTATTGAAACGTGAAAGGAGGTTAGCGTACCGAAGGAAGAGATTAAAACCATGTACTCCATTGAACAACGCGTTTTTCTGGTGCTAGAGTGCCACAGGTTAGAAGAGAGTCCTACGGCAACAAGGCGAAGTTTTAAAGCACGATTTAATGTTCCAAAAGGACCCGATGCGAAAACCATTCGTACGCTCTTAGCAAAATTTCAACGAACAGGCAGCGTAACTGATTATCTAGTGGGGCATGTTGGCCGCAAGCAAACCGCAGTTACGCCTGATAATATCGCCACGGTTTCTGGAATTATTCAGCGAAATCCAATGTCATCCGTCCGTAGAATTGCATCTGAGACTGGTTTGAAGCGTTCCAGCACGCAGAAAACACTGAGAAAGAGCCTACACATGTTTCCATTCAAAATTCAAACGCACCAGGCCATACCCGTACGAGCTGTGCCATAAAGGGTTGCCTTTGCTAATCGGGTGCTCATAATGATTGATAGTGAAGGATTTGATGTTGGCTGCATCTGGTTTACAGATGAAGCACACTTCCACCTGAATGGATACGTGAATAAGCAGAACTGGCGATTTTGGGGTTCCGAAAAGCCATATTGGTGTGAAGCGAAACCCCTGTATTCTCGTAAAGTTTCTGTGTGGGCTGCAGTATGCAGCAGTGGCATTATTGGCCCTTTTTTCATTCGAGAAACGGTCACTGGTGCACGTTACGTTGCAATTTTGGAACAATTTGTCGCCACACAGCAAGCGTTAGAGGATCGACCAGGTACTGAATGGTTTATGCAAGATGGTGCCCGACCACATCGGACCGAACAAGTGTTTCGCTTTCTTGAGGAATACTTCGGGAATCGAGTCATTGCTTTGGAATATCCCAAATTTACTGGTGCAGGCATGGATTGGCCTCCATATTTTCCGGATTTGACTCCCTGTGACTTTTTTTTGTAGGGCACAGTGAAAGACATGGTCTACCCGAAGCATCCCGCCACGCTGGACGAGCTTGAATCGGCGATCTCTGTGGCATGTGAATCCATTTCGGCTTAGACACTACGAAATGTGATGGAGAATTTCATTCTTCGTTTGCGCCACCTATGTAGTGCCAATGGTGAACATTTTGAAAACATTTTGATGTGATTGTTTGCAAAGATTGTTTTCATACGATTATTTCACTTATGTATGTTGATATGAGCTGTACAGCGTACAGCGCCATCTGTTAGCAGCTTTTGTAACTATTATTTCGAACTGCTGTATAAACTTCTTACAGCTTTCACAATAAACATACCGTTTACTGCATTCCTCTATCGATATTTGTTTTCGAGATATTTAATTTTGAAATCAGGGAGCCCTTTTATGGACGCCCTGTAGAAGGTACTTACACACTAAACAGGGACGGAATTTCTGTTATCTGTTGCACACAATCGCTACTGATTTAAAACGTTACAAAACGGGACCAACTTGAGGTCACGGTACTGTTCCAAACGTGATAAGAGAAACATTACTCGGTTTTTAGATGTAACTAGGGTGCGAGAACAGTATAATAAACGCTATAACCTCTCCGATTTCTGGAGAGCCCGGAAGAAGAAAGCCACCGCGTCATATTGTGTATTGAACTGGGAACCTAGAAACGACGGAGAGGCTTCATCCCCGCCGTAGCCCGCAGTGGTACACAACCCCACAACAGGCTACAGCAGTCCACTCACCCCATCGCCGCCCCACAACAGACCCAGGTTATTGTACGGTTGGGCTCCCAGTGGACCCCCCGGGAACGTCTCATAACAGACGAGTGTAGCCCCAAAGTTTGCGTGGTAGAGTAATTATGGTGTACACCTACGTGCAGACAGTGTTTGCGCAGCAGTCGCCGACACAGTGTAACTGAAGCGGAATAAGGGAAATCAGCACGCATTCGCCGAGGCAGATGGAAAACCGCCTTAAAAACCATCCACAGACTGGCGAGCACACCGGACGTCGACACTAATCCACCGGGCGGATTCGTGCCGGCGACCGGTCTGCCTTTCCTCTCGGGAAGCAGCGCGTTAGACCGCGCGGCTGGCCGGGCGGGCTACCGCGTCGTAGCTTAGCTCTCAAGACCAACTAGAAACAACTTCGGGGTCACAGGCTACCAGGGTGAAGAAGAGTTGACAAGACTCCCACAATGTCATCAACTCATTTCGGCCTGCACAAGACTACGCTGCCCGCGTTTCTAGTACATCATGCAGCACCTTAATACTTTAGGATGCTGAAAGAGCTCTTACAAACACACGTGCCTCTAGCAGTCGCAAAGCGGTCCATGCCATTACTCAAGTAACAGCGACATCGAACACACCACACAGCCCACTGCTCCGGCCCCTGCCCCCACACTCCGCGCCACTCGCAGCACCACGTGGGGAGCCACCACACAGCCCCAGCGCTGGAATCCAAGTCTATCAAACGGCAACGCGCACGCGCCCAAATAGCCTTCCATTCTCTGCACAGGAAACCCTCTGACGGGAAGTTTCGAGAGAACAATCGAACCACCCAAAACAAATAGAAGACGCAACAACACCAGCGCAAAAACGATTTATTACAAGTTATCCGTGGATGGTTCATGAAGGATACTCAGTTTTGTAGAACACTCGGTATAATGTCGTTTATTGAAACTGAACTACACTTCTTGAACAATCACAATATACACTCACAAAAAGAAAAAACAAATAACTAGTAGACGACTTTTCATCAAGAGCGTCGGTGAGGTCCGTCGGAGCTGGTCCTAGCTCGGCGAGGAACTGGCTGTACTGCTTGTTTTTTTTTTCTTTATTGTTATTTTAAAACCTGTACAACAGGCAGGCTGTCAGCAGCACTCTACGCTGCTCTTCAACCATAGAATACACAATGAGAAAAAACAGTGAGACGACACATAAGTTACAGAACGGTGGGCAATAAAACAGTAGACACAGAAAGACAAACACGGAGCCGTTCACACTCGACGATAATCCACACTGCAAACTGTTGATACGACGCACAAACACTGAAGATGGCGATGGCACAGGTGAACGATGGAGTGCGACGGTGAACACTGAACACTAAACACGACGGCACACACGAGACACTGATGGCGGTGATCTCCGGCGCGCGAATGTCCACTTAGCGTGTGCGAGTCCGGGGACCTGCCAAGAGGGGAAGAAGGGTGAGGTGGGGGAGAAGGGAGAACAAGGATGCCAATGGCTGAGGATATGGGGGCAGGAGGAGAGGGACAGGGGCTGTACTGCTGCTGCGCTGGCCTTATAAAGCCGGCGGAGGCAGGCGGAGTACTCCAACTTTCCCTGCATCTGTGAGGCGACCTCTGCAGGTTCGCATTAGTCTCTAGCAAGTTCTGTTTGTTTCGAAGAATTGTTTTCCTCTTGGTTGCGCCTGCAAGTGCTTGTGTATGTTCTATGGTACACAGGGGTGTCTTGAGTGTAATCTTCCTGGCAGGGGCCGTTTGTGACAACGTAACAGTTCAGTATGGAAGGCTCAACAGGGTGGAAAAAGACATCCTAATAATTAATCAGAGCGGGGTGGGGGACATCGAATCGAGCTAAATTTTGTAACTAACGCTTGTCGGGGATGCGCCATTGAGGAGCAATGTCATAAAACGGCAGTCAATCAATGACGAGTGTATGGGAGAGGAAGTATTTGGGTGACTTTTGTCGCTGTAGCTACTCAACGGTAGTTTTTCTTCCTGTGGTTATCTGGGAAATTTTACACGATTCGACATGCCTTACCCTGCTCTGACGTTACTTTCGGGTCGTTTTACCCCACACTGTAAGAACGGGCAATATCGTGGTCGGCGTATCCAGGAATACATACGATCAGAAAAGGCTGTACAAATCAGCTCGTTAAACGTAGTAACTGTAACTAAAGCATATTATCAGGCCATACTTGATAAGTTAGATAAACAAGACAAAGTCAGCACTATGTCATTTTATTTATTCAAAAGGCGCATACACCCAGAATTTTCAAGAAATAATGTCCTTTCCTTCCTAATTTGAATCCCACAATTTCTTTTAATCACTCCTAAAGAGCTGTTTTTTATACGAGGATACATTCGGAATCTATCTGTTTCCACGGTAAAATGATAGATAACTGTTTTGTGTAATTAACTCCAAAAGCTTACTTTGTAATCTCAATAAATTCGAACGTCAATCAGTGCTGTAGTTCCCGTCTGCGGCCATCTTAATGCGGTGAAGTGAATGAGCACCACATACAATTCAAATTCCGCACATTGAAAATTTATTTCTTCGTCACGCGTGGGGCAGGTGGAGTAGATTAGTTCTTCCTTACCCTTCTGTGCACGAACTATGAAAACTGTAACAAAGTATTTAGTATTTGAGGAGAATATTACCGAAGTAACTAAAAAGAGAGTACTATGATTCATCGTATCTGGTCGGGTTATTTATTTATTGCATTAGTAATATCACTTAACATTAACTAAAACAATACTAAACCAGGTTATAAAAATCAAAACACCCACAATAATGTTCTTCGAGTCACCAGGACCCGTAAAATCACTTGACGAAATGAACAACACAAAGGTACAGCTGGTTATTATCTCTGTGGGCAGAGATATTAAAGTATCATAGCTAAAGAATGTCCTGCTCTACATCAGTGGCACACAGACGTCCCGACACGACGCCAGTATTTGAATTCTATTACATACTGTTTCATGACTGTAGGAAGTGGATAGGACTTTTTAGTACCGTCAGGCAGCAAACGCTTAATATCTTGCTTCATCTGACGATCGATAATCTTGTGCTCTCTCCACGTAATTTTCTACATACTTCATTATATATCAAAATGTTAAGCTCTTAATAAGGTTCAGTTTCACAATTATTCACCCAGAACAGATATGAAAGATCTGTAAAAGACACAACACCCCCTTGCCCCTCTCATCTTTCTCGAAAATCCTCGTTTACTCTTATTTACTTATAGGACTACTGGTGAACTGTACGTATCTGTTAGATGAATATTTATTTAATCACATTTTAGGCAAACATTAGTCATAGGTACATATCTAATGGGAGAGACGATAAAGGGATGCAAGGTCGCCGTCAGAAATATTTGAAACAGCTCCAGAGCACTGTTAAAATCGGTTAAGAGGAAGGAACAAATCACAAAAACAATACATTTACTCCACTGCAAGCGCTTATACCCTGATCAACCAGCACATAATGACCAGTTACCTAACAGTCAGTATGTCCACCTTCGGCACGGATAACAGTGGCGACGCTTCGTCGCATGGAAGCAATGAGGTAGATCGCTGGAGGGAGTTGGCACCTCATTATCGTAAATTCCTTAGAGGGGAGGGGTGATGACCTCCGACGCCACGTTCAGTCTTATCCCAGATGTGATCGATAGGGTTCAGATCTGGCGATCACATTCCTCACCTTGTGACAAGGTGCACTAACTTGTTGAAAAGCGCCACTGCCGTCGGTAAACACGATCGTCGTGAAGGGGTGTACGTGACCTGCAATCAGTGTACGGTACTAAATGGTTCAGATGGCTCTGAGCACTATTGGACTTAACTTCTGAGTTCATCAGTCCCCTAGAACTAGGAACTACTTAAACCTAACTAACCTAAGAACATCACACACATCCACGCTTGAGGGATGTAGTGCCTAGAACCGCTCGGCCACTTCGGCCGGCAGTGTACGGTACTCCTTGGCCATCAAGATGCCTTGCACGAGCCCCAGTGGGACAGCTGATGCGCACATGAATGTTCCCCAGAGCATAACGAAGCAGCCGCCAGCTTGTCTCCGTCCCGCAGTACATGTGTCAATGAGCTGTTCACAGGAACATGGCGGTTCATGCCCTCTCATCGGATTGACGAAGAAGATATCGTGATTCATCAGACCACACAACGCTCTGTCACTGCACCAACGTCTAGTGCCGATGTTGATGTGCCCATTTCAATCGTTGTTGTCGATGTCGTGGTGTTAACTTGGCACATGTGTGGGTCATTGGCTGCGGAGACCCTTCGTTAGGAGTGTTCGGTGCACTGTGTGTTCAGACACACTTGTACTCTGCCCATCATTAGAGTTTATTGTCACAGTGTGCCTCCTGTCCTGTTTTACCAGTCTTTCCAGCCTACGACGATCAGCATCCTACGACGTTCGACATTTGTAAAGAGGGAGTGGCCGCCCAACCCCATGACGTCTGGATGTCCACTTGGTTTCGACACTTGTTGAAGACACTCACCACAGTGCTCCTCGAACACTCGTCAAGTCGTGCAATTTCCGAAACTCTCGTGCCGAATCTCCAAGCCACGACAAACTGCCCTCAGTCAAAATCAGATAGATCGTGAGTCTTTCCCATACTAAACACAGACAGCACGCCCACTGATACTACATGCAGTGTGAGTTTGTCTGACTAGCAGTCATTCCTCGTCAGGTGACGCTTCTATCGTCTGGACTGGTTTATATCGATAGTAGGTAGGTGGTCATAATGTTGTTGATCAGTGTAAGCGAGTCTTAGAAACGCTTTGCACTCAATGGAAGACTGTGCCGTGTTAATGGTAGTACACTCCTGGAAATGGAAAAAATATCACATTGACACCGGTGTGTCAGACCCACCATACTTGCCCCGGACACTGCGAGAGGGCTGTACAAGCAATGATCACACGCACGGCACAGCGGACACACCAGGAACCGCGGTGTTGGCCGTCGAATGGCGCTAGCTGCGCAGCATTTGTGCACCGCCGCCGTCAGTGTCAGCCAGTTTGCCGTGGCATACGGAGCTCCATCGCAGTCTTTAACACTGGTAGCATGCCGCGACAGCGTGGACGTGAACCGTATGTGCAGTTGACGGACTTTGAGCGAGGGCGTATAGTGGGCATGCGGGAGGCCGGGTAGACGTACCGCCGAATTGCTCAACACGTGGGGCGTGAGGTCTCCACAGTACATCGATGTTGTCGCCAGTGGTCGGCGGAAGGTGCACGTGCCCGTCGACCTGGGACCGGACCGCAGCGACGCACGGATGCACGCCAAGACCGTAGCATCCTACGCAGTGCCGTAGGGGACCGCACCGCCACTTCCCAGCAAATTAGGGACACTGTTGCTCCTGGGGTATCGGCGAGGACCATTCGCAACCGTCTCCATGAAGCTGGGTTACGGTCCCGCACACCGTTAGGCCGTCTTCCGCTCACGCCCCAACATCGTGCAGCCCGCCTCCAGTGGTGTCGCGGCAGGCGTGAATGGAGGGACGAATGGAGACGTGTCGTCTTCAGCGATGAGAGTCGCTTCTGCCTTGGTGCCAATGATGGTCGTATGCGTGTTTGGCGCCGTGCAGGTGAGCGCCACAATCAGGACTGCATACGACCGAAGCACACAGGGCCAACACCCGGCATCATGGTGTGGGGAGCGATCTCCTACACTGGCCGTACACCACTGGTGATCGTCGAGGAGACACTGAATAGTGCACGGTACATCCAAACCGTCATCGAACCCATCGTTCTACCATTCCTAGACCGGCAAGGAAACTTGCTGTTCCAACAGGACAATGCACGTCCGCATGTATCCCGTGCCACCCAACGTGCTCTAGAAGGTGTAAGTGAACTACCCTGGCCAGCAAGATCTCCGGATCTGTCCCCCATTGAGCATGTTTGGGACTGGATGAAGCGTCGTCTCACGCGGTCTGCACGTCCAGCACGAACGCTGGTCCAACTGAGGCGCCAGGTGGAAATGGCATGGCAAGCCGTTCCACAGGACTACATCCAGCATCTCTACGATCGTCTCCATGGGAGAATGGCAGCCTGCATTGCTGCGAAAGGTGGATATACACTGTACTAGTGCCGACATTGTGCATGCTCTGTTGCCTGTGTCTATGTGCCTGTGGTTCTGTCAGTGTGATCATGTGATGTATCTGACCCCAGGAATGTGTCAATAAAGTTTCCCCTTCCTGGGACAATGAATTCACGGTGTTCTTATTTCAATTTCCAGGAGTGTATAAGAGGGTTAGCAATACTTTCAATTATCTCCTGAAAAAAAAATTCAGCAGTAGCCTGTAAACAGTCGTTCGCGGCTGTGTATTAGTGCAAAAGTTACTAGTGCTGGTGGAACAAATACGTGTATGTACAGACTGTGCTGTATTACGATGTATGGACATGTGTGCTCGCACTACTTAGCAGCGTTACGAATGTATATAACAGCAAATGACAACGACTTATAAATGTGTCAGCTTGTATAAAGTTGATATGGATTAAAGCCAGATCATTTGCACTTGATAATGGCCTAAGGCCGAAATTGCAACAGTGGAAATAAAAAGTTTTACAGTCACTGGTGAACATGATGTCCTTCAAAAATGTGCAAATATGGTGCTCTATAGCGTCCCCTAGATTCTCCATTGCTCATATTGAATAAATTATGTAAGCGACGGGTAACACAAAATCAACATTACGCATTTCTCATTTGTTTGACCTTTTCTGCCCACGCCCCATTCCTAATCCATTACATATGGAGACATTTCTATACGTCTTTCTCACATTCACAACACCATATGGTGGCCAAAATTGGACTTAATTTTTTCCACCGTAAATCAGCTCCACATTAACACATTATAATATCTACTAATTTTCGCTGCCATACGTTAATTACAACCCACACTGGACCTGTGTGATAGCTCCGCTTTAATTACAACACCCAGCTGGTATATGAAAAGCAGGTGTGGGGCTGAGAGTTATTCGAAAGTAAGGAAATCAATCCATCCTCGAAAGAAGTGGGTTCAAAGAGACTTACTGGACCGATTCTTAAATATTGGTCATCAGTCTGGGAGCCTTATAAGTTTGGATTAATAGAAAAGATGAAGTGGATCCAACGAAGAGTGACTCGTTTTGTTACGGGACTGCTTACTCGACGCAAAAACGTTGTGATAATAGTTACCAAACTCGAATAGTAGACGCTACAACCGAAGCGTTCTGCATAACGGAGAGCTCTGCTGTTGAAGTTTAGAGAGAGAGTACTTCAAGAAGACTCAGGCATCTACATATCTCTCGTAAATAGACGAGAAAATGAGTGAAGTTAGAGCTAACAGAGAGGTTTCCCCTCAGGCGTTCTCATGTGCGAATGGAACACAGAAGAGAGGGAATAACAGCGATGCCAAGGTGGCTAGCAGAGTGTAGTTGCAGATATAGATACGGAGCAGTCGTAACGGATATATCTCCAGGAAGGCTCATCTTATGTTGGTACAGACTCACCCTACCGGACAGCCATCAGCGGGGAAGTGCTGAAGCTGCAGGAGCGAGGCAACCTGACCGCCCTCAAGGAGCTCTGGTGGAAGGCGCCCGAGGGCAAAGAGTGTCCTGCCGAGGAGGAGGGGCCTTCCAGCAGCAATGCCGAGCTGGGCATCCTCGATGTGGGGGGCGTCTTCCTCGTGCTGGGCTGCGGCATGATCCTCGCCATGATCATCAACGTCCTGGAGTTCCTCTGGAATTGCCGGACTATCGCCGTTGAGGAACAGGTGCGTGGAGCTACAACCATATTTGCATAACTAGGCAGCTCATTGCTAAAGGCCTAAAAAATGTTACATGTGCTGCTACACCAATAACATTTTCTTTTATTCTGGAGGTGGGCTACAATACAATCACCACTCACGTGCATCAAATGTGTGAAAGTAAACACAACAGATGAATTTAAAATATATATGAGTATAATTATTTCACATGAGTGTACACTGTGCCTCCGTAGCCGTTATCACGAAAACTCACAGACGTATTTCGAACCCTGCTTCGTCAGTGAGATATTGAAAGGTATGTGCTAAGGTCTGATCAGGGTAGATCCAGAAAATAAAGTCGATTGTTGCCAACCGCAAGGTGAAATGAGCATAATATCTTTGCGTAGGAGGATCTTTGAAGGTTAAGAGAGCCGGGCGCGCACAGTAAAAAACTCAGTAGTCTCAGCTAAGTGCTCGGAGGAAGCAGACGTGTGGTGATAGCTTTAAGGTAGGATTCGCGCTACGCATTTTTCAGGTTGTACACTGAGCAAACTTTAGCACGTTTATGGGAGAAGCTATAAAACTATTTCAAAAATGGTTTTTGTTAGATACTGTCCAGAGTAAGGATTTGATGTCCAAGTTTTGACGCAGTAGGTATTTTGTAAATTTTTTTGTAAGAGTGATTCGTGCCGCAAAAATGTTGGAAATGGTAGTTTTTGTATATGACTTAAATTTTTATCAACATTGTGTTTAAATCTAACAGCCTGAATCATAATCCACATCCTTTGCTTGTATGGGATATGAAAATGAGTAGTAAAGTAAAATTACCCACCAAATGAAACAACGTAAAGAAAATGAGGCCTCTATGCAATATATATGTGCAGTTCATGGTTCGAAATAGATTGTGGTATAACTTAGGTTACGAGAGCTAAGCTATTTCGAATAACTACTTTTATGCCATTGGACAACTGGCATTATTCAAGTCAAGATATAATTTCATTAAGTAAACATCAGAGCCAAAAGTTAACAGTACCATTAGCACAAATGGCATTATTCTCTAAAACTTGATTGCTGAGTCAAATACATGTTTCATTGCTGGCAAAATGGAGGAGTGCACGAAACAAGTTTGCAGACGCAGTCAGGTGCAGGTTTGTTGAATAATTATTTTGGAACAATTTTATCTTTGATACTTCCACTAATTAAAAAGGAAATAATTTTGGTTAGATACTTTCACTTTTAAAGATTATTTGGACATAATACTTTCAATATGAAGAGGCCGTGAAGTAATCACTGCAGTGAACATCGTTGCTCTCTTTCCAACGAACTGTCTACAAGACGTTGCATGGTGTTGAGTTCTTCATTACATTGGGCACAGATAGTTTGATACAACTGCAATGTTCGCGACAACTTGTGCATCGGCCTTAGAACAAATAAAGTGCAATAAAGACGTCAAATAGGACAGACAAACAGAGCATGTTGTCTCTTTTGAATGATATGAACACGCTGATCAGAACTGCGTCTATGGCTTCGTGTTTGAACAGGTGGGGTTGGTTTATACAGGGTGACTTTTTCCACCGAGTTCAAACTCTGATAGATGAGAGGATACGGAACAAAAAAGATGTAATGAACTTACGTACGGAAATGCATGGTTTCCATGCTAGAGACCATTTATTCGATCATACTTTGTTACAAAGTCTGGGTCTTATACGTGCACTACCATGCAGCCACAGTTACAGTATGCATTTCCTCCAAGAGGATCATACCGTTCCTCATACGTCATGCTGTAGCGCCGTCCCTACCTTAGTAATTGGTAATGTAGTGTGCGATTCATTTCTTTTGCTGACACCTTGTAGTGGATGTGATGCAGCGCTGTACGCAATGTTTCCGTATTTGAATCGAGAGCTTATCGACGTGGTGTTAACTTACGGAAAAGCAAATGGCAGCAGCGGGAGGCAGCAATGTTTATAGCAGGAGACCTATCTCCTCCGACAAAACCCACAGCATTCAATGTGTGCAACAGTGTTCCGCCGTTTGTCTGAGATAGGGACGTTTCAGGATGCAGGAAATCGTGAAGGGAGTACCCGAAATGTTCAGACACCAGACTTAGAGGAAAATGTGATCAACACTGTGGAAGGCGACCGCTGTGTCAGTACCAGGCAGTTGACTCTCCACTACAGGATAAGCCAGACGATCGTGTGGAACATTCTGCATGACAATTGTTACTACCCTTATCACTTACAGCATGTGCAGGGCTTACTAGCGATAGACTTTCCACATCGGGTGCAGTTTTGTCACTGGTTTCTTCACAAGGCAACCATGATTCTGGGACTTGTGTCATCCTTTCTATTCACAGAATAGGCCACCTTTACGCGGAGTGGTATCTTCAACTTTCATAACGGTCATCTGTGGGACAGTGTGCAGAACCCCCATGGTATGGTGACAGCGAATCATCAGCATCGGTGCACCCGGAATATGTTGGCCGGGATTATTGGCGACCGTATTTTGGGACCAGTCTTCGTACCACGTCGCCTAACAGGCTGAAACTATCAGCATTTCTTACGGGTGGCTTTGCCTCCACAGCTGGAAGAAGTTCCATTGATGATTCGGAGGGTTATGGTGGTGCTCCAGCCCTCTTCGCCGTTAACGTCCGGATGCATCACAATCTTGTCGTATGTGGTGGATGGATCGGACGAGGGGGTCCAGTTGCATGGCCTGCTCGTTCACCGGACCTCAATCCGTACGATTTCTGGTTAGGGTACCATCTCAAAAGTATCATGTATGTAGAGCCCATTCCAGATGTGAAGACACTGTAGCAGAGAATTCCTGCTACCTTTGACACTGTTTGGATGAAGAACGGCCGACGTGAACGTGTGAGGGCCCGCATCTCGTGGTCATGCGGTAGCGTTCTCGCTTCCCACGCCCGGGTTCCCGGGTTCGATTCCCGGCGGGGTCAGGGATTTTCTCTGCCTCGTGATGGCTGGGTGTTGTGTGTTGTCCTTAGATTAGTTAGGTTTAAGTAGTTCTAAGTTCTAGGGGACTTATGACCACAGCAGTTGAGTCCCATAGTGCTCAGAGCCATTTGAACCATTTTTTTGTAAACGTGTGAGACAGAACATGCTACGGCGCGAACACGCATGTGTTGAGGCACATGGAAACTATTTTCAACACAGACTGTAAATGTGGCTGCTTGGTACAGTGCGTGTTAGATCGCAGTCTCTGTAACAATCTATGACTGAAAAATGGTCTCTAGCATGGAACTTACGCATTTCCGCAAATAAGTTCATTACACATTTTTTGTTCCGCGTCCTCTCATCGATCAATCGGTAGAGTTTATACGCGGCGGAAAAGATCACCCTGTTTTATTTCATATAACTTCAGTTCTATCTTGACTGCAGCCAGTCTTCTAGAAGTTTTAATCTGATGGTTTCAGAGTCGTAGTTTTGATGTTTAAATGCTTATCCAACACCTTGCTTTTGAAGACGACATCGGCGAGGATCACTAGGATGAGATTAGCTGACAGCTCCCTTAATGCGGTGAAGTGGATGTGGACAACATGTGTACCCGTTCGTCTTGAACAAGTGTTGTTGGCTTTGTGCACTTCTATTCCTGCAAGTATAGCTGCAAACGTAAATATTCGTGCTGTCATTACTTATCAACTTCAGACATCAGATTTCTGATTCTTGAAGCGAATAATGTTACAAAGACGCCAAAAAAACTTTTTGTTCCTTGTTAGATGGTAGAAAAAGAATGTTTTTTTTTTTTTTTTTTTTTTTAAACAGGCTGCTCGGGGTAGAACGACCGTTAGCTGACACCTTTTCAACGCCGTTTATTAATGTGGGCAGCTGATACGTTTGCGCTGGAACAGATGGAATCCTGTCGCAAGTGATCGCTGAAACACAATTTATCTCTGAAATTTCGACGAGCGAAGAAATATTTCTGTAGGCGTTGGACAAACAAATCGTATTTTGCCCATAAAATGTGACTATGTTACAACTATCTCTGATAGTTCGCTTGTCCACAGCTCTGCTAGAAAAGCTAGCCTCTACAAATCCTAAAATTTGAGGTAAATGTGAATATGAATTGCTAAATCATACTCCATAATTTTACCCTAAAAGATTTTCAGTAACCTTCGGCTCGACAAATGTAGACCCTCTATTCCTGGCTGAGATACTCTCCACTTACAGCCAACCAGTAAATTTCATGCATCATAATATGATACTGGAGTCTCTGAATGTACTGTAGTAGTCAGACTTGTTTCATTCAATGGGTAGAGTCAACTGAAAAAATACCTATAATTAACGCATGCGAGCTACAGAGACTCCAATGCTCTTCTTCATTGTTAACTGTTCATTTTGTTCAATGGTTATATTCTTGAAATTAACGTTGAATTAGGTGCCTGTAATACTGCACTGATTCATTAATTTCCTTTTCTTCTTAAGAGTCGTTTCTTGTGTTTCGTATTACTATAAATCCGTATACACTGTCTGGCAGTAAAAGTGAAGCACTCAGGACAGGAGAAAGAAAAGAAATGAAACTCGATGGATTGAAAGAGCATGTGATTTATTTCTGTGATTACGAAATCGAGTCAAATCTGCTAAGAACTGGGCAGTATCAGCCCACTCATCAGTATGACGTTGCGTCTTCTCAGGCCTGATTGCATACACTGATTCGGTTGGCAAGGGTGCCAACAAGTCGTGGTATCGTCAGATGGGGCAAGCTGGGCCACAACTGCTGTAACTTGTCCTTGATATCCTGGATACTGGTAATAGGACGGATCTGACGTCCGAGCTGGTTCCTACATTTGTTCCATTAGGGATAGATCTGGGAATCTTGCTGACTGCAGGAGTATTTCTGCATCATGCAGACAGCTCATAGAAATACGTACCACGTATGCATGAGCAGTATCCTGTTGGAAAATGGCACCACAATACTGTCACACGAGAGATAACACATGGGAACGCAGACATGTCGTTGTACTGTCAGACTTCTCTCAGTCACTATTAGCTGTGACCCGAAGTCATACCCAATTGCTCCATACACCATAATGCCAGGAGGAACACCGCTGTGCCTCTCCAAAACATAGGAAGAGTGAGACCACTCCACAGGGCGCCACCATACTCGCCAACGGTAGTCAACCACATTAGTGCAGAACAGAGATTGATCGCTAAACGCAGCGCCACACCATTCATCAGCAGTTGCACAATATCGTGATCCTCCCTTGTGGTGGTCCGTGTCCTTCACAGTGACTACTCAACATCTGACGCTGTGCAACCCCATTACATGCTCTACCAGGCCTGGTAACAATACCAAAAACGAGCAACACAACATGGTCAGCCGGAAACTTGACGAGGAGTGGCCGAGCGGTTCTAGGCGCTACAACTCAAAATCTCCAAGATTGGGGACATTTTACTGAAGTTCGAAACTTTAGAGCGGAATTCAATGTGAGACACATATGATAGTTTTCGCAACGAAACTCTGTCTTGAAATCTGCCAGAAAATCCAAAGAGCTTCTCGTCATATGTTAAGTGCACCAGAGGCTATAACACCCCCCTGCTTACCGGGATTTTCGAAATTACTAGTTGACAATGACCGTGAATTGTGAATTTTGAACCGCGTCGGGATAAAGCATCCGAATCCGAAGTAAATAATGATTATTCCGCGGGAAACAGGGGACGTTATAACTTGATCGTTACTGAATGAGTAATTTCATTCAATAACGATCGGTAAATGAAATAATGGAAATAATTTGGAAATAAATTTTGCCAGTGGAAATTTTGCCGAAAGAAATTATTAAGTTGTAAAAGCAATTTAAAAAAATTGGCTGCCAGCTTAACTGATGAGCGACAGTACTGTTAAGTACGTG